>NC_060149.1:476635004-477260004 GCF_021461385.2 Schistocerca piceifrons | reverse complement strand
TATGTTTCCTTCCCATCTAAGATCACATTATGATACATGCTGCAACTATGCCCACCGATATAAATTATTTGCATCAAAATACATAAGATAATATCATTCTTTCTTAGGATCATAATCTCACAAATATTTATTATTTGCTGTAACCTCATATGCCACCTCTTATCCCCTTTTCCCCATTATAAATGTGTTATATTCATATAGTATAAGTGGCTGCTTAATCACTATCAGCACTGCAATGCCCTCGTTGGGTGATGCCACACAGAGGCCTCCCTCATTGGTGATTCGGCCATGAGGTCACTCTAATTGAGTTTCTCGTCCCTGAGGTCGCCATCATTGGCTAATTCAACTCTGAGGTCGCCCTTGTAGGGTGCTTTGGGCCTGAACTCCATCTCGTTGGATGATTGGACTCTGATCCCAACTTCGCTGGGTGACTGAACACTGAGGTCGCCTTCATTGGGTTATTCGATCCTGAGGTCACCCACATTGATGAATAATACATGTGGTCACCTTTTTTGGGTATTTTGAGCCTCACGTCACCCTTGTTGCGTGATTGTATCCAGGGATCGCCTTCAGTAGGTGACTGGATCCCAAGGCTCTCTAATTGGGTCTTTGAATTTGATATCACCCTCCTTGACTAGTTCGATCCTGAGGTTGCCTTCATTGGGCAGATCGACACTAAATCGGCGTCAATGGGTAGTTCGATCTTTAGCTCACATTAACTATGTGATTAAACCCTGAGGTCACTCCTGTTCGGTAAATCAATGCTCTCATTGGTGATCGACCTCGATGTCTCCCCATTGAGCGATTCGAGCCAGAGGTCGCGCTCATTGGATCATTCAACTCTGATGTCACCATTTTGGGTGATTCGACCCTGAGATCACCCTCATTGCATTATTTGTGCCTAAGGTCGTCCTGATGTTGTATACAGCCTTCAGGTTCCAGTCATTGATTGATTAGACTCTGAGGTCACCCTCATTGGGTGACAGCATCCAGGGGGCACCTTCATTGGATTATTATGCAATGAAGTAGCGTTCAGTGGGTGACTGCACACTGTGGTCACCTTCATTCAGTGATTCGATCTGTGGTTATTTGAACCAGAGTTTATTGTCGTTGGGTGACTGGACCGTTAAATTGCCCTTGTTGGGGACTAGAAACTTGGCACAACCTCATTTATTCATTCATTCAAGCCTCAGGTCATCTCCATTGAGTGATTGCATCCTGAGGTTGCCCCCATTGGGTTACTCGAACCAGAGGTCAACCGCCTTGTTTGATTAAACCATGAGACCACTTTCATTAGATTATAACAAACAGAGGTTGCTCTCATTGTATGATTCAACTCTGAGTTCGCCCCTGATGGGTGATTTACACAGAGATCACATTCATTGTGTGATTATGTAGTGAGGTCCTCTTGTTGGCTAATTGAACCATGAGGTCACTTTCGTTGAATTATTCGATGCTGAGCACACCCTCATTGTGTGATACGATGCTGATGTTGCCCTCATTACCTGAGTCAGAACACAGGTCACATTCGTTGGAGAATTGGACCATCAGGTCATTCTTGATGGGTGACTGAAACCTGAGCTTTCCCTCGATGTGTGTTTCGAAATTTTAGTCATGCTGGTTGGGTGATTTAATACTGTGGTCATTCCATCCAGAGATCATCCTGCATATGTCGTTCTACTCTGAAGTCACCCTCATAGGATGACTCGATCATGAGGCAGTCCTCATTGGACAATTCAGCACTGATGTCGCCCTCATGGTGTGATTCGATTCCAAGGTCCCGCTTGTTAGCTGATGAGACCCTGTGGTCGACCTTGTTGGGTGACTGGATCCTGTGATCACCTTCACAGGGTAAATGGATGCATCATCACCTGCATTGGGGCTTCGAAACTCAAGTCATCCTCCTTGACTGCCACGACTGGATACTGATGTCGACCATGTTGTGTGACTGGACGCTGAAGACGCCCTCTTTGAGTGATTTGATCCTGAGGTTGTCCTCATTGGGTGATTTAACCCTGATGTACCCCTCATTGGGTGTATGGACACAAAGCCTGTTTTTGTTGATGACTGGTATGTGAGTTCACCTTCATTGGGTGATTCATCCCTGAGGTCACCCCACTGGGTGATCAGAAACTGAGGTCGCCCTCATTGTTTGATTTGACCCTCATACGGCCCCCATTGCATGATTTGACCATGTAGTAATCAACATGGGATGCATTGACCCTGAGGCCTTGCTAATTGGATGATTCGGCACTGAGGTGGCCTTCTTTTGTGACTGGATACTCAGGCCGCTCCTGTTTGGTGATTGGACACTGAGGGTATCTTCATTTGGTGATTTGAGTCTGAAGTTACCATTGAATGGTGATTCGACCGTATGATTTTTCTTGTTGGGCGATTCGACCTAGACGTTGCCCTCAGTGGGTGATTTTACCCTGATGTGCCCTTTCTGGGACCATGAGGTAGTCCTTTTAGGGTATTTGGCCCATGAGGTTGTCTTCTTTTGGTGATTTGATGCTCAGGTAGGCCTCAACAAATTATACGACATTGACGGGCCCCTGTTGCATGATCCATCCCTGAGGTCACCTTTGTTGAGTGATTCGATACTGAGTTCACCATCATTGTGTGCTTCAGACCTGAGGTTATGGACCTCTTTGAGTGACTCAATCCTGATGTCAGTTTTGTGCGATTTTACCCTGATATCGATCTGCTATGATCGGAGCCTGTGGTCGACGTTACTTCTTGAATTCACCCAGATGGTGAACTCAGTAGGTAATTTTAAACTGAGATAGCACCCAATGAGTGATGCAACCGTGAGATTGCCAAGGTTGGGTGATTCGAGTATGAGATCGCCCTCAATAGGTTGATTCAATTCTGAGGTCGTCTTCGTTCTATGATTCGACACTGAAGTCGCCCTCATTGGGTGATTTGACCTGAGGTCACACTCAGATCGTGATTCTAACCTGAGTTCTTCCTTACTGGGTAATTGGACCCCTAGGCCACCTTCATTAGGTGATTTGTCAGTGAGGATTCAACTAACATTAGAACTTATGGTCACATTCATGTGTGACATGATCCTAAGGTCACCCTCACTGGGTGACTGGAAATAAGGTCACAGTTTTTGGGTGTATTGGCCCTGAGGTGGCAATCGTTGGGTGACTGGACTATGTCATCTTCATTGGCAGAGTGCACCCCGTGGTTTTCGCATAGTGTGATTTGAGCTTACTTCGCCACTGTGGGGTAACTGGACACTCAGTTTGCTCACACTGGATTATGGACCCTGAGGTCACTCGAGTTGAGTCATTGGATGTAGAGGCTGCCCTCATTGGTTGAATGGATCCTGATGTCACCTTTGTTAGGTGATTGGAACTTGAGTTTGTCATTAGTTGGTGACTGGATGAGGGGCTGCTTGCATTGGGTAATTGATCTTGAATTCATCTAGTTGGGTGATTCTACCCTGATAACTTCCTTGTCGGGTGATTCGACCCTGAAGTAAAGCTGGTTGGGTAATTCGACCTGGCCGGCCGCGGTGGTCTCGTGGTTCTAGGCGCGCAGTCCGGAACCGTGCAACTGCTACGGTCACAGGTTCGAATCCTGCCTTGGGCACGGATGTGTGTGATGTCCTTAGGTTAGTTAGGTTTAAGTAGTTCTAAGTTCTAGGGGACTGTATAACCATAGCAGTTGAGTCCCATAGTGCTCAGAGCCATTTGAACCATAATTCGACCTGGAGGTCGCCGTAACAACATGATTCGAATCTGAGGTCGATCTCACATATTAATTTGGCCCTGAGGTCCCCCTCATTGCATGATTCGAACCAGAGTTACTCTGGTTCGGTTATTTCTCTGGTGGCGACTTCATTGCGTGATTTGGCTCAGCTTTCAACCTTGTGTGTAATTCAACACTGATGTCACCCTCATTGGGTGAATCTACCTTGAGCTCATCCCCTATGGCTGATTGGACCCTGAGGTTACACTTGTTTGGTGATTCGACCCTGAGTACACCTTCATTGAGTGGTTTGATTCTGAGGTCAATCTCATTGGGAGACTCAATGCTGAGGTTGCTCTTGATGTGTGGTTCAACACTGAGGTCCCCATGGTTGGGTGAATCAACTTCATTGGGTGATTTCAAAAATGACTGGTTGAATTCCACGGAATTATAATTGAAACATGTTTTTCGACCACCATCTAAAATCAGGGTCCTTGGAGGCTCCATAAAGGATGATCTTCATTTGTGTAGAGTGGATGACTGCCTTATTTCTTGCAGTTGTGGCATATCACATACTGGTCAGACTATCAGGACTGTGGAAGAGTGGTACTCAGCATAAATGTCACACACTTTTACAACAGCCAAGAAAATCTATCATTGCAGAGCACTGTCTTCACACTGGTCATTCTATGGAATATACAAACACAGAGTCTGGCATGCACTTCCAGCTATTGGAATAGTGTTATCAAGTAATCTGTTGAAAGTAAATCAGCATGTAGCCTTATCAATAAAGATGGTGGTTTTTGTTTAAATTATGCATAGAATCCTGCTCTCTCTCTCTCTCTCTCTCTCTCTCTCTCTCTCTCTCTCTCTCGCTCTGTCTCTTGTCCAGAACCAGAGGGACAGAGTTCATGCTATGTAATCTATTGATTATTAACTTCACTAGCGATAACTACTGATGTCTGTCTAGCCAGCCATTGTGTCCAAGCAGTTATAGGGGTTTCAGTCCGGAACCGTGCTGCTGCTATGGTCGCAGGTTCGAATCCTGCCTCGGGCATGTCTGTGTGTAATGTCCTTAGGTTAATCAGGTTTAAGTAGTTCTAAGTCTAGGGGACTAATGACCTCAGATTTTAAGTCCCACAGTGCTGAGAGCCAATTGATGTCTGTCTGCTTTGTGATGGCGTTACAGTTAACAGTGTCTGTGTGTGTGTGTGTGTGTGTGTGTGTGTGTGTGTGTGTGTGCATGTTTTAATTCTGAAGTTTCTCTCCAGACCGACGCCTCATTCGGTGATTGTACCCCTCATTATGTGACTGGACCATGAGTTCTCTTTTGTTTGGTGGTTGGAGGTCGCCCTCATTGGCTGACTGCACCCTCAGCCCACCACATCATTTGATTGACCTTGAAATTGTACTGAATTGATAACTGGACCCTACAGTCACCCTGGATTTGTGACTCAACCCTTAAGTTTCCCAAGATGGGTGATTCGACCCTAAGGTCACCCTCTTTGTATGATTTGTCCCTGAGATCGCCCTAGATGTGTGATTCGATCCTGTGGTCGCTCTCATTGGGTGACAGAAACCTGGTTTCATGCTTATTGGTCAGTTGGAACCTCAGGCCACCCACACTACATGGATGACCTAGATGTCGCACTCCATTGGTAACTGGACTCTGAGGTCACCCTCAACATGTGACAGGATCCTTAAGTCACCCTGGGTGGGTGATTCCATCCTGAGGTGACCATTATTCGTTATTGGAATCTCAGATCCCCTCCCATTACGTTACTGGATGTTAAGGTCTCCTACGTTGAGTACTGGACTCTGAAGTCGCCTTTGACCGGTTGATGTACACTGAGGTTTCCTTCATGGGGTGACTGGGCTCTGAGGTCACTCTTGTTCGGTATTTTGACCCAGGGGTGATTCAATCCTGAGGTCGTCATTTCTGTGTGATTTAAGCTGGAGGTTGGCCTCCTAATGTAATTGGGACCTGAATTCCTCTCCTTGGATGACTGGACCCTGAAGTTGTCCTGCTTGTGTGATTGAAACCTGAGGTCACCCAATTTGGTGTCTGGACCATAAGGTCACCCTCATTTGCTGGTTCAAATCTGAGTAATTCGACCCACAGACCACCCTCATTAGATGATTCGACTCTGAGTTCATCTTCATTGAGTGATTGTTTCCAGAGGCCACCTTTGTTAAGTAATTGGATGAAAAGATCAGCTTCATTTGTTGGCTGGAAGCTGATGTCGCCCTCATTGGGTAATTGGACCCCTGTTTCGTTAATCGACCCTGAAGCTGACTGCATTGGGTGATTCATCCCTGAGGTCCACTCAGCTGCGCTATTCGACCTTAATATCACCATAGTTGCATGACTGGACATTGAGATCACCCTTGATAGGTGGATGAGGCCACCTCCATTGTGTGAATGAACCCTGTGGCTGACGTTTTGGGTTGTTTGACCCTGATGTCGTCCTTATTTCATCTTTCGACCATGAGGTCACCATAATTGGTTGACTCAAACCCAAGGTCACCATCATTGGATGACTTGACTCTGAGGTTATTGTGATTGGATGATTTGAACTTCAGGTAACCCTCATAAAATGGTTCAATTCTGAGATTGCTATCATTGGGTGATTCGACTCTGAGGCTACTGTTATTGTGTGATTTGAATATGAAGTCACTCTCATAAGGTGGTTTGAACCAGAAGTCGCTATATGCATGATTAAGCCTGAGGTTGCCTTTGTTGGGAGACTGGTCACTGAGGTTGCCTCCATTGCATGATTCAAATCTAAAGGTGCCTTCATTGGGTAATTGGACCATGAAGTCATCCTCATTTAGTGAAACGACTCTGAAGTCACGTTTGCTGATTGATTTCAGTCTGATGTCCACCTCACGGGGTGACTAGAGCATGAAGTCATGCTCATTGAGTGATTCAAGCTTGATTTCACCCCTGCTGGGTGGTTTGATCCTTAGGTCAACCTTGTTGGATGACTGGACCCTGTGGCCACTCTCATTAAGTGATTTGATCCTGAGGTCGCCCTTCATTGGATGGTTCGACACCAGAGGTGACTCTCATTGAATGATTTCAGCTTCAGTCACCCTCATTGCATGACCTGACTCTGAAGTCTCCCTTGTGTCTCTGGACCCTGAGGTCACAATCAATGAATGACATGGACCTGAGGTCGCCATTGTTAGGCGATTCGACCTGGGGCAACACCTTTGTTCAATTATTTGTCTGTGAGGTCGTTTTTCTCGGATTATTGTTCACTGAGGTCACCTTCGGTAGGTAATAGAACCATGAGATCCACTTCTTTAGCTGGTTAGATCCTGAGGTCGCTCACATTGGGTGATTTGACCCTGAGGTTACTCCCTTTCCATGATTCTACATTGAGGTGGCCTTTGTTGGAAGCACTGGTCCCTTAGGTTCGCCTTTTTTAGTGATTCGACTCTGAGGTCGTCTCCATTGTGTGATTCGACGATAAAGTCGACATTGTTGTGTGACTGAACACTGAAGTCGTCCTCAATATGTTACATGACTCTGAGGTGGCTTTGGTTGGGTGATGCAATTGATGTCGACCTCTTTGTGTGAGTCGACTGAAGAGATCGACCTCATGTATGATTCAACACTGAAGTAGCTATCGTTGGGTAATTGGACCTCTAGACCACACTCGATGGGTGTCTGACCCTGAGGTCGATCTTGTTGGTGCTGTGGTCACTCTCGATTAGTGATACAACGCTGAGGTCGCCCTGGTTGGGTGAATCGATTCTGAGGTTGTCCTAATTGTGCGATTCGTCCCTACGATCGCCATCGTTGAGTGATTGGAACCTGGGGTCATACTGTTGATTGGTTTGACCTTGAAGTTGTTCTCCTTGGTTGACTGGACCTTGAGATCATCTTAATTGGATGATTTGAACCTGATGTCGCCTTCTTTGCTGATTTCGACGAGTATTTGTAGTCTTTTATGGAAACATAACATCAAATATGTTTTTCCACAACCATCTAAAATCAGGGTCCTTTTAGGTTCCATAAAGAATTATCTTTGTTTGGATAAGGCGGTTGTCTACTGTATTTCCTGCAAAAATGAAATGAAATGATCGTATGGAATTGCTGGCCAGAAGGCCTCATTCAGGAAAATTCGGCCGCCGAGTGCGAATCTTATTGCAGTAGACGCCACATAGGGCGACTCGCGTGCCGGTCCCCGAGCGGAGAAAAATCTCCAACCCGGCCGGGAATCGAAACCAGGCCCAGTGCATGTGAGGCAAGCACATTACCATGCAGCTAAGGAGGCGCACACATTCCTTGTAGTTATGGTATGACATATTTTGATGATACTATTAAGGCTGTGGCGGACACATTTACATGAGCCAATCAAATTCGCTATTGCAGAACATTGTCCTGGCACAGGTCATCCTATGGAATATAACAACACAGAAATTCTGGCATGCAGTTCCAGCTATTGGGATAGTGTTATCACGGAAGAATTGAAACTATATTAGCAAGTAACCTTATAAATATAGATGGTGTTTTGTTGAAATTCTGCATGGAATCCTGCTCTCTCTCTGGTCATAAAACAAGGAGACCCATTGATTACTAACTTCACTATTGATAACTTCTCATGTCTGTCATCTTTGGTTTGCGCTAGTGTTTACAGTGTGTGTGTGTGTGTGTGTGTGTGTGTGTGTGTATGTGTGTGTGTGTGTGTGTGTGTGTGTGTGTGTGTATTTTGTGTGTGTGTGTGTGTGTGTGTGTGTGTGTGTGTGTGTGTTATCTTTCTGGCATTTCTCTGTGAACCAAGGCTTTACATACCATTATACAATACAGGGTTTACTCGCTGCAATTATACCGTATTTATTTACAGTACAGTACAGTACATTCCATTATCTTGAGGATCTACTGCAGTCCTCGATCTAATCGTTAATGATGTACATGAATTTCTAATTACCTGTGGTTACGAAATTCCTGTTGGTTCTTACCGTGAAGATTTCCAAAGAACATAAATTTTCTACTATTCTGTTAATGTTGTTCTATGGGTTAGTGTAACTAAGGTTACTTTACTGAAAATTACACAACTTTTTTGTGACCTGACTGTAGCAGAATAGGTTATACATTTGGAAAAATGGTTCAGATGGCTCTGAGCACTATGAGACTTAACATCTGAGGTTATCAGCCCGCTATAGCTTAGAACTACTTAAACCTAACTAACCTAAGGACATCACACACATCCATGCTCGAGGCAGGATTCGAACCTGCGACCGTAGCAGTCGCGCGGTTACAGACTGAAGCGCCTAGAGCCGTTCTGCCACCGCGGCCGGCTATACGTTTGGAGCCGTCATTCGAAGACGCATATTTCCTCCAGAATCATTATACGTCCACTGAATAACATCGAAGTACGAGATACTTCTCTATTACTTGCGAAATCTTTCCTTGGGAATGGTAAAAAAACACTACAGAAGGATGCGCATTAATAATATTTTTTTAGAGGGTATACACTAACGGAAAAAATCGCATCACAAAAAATAATTAAAAAAGAATATTGAAATTTCGAGAATACTTTATTTCTAGGTAACATATTTACGTGATTAACATCACAAGATCACAGGTTAATGTAAGCACGAGATAAGTCATTGCAAATGTGAAATGCTGATACATCAATAAGCGATGAGCGATGTAACCACAAGAATGTTGCACGCAATCATGCAAACGTGCCAGCATCGTGTTGTACATGTGCAGGATGTCAGTTTTTGGGATGCAAGTCCATGCCTGGGGCACTTGGCCGGTCAACACAGGGACGGTTAATGTTGAAGTTGTCGTCCGATGATGTCCCATATGTGCTCGATTGGAGACAGGGCTGGTGATCGAGCAGGCCAAGGCAACATGCCGACACCCTGTGGAGCATGTTGGGTTACAACAGAGCTATTTGAACGAGCGTTATCCTGTTGACAAATGACAGCAGGACAGATCGAATTATCAGACCGACGTGCAAATTTCCAGTCAGGGTGCTTGGGATAACCACGTGAGTCCTTCTGCTGTCATACGAAATCGCACCCCAGACCATAACTGTGCATCTAGTACGCAAACAGGTTGAGTGCAGGTCCTCAACTGGCCTCCTCCTAACCAACAGACGACCATCAATGTCACCGAGGCAGAACCAGCCTTTATCCGAAAACACAACAGACCTCCGCTCTGTCCTCCAATGTGCTCTCGCTAGACACCAACGAAGTCGCAAATGGTGGCGGTGGTTTGCAGTCAATGGAATGCACGGTACAAAGCGTCTGTCTCGGATTTGTCCTTGAAGTAACCTATTTCTAACAGTTCGTTGTGTCGCTGTGGTGCCAACTGCTGCTCAAATTTCTGCTGCAAATGGAGTATGGTGCACCACAGCCATATGCCGAACGCGGTGGTCTCGGTAGTGCCACGTGGCCGTTTAGAGCCCGATCTTCTTGCGACCGTACCTTGTCGTGACCACCGCTGCCAGCAATCATGTACAGTGGCTACATTCCTGCCAAGTCTATCTATAGTATCGCAGAAGATATATCCAGCTTCCCGTAGCCATATTATACGACCTCGTTCAAACTCAGTGAGGTGTTGATAACGTCGTCTTTGTCGCCTTAAAGGCATACTTGACTAATATCAACGTGTCGTGTCCAGTCTCAAAAGTAACTAAGGCTCACGACAGTTACAGCGTATAGCCGCGCGGGGTAGCCGTGCAGTCTCAGGCGTCTTGCCATCGTTCGCGCTGCTCCCCCCGTCGGACATTCGAGCCCTTCCTCGGGCATTGGTGTGTGTGTTGTCGTTAGCGTAAGTTAGTTTAAGTTAGATTAAGTAGTGCATAAGCCTAGGGACAGATGACTTCAGCAGTTTGGTCCCATAGTCCTTACCACAAATTTCCAATTCTTCCGTTACATCGTTTATTTAAAGCAAATCCGATTTGTATCCTCATAGCAGGGCTACTAGCGCTACTCTTACGCGATTGACGCGAAGTTGGAATAGACATCGTCGTTCAGATGTAGTGATATGCCAGTCAACTTTCGTTTATGTCGCATGTCTTCTTCTTGGTTTTGCGATTTTTTTTTTCGTCAGTGTATTTGCGGTATTACTATACTCGTAAAAAGGACACAATGGAAAACTAATTTTTTCTGGGCGAATTATAACTGTTAGAGAAATCGATAGATAATTTAGAAGGGAAATAGTTTCACACGATTTGTGATGCTTTAAATCACATATTCTCATTGTTCTGCGCGTTGCATGGGATAAATGCAGTTTAAATTCAGGGGACCATATGGTAAATCTGCTATAGTCGTTTACAGCATCAGATATTCAGCCTTTCAAAAGTGTGCATTATGAAAAGTATGTATAAATAATGTGAAAAAAGATCAATGCAAATTTTCAGAAACTTCTGAAAAATTCGTAAATACATACGACTATAGTAAAAATAAATTTTCGATCTACTCCTAAAAATAAGCGGATTAACGTGACTGTAGCTTTGTCAGAATTTAAGACCTCTTTACAAAAGAATAAAAATCATGTGTTGAGTATTCAAGTACCTTGATCTGCATGAACTTTGAAAAAAGTGCGGCAAACAGGTGTGAGTACTGTTTGAAGACTGCAGGGTGCTGCGCTCAAATCCGAACGAATGAGAAACTTTTTTTAAAAACAAATTTATTAAAACGAAATACAAATGAAAATGGAAATCATTTTACATATAAGTAGTGGTTGTAAGTAGGCTGTTTATGTTTTCTCTATGTAAGTAGGCTGTTTACGTTTTCTTATTGGCAACGTTACGTAACGCTCAATATGAAAATCACTGGCTGTGCTGTGTGCAGTCTGTGGCTAGTTTGCATTGTTGTCTGCCATTGTAGTGTTGGGCAGCGGCAGCTGGATGTGAACAGCGCGTAGCGTTGCGCAGTTGGAGGTGAGCCGCCAGCAGTGGTGGATGTGGGGAGAGAGATGGCGGAGATTTGTAATTTGTCATGAACTGATATATATATTATGACTTGTGATGATATTAAGGTAAATACATTGTTTGTTCTCTATTAATATCTTTCATTTGCTAACTATCCCTATCAGTAGTTAGTGCCTTCAGTAGTTTGAATCTTTTATTTAGCTGGCAGTAGTGGCGCTCGCTGTATTGCAGTAGCTTGAGCAGCGAAGATTTTTGTGAGGTAAGTGATTTGTGAAAGGTATAGGTTAATGTTAGTCAGGGCCCATTCTTTTGTACGAATTATTGAAAGTCAGATTGCGTTGCGCTAACAAAATATTGTGTGTCAGGTTAAGCACAGTCATGTAGAAATGTTCAAAGGGGACGTTTCATATGTCGACCCTTAGCCGAGGATACCTCACTGGAATCTTCTGATTTTTTCTTGTAGTTTGTGTAATTGGTGTAGCTATTGTTTATTGGTAGCGCGTAATCACAGAGAGAATTTCCTTTGTAGTTGTAGTTTTTCATTGTTGTACAGTAAAACAGTTGGGGCATGCATGTAGATTTGCACCAAGTATTTCGCAGCTGCGCATGCAATTAACTAGATATTATTTTCAGTGCTATGTTAATGTGTTCTCTTATTTTTGATCTTCAAATTGTGTTTTTCTGTGTTGTCGTGTGAAATACTGTGACAATAATGGCGTGTGAAAAACGTAATACTAGGCTCCAAAGTAAACTGAGAAATGACAGTGAAAATGAAAGCAGTGTGTTAGCGCCACCGAGTAATGAATTAGCTGATGTTCAAAGTAGTAATTTGGTAACTGTTCATAGGGAAATGGAGCAGGCGGCAAACAATGGCGTGGACAGTGAAACAATTAGTGAAGAGGGACGCATTATCGATCGATCGGTCGGCAACAGCTTGCCTCAGGAATCGGGAATGTCAGGACACAATTTTGCGAATACTGTAGACTCAGGTTTTGGGTTCTCGCCGTTTTCTCAAATAAGTCAAGACACATTTTCTGCATGTCAAAATGTCAATGTTGCCGGTGCAAATTCACTGCCGAAAAGGACTGAGGAACATGTTTCAGACACCAGTGCATTGTTATTACAGTTAATGCAACAAATGGGACAAAAGCTACAAAAGTTAGACACAACACTTGAACAAAATCAGAAACAAATGGGACAAAATCTTAAAAAGTTAGACACAGTGGAACAAAATCTTAAAAAGTTAGACACAATGGAACAACACCAGAGACAAACACAGCAACAGCTTCAAAAGTTAGACTCATTGGAACAAACTCTTGAACAAACGCGTGAAGATTTAACTACTGAGTTACATAACATTGAATCGAAATGTCAAAAAGTCTGTAATGACGTAAAAACACAAATTTGTGAGCATTTTCAACCTATTTTTTCGCGGCATGAAAATGCATTACAGAATCACGAAGCAGCCATAAAAGAGCTGCAAACCATTGTTCATGAAAATCTTGAGACCTTGTGGGCTAAATTTGACTCAGTTGCATCTACCGATTCGGTTACGCAACTTGCAAAAGCTCAGGAAAACTTAAAGGACAAAGTAGATACTCTGAAACTTGGTTCAGAAAAACACGCTGAGGAAATAAGTACACTATCGGAGAAAGTAGCCGAACTTTCGGATCAATTCACTAACTTATCTACAAAGGTAGATGATGATCTGAATGACACAAGACCCGTAGCCTTCACTGACACAGAAGAGTATGAACAAATAAGAAAATTCAAACAAAATCAGAATCAAATTAATACACAACACCAAAGAGAAATCCGGGAAGTACAAGATCAGCTGACACAGGTAATACAAGAATTACGTATTTCAGAGGACACTCGCGCTCCAACACGGGAAGAGGGACTTAGAAACACGGAAAAGCTGCAAAATAATAACACAGGGCATTTCGGAAGTTATGAAAGAAATTGGCAAGGTGCACCGAATTTTGAAATGGAACCGCCGAAACGACGTAACAATGACCGATATGCGACTCGCCGACATGATGACTTTGACTATAAGCTGTTCATTACTACACGTAAATTCAAAACATTTAAGAATTCTGGCAACGACATTCATCCACAAGCATGGCTCCATCAATTCTCTCATTGTTTTCCTCCCAACTGGTCGTTGGAACACAGATTAGAATTTATGTGTGGCTACTTAGAGAATGAACCAGGTGTAAGAATGCGATCGGTCATTCACGATTGTCACAGTGAAGGAGATTTTTATCATGCCTTCCTCTCAGCGTATTGGTCTCCAGCCACACAAGACCGAGTAAAACATAACATCATAATGATGAAACACTTCGAACAATCTGAATTTTCCAGTCTTGTGAAATATTTTGAAGACATGTTGCACAAGAATCAATACCTGTCAAACCCATACAGCCCCTCAGAACTCATCCGCATTTGCTTGATCAAACTGCCTAAACATTTACGACATATTATTTTGGCAGGACGTTGCAAAGACGACATTGAAGCATTTCAGGGACTCTTACAAGAATTAGAAATTGACACTGACAATCGCGGAACACAGGAGCACAACAATTACAGATCACATCAGTCGCAATTCCGCGATGAAAGAAATAATAACTGGACGCGACAAGGCTATTCTCACAACAAAAATCGTGACCAAAACAGACACCACCCATATGACAACCACTGGCAGAGTAATAATAGTTACAGAGAAAGATCGCATTTCCGTAGTAATGACTATCACAGAGACAACCACAGAAACAGACAATATGGGAACCAAAACAATTATTATCAAGGGAAGCAGAATAACTTCAGACGCAACAGTTCGGCGCACAGTTACGATTCAGGGAGCAATTCTCCACCACGTGACCGACAAGAAAGGAACTATGGAATCTACCGACATGACGAAAGACGATATGATCGTAACGACAGACCTGAATTGCATCAGAACTGGCGGGATTCAAACAGAGCAGGGCACTTTCGACAAGGTGAATTTCTAGAAGCTAGGTCTCCTAATTCCAATAACGACGCGCGCCAACAAAGAGACAGACAATGACTCGCACAGCAGGCAGCTGCGTGCGCCGGCTGGCTCAGAGAAAAATAACATAGACGCTAACCTTGAGAAAAATTCCAGTATTCTTTACCGACGTATACGACATGATAATTCCGTTGAAGCTCGACCTTGCATAGTAGGAAGAGTAAAGGTTTACACCATATTTCACATGTAAAACCGTTTATTGAAAGATAATCTGCCTTTTAACTTTGTCTTTGCCATAAAACGTTTCACTTCACATTTCTAGTATGCTTTGTCAGACTTAGAATCTGTTAACATGCAACAATGTTTGAAGTTAAATATCCAGTCTAGAACCTAGGGAACATTTTTAAACAGAAATTACGAATGCATTGTTATAGTGAACAGGAGACACAGTGTTATTGTGTGTGTACATTCTTGCTTGTTAGTTGCACGATTACGTAACGACTATAAGGCTCACATACTTAGAACATACCAGCACTGCTAATGAAATTTTCATGCAACATTTTGGTTAGCTTGAGAGTGGATCCTGGATTTGAGGTGCTTTCTGTGAAATGCCAGATGACACAGTGGTTAGTTTATGTGACATCTACACGATTTTATCACGACGCTACTAATGAGTGACAATTTACAATGTTGCTTTTGCAGTGTATCTGTTTTATATCTGCACAGTTTTTTCTGAATTCTTCTATAAAGTGAGACATGTTTTAGTGGTGACTATTGTGGTATAGCAACAATGAGACAGCCTTTTTTGTGGCACAACAATACGTTACTGTACAGTACTTTCTTCATCACGCCAATAACCATAATAACTATGATATCTATACGCAAAGCATTTCACTTTTGTTTATCATGAGGTAAGTACATTGACTTCTGCAGAACTTAGCTTTCGGAGGACGATAACTACGACACTTCCACAGAGATTATGTTACAAGACGCACAGTTTAGCGCTACAGTACACGTATTTGAGTGATCAATTTTATACTTAAAACATTTATTTTTAAAGATTTTTGAATTACAAAGAAAGTTTTCCGTGATACATTTCATTCCATTGCTGTAATCTGTAACACCTGAGGGTATAATTACATTAATCCTCAGGGGGGTACACGCTTACTTTGTGTACCATGTGTGTGGCAACCACAAGGAACCCTAGCTAATATGGTATTTGCTTATACAACTTTACACATCGGTACCATATTTCTCTAACACACAAATTACACAGCTGTCTGATTATTTACCTGAGAGAGACAAGCATGTTTTTTACTATGTCAGTGACACATGTTTACGTAATTACACCGTTGGATAACTTCACACTTATGAAACTGTACTTTGTAAACTGTTCATATTTTTTCGGAATCATTGTGATACTATGAGAGCTTTGAATGATGTATTTGGTATGAGATCATGATTTTTAAAGTACGTTTGAGGCAGCTGACACTTTTGACATGAGCAGAGAATTATTTTAGGCTTAGAAATTATTGGAGGAAGTTACGACGATTTTGAGATTTGACTGAGGTGTTATGATGTTATTATTATGACAACGATGTGTATTATGTTGTTGAGGAATGTTTATTATGCTACGTATTTCTCATGATGAAATATTGAAGAAGTGTCGACGAATATGTATATGTATAATGAGGTAAGGAATAATGAGTAGTGTTTAGGGACTCTGATTTATGAAAAGGATGTTGGAAACCAAGAAACGTACTTTAAGAGTTATGAAATGTGTGTGTATATTCGTGAATGTATTACAATGCAGACGAAAATTTTTTTTGGACACTGTTATATCAATAGCATTTTGTTTCTACAGATTTGTAACGCAAATTCTTGACCTGTGAAATATTTTTATATGCGACTGTCTCTGTAGCGGAAACTGCTGTCGTAAATATTTCCGTAAGAAAGTTAACGGACCACCTACACATAATGCGTCGTGGGCACCCAGCTGTGTCAGACGCCTGGAGAAAAGGCCATTAGCGCGTGCCTTTCAGAGCACAGGAAAACACCTGGAGAACAAGCCATTAGGGTGTGCCTTTCATCGCTCATGCGACACCCTCGTTACTTGAAAACATATGATTACTCGCACTTTGTGCTAATTGCTGAAATGCTTATGAATTGATGGGAAATATTCGTACATCTGCAAACCTGATAATGACAAGTGTCTTTCTATGAGAGTTGAGAGCTACTAACTTATGAAATGTCACATGACTACTGAATGATATTTTTATACTTTGCTTTTCGTAGTTGCTTATTTCACTTGATATCTGGTTTCCAGCTGTGTTGCAGCATTGCTTTTATAAAATGAAATGCATTTGCTAATGTGAACACTTTCTGTCAACAGATCTATTAAATAATTATTTTATGATCCACATTCTTTAAAAAAGGAGCACTTGGAAAGGAAAGAACAATAAGAAGGGACTAATACCAGTAACTGCATCTATAATTTTCTTTTCAAGTACATGGTAATATTTCTTTTTACAATCAGTTGTTGTGGTGCACCACTTTAATTACATAGATATTAAGATGTGAATATACATTTCCCTTATCTGCATTGTTGTTTTTACTGTATTATTTTTTCTGCTTGAGCTATGTCATGTTTAGATATAAGTTATTGCATTTGCTGTTGCTGTTTGCCAGGCATAGTGTTATTGAATTTGACTTTTGCTCATTTATGCTGCTAGCTTTGCCAATTTGCATTTTTTGCTTTGCTGTTTGTGTTGATTTGTTATGTGATGCTGCATTGCCTCGTCCCTTAGTTTAGCATCTGAGCTCAGTAGATTTAAGTTAGCTTAAGAGGGGTAGCCTCTAAGAGAATGAGTTGCGATGAATTGGAAGAAATGCATTGAGAAAACAGGTTTAGGTAGGATTTTCTTGGAAATAAATGTTGAGGTACGAAATGTGTGAACATTTAAATACAGAAAGCATGCTTAGATAGAATTTTTTTGGTGGAAACAAAGGATGAAATAAGAGGAAAGATATATGAAGTTTTGGGTTGGACTGCAGTACCAAATGTTACACTGAAAACGAACCCTGTCCTTTCCTATTGGTGTTATCCCACTATGAGTTTGTGTACCCTTGAGTATTTGTTTTCTTCCTGTCTCTGTGTAGTTTCATAGAATTTTTTCTTCTTTTAATATTAAGCTACATTCACTATGATGAGGAATACTGTTATCCTCAAATATAATTGGCATTAATAATATGTTATTTACTTTGTAAAGATATTAGACATTATTCATTCTGTTTAAATGCTCATGTGTGAAGTTGATGTTTCGCAAGTTATTCTGATCTTCTATGTATGTACTCATGTCATAATTCCACTGATGTATATGTTTATTTCTATTCTTTTGTAAAGCCCCTATTACTACAAATGTTATCTGTATTATTATGTTTTTAATGATGTATTTTGTACCTTTGTTATTGTATTCTTATGTTATAAAATTGTAATTGTCACCAGTTCATGATATTATTAACTTGTTAGTTACATTTCACTGCACACGTTTCTGTTGGTCATAGTATATGGATAATATGTGAGAAGTTGGGACTGTGAGTGTTTGCACGTGTGTTAATAACTCAGCAAGGGACTGGATAACAGCATTGCTGGATCTAAGGACAATTCCAGAAACTTTGTGAGTGCACAAGTGGTGGTTTATGGACTCGCTATATTGTCCGCAAGACTCTTCGATGGTGATTGTGCACCTGCACAGTCGCAACAGATGGCTGCTGGCCATTTCTACAAGGACTGCAGTGGGTCTGCACCTCTGGTGGCCCACCAATACCGTAATCTCTACCAGGACTACAGTGGGTCTGCTCTGTGATGACCTACTAATATTCATCAAAACTTCGACTGACTCTGCAGTGGGTTTGCTCTGTTGTGACCCAATACTTGTCTGCATGTCGAGAGTCAGCACTGTCTTTCCGTTGGAAGGACAACACTACTTCTTCAAGACTGCATGGAAATCCACTACTTCCGTGTGCATTTTCTTCTACTGCTCAGACTTTGAGAAAAACACTGCTATTCTCCTGTTATGTACGATTAGGACTGTCTTTATGGACTGTGAGACAATTTTAGCTTTTGACCAAGATTGTATCAATAAGTGTGTGCATTTGATTTCTTTGTTATTGTAATTATGAAAAAAAAATTTTCAAATCTGTATTGGCCACTGCCCAATCCCATTTGTAAAAATTTTTTGTGGGGAGCATGGGGGCTATGTAAGTAGGCTGTTTATGTTTTCTCTATGTAAGTAGGCTGTTTACGTTTTCTTATTGGCAACGTTACGTAGCGCTCAATATGAAAATCACTGGCTGTGCTGTGTGCAGTCTGTGGCTAGTTTGCATTGTTGTCTGCCATTGTAGTGTTGGGCAGCGGCAGCTGGATGTGAACAGCGCGTAGCGTTGCGCAGTTGGAGGTGAGCCGCCAGCAGTGGTGGATGTGGGGAGAGAGATGGCGGAGATTTGTAATTTGTCATGAACTGATATATATATTATGACTTGTGATGATATTAAGGTAAATACATTGTTTGTTCTCTATTAATATCTTTCATTTGCTAACTATCCCTATCAGTAGTTAGTGCCTTCAGTAGTTTGAATCTTTTATTTAGCTGGCAGTAGTGGCGCTCGCTGTATTGCAGTAGCTTGAGCAGCGAAGATTTTTGTGAGGTAAGTGATTTGTGAAAGGTATAGGTTAATGTTAGTCAGGGCCCATTCTTTTGTACGAATTATTGAAAGTCAGATTGCGTTGCGCTAACAAAATATTGTGTGTCAGGTTAAGCACAGTCATGTAGAAATGTTCAAAGGGGACGTTTCATGGTATGTTTCAGGAGTAACATTACTCGATGTAACCCCTTCAACCGCAATGAGCGCCTCAAATCTTGTCCTGAAGCGATCGCACGCACTCTTTATAACAGCGCTGTCCGTATTCGCGAATGCTGCTTCGATAGCGGTGCGTACAGATGCGACTTAGGGTGCGTCGACTACTTTTTCGACTACGCTCCAAACATAGTAGTCAAGGGCGTTCAAATCCGGGCAATTCGCAGGCCAGAACTCATTTGACCACAACATGTCAACGTCATCCGAGAGCCAGTTTTGGACTAAATAGCTCGTATGAGCTGGTGCACCGTCCTGTTGAAAGACATATTGTCTCCCCGAGATCACAGTTACCATGCACGGTTTCATGACATTCGTCAAAAGCTGCAGATAAACTTCTTTCGTGACAGTTTGTCCCTTTACAAAGAAATGTGACGGTATGACATCACCGTCACTGGACACAACACCTAGGACGTGAACTCCAGACTTCTCCAACGTATTATACTTGTCCATAATATCGTAAACAGTTGATCTCGGGTACACGAAGAATCGAAATACTTCAGTGGGCGAACGCCCAGGGCCAAAACCATCGATAATCGCGGCACTTCGGTCGTATTCCGCGCTTGTCCGTAACATCTCGGCCATTTTGAGGTTCTGACTGTTCACTAGATACCTTTGGCTTTCAAGAACGGCAGTCGCGACCTCCGGCGGAACTAGGAAATGGCGGAAAATTCAGATTCAAAATTGTCCGGATTTAAGCGCCGCACCCTGTATACTGGTGAAAAACGTTAGCAAATTCATAAAATTAAAAATGCATGAATGTTTATCATCACTTCTAAATCTACATCTACATCCATACTCCGCAAGCCACCTGACGGTGTGTGGCGGAGGGTACCTTGAGTACCTCTATCGGTTCTCCCTTCTTTTCCAGCCTCGTATTGTTCGTGGAAAGAAGGATTGTCGGTACGCCTGTGTGTGGGTTCTGATCTCTCTGGCTTTATCCTCATGGTCTCTTCGCGAGATATACGTAGGAGGGAGCAATACTCTGCTTGACTCCTCGATGAAGGTATGTTGGCCGGCCGGAGTGGCCGTGCAGTTCTAGGCGTTACAGTCTGGAGTCGAGCGACCCCTACGGTCGCAGGTTCGAATCCTGCCTCGGGCATGGATGTGTGTGATGTCCTTAGGTTAGTTAGGTTTAATTAGTTCTAAGTTCTAAGCGACTGATGACCTCAGAAGATAAGTCACATAGTGCTCAGAGCCATTTGAACCATTTTTTAAAATTTTTTTTTTTTAAGGTATGTTCTCGAAACTTCAACAAAAGCCCGTACCGAGCTACTGAGCGTCTCTCCTGCAGAGTCTTCCACTGGAGTTTATCTATCATCTCCGTAACGCTTTCGCGAGTACTAAATGATCCTGTAACGAAGCACGCTGCTTTCCGTTGGATCTTCTCTATCTCTTCTATCAACCCTATCTGGTACGGATCCCACACTGCTGAGCAGTATTCAAGCAGTGGGCGAACAAGCGTACTGTAACCCAATTCCTTTGTTTTCGGATTGCATTTCCTTAGGATTCTTCCAGTGAATCTCAGTCTGGCATCTGCTTTACCGACGATCAACTTTATATGATCATTCCATTTTAAATCACTCCTAATGCGTACTCCCAGATAATTTATGGAATTAACTGCTTGCAGTTGCTGACCTGCTATATTGTAGCTAAATGATAAGGGATCTTTCTTTCTATGTATTCGCAGTACATTACACTTGTCTACATTGAGATTCAGTTGCCATTTCCTGCACCATGCGTCAATTCGCTGCAGATCCTCCTGCATTTCAGTACAATTTTCCATTGTTACAACCTCTCGATATACCACAGCATCATCCGCAAAAAGCCTCAGTGAACTTCCGATGTCATCCACACGGTCATTTATGTATATTGTGAATAGCAACGGTCCTACGACACTCCCCTGCGGCACACCGGAATTCACTTTTGCTTTGGAAGACTTCTCTCCATTGAAAATGACATGCTGCGTTCTGTTATCTAGGAACTCTTCAATCCAATCACACAATTGGTCTGATAGTCCGTACGCTCTTACTTTGTTCATTAAACGACTGTGGGGAACTGTATCGAACGCCTTGTGGAAGTCAAGAAACACGGCATGTACCTGGGAACCCGTGTCTATGGCCCTCTGAGTCTCGTGGACGAATAGCGCGAGCTGGGTTTCACACGATCGTCTTTTACGAAACCCATGCTGATTCCTACAGAGTAGATTTCTAGTCTCCAGAAAAGTCATTATACTCGAACATAATACGTGTTCCAAAATTCTACAAGTGATCGACGTTGAAACAAGGAACTTAGACATTTTCACTACTAGTTATTGTCATGATTGAAACTAGCAAAATGTAGAACATTGGAAGGAAAAACGTCGATCTCAACAGATGTAAATTCTCTAACCTCCCATACTATAGGTACAGGCATGGGTCTTCCAGGCACGCCTGAGAATAAATAAATAAAAGTACGAGACGCGTTCAGTAGGTAATGCAACATATATTTTTTTCTGAAAGCAGGTTGGTTTTTTATAGGATTCCAATACACCATATTATTCCCCACTTTTTGGCTACAAAACCATTTTTTTCAACATAATCTACGTTCAATGCGGCCACTTTACGCCACCTTACCGGGAGGGCCTGTATGCTCTCATGGCGTCACTCTACTGGTCGACGTCGGAACCAGCGTCTTGCTGCTTCAACAACCGTCCCATCGTCCACGAACTGCTTTCCGCGAATGCATCCATCATTAGGCCAAAGAGATAGAAGTTGAAAGGTGCGAAATGAGGGCTATAGGGTGAATATGGAAGAAGAGTCTAATAACGTTTTGTGAGCTCTTCTCCGGTGCACAGACTTTCGTTGTGATGGGAAAAGTTCGTTTACGTTTTTGTGGCGACAGAGGCACTGAAGTCGTTTATTAAATATCACAGCTGTATGCGACAGGCTGGCGCGTGTGAGATCAGACAGGTTTGTGCGACATTTTTGCAATGACGGATGACGCCTCACGCACTATTCACCGTGCTTTTGGTCACTGGCAGGTCTCCGTAGAATTTTAGCAGGACCCTATGAACATCTGCGATGCAAAAAAAAAACACAATGACATGTTTCTGTTTGGAACGCACCTTGGTTAAGACGTCATTTTGAAGACTACGTAAGCGCCGCCACCTACCGGAACATCATGGAACTAGCGGTGCTGAAGCGGGTATATGCCACAGTGTTGCACAACAAATTACTCATTTTTGTAACCGAAATTGGTCGAAAAGAAAAAGCGTTGTGTGCCAGGTTACAAGAAGATCGGCACAGGCCAAAAGCAGACTCGCTGGTAACGGCCCGCCAACGCCCTCTCGGCCGCCAGTATTTAGGATCGCCGCCACGAACCGGAGAGTCAGTTCGTCCGAGTTAGTTCAGTTAGTTTGAGCCTGTCACGCCAGTTAGTTCGGGGCTGTACGCCTTGTGAGTTCCAGCGTTTCATAAAGTCGGGGCCGCAGACTTAGCCTCTAGCACAGAGACAAGTAGCATACAGGGTGCCCCATTTCTCTTGACCACCCTAAATAACTGTTTGTCCAGAGGCAAATAACAAAATGTATCAAGCAAATGTTCTTTAACCGTCAGAGGGACAGCAAAATGGCTCTGAGAACTATGGGACTCAACTTCTGAGGTCATTAGTCCCCTAGAACTTAGAACTAGTTAAACCTAACCAACCTAAGGACATCACACACATCCATGCCCGAGGCTGGATTCGAACCTGTGACCGCAGCAGTCTCGCGGTTCCAGACTGCAGTGCCTAGAACCGCACGGCCACTTCGGCCGGCGTTCAGGGGGACATAAAAAAAATGGCTCTGAGCACTATGGGACTCAACATCTTAGGTCATAAGTCCCCTAGAACCTAGAACTACTTAAACCTAACTAACCTAAGGACATCACACACACTCATGCCACGGGCAGGATTCGAACCTGCGACCGTAGCAGCCTTGCGGCTCCGGACTGCAGCGCCAGAACCGCACGGCCACCGCGGCCGGCAGGGGGACATCAATCAGCATGATTGCCTTCGTTGTAGCTTTGTTTTTTACAAAAATATGAACAGCGGTCTGACTTTTTAAAAGGCACCCTGTATTTCTTACTCGGTAATTCATTTCCTCTCCTAAAAATCAATTCAAAAATGTATCACAGTGTACCATTCACTCAAACACAATTAATTACGTAACACAACAATGGCTTTAAGCCCAGGACCACAAACTCGTCCACTTGCCAGAGTTGTCATAAATAAATGAAAACCAAGTAAAAACATAACACAAAATTGACTTTGACTCTCCTGCACCATTGGACAGGAGTAGAACATTCAGAGGTGCTCCGAGTGGTGACCCTCGGCACCGATACACCGGTGCACTCGTTCAATGAAAGAATTTTTTACTGCTTCCAGTGTTGCCTGCTGCAGAGAATTACAAGCAAGCACGATGAGTTCCTGCATGTCCTCTGAAGATGTTGGAATATCGCGATAGACAACGTCTTTAATGCATTCCCAATGCAAAAAAAAATCTAGAGGATTTAAATCAGGAAACCTAGCAGGCCAAGTAACTGTTCTTCTTTAACCAATCCATCTTGCAGGATACCTTCGGTTCAGAACATGACGTGCACGCAAAGCATTTTGTGCTGAACATCCATCGTGTTGATACCAGCATTCTGGTTCTTAGCGGCACTTCATCCAGAAGAAGAGAAAGAATTCGTCTGAGGTAGTCGGCATATGCTGTGCCGTTTAGACTACCATTGACGAAATAAGGGCCAATAATTGTAGTACCAAGCATCCCACACCAGACGTTAACTCTCCATTGACGCTGATGTTCCACTTGTCTAAGCCACTGTGGATTGTCACTGGACCAATAACGCATGTTCCTTGTATTTACCTGTCCTTTGTTTGAGAAGGAGCATTCATCGCTAAATAGAACATTGGAGAAGAAGTTCGTGTTGGCGAGGATTTGCCGCCGTGCCCACTGACAGAACTGTACACAATTCTGGAAATCATTCCCATGCAATTCTTGATGTACGTGTACATGGTAAGGCTGGAACCAGAGACGTGTAAGAATACAATGTACACTGGGTTTAGGAATGCCAATCTCGTGTTCAAGCTGTCGTGTGCTCACACGTGGATTCATAGCAACGGAAGCGAGAACAGTAGCCTCGGCAACCTCGTCTGTGCGAGTGCTACGACGATTGCGTTGTCGTCGGTTGAAACTTCCCGTTTCCTGAAGCGTAGCAACAAGACGAGAAAACATCCGTCGGGAAGATGGACTCTTGTCAGGATATCACTCTCTGTACAGTTCCGCTGCCTGCGTAGCGTTTCGCCTACCTTCAACAACTACAACAATATAAGAAACGTTATGTCGATGCAGTTTACAGGAAGGACAGCCTTTACTGTATGCCTACTCTACACAACAGTATTTAAAAGAACTCAACTATTGTACTAAATGTACCTGTACATAGGAAAACGGTATTGCAGTTATTGTTCTGCTAACTTATATTTCCCACAGATGAGTGGCGGCATTTCTACCTTCTCTTCGTTGGTGTACATTATACTCACACAAATCTTCAGCAGACGATGGTTGACGGAATGACGGGTGTGCATTCTACTTATGTTTACATTTGTCCTCCGTCGGCGTGAATACGTAAATGAGTTCCATTACCCCGAGTATCTGCACTAAGCTCTGGGAGCGTCAACGTCATTGTTGTGTTATGTAGTTAATAACGTTGTGTTTCAGTGAATGGAACACTGTGATACACTTTTGAATAGGTCTTTAGGAGAGGAAATGAGTTACCGAATAAAAAATACTGGGTGCCATTTAAAAAAGTCATTCCGCTGTTCATATCTTTGTGAGAAACAAAGCTACAACGAAGGCAATCATGCTGATTCATGTCCCCCTGACGGCTAAAGTACATTTGCTTGAAATATTTTGTAATTTGTATCTGGACAAACAGTTATTTAGGGTGATCCAGATGACTGGCACTCCCTGTATACCAACCTTTAAGTGTTCATAGCGGACTTTGTACTTCAACAGTAGTGAGGCGAAAGTGGACTGTATAGGAAAGATTGCACCACAGCACATGGAAGTTTTAGTTAAGTAACTTTTTTATGAATAAAGAACCCAGCTGATAATTGCGTGGCAGTTTGTTTATAGAACGAGGACATCGGCCACCAACCAGCATCCTCTCCTTGCTTCCTGTGGTACAGCTCTACAGAGACAACGATACGACATAAAACCGGCTAACGAGGATTCAACATGTTGCATTACTTACTGAACGCCCCTGTAAATATAAAAGTGAATTATAGGTTGTTTAATCTGAAGTAGCATGTACTGCAGTCTTCATGCAGAAGACTAGAAAGCAAAGAATGTGGAATAGCTGGCGTAATGCTACTCCCTTCCTCCAACCGCCTAACGTAAACAAAGAGTGTCATCTCCAGCTGCACAGGTCGTCGAACCTGCAGCGCCAACGCCGCGCCGTGTTACGTAATGAGAGGGAAGCCGTCGCAACGCCGCATCCACTGTCAGTAAATGGCGTGAGCAAACTCACAACAGCTGCGCAGGCTGACAGCAGCGCTTGCCAACTTGCCGTGGACAATCACTGCTGCTATCAATAGCAGCCATTGACATTCAGCGCGACCTATCAGGTCGAGGAACGACATAACTGAGTAGGTGGAAGGAACTTAAGGCTCATAGGACACTGCAGTCGCGCGGAGTGGCCGCGTGGTTTGAGGCGCCATGCCACAGATTGCGCAATCTCTCCCACCTGAGGTTCGAGTCTTCCCTCAGGCATGGATGTGTGTGTTGTCCTTAGCGTAAGTCAGTTTTAAGTTACTTTAAGTAGTGTGTAAGTCTAGGGACCGATGACCTCAGCTGTTTGGTCTCTTGGGAATTTACACACATAGAACAGTGCACGTTGGACTTAAAACTTCTTCTTAGAGCTTCGACAATTCCTAGAGGATGCCACTATCTTTCTATCATTAGAGACTGAAACACATTATGTAAATATTCCGCAATAAACCGCAAACAACAGATGTTAGAGGAACGACCACGTGACCGTGATCTACATTCAACATAACCTCTCCCAGTACTGACTTCAGAAACAGCTGCTGTTGCCAGGTCTCCCGTATTTTACATAGATTTTCTCCTGTATTCCCGTATTTTTGACATGTCTCCCGTATTTTGCAGGTGTAACCGTATTTTACCCGTATAACGAATCTGACGTACTTAATCTTTTTTTTTTTCTCGTATTTCATATATATACTAACATTTCCTTACTATTCAAGGATTATCGTTCCGAAATCAACAATAAATATTTCCAGTTTATCATCTTTGAATTCTACCTTTTTCATGTTGGCAAGCTCGAAACTTTCGTGACGAAACTTTCGTCTTGTCCTTCGGTAGCGCGTAGACTTGGAGCTCTTTCTCAAATAATGGTTCAAATGGCTCTAAGCACTATGGGACTTAACATCCGTGGTCATCAGTCCCCTAGAACTTAGAACTATTTAAACCTAACTAACCTAAGGACAACACACACATCCATGCCCGACGCACGGTTCCAGACTGAAGCGCCTAGAACCTCACAGCCACACCGGCCGGCGCTCTATCTCAGATCAATGTGCAATTTGTATTGTATTTAGTACATCTATTTAACAATGGGTACGGAAAGTTAAGGCAAGGATCACTCAGAGACATAAAGAAGAAGACAGAAAGTAATTTCATTAGATTCTATAATACTTCCACTTTTACTTAAATATGTACTTCGATACTTAACAAAATATGCCTGTTAATAATTTTCTTTTCCTTTGCCTCAACAAAGAAATTAAGTTCAATGCATTACGGGGTATTTTGAACACGTCTGAATTTGAACAAAATGAAGAAGTGTATAATTGATACCGTAGTGTCAGACAAATTTTTTATTGTAAAGTTAATCTTCTTCGTAATGTTTGTCAGAGGTGGGTGGCGCTTTTTTGTGAATGTAAGAACAATGAAATTCACGTGCTAAATTTGAAAAAAAGTGTTGTACTTCGTAGTAAGCATTCCAGAATCCAATGCCAATACTGAAAGTGTGTTTTCATTGATGACCAACAAATGTACTGATGTAAGAAACAGAAATGCTGTTGACCGTATTGAAGTTAATTGCAGATTGTTATAAATTTCAACTTCTGTTTGTAGAAATTTGTTCAGATGTGTAAAAGATGATGTCACATTTGTGAATGAGGGCAAAGCAAATGCTAAATATGGATAGAGCTAGGATCCTATGAAAGTTGATGTAATTAAATTTTTTGGTAAATATGGATTGTCCTATGATGCTATGAAAGTTGCTGTAGTTAAATGTTACGGTACATGTGGATAGTGCTATAATGCTACGAAAGTTGTTTTAGTAAACTTTTTCAGTAGCATGTACAATGATAAATTCTCGTTAATTTTCAACCTGTTTTGTAAAAGAAGTTCCAATGTATAACCGTTCAGGGGAAATATTCATTATTTATGTGCGCTTTTGTCTACAGTTGTATATAAGGGTCTCCGAAAGGTAAAACATGCCGATAATACCACGATGGGGCCGGCCGCGGTGGTCTCGCGGTTCTAGGCGTTCAGTCCGGAGCCGCGCGACTGCTACGGTCGCAGGTTCGAATCCTGCCTCGGGCATGGATGTGTGTGATGTCCTTAGGTTAGTTAGGTTTAAGTAGTTCTAAGTTCTAGGGGACTGATGACCACAGATTTTAAGTCCCATAGTGCTCAGAGCCATTTAAACCAATACCACAATGGGATTATTTTGGCCATAATTTCCAGAACCCCAATATTTTTAGTTAGAAAATATGGCAACCCTAGGAACAGCTAATTCACTGCGTGGAGGCGATGACAGATGCCGTGGAAGGATCCAAAACATCGGTATTTTCACTCAATTACACGAACCTCCCTGTGAAGAAGAGGCTGAATCTATGCGGCGGAAATAGATTAATTTGACAATCTTAAAACTGCAAAGGTAAGACTATGGATTCATCAAGCGTGAAAAAACATTGCGATTAGCTTGAGGCTAAAATTTCAATTTACATTTAAATAGCGTTGACAATAGGATGCTTATCCGCTTTGGGCACATGCAATATTTGTGCGGCTTTACTTAGATAAATGGCATCCGACCCAACCTTCAGTTTAGCTCTCGTCCGCAGATGTCGCCCCTACCTTGTTTATTCTTCAAATGGTTCAAATGGCTCTGAGCACTATCGGGCTTAACTTCTGAGGCCATCACTCCCCTAGAACTTAGAACTACTTAAACCTAACTAACCTAAGGACATCACACACATCCATGACCGAGACAGGATTCGAACCTGCGACCGTAGCGGTAGTGCGGTTCCAGACTGTAGCGCCTAGAACAGCTCGGCCACCCCGGCCGGCGTTTATTCTTCACTGCACCACTGCATGTATCCGCCCTTGTTGCTCTGCTGCATTTAATTGTATCAGTAATGCAAAACGACAAATCTGGAATCCTTTAGTTATCCGTTCAACATGAAGTTACCAATCTTCCACGTCCAAATCACCAAAACCGGCTTAGCTTCCAAGTTGTTAGGAAAATGCAGTGACCCGTTATTTAAATCATTTGTAAAAATTGAACAAAAGTAAACTTTTCAATAATCGTTTTTGGATTATAATTCGAAACATGGAAAAAGCACAGTCGTAATTCGCTCCTATGTATGGTAAATTCAAAACATGGAAAAGCCATAGTCTTAATTCGTATTGCTTACAACAGTAATGTGTTTCCTTTTCCATTAATTGCTTGCTTACCAGTGCAAAGAATACTTTGGCTTATTTGGCATAAAGAATGTGGCAAGGAAATGTTGGACTTACTGAATTGCTGTCCACCATAGTCCAATCCGAATCTCCTTATTATGTCCTTTTATACATCCATATCTCTCTCACATTTCAATGCCCTGTATTCTTTCCCTCTTTAGTCTCCCTTTGTCCTCCAATTTCCACTTTTCTTTTTATTAGTTCAAAGCGACGTTCCCATGGAAGTGGAAGAGAGGGCACACGTCTGCCATAATCTATTTACACCGCAGCAGAAATAATATCTCAGAGGTAGATGGCGTGTTTGCGATGCCAAATGTGATTGTACTTAGCGTTCCATTCCTGTGATTGACAGCTGACGGAATTTACGTCTTGATTATAGGTACACTGCTGCCAGGTTAATAATATGCAGGCTGAACCCAAACTCGATCGACAAAATTTCAGAGGCCATCAGAGGTATTTTGGTATGGCGGATCCGAAGTTGCCGGTGGCTCTTTACAGAGCAATAATGAAATAAAGTTTTATACGGTTTGGTACCCCATTTACCTTTGTGTCTGTAAAACACCATTACAACAATGAAAAAGCTCGTAATATGCAATCAGCAAAACGTTCTACACAACATGGAGAGTAATGCAACAGAGTAATGTGATTACCGTCGCAATGTGAACAGACCAGCGCAGTGCGTTGTGCCGTTTCTCCCTTGTACTCAGTGAACCATACACGAGGTGAAACTTCCTGGCAGATTAAAACTGTGTGCCAGACCGAGACTCGAACTCGGGACCTTTGCCTTTCGCGGGCAAGTGCTCTACGAACTGAGCTATCCAAGCACGACTCACACCCCGTCCTCACAGCTTCACTTCTGCCAGTACCTCGTCTCCTACCTTCCAAACTTTACAGAAGTTCTCCTGTGAACCTTGCAGGCAAAGGTCCCGAGTTCGAGTCTCGGTCCGGCACACAGTTTTAATCTGCCAGGAAGTTTCATATCAGCGCACACTCCGCTGTAGAGTGAAAATTTCATTCTACATACACGAGGTGCTTGTATGCAAACTCTTCATGTGTAAATCTAAGCATAACGCTGTGTATCACTGTTAACGTACGACTAACATTGGCGAAATATCTAAACACAGACAGAGCGGAACAGTAAAGCGAACTTGAAGACGAGGAGTAAAGTTGTTGTCAACAGCATGTACCATGAGTTCTTTGTTAACGAGGCATTTGCACAGTTGTGCAACTATTTACAGACCAACACAGATACAAAGGTAAAAGGGGACGGAAAAAGAAATCAAACCAAATGCATTTACCGTACTATGTCACGAACCACTAGAGATCACGTGTCCCTCAAATCAAAATACTCAAATCAAGCTTCGGGCTTCATTTGGAAAATCATAGTAATTCCCAGATCGCGGCAGCTTTCCGTCTCGAGAATTCCTCTTACAGTCGGCGCTTAATGTGAATTTGCATTTGGTTCCCATCCATTTCAGTAAGAAGAATACAAACTGGTGCGCTTGATAGGAATTCTTCTGAAGAAGACATACGCCATGATGCCACGGTTTCCGGACCTCAATCTATTTTTGTTCATATGACATCAACTGATGCTTTACTCTTGGATTTTCTACGGACTGAAGTGCAAAACATGGAATTGACATGACAGCTGGTTCTCACTAATTTTCGTCGACGAACAGGTCATCCTCGCCGAGGACGAAGAGGATGTGTTTTATATGTTAGGAACGCGTAAAGAGGCTGATGAGCAGTGGGCTTAAAAATTAACTTTACAAAGACTGAATAATTGGTTGTCGGAGGTATGGGAAGGAATCTTGTTATGGATGATGTATCTATAGCATAGTGTAGCCGTTCATATATGTATTTAGGGATAATCATTTCTGATAAAGGCGGAAGCAACTAGGAAATAAAACCTATAATAAGTAAAGAACAGATGACAGTTAAGCAGTTACACTTCTTATTTGGAATAAAACGACATCAAAAAATATGAAAAGGTGGATACACGAAACCGTAGTTTAGGAGACAAAGATGTGAAGAAACAAGAAGAGACAAAGTAAAAAATCAAGTTCTACGAGAGCTGATGGGAGCAAGAAAAGATATTATAGTCGAAATTGAAAATAAATGGCTATCATGGTATGGACACCTTAGAAGAATGCCATAGGAAAGATGAACCTCTAAAATATGGCACTGTAGACCTCCACGACATAGAGAACGAGAAAGATCCGGACTTTATTGGAACGATGGAGTGAGGCGTGTGGTGCAGGACAGGACCAAGCTAGAAGAGGGATGGCAAGATAGAAGAAAATGTAAACTTGGATGCGAAAGACGCCGCATGGTGTATAAAAAAAGGTTTCAACCATTTAATTACCGTGTAGGACCTCCTCTTGTTACTAACAGTCTTTGAGTACAGTTTTCTTACAATTTTTTTATACACTGAAGATGAGATTTCCTTCCATACCACCCAAAACTGTGGAAACCATGTTACTGGGTGCTGGCACAGATTTATTCAGTACACTAGCGTTGATGCAGCACAACACGCCTTTCGATAAGTTTCACGTCGGTACTTTGGAGAAACCACTCAAGTGTGTCCACTTGCTTCTCTGTGAACCTCTGTTGACACAGGAATGTTATTGCTGTTGTAGACTGCATTTCGAAGATTTTTAAGTCTCTGCATCTCACCATGAGTTCTACAATCCACACCCATTTGAACCTGCTAACTATATTCAAGTATTTTGTCTTCCTCTATAGTTTTTATCCTTTACACTTCCTTCCACCGACACATGAACTATTTTTATTTGATGATTCTGCGTCTGTCATATCAACCTGGCCGTTTTATTTTGCCAGGTTATGCCATAAAATTATTTTCTCCCCGATTCAGTAGCTCCTCTTTCTCATTATACAACCTAATTCTCGCTTGCAGCTGTCAAATATTGTTTTTAATGTAATACAAAAAATTTCCACCTTTCGTAGTTTCCAAACAACCATGGACTGGCTGTATGTAAATGGTCACATAAGGAAATAGCATTCCTTGAAAATACAGCTGCTCTTCCGAACTTCAGACGAGCATAAGCGTTCTCCAGACGACACAATATACAAGATCTTACAGCAGCGTAGACGCCTCAGCACAGTTCTGACCTGAGTGGGTATTGGAGTTATATTTTTGGCCATGTTCCTCCCTGTAACTTATATTTGCTTTCGGCAGTTTTAGTTAATTCTTTTTAGCGTCACCATGATATGTAATGCATGCATGTTATCCTTCCTGCCGATCATGTTTTTGTCGTTAGCATCAAGCCACTCTTATGTAAGGTGGGTGTTATCTGATTCAACTTTTATTTTAAATTAAAATATTTGATTTTTTAAATGTTTTATACTGAGGAAACGTGCTGCTACATCATTCTAGCAGTTCATTTTGTCATTGGATGCGCGTTTTACCTTTACCACATGCTACCTTCTAATAACGTACTCTTAATGCGATGTTACGTTCATTGTTGCCTTCCAGATGCATTCCACAACCCGGTTGTATACATTTAGATCTTAGAAGTTTAAACCACTAACCTTATTTTGTTACATGCAAGATACTGTAAAACTCTAAGATTTCTGAACGATCTGAATTTCCCTGCAATGCACAAAACGGAGTCTCCACGCGGGTTTCCTAATCATTTAGGAGATACAGTTATGTGACTGTGTTAGACTGATACCACCATGTAACTCCTGGAAATATTGGTCCCTATGGTAATCAACGCACATGTAAATTAATACCACAAGATTTTCGGTTATTAGGAAACGCGCCATTAGATATGAAACGTTTGTCTACTCATTTTTCTTACAACTAGTGACATTTTAAACATTTAACCTCTCTGATTAGTATCTTCTGAAGTCTCTGAAATACGCAATGCCCGAAACCATGTTACACAATTAGTTCAGCAGGCTTAGTGAAAACTTTTTTTTTTTTTTTTTTTTTTTGTAATTTATAGATTTAGCCAGAATATCTGTGCTCCCTAAGGGCTGCGAAAATTCGAAGTATTCTTGCTTTAGATAAGATATGGCGTCTTTCAGCACAGCTTACTAGGTATCAAGAAACAGCATGATTTAAAAAGACTTTTTACTGTGACGTGACATTAATATTGCATCCAAGCGCTTTCTAGAAAGATATTGCAACAAGAAATGCCGTAGTTTTTTTTTCTTTTTTTTGCATTCTAATTGTCTCAGAAAATTTGTAATTTCACTGACATCCATTTATAAATCAAAAGCTTTGGTAAGAATGGTCACGAGTCACAATGATACATACAAAATCTATAGACTTGCATTCGGACCAGAGTAGAATCGGATGAGCTCTCTTACACTATTACAGCGTCACGTTTAGAATTTCTGTCTCTGTCGAGTCACCTCGCCGAATACGAACTCTTCCTGTTAGTAACAGGAATTCGTTACACGAGTGACGTTTGTAACATTCTACCATACTGAATATAACTAGTGTAGTATCTAAGAGAACTAATACCCGCAATACTACCACATAAAGCAGCACCACAGAACATACGCAGCACAATATTTATGTGAACGAGCATTTACTTCGTGTAGTGATAAGCGCAGGTTTCGCTAACTTTTTATGAAGCATCGTAGCAGATTAAGTCCATTTAAAGTGACCTAACTTGCAAAATTTCTGATTAACATATTATTTTAGGTTTAATTGAGTGTACGGACGAATTACGTGGCAGAACTACAAATATTAGTTTTCCCCATATACTTCTGTCAGTCTTGTTCTGAGCGGTAGTATGTTGGAAATTTTATGAATTATAAGACATTCCTATTACTAATATTAAGGGTTCGTATACTCTGATGTGGTACACCTCCGCATTTGAGTGGCCAGTGCGTCGATTGCCGTACGAAGGACCCGAGTTCAATTTATGGTACTAGCCATGGAATTTTCCATGGCGGGATTACTGGAACGGTGTCCATCCAGCACCGTGATGCCAACTGAGGAGCTACGTAAATGAGAAGTAACGCTTCCAAGGTCTGGAAAAGCCGACAACTGCAGGGAGAGAAGTGTGCCGACCCCATGCCGACACAGATGCTACATCCGAATGACGTCATATGGCAGATGATGACACGACGGCCGGTAGGCATCGTTCGATGCTCTGTTTCTGGCTGCAGAGTGATCGAGTGATTCTAATTCGATCCAAATTCAAATAAGTAACATTTGTAATTTGTATGTAAGTCTATAACAGCTCCAAAGGAACCATTTCGCTTCTTCCTTTTCCCTATTTGTTTGACTGGAACAAAATGGACTGGAATAAAATGGGTAGTTAATCATTTCCTCTGTAAGGCATACAACTTATTCAAAGTGTGTTGCCGTAAACTGCATTTGATATTTTGCTTTCGGGTGCAACGAAGTTTTATGATATCCAACACGCGAACACACAACGTGTAGTTAGCCATGGAAGAAATATAATTCTTTCAAACACACTCCGCAACGTTGAAATGTTTATCCTTACGTTTTATTGAAAGTTATATTGCACCTTAATCTTACCGGAAATTGGTGCCTTTTATAAGGCAATGGTAACTTCGCTGAAATAAATGGAAGTTTTGGTATAAATACCGACTTGACTTTATTTCTGGTTCACATTTATGTTGTTTAAAACGCTTATTTAGGTAGACAGTCCGGGAACAATCACCAAATTTAGTAATTCTGTAGACGAGTTTACGTTTTCTTCTTGATCCATTGTATCACTGGATTTAAATATTTTTTCTTCTCCTGGTGTCATATTCTGTATTCTGAGAATTTCCTGTTGAACTAAGTCATTTTTAGCTAAAATTGTTCGCTCACATAACCAGTCTTGTTTACGTAGTTGCTCCCTGTAAGTGGTTACAGATTTTCGATGAGTCTGTACTGCTTTGCACTACCCATCTGTTAAGATGATTTTGCGGGAGCGCGGATACGTTCGACGTGTGCCAATTAAAAATTATATTCTAAACTGTTCAGGAATGTTCTAGGAGGTCGAAACCATTCGTCAACTTTCGAGAATATTCGTAACAACCCAAGAACATTAAAGCACTCTCTCAATGATGGTGATCACCTCGGATATTCGCACAACCACAACAGCTACCACTGCACAATCACTATAGTAGACAACGTGGGACTCAGGAGTAGCCGGCCGAAGTGGCCGAGCGGTTCTAGGCACTGCAGTCTGGAACCACAAGACCGCTATGGTCGCAGGTTCGAATCCTGCCTCGGGCATGGAAGTGTGTGATGTCCTTAGGTTAGTTAGGTTTAACTAGTTCTAAGTTCTAGGGGACTAATGACCTCACAAGTTGAGACCCATAGTGCTCAGAGCCATTTGAACCATTTTTGACCCCAGGAGTAGCAGTAGACACGAGAGCCAGTGACAGACGATGGACGGATGTGGAGGAATCGTCAACTGCACATAAGTTATGGAAACGTTGGATAGGTAGTAGCTTTTAGCTTTTGATTCAGAAATTGACCTCAGGCATCAACGTGAGTTCCATACCACGCTAATGAAACCACTGTAGCACGTTTCTGTCCTTGAGTAACGGTCAGTTATCCTGCTGAAAGTTGCCATCGCAATCAGGGAAGAGATTAAGTATGATGATATGCATGAAGGGCAGGTGAATCCGTGCATATTTCGAGCAGCCATTCGTCTGTATTACTGCGTACCAGGGTACGACCATCGACCTGTGTAACAGAAACGTGATTCATCTGACCGGACGACACGTTTCCATTGATCCATGGTCCAGTTTCGATCATCCCGTGTCCACTGCAATCGTGAGACGCAATGTAGTTCGATCAACATGGGAACACGTAGGGATTGCCTGTTGCTGAGTCCCCTGTTCAATAATTTGCTCAGAACGGTGGGCTCCTAAACATTTGGCCCGAGTGGCCGAGCGGTTCTAGGCGCTTCAGTCTGGAACCGCGCGACCACTACAGTCACAGGCTCGAATCCTGCCTCGGGCATGGATGTGTGTGATGTCCTTAGGTTAGTTAGGTTTAAGTAGTTCTAAGTTCTAGGGGACTCATGACCTCCGCTGTTAAGTCCCATAGTGTTCAGAGCCATTTGAACCATTTGTTCCTGCACTGGTATTGTACTCTGTCGTCTGATCTCCCACCGGTCACTCTTATAGAAGGAGCGAGCATCCAACCTCCGCCTTCGGTGACAAGGAGTGGGCGTGCAAGACAATGTCGCCTACTCTTGGCTTCACCATCCATCAACCTATTTCCATAGGAGCCGACGACAGTAGCATGCAAACAGCGCACCATCTTCTTCGTTTTGTAGTAGGCCTTTTCTAGGCATCATGCCATTACAATGACCTTGTGTCGAAGACGCTTATGTCAGTGGAACTCCCTACAAGTGGCCCGTACAGCCAATAGAATGATTCTCCATTCATATTTGCTCCGCTTGTACACTTTCCTTTCCGCGTCACATGCTACAGTGGAACCATGTGATCTCGCGGTGTGGAGTGGTACATAGAGTCGATGCAAATTCTACTTTGTAGCATGCGTAGATATCCGAACGATCTGAATTTGTACTCAACGCGCGTAACGTATCTTTCATGCGAGTTTACTCGCTGTTTGGCAGTACAATTGTGTGACTATGCTTAATTGGTACCACACGTTACCCTAAGGAAACACTGTCCCGAAAGGCTACCAATGCAGATTCAAATTAATAACACGTTATTGCAAATACCAGGAACGTATTTTTAGAAGCAAGACGCTTGTAAAAACAATCTTCTAACAATTAGTGACACTTAAAACATGTTATGACCCTGATTAGCCGGCCGGAGTGGCCGTGCGGTTCTAGGCGCTACAGTCTGGAACCGCGTGACCGCTACGGTCGCAGTTTCGAATCCTGCCTCGGGAATGGATGTGTGTGATGTCCTTAGGTTAGTTAGGTTTAAGTAGTTCTAAGTTCTAGGGGACTTATGGCCACAGCAGTTGAGTCCCATAGTGCTCAGAGCCATTTGAACCATTTTGACCCTGATTAGGGCCGAACATATAATTAGTTCAGTACACTTAGTCAAAACTAACTGTGGTGTCACCGCCAGACACCACACTTGCTAGGTGGTAGATTAAATCGGCCGCGGTCCATTTAGTACATGTCGGACCTGCGTGTCGCCACTGTGTGATCGCAGACCTAGCGCCACCACAAGGCAGGTCTCGTGATACGAACAAGCACTCGCCCCAGTTGTACGGACGACCTAGCTAGCGACTAGATGTACGAAGCCTTTCTCTCTCATTAGCCGAGAGACAGAATAGCCTTCAGCTAAGTTAATGGCTACGAACTAGCAAGGCGACAGGACTGACTGCGGACCTTTGGTACAGAGTCGAGTTGAGGGTCTGAATCAGAGGCTGAGACGGTTCTGCGACCGTGTGGGCTGCAGATTCCTCGACTTGCGCCATAGGGTGGTGGGGTTTCGGGTTCCGCTGGATAGATCAGGAGTCCACTACACGCAACAAGCGGCTACACGGGTAGCAGGGGTTGTGTGGCGTGGGCTGGGCGGTTTTTTAGGTTAGATGGCCTTGGGCAAGTACAGAAAGGGCAACAGCCTCAACGGGTGCGGGGCAAAGTCAGGACATGCGGGGACCAAGCAGCAATCGGTATTGTAATTGTCAACTGTCGAAGCTGCGTTGGTAAAGTACCGGAACTTCAAGCGCTGATAGAAAGCACCGAAGCTGAAATCGTTATAGGTACAGAAAGCTGGCTTAAGCCAGAGATAAATTCTGCCGAAATTTTTACAAAGGTACAGACGGTGTTTAGAAAGGATAGATTGCATGCAACCGGTGGTGGAGTGTTCGTCGCTGTTAGTAGTAGTTTATCCTGTAGTGAAGTAGAAGTGGATAGTTCCTGTGAATTATTATGGGTGGAGGTTACACTAAACAACCGAACTAGGTTAATAATGGGCTCCTTTTACCGACCTCCCGACTCAGCAGCATTAGTGGCAGAACAACTGAGAGAAAATTTGGAATACATTTCACATAAATTTTCTCAGCATGTTATAGTCTTAGGTGGAGATTTCAATTTACCAGATATAGACTGGGACACTCAGATGTTTAGGACGGGTGGTAGGGACAGAGCATCGAGTGACATTATACTGAGTGCACTATCCGAAAATTACCTCGAGCAGTTAAACAGAGAACCGACTCGTGGAAATAACATCTTGGACCTACTGATAACAAACAGACCCGAACTTTTCGACTCTGTATGTGCAGAACAGGGAATCAGTGATCATAAGGCCGTTGCAGCATCCCTGAATATGGAAGTTAATAGGAATATAAAAAAAGGGAGGAAGGTTTATCTGTTTAGCAAGAGTAATAGAAGGCAGATTTCAGACTACCTAACAGATCAAAACGAAAATTTCTGTTCCGACACTGACAATGCTGAGTGTTTATGGAAAAAGTTCAAGGCAATCGTAAAATGCGTTTTAGACAGGTACGTGCCGAGTAAAACTGTGAGGGACGGGAAAAACCCACCGTGGTACAACAACAAAGTTAGGAAACTACTGCGAAAGCAAAGAGAGTTCCACTCCAAGTTTAAACGCAGCCAAAACCTCTCAGACAAACAGAAGCTAAACGATGTCAAAGTTAGCGTAAGGAGGGCTATGCGTGAAGCGTTCATTGAATTCGAAAGTAAAATTCTATGTACCGACTTGACAGAAAATCCTAGGAAGTTCTGGTCTTACGTTAAATCAGTAAGTGGCTCGAAACAGCATATCCAGACACTACGGGATGATGATGGCATTGAAACAGAGGATGACTCGCGTAAAGCTGAAATACTAAACACCTTTTTCCAAAGCTGTTTCATAGAGGAAGACCGCACTGCAGTTCCTTCTCTAAATCCTCGCGCAAACGAAAAAATGGCTGACATCGAAATAAGTGTCCAAGGAATAGAAAAGCAACTGGAATCACTCAATAGAGGAAAGTCCACTGGACCTGACGGGATACCAATTCGATTCTACACAGAGTACGCGAAAGAACTTGCCCCCCTTCTAACAGCCGTGTACCGCAAGTCTCTAGAGGAACGGAGGGTTCCAAATGATTGGAAAAGAGCGCAGATAGCCCCAGTCTTCAAGAAGGGTCGTCGAGTAGATGCGCAAAACTATAGACCTATATCTCTTACGTCGATCTGTTGTAGAATTTTAGAACATGTTTTTTGCTCGCGTATTATGTCATTTCTGGAAACCCAGAATCTACTATGTAGGAATCAACATGGATTCCGGAAACAGCGATCGTGTGAGACCCAACTTGCCTTATTTGTTCATGAGACCCAGAAAATATTAGATATAGGCTCCCAGGTAGATGCTATTTTTCTTGACTTTCGGAAGGCGTTCGATACAGTTCCGCACTGTCGCCTGATAAACAAAGTAAGAGCCTACGGAATATCAGACCAGCTGTGTGGCTGGATTGAAGAGTTTTTAGCAAACAGAACACAGCACGTTGTTATCAATGGAGAGACGTCTACAGACGTTAAAGTAACCTCTGGCATGCCACAGGGGAGTGTTATGGGACCATTGCTTTTCACAATATATATAAATGACTTAGTAGATAGTGTCGGAAGTTCCATGCGGCTTTTCGCGGATGATGCTGTAGTATACAGAGAAGTTGCAGCATTAGAAAATTGTAGCGAAATGCAGGAAGATCTGCAGCGGATAGGCACTTGGTGCAGGGAGTGGCAACTGACCCTTAACATAGACAAATGTAATGTATTGCGAATACATAGAAAGAAGGATCCTTTATTGTATGATTATATGATAGCGGAACAAACACTGGTAGCAGTTACTTCTGTAAAATATCTGGGAGTATGCGTGCGGAACGATTTGAAGTGGAATGACCATATAAAATTAATTGTTGGTAAGGCGGGTACCAGGTTGAGATTCATTGGGAGGGTGCTTAGAAAATGTAGTCCATCAACAAAGGAGGTGGCTTACAAAACACTCGTTCGACCCATACTTGAGTATTGCTCATCAGTGTGGGATCCGTACCAGATCGGTCTGACGGAGGAGATAGAGAAGATCCAAAGAAGAGCGGCGCGTTTCGTCACAGGGTTATTTGGTAACCGTGATAGCGTTACGGAGATGTTTAATAAACTCAAGTGGCAGACTCTGCAAGAGAGGCGCTCTGCATCGCGGTGTAGCTTGCTCGCCAGGTTTCGAGAGGGTGCGTTTCTGGATGAGGTATCGAATATATTGCTTCCCCCTACTTATGCCTCCCGAGGAGATCACGAATGTAAAATTAGAGAGATTAGAGCGCGCACGGAGGCTTTCAGACAGTCGTTCTTCCCGCGAACCATACGCGACTGGAACAGGAAAGGGAGGTAATGACAGTGGCATGTAAAGTGCCCTCCGCCACACACCGTTGGGTGGCTTGCGGAGTATCAATGTAGTAGTAGATGTAGATGTAGCCTTACAGTGATTGTAATTAAAGTCTCCTGTGTATCGTCAAGAGCGATGTACCACAATGATTGATTAAAGATAAGTATTAATCCAGCTACGTACTTTTCTTCATAGCATTAATTACGTAGCCTGTTCCAGTACTTCACGCCCGTCTGCGTTAGTCTAGCGTGCATTTTCAGCCATCTCGATCTACAAGGTGTTGGCCCAGCTGCCGACACATCACTAACTCTTTTTGTGAACTGGATATTTTGCAAGAACATTTGGATTCCCAGAATTCCACGATAATTCCAACTACTCTTTCTCCTTACAAGATCTGGTATCTTGCCGCATCATTTCGGTACATCGTTCTCTGGCCCCCCGGATAGGAAAGCTATTCAAACATAAGATGTCTACCCTGCGCCTACAACTCGTAAATGATTTCACCATAGAAGGCACTTAGGATAGTACCGAAACTAATGTGACATCTGTGCCGTCTACGAGTTCATTCTCAGCACTTACTAAGCGTATTGATACAGCTTAATTTTTGAAGTCATCTTAATATACGAGGGTCATTTGAAAAGTCTTGCACATGGCGCATGCGTAACGGTTGAGGTGGCGTGCTCAAGTTGAAATTCAAGTCAGTTGTGAGCGAGGCTTTAGGTTTGACGGTCGTATATGGGTCCGCTGGCTTGCATGGCTGTGTCGTGAGCAATTCTGTTTTAAAACGGAAGCTGAAACCGAGTCATGTCGGACTACATGTAGTGAACAGCGTTCCTACATCAAAATGGAATCCCTACGTGGAAAGAGAGTTGAGTGGGAATAACGCAGTGGATCTTAGCACATTATCACAGTGGTCTGTTCGTTTCCGAGAAGGTCTGGTAAGCACTGAAGACAACCAAGACGTGGCAGGCCATCAACTGCAACAGACTTCACCTCTAACGTTATTGTTAATGACATTTTGAAAGAGGATCGAAGAAAAACATGTGAGGAAATTGCATATGATGTCACTATGTCTGTCATTTCAATTTACAGAATCATAACTGAAAAGTGAAAAGTTGCTGCCAGATAGGTTCTGCATGATGCGAGTGACGAGCAGAAAGCAGGTCGCAAAAGAACTGCAGAAGAATTGCTTCAGCGTTATCGAACAGAACGATAACAGTTTCTGATTGCACTTGATGAAACCTGGATACGAGATTTTGTGCCAGAACTGTAGTCTGAGTCGTCATAATGGAAACGTTTCGACTGAAGAAGCCCGAAAAATTCCACGAGCAACAATCAAAGGTGAAACTGATGATGATCTTCGCATATGACATGAATAGAGTCATAACTACAAATACAGTGCCCCAGGGGACGTCTGTAACAGGGGCGTAGTACAGGCTGTTTCTGCTAAATGTTTTGCGCCCAAAAATTCGTCAAGGAAAGCCAGACATGCTTGCAGCTCCTGTACGCATTTTTCACGATAACGCAAGCCCATACGTTGCCCTATCAGTGAGAGAAACGCTCGAAAAATATGAATAGGAAGTACTTCACACCCATCATAGAGTCCTGATATGAGCCCACAAGACTTTAGTATGTGTCACGAATTGAAGGAACAACTCCGTGCAGAACATTTTGATGCAATTGATGAAGCTTCAAGTGAGATGATCCGAGTGATCAGACAGCTCAACAAGAAGGTCCCCTGTCCGGAATACAGCAGTTGCAAACCGTTGGGTAGCTGTCATAGACAAAAATGGAGATTATACAGAAGGCCCGTAAAGGTATTTTGTTAAATAAATTATTTTATTCAATTCTCTCTTACAGTGTGCAAAACTTTTGAAATGATCCTCGTAAATTAACAACAAGAAAAAATATGCAAAATACTCTGGTAACATCACACACGAAAAGAAAAGGAAAAGACAGCTCGCAAGAAAGAAGCTAAAAAAATTAGTTCAGTTCATTTAGCTATGGAGAGTTCTTAAACCATGGCACTCTTTGCGGTACATGTGGTCTACTGAGTGTTCATCATGTTTAATATTGGATTCCGGAGCTGCATATAAAGATATAGTGAGAAGGAATACCACAGCTTATTTAGTATTCTAAGCGTTTCATAGACTTGCACCGCCTGGGTTTAGTGACAGTCCCAAACATACGTTTCAGCTCTTCAGTGTTTCAAAACGCGTTAAATGTAGACTTTTTTAATACATAGGAAGAGTAGGTAGTTCCATGGTGTAATATTAGAGCTGTAGAAACGACGTTCCAGACAATTCCAATCATAATTGCGAATAATCTTGGACGGTTATAGTCGTGAATATACGACACTTCCGTATTTTAGCTTTGTACGTCATGAACTCTCACTGAAGTATTTTTATGCAATCGCCTGCATGACATTCGCCAATCATCCTCCATCGAGCTGCAGAATTGTAGTTTCCATAGTTTTCAGCGGAGATGATACTTGTTTGACCAAGTTTTGATTTACTGATACTGAATGGTACCATTGGAAGGGGTATTGTTTTATTACCAGCTGTAAAGTACGAAGGAAACTGATTTCATTCCTTCTAGTTTTCGTGCAAAACTGCGCACGTAAAGTTTATTTTTTTTACTATGTATATAAATTTTTCACTTACCGTTTACATAGTTTATAATCATTCAGATTCTAGCTAACAAAAAGGAAGGGAGGAAGATCGCGTTTAACGTCCCGTCGACATCGAGGTCATTAGAGAGGGAGAACAAGCTCAAATTGTGTCAAGGGTAGGAAGAAAATCGACCGTGCCCTTTCAAAGGAACCATCCCGGCATTTGCCTGGAGCGATTCAGGGAAATCACAGGAAACCTAAATCTTGATGACTGGACGCAGGTTTGAGCCTTCGTCCTCCAGAATCCGAGTCCAGTGTACTAACCACTGCGCCACCTCGCTCCATTGCTTGCTAATCGTTCTGTCCAATGCTGGTTAGGGTATTGAGTGTCAAGCGACAATTTCTCAGCACATTTTTGTTCACATGTTCAACAAGATCTTCTACCAGACTGGTAGACCAGTCACTTTTTTCCGCAATATATAAATTAATTTCCGTAAGTACAGGATTCACTGCAACTGAAGGTCCACAAATTTAGCTAAAAAACAACTACACTAAGCCCGTTTTATTTACAACTCGAATTACTCGTTGTGTTCATGCGGTGCGACATTGTTATATTTGACAGTCATTCTAAATTACCGAGCAAAGAGAAAACATCTATAGCAGGAGAAACGTTCAGTACTGACGCACGGGAAATCTGTGTGCACGCTGATCGTAGCAAATGTTCATATTTTTCAGATATTCGCCCTGGTCTTGGAAACGATTCTTGTACTTAGCGCATTCTGCAACTGCCACTCACTAACAAGTCAACAGTAATACCGAGTAATGGCTCGACGCCCTCAACTTGCTTATCAATGACAGTTTAGCACGGTCGATATATTTCGGCCTTCGCACTTATCGTACATTTGTAAGACCAGTTACGAACTAGAGCAGGGAGATACGAAATTATGGGCCACTAGCACATGCAAAAAAGGGCAGTACGCTGCATGATAACGTTCCCTAACCAATAATTGGTGTGCCGCCAAACTCCCGCGCTTTACTGTATGATACCACTGTAAAGCTCGCCGTGACAACGGATATTACAAAAGTCGCAGGATTTAGGAGTTCAGTCAGCCTTTTAATATACTGACTAGAACTATGAAATGAAAAAAGGAAAGAAACGGCTGCAACAAACGGTTAGTGACTCTCCTTGAACGATATTGTAATATAGCTAAGATAATACTGATTTGGGCATTACTGAATGAAGTAATTCCATTGTTACTACACTACTTTCTAACGTATATTTCTTTCAAATCGGTTCCCTTGACCCTAAATCTATAGACTACATGTACACTTTAATCGCGCTCTTAATGTCCTCGTAATGAATAGCTGAAAAACACAGAAAGTACACAACAGACAGAATCTCGCCAAAGCGGTCTTTGATACTGTAACGTGTAGCACTGTGACAGATAAATCATCACTGTTCCCTGTCAGAAAGGTAATTCGGCTGAGATCCTCAGCTCGAATTTAGAAGTATTGCAGCTCACGTTCTTGTCCTGTCATACAGATGTAAGTTTTCTGTGATTTTCCTAAATCACTTAAAGCAAATGACAACATCCTTTTCCAATTCCTGCCCAATGCAAGTCTGGGCTCCACCTCTAGTGATCTTCATTCTTACATTCGTTCACATAAGCACGAAGCGGAAACCTCTTTCTGTAGCAGTCATCAAGCAACGGGTATATTACAACATGAACTATCAGTCGAGCTTGGAACGTTAAAACTTGATCATCACCACCTCTATCAGCAACAGCAATAGTCTCTACTGCGGTATAAAGCCCTCCGATAGACTTTTCTGTACATAATGCTCTCCAGCTATACTCATTCATACTGTTCATGCACTTTTTTCTCAAAACATATTTTTGATCTGCTCTGTAAGACAACGCTGCGAAACCGTCTAGACGGCACAACTGTAACTACTCTAGCTGGTGGTTGCTCGACTAGAGAAAGAGGGATCTGGACCACGGAAAAGGAAAACGAACTCGACGTGCAGATCAATCTACGGTGGAATGGAGAGTCTGAACACCGCGTACAGATATGCATCTTGAAAAGCACAATACACGACCAGCACCAATGACTGAACAACTAGTACGCGAAACCAACAGCACGGCGCAGTGCGAAAGCCAGATCCGAGCAGGTCTATATCAGTGTAAGAAACGGCTAGCCCGCCTATAGCCGCCGGCAAGTAACTACCTAGATCAGCAGTTTTGCCCATATATCACTTGATGCATGCCTTCCGTGACAACTTGCCGTACTGTGTCGTGGGACGCACGCAAGTTCATCTGCGTCCATACCGATGTCCACTGGTGGTATACTAAAACCCGCCCCCCGGAAAGGCCATCGATTATGGCCAGGTATCTGGCGCGTCCTCAGTGGCTAAACCAGGGAGAGCGCCCTATTACCGAATGAGGCGACGCCGATGCAATTGATTCCACCGGAATGCCGAAACATTGTAGAGACTGACATAATCGCTAGTCCGCCTACACAGGCGGGGGCGAGGACGCATCCAAGGGCTGGCAGGGATGGGAGAACACTGCATCGGGAGTCACAGGAGCACTCACCTTCAGAGAAAGTAGGACGTAGGGAGTGGTGGGGGCAGCAACAGGTGCGCACGCGTCCACAACTGGGAGCCTAGTACTGGGAAACGCCTGACTGAGCACGTCGCCTGGCTGATGCAGAGAAGGTGGCATCACGGGTTCAACATGTCACAGAGTCAACTGATAAGAATGATGGATCATCTACTCCTGAGCGACATGTACCACCAGTAAATGTCGAAATTTGTGGCCCCACTACACCTGGTAGCCACCCCTGATACCGGCTGAAAGACTAGGCCCAAACAGCAGACCCACTAGGGAAACGCGGTGAGCCACGACAGTCCGGGGCATGCGACTTGCGGTGCGAGAAATCCAAGAGACTTACTGGCTAATATCCATCTAACGTTCCGCCGGACTGCACCGTTAACCGACGTCGCCCAATACGTGGCTAGAAACTAGACAGTGTATCGTCGCAGGATAAGGCAGGCACAGTGTTCTTCATTTGGGCCTAGGACATTTGCATGAAGTGCTTCACCTCCGAGTTAGAAGGCCGATTAATCTGGGTAATAGTCAGATGCTGGGTACCGTTCTAAATGCAAAAATCCTCACTTTCACGTCACAAATTGCCGAGCGTTATTAGATACGAGGGTCCAGAGGGAACCGTCAATAGCAAAACATGACTGACAGTGCACGAATAGTTGACGTAGACATCACAGAACATATGAGAAATTGGATAACAGATCCACAACCAACCAGCACATTCTTCAGAAAAAGTGTCCCACAAAGTCAATAAGGGTACTTCTGGACTGACCAAGGCGAAAATTGACGCGATGGCAGTGCTCGGTTTTGTGCACAGACCGAGAAAGTTCACACAAGATGTTCACTATCGCAATCGATAGCTGGTCATTATAAGTGATATTGTGCCAAAGCCTTCATATGAGGCATAACCCAGTGCGACACATGTATCAACTGCTGTATGCGAGGATGCAATGCCAGAGGAATGACCAACTGACAGCTTTATTTCTCTGTGGTAAGCGTGAGACCCGCTCAATAAAGTTCAGTCCGGCACATAGTAAGCAAATTGTATGCCACCCTAAATCCACTCCCAAAGAGGCGCTTTGGTCATCCCATCTGGGCTGCTGAAACGATTTTCCAGAAAGGTTGGTCAGTGGCCATGGCGGTCACTTTGTCCTGCGCCATAAAAAGAAAATTCTGCAGTGTCTGCTGCATGGTATCGACCAATGTAAAAACTATATCCTCCTATCAATCGAAAACTGGATCAGGTACCACTGACCACCGCGATAGTGCATATACATTAGCAGACTGGCCTGTGCACCAGTAACGAATATCATAGTAATAATTACTGAGAAATATTGGCCACCTCTACAGTCATCGAACAATCATATTTGGTAGCTTAGAACAAATGCAGAATAATGAAATCTGTGGCTTGTGGTCGGTGACTATAAGGAACTTAATTCCGTACAGGAAAACATGATACTTTTTAACGTCGAAAATTATTGTCAGCTGCTCCTATTCCACCTGTGAATAGTTACGTTGCGCCACTGAAAGTGCTTTCGATGCGTAAGCATGAAGCCCTCCGTGCTACCTGGGTTGTGGTACCACAGGACTGCACCTATGCTATACAGGGACGAGTCGGCGGCCAGGTTTAATGTTTCATGTTACATACAAGAAACCAAACTGAGAGCAGGAAACGTGTACAGCACGAGGGACTGTAAAGCCCATTGACAGTCTGCAGACAGTACGAATTTGACATTCTTTTGGCCAAGCTGGTTAGGAGGACGGCAGATGTGCGCAGCCTGGGGAATGAACTTAGCGTAATAAGAAATCTTGCCCAAAAGTATTGGAGCTCCTTCAGGTTTTTGGGGCTGGCAGGTTGACGATGGCTTAGATGTGCTCATGCGTAGGGACCAGGCCATCTTTGCTAAGTACATGACCAAAATAATAAATGTAACATTGGGGAAAAGAACTGCATCCAGAAGACACTTGAAAACCATCTGCAGATTCCACAAATGCACCTCTCATGTGAACCTCATGATTCAGATTCATAGACATAACTGGCATAACAGCGAATGTCCTTAATGAAATGCTGTAGATATCTTTGATAAATTGCTGGGGCATAATGAAGTCCAACAGACAAGTGATGTAACTGGTAGCACCAAAATGGGAATGTTTAGCACTAAGAAACTTTGAGAAGCTGCCTACAATCGCAACTACAGGTGTGCGTTATGCAAAGTCAGTGCAGGAAAAATACTGACCTCCGGTGACAACTTTGCAAAGAGCCCCTCTGATTGCGGAAGGGGACACGAATCCGCTATTCGTTGGGCATTGATTGTGTTTAAAGTCACCAAAGAAGCGCACAGCTTGATTTGGCTTCTGAGTCACCACCAAAAGGATGGTCCACTGACTGGACGAAATAGGAGAAACGACACCGAATTCTTGTCAACGCTGCAACTCGGCCTCGATGTCGTCGCACATGGCTAAGGGAATGGGGTTGGGCGACAAAATTTGGATATTACTAGAGATTTATGGGAGATATAAATCTCGAAATCTTCTGCCCGACCCAAAGTATTCTCGAACAGCTGGCCATATGACCATAGTGAAGAGGCTAAATCTTGAATGGGGACCGATTGGGCCACGAAATGGACTTCGTTTACTGTCTGGAAGCCAAAAAACAGGGAAGGCCTCTAGCAGAAAACTGTTCTGCAGCAACGGCGGACAAACCTCTAGTAACGAAAGTTGCCATTCCACGTTCTTGTAACACGATGAGACCGAGAACTGCCAAAAAATGGAATACACTGTTTACAATAATATGCAACCTGATATAGCGACCGTTGTAACACAGAGTAGCCAACAACCTGTATGGTTCTAATTGAATTAAGCTAACCCTTGTCCCCGTGTCTATCTGAAACTCAGTCGATCGCCCATCCATGACCATTGTGAGCTGAATGCAATGGAGCGATGCTTGTGAGGCGTCAGAGACAACAGGGAAAACAGTGGAACCTCCGACGACCACCCTGCGGCTCGCCGAATATTCAGAAACCCACGTCAAATGTCCCACTTCACGGTATACCCCACACATTGAATGTACATGAAGGCAATTCTGTCTAATATGCACCAAATGATAAACAGGAGAGCACCACCGACTTGCCTATTCAGCGAGAACAGGTGGGGGAGGAGAAAGAGGCCGAGAACCCAAAAAACGTCGCGAGCGGGAATCACGACGCTTTGTCTTACTTGTACCCACCGAGCTCGACACGATCGAAGCGTTATGTTAAATAAATAATCGAGCGTAGTGCAGCGGGTGAGTTGTCTACTATACTGTGGCTCTCGTCCGGTCCCTGCTCGAGCGTCCTACGTGACGTCAAATAAGTGTTTTCCATCTCAGAACGAGAGGCGTTTGGGGGGCTGTGACAGCGGCGCCTTGAAGCCAATAGGGCGGGCTGCGACACTGTACTTTTAGACGAACAAGATGCTTTTGGGGGAAAGCTGTCCTTTTACCTCTATAACTGCTGTTGTATTGGCGAAGCGTGATCGTATCGATACAGGTGGCGGCACAGCCCGCAGGGCTTTCACCTTGGCGCCCGCCAGCACGGCATATCGGCTGGGCGCCACGAGGCATTTCGGCTGAGCTGTGATAGCGTGTATTGGCTTCGGTTAGCTGGGCTGTAGGATGATTTTTAGTAGGCGTGTATATTGAACTCTGGCATCAAACAGGCATAGATGCTATATGCTCGCAGGTAATACAATTTTTTAAAACTAATCTCTGTCAAACACCAGCATCAAGTCAGTTGAACGAATTTACCACCAAAAAGAACAAAGATTGCACCTTACACCCCAGCCTTTTCCCCTAGCTTGTAGGTGTAGAGTAGAGTTTGAGTGTTCCTGTCGCTTGTTTCGAGAGGTGTAATTTTTTCCCCAGCAGGATAACACCAGTTGTACGGTATCGTCAGTTCCTGCTGAATATTAACGCCCTTGTGAAGCGCTATGCATATAGTTGTGTAATTAGGTTCGATCTTTGTGATTAATTACGTAATTAGGATCGATATTTGCGTAGTTTTGGAGTGGTATTGCGATATTTTTTTTTTTCAAGCAGGTTCTTCATCATCATCGCAAGACCAGTCACCTACAGCAAAGTCCTTGTGACGGGGGTCATTCATCCAGCCTGCCATGATACCTTCTGTGTTAAGTACTGGCGTGCAGTAGGCCTTTATGTAGGATCATTTTGTCACAAAATGCGAGCTTAAACCTGCATTTGCGGGCGTAAATTTGCATTTACGTGCTTAAACGCGCGTGACATTTATATGTAGGTTCATTTTGTCAAGAGAAATAACACAAATTTAAGATTATGAATATATTTACTTATTCATGGTCTACAGCAATACATACCATTATCATCAAGTTCGAAAAAATCACTTGCTTCTTTTGAAACTTACTGGCAGATTAAAACTGTGTGCCCGACCGAGACTCAAACTCGGTACCTTTGCCTTTCGCGGGCAAGTGCTCTACCATCTTTTTTTTTGCGCATTTTGTTCGTTGTTGATCGTTTTGTTCTGACCCTCGCTGCTTTTAACTCTTAGTGTAGCATCATCATGCATTGATAATATACTGTCCGCAGCTCGTGGTCGTGCGGTAGCGTTCTCGCTTCCCACGCCCGGGTTCCCGGGTTCGGTTCCCGGCGGGGTCAGGGATTCTGTCTGCCTCCTGATGACTGGGTGTTGTGTGATGTCCTTAGGTTAGTTAGGTTTAAGTAGTTCTAAGTACTAGGGGACGGATGACCATAGATGTTAAGTCCCATAGTGCTCAGAGCCATTTGAAGCATTTTTGATAATATACTCACTGTTAGACCGTTGCAGTAGATGTCCTGGTAGGAGTGGGACGGAACATATTCTGTAGTCATAAGTTCCTTGATTTATGTTTTTGCGCTAGAAAGTTCATCCCATTCGTAGTCTGAAAACCGAACTTTAATATTTTTAGGCACATTTTCGAGCGCTATCACAACTGACAAGCTACTGTCTTGTGAAACTTCAATTCCTAGATGAAGACGTTTCGAACCGCTAACCGTTAAAACATAGCACGAGGTTAATAGTAAAGGTGACAGTGCACTGGAGATTGGTATCTTCTCATCCACAACAGCGCGGTTAGGCATCTGTTCTTGCACTGATGCTGGAATGTCTCTTGTGCTTTGCTCAATGGAAGGTGTGTACGATGGAGGTCAGTACGATGCAGGACCCTCCAGCGCAGCTTCTCAGCATGCTGGATTGGAGGCAGTTGTCTCTTGTGGGATGGGAGCTTATATGCAGGTTTCACAAATGACAGACAGTTCCAGCAGAGACAGATGTCTGCATGCGTTGTGTAATGCATATTTAATGCAAATCATTTATTTGCAGGACCGTATTCTTCCTTTTCATATGTTCAAGCATTAATACTCGCTTCGATCCTACATACAGTGAGCTGTGGATGCTCTCCTCAGCTGAATACGTGCATGTAATACAGCTATTATAACCCACCCTTTCTGGCACCAACATCTCGCTAATTGAGCCCAACAGCTCAACAAGCACTCATATCTCGGCCTCTTGTGGTGGTAACTCCAAACTAAGCCATTACTGCTGGAGGTAGATCATAAATTTATACAAATTTAAAGAAATTATATTCCAATTGAATGACATCATGTGCAGCCCTAGTGTGGGCAACACCATACTAACTCCTCTCAGCTGCAGGGGTAAGCTCTTAGAGCAAAATTCGAAATTCCCACCCATTTTCCAACAGGATGACGCGCCAGGACCCCATGGCGATCACACTTGATGGTGGTACTGCCACTAATTGTTTAAATGAAGTCTCAAAATAAAGACTTATGTCCAACACAGGCCGAGACCTTTACCTCCAGTTACTAGGAAGAGGTGGCAGTAGGGTGACTTACAAGGGAACCTCCCGATCGCACCCCCCTCACATTTAGTTATAAGTTGGCACAGTGGATAGGCCTTGAAAAACTGAACACAGATCAACTGAGAAAACAGGAAGAAGTTGTGTGGAACTGTGAAAAAAATAAGCAAAATATACAAACTGAGTAGTTCATGGGAATATAGGCAATATCAAGACAACGGGAATGCAGGCGCGCAGTGGTCTCGTGGTAACGTGAGCAGCTGCAGACCGAAAGGTCCTTGGTTCAAATCTTCCATCGAGCGAAAAGTTTAGTTTCAGTTTATGTGACAAATTCTTATGTTTTCATCACTTTTTTGGGAGTGATTATCACATCCACAAGAAAACCTAAATCGGGCAAGGTAGAAGAATCTTTTTACCCATTCGCCAAGTGTACAAGTTAGGTGGGTCGACAACATATTCCTGTCATGTGACGCACATGCCGTCACCAGTGTCGTATAGAATACATCAGTTGTGTTTTCCTGTGGAGGAATCGGTTGACATATGACCTTGCGATAAAATGTTTTCGGTTCCCATTGGAGAGGCACGTCCTTTCGCCTACTAATCGCACGGTTTTGCGATGCGGTCGCAAAACACAGACACTAAACTTATTACAGTGAACAGAGACGTCAATGAACGAACGGACAGATAATAACTACGCAAAAATAAAGAAAGTAAAATTTTCACTCCAGGGAAGACTTGAACCAAAGACCTCTCGTTCTGCAGCTGCTCACGCTACCACGGGACCACAGTGCTCCTGAGCTCGTATTGTCCATGATGTTGCCTATATGGACCATGGACTACTCAGTTTGTATATTTTGCTTATTTTTTCACATTTCCACACAACTTCTTCCTGTTTTCCAGGTGATCTGTGTTCAGTTTATCAAGGCGTATCCACTGTGCCAACTTATAACTAAATCTGAGGGGGGTGTGATGGGGAGGTTCCCTTGTTAGGTTAGTGGAGGCAGTCCAACTGCCATTCCTTTCCCGCCATTTTCTTAGGTTAGTAGAGATAACCCAAGTGCCCTCTCTTTCCCGCCATTTTCTCAGGTTACTAGAGGTAGCCCAATTGACCTATCTTCCCTCCCAAATTCAAACTTCCCAACAGAGGGGCGTGGCAGGGGCGCACGGCACTTTCCCACCAAAAGCCGCCATCTTGGGTAGTGGTACTCGTGTCATCAGGTGACGTCACAGCAGCTATCTTGAATGACGCCAATCGCGTCATCAGCTGACGTCACGTGACGTCACGTACTTGCGTCGTCAGCTGACGTCACGGCTGCCATCTTGGATAACGGTACTTTGGGGTAGTGCTGTCCTAGCCCCCCTGCTCATATTATGTAAACTGAAGGTGGAGGGGGAAGAAAGGAAAGTAAAAGAAAGGAAGTGATGGCATCAGCTTCAAGGAGCCTTTATACGGAATCAAAGTAGACGAGTGAAACATGTATGCTGGGCCGGGAACTGAACCTGGCTGACCTGGTTGCTAGACATTTGCGTTGCACCCAGATACAGTGTTTATCGTAAATGCACAGGCTGTCTCGGCACTCTGCCCGGTCGACCCACAGTCCCACCTAGCACCACCTATCTGCAGTCCCTGTCCATGTCCTCCATGCTCGCTAATTTTAGATTCACGCCGGACGTCGAACGATATTTTGTATTCGCACTGAAGGTTGTGGATTCATGGTCTAACGAGGCGAATCAGTTATATGAATAGGTGGGTCTTCTTTTGAATACATCTGAAATCAAATGTCAGAAAGGACAGAAGAAAGAGACAAAAAGAAGGAAGAAAGACACAAAAAGACAGAAGAGGACAGAGAAACGACAGAAGAGAGAAATAGGATAGCGGAAGCAAGAAGGAAAAATGCCGAAGCCGACAGATAAATGTTTAGAAAAGACCTCGACGGCTCTGCAAGGGGAAATTATGAAACAGTTAACTCTGTTGATGAAAATTTAGATGAGGTTTCAAAGACAGTAGAAAGCATTATGACCAGGCTGATGCAGGCTCATAAAAATTAAAAAATGGGAAAGAGGCCAACAACTCACTTTCTGAGAGGATGCAACCTTTGGAGCAATGGAACGAGATTATGGAGCCGGTGCATTTCTCTGAAACAGAGGATCTTGTGTCACTATAATAAATATTGCGACCGCAACCTGATTAGCCATTACTGCTCCTAACAGAGGATAGGAAAAGCGTGGATAATGAGCAGCATAATTGTGCGAATTCAGAATCATGTGGTGTGCCGTCAGTGATAAAGGACAGGGCAATCACGAGAGAATCGTGTCAGTCGTTGACATCCATGTCGGGCAGGACTTTGATAACAAACATTTATTCCCTCTGAGGAAATTGCTCACGCACGAGTATTCTGCTGGTGGAGACTTGTACATCAAAACCTGGGTTGATGATTTAAAGGCAGTCTACTGAACTCTTGGGCAGCCCAGAGATAATTAGATTTCATGACGAATCACGTGAATGGAGAGATTATAGCGAAAGGAGACAATTCAATACATATGCAGAATGCAAAGCATAAATAATGAAAGTATATTGGTCGGCCACAGAATAAAAGGGTGTGATTAAGTACAATAAAATCCCCACCACTAGCAGCAACGTACTTCCAATTCTGTTCTCAGTATTTTGACAGGATCTTGAAGAATAATCAGCACCTCGACCATCCACACAGACCTGGAATACTCATGCAACTTTTCGCCAGCACAATACAATAATGGCGTGTGACGAGGGCCTCCCGTCGGGTAGACCGCTCGCCTGGTGCAAGTCTTTCGATTTGACGCCACTACGGCGACTTGCGCGTCAATGGAGATGAAATGATGATGATTAGCACAACACAGCACCCAGTCTCTGAGCGGAAAATATCTCCGACCCAGCCGGGAATCGAACCCGGGCCCTTAGGATTGACAGTCTGTCGCGCTGACCACTTTTTTAAAATCTAATTTTGTTCGCTTTTGTTCGTAGCATCTGCTCGGTGCGGACGTCGTAAGACACCCTTTTAAGTTCGTTGTTGATCGATTAACTCAGTTTTTTTTATTATTATTATTACGGAGGGGAGCTAACCCTCTGACCGAGCACGCTGAGCTACCGTGCCGGCACCACTCAGCTACCGGGGGCGGACGGCAGCACAATGCAATCCGAGGACTTTCTTTGCATTGAGAAGACTGACCAGGAGCTTTAAGGGGATACGGAATCACCTATCCCCGCAATGTTAATATATGCCTACTATAGGGAACATTTTCTCACAAACTACTGGAGACAGAGAGGTAAAAATTTTACTGTATGTGCATTCATATGTTACAACAATACTGAAACAACAGTTTATTGTCAAAGTATTTTCTTACAGAGATATTGTACATTTATTTTTAAGTAAATTTTTTCCATCGCTTTTTACTAGACTATCACCCCTAAGTCTTTTGTAAATCAAGTAATTAAAAAATCGTTGTTTCAGTATGTAATAGGGACCTATGTCACTACGTCATAAAAATTTCAGACTTCTAGGTTGACCAGTACCTGAGATAATGTTCCTAGATGAAGTAAAAAGTAAACTTACGGGAAACGGAGAAAGAAGATTAAAACATTCCTGATCCGTAGCTAATACCCCCTTCACAGTCTTCATAATCATCTTCAAGTCTTCTTTTGGCACCCCTCTGCACCTGTCTTGCTTTTTTCACTAATGTCTTGATTATATTATCAGCATGCCTTAGTCTGTGCTGATCTAAAAAGAACATAGCACGTACCGTACGGGAACCAACACACATACCCAACTTTTGAAGGACCTGGCATTTAGTTATATTTCCAAGATTGAAGGTTGCCACAGCATCATACACACCAAAATGTAGTGTATTAATTCCGACAAACACTGTTTTTGGGAGACGATGCCATATCACACTATTCAAGCACTCGTTGGGGTTCTGCGTTTTTCCGTGAAGACATTTCATCAGAAGACTTCTGTCAGCCAGATCTCTGAAAATGGGCTTTATTTCTGCCATGATGGCTGATGGTAGACTGTGGTGGTGAATGTATTTCTCTCCTGTTGTTAGTCCCCTATTGTATTTACACCAGCTGTTTTCACCTTTGGGGCACAAACCATGTTGTGGATGCTCATCCGTGGATGCGGTGTGGAAATATAAAGCCCATATAGCTCTCCTCATTTCTTCAAGATTGCCTGTATTTTGCCTGATTGCAAGGCCATAGCAGTTCTGAATGTGGTCTATTATGGAATCAGTCAATCTTCCTCCGCCATCCAAGGTTTTCCCATCATCTAGTTTTTTCCCTTTCATAACTGATTTTAACCTTCTCAGCCTGGCACCCATTCTCTTCTGCACATGTCCTATACATTCAAGTTTGCTTATATTTACACTGTTCCCATATGGTTTGCTTTCCAAAACTTCTTTGAATGCTTTAGAGTCACCATCTCCCAGATATTTGACATAGCGAACATTATACCACTGTGAAGAGCGATGAAAAATTTTCTTCACCCCAGCAACCTCCATGCCACCACTACTACCATAATAATTAGCAATACAGTCATCACTGTGTTCATTTTTCAGCCTGCCTGTGCACCTACAGTATTTAGACATTATTGCAACATCAATAACCTTGCCAGTATCAACACTAGTTGCTGTTACAACACCATTGTTGGAGGTGTGGCCCCTTTTCTGCCACGTGCCATCAAACGCCACTGTGAGGTCACGACTGCCGTCATTTTCTTCCACTGCTTCTTCCACAGCAACCTGCATTGACTTCTGTGCTACATCTTCAACTGCAGATCCTAGTACATAATTGTAAGCTTCAAACTTTGAAGGTGCACTTGGAAGATTTAGAACACCACATAGCATATCACCAGCTGCTTTGCCCTTACCAATTGCTCGCAATCCATAAACTAACCTAATATTTACACTATAAAGTTCAGTTTTCTTGTATCCATTATTTACAGTTACTGAAACCGAACTTGGAAACTTACAGCTGTATTTACAAACACTGCATATTAAATTAAACTGGGCAGCCAGGCCAACATGGGATTCTACTTTCAGAGAAACGTTTCCATGACATTTTTTGCAGCACAAACTGTTTTCAAGAGCTTCACACAATATATTCGTATCAATGAGTTCAAAAACTTCATTCCCTCTATCAAGTAAATTATATTTCTCTTCCAAATCTCTTAGTTTTTTATGAGAAGCACTGTTTTCATTTGGTGTAAGTTCGTTCGGCAAATCAGTAATAAGTGGATTCACATTTTCCAACAGTGATGATGATGAACTGCTTTGCTTTGCTAATGAATCATTATTTCTTTTCTTTTGCCAGTTCACACGCTTTTTAAATACTTTTGCTTTAGCTCTAGGCATTTTCACTGCGAAAAATGAAGCACTAAATACGAAATAACTCAACAACAACTACTTTCTTATATCACACTGTTTACAAAACAGTCCCGCCACAAAGTCAAAGAGTAACTTGAGGAAACCAGAGAGAAACATTTTCGGGCAACTAGTGTATAAATAGTCGCTGGAAACCGGGATATTTGAATTCATGTCACTTTAAAGGTACTGCCAAAAAGTTCATGGTCAGCCACGAGAGACGTGTATAACTAAAGCGCAATACCCGATCTCACAAATATATAAAAATAAAATAGTTATAATTGTAGTAGAGCTATGTATGATACGTCATTTTAAAGAGGAAACATGGCAGAATATAATACGCCAATAAAAAAAAATTCGATTTTTTAACCCAAAATCCGATTCCGTATCCCCTTAAGCTGGTTTTAATCGGGCTGAACGTGTCTACGCGTAGACACGTTCAGAGTACCAGGTAGAAGGACTGGTGGCGCGCGTAAACACGTTCAGAGCACACAGGGACAGGTACAAAGGCGCAGGCGTTAACACGTTCAGGGCAGTTAAGGGGTTAAGTTTTCAGTACGAAGAACAAAAGTAGTGGACATGTAAATTTCTCTTCAATTCTTCTTGTCTTTTTCACATATTCTTAAAGAATTTCTTTTTTAAGTTATAGTACACAGATTTCTGTTATGAGTGGTAAACTCACGCTTCTTTTTTAACATACAAGTTACATGCTATGTTAATGTACGATGTATATCCTCACGTTGTTTCTAGTGATGAAGAGTCAGTTAGGTAAAACTATTTTTTTCCGTGTCCATTATTGTAAAGGAAGACTGTAAAAGACCGTTTTATAAGTTTAATGACTGGATGGATTGGAAAATTTTCTGAGATGCCAAGCCCGTCATGAATGAGGATTAATACTTAGGAATTTTTTGTCATTTTGTTTATGAGAGAGACCATGTGATGATGTGAGTGACGATACCGGTTCATTTCAGAGCAACCTTTTTGCTATTTCTTTGACGGTCTATTGGGCTGTGTGCCGGAAGTTAAACCGTCGCACCCTACTCGCATTTCCAGTGTAGACTAGGCAGTCTTTTGTGGTGATAGGCAGCCCTTTGGTAAATCTCATTGGATAAACCATGTCGCTGTTGTGGGTGGGCTAACCTTCGCATAAATCGGAAGACCCCACAACATCGACCTTGTGTGTTGAAGAGCGGCGTCAAGATGGGCCGTGATGTCACGCCTGACTCACCTCTTCCCGCATATAAATCAAATACGACCACCTGGCTCTTCTGTGCTCACTTCTTAATACCCAACACCTGTTGCAAGCAAGCTGGCAAGGGAGCAACGTCTCTGTTTTTGCTCCAGAACCTTGGGTCACCCAATGAGATTACGTCTTTTCGCCTAGTGCAGGCTACGGACGAACCTCCCAGTCGAAAATAACACGGTTTAAGTCTAGTAAGAACTTCGTGAAGGTAAAATGTGCGTCGTGTATGCACAGAGGGCAAAGTCTGCATTTTTCTCCGATTTGTTTTAAATTTTATGGCATTTCTCGACCATCACGTTGGCAATGGTACATAGTCAGCCGCTAAACCTAGGATTTTTGAGAGGGTGGAAGTTGGAAAGGACATGGGAATTTTTCGTAGAGTAGGGGCGGAGTTTCGACGGATGCGCTCGATGATCGAGAGAGACGGGAACTGATGGCCATCCGTGGATGTCTGCAGCACAGTCACGAACTGAAGCATAGGTAAGCTTTCGCAGTCCGCGGTAGCGCGATCCATTATCTGAGTAGTTAGCTTCTCATACGTATTGGATGTGCTGGCAGAAATTCTGACTTAACTTCAGTTTTAATTTGGGTTCTTCAATCTTGCATCAGCGAATTGCGCAGATAAGGATATCTTGCTGCTATAGCATCCATACAATCTTCCTTCCATAGGGCTCATCCCACAGTTTTCTGTTAGCCGAATTGGAGGTTTGATTTATTTTACACCACTGGCCATTAAAATTGCTACACCACGAAGATGACGTGCTACAGACGCGAAATTTAATCGACAGGAAGACGATGCTGTGATATGCAAATGATTAGCTTTTCAGAGCATTCACACAAGGGTGGCGCCGGTGGCGACACCTACAACGTGCTGACACGAGGCAAGTTTCTAACCGATTTCTCATACACAAAAAGCAGTTGACCGGTGTTGCCTGGTGAAACGTTGTTGTGATGCCTCGTGTAAGGAGGAGAAAAGCGTACCATCACGTTTCCGATTTTGATAAAGGTCGGATTGTAGCCTATCGCGATTGCGGTTTATCGTATCGTGACATTACTGCTCATGTTGGTCGAGATCCAATGACTGTTCGCAGAATATGTAATCAGTGGGTTCAGGAGGGTAATACGGAACGCCGTGCTGGATCCCAACGGCCTCGTATCACTAGCAGTCGAGATGACGGGCATCTAATACGCATGGCTGTAATGGATCGTGCAGCCACGTCTCGATCCCTGAGTCAACAGATGGGGACGTTTGCAAGACAACAACCATCTGCACGAACAGTTCGACGACGTTTGCAGCAGCATGGACTATCAGCTCGGAGACCATGGGTGCGGTTACCCTTGACGCTGCATCACAGACAGGAGCGCCTGCGATGGTGTACTCAACGACGAACCTGGATGCACGAATGGCAGAACGTCATTTTTTCGGATGAATCCAGGTTCTGTTTACACCTTCATGATGGTCGCATCCGTGTTTGGCGGCATCGCAGTGAACGCACATTGGAAGCGTGTATTCACCATCGCCATACTGGCGTATCACCCGGCGTGATGTTATGGGGTGCCATTGGTTACACGTCTCGGTCACCTCTTGTTCGCATTGACGGCACTTTGAACAGTGGACGTTACGTTTCAGATGTGTTACGACCCGTGGCTCTACCCTTCATTCGATCTGTGCGAAACCCTACATTTCAGCAGGATAATGCACGACCGCATGTTGCAGGTCCTGTACGGACCTTTCTGGATACAGAAAATGTTCGACTACTGCCCTGGCCAGCACACTCTCCAGATCTCTCACCAATTGAAAACATCTGGTCAATGGTGGTCGAGCAGCTGGCTGGTCACAATACGCCGGTCACTACTCTTGATGAAGTGTGGTATCGTGTTGAAGCTGTATGGACTGCTGTACCTGTACACGCCATCCAAGCTCTGTTTGACTCAATGCCAAGGCGTATCAAGGCCTTTATTATGGCCAGAGGTGGTTGTTGGGGGTATTGATTTCTCAGGATCTATGCTCCCAAATTGCGTGGAAATGTAATCACATGTCAGTTCTAGTATAATATATTTGTCCAATGAATACCCGTGTATCATCTGCATTTCTTCTTCATGTAGCAATTTTATTGGCCAGTAGTGTATTTTACAATTAACTTCTGTTTAACATTTGTTTCATTTAAGAGTAAATGAGATACTGCTAAAAGCCTATTACTTTTAACCAAATTTTGTTTCATTTAAAAGTAAAATTATATTCTGTGAAGGGCTAATACCTTTTGATCCATCTTGTTCTACTTTAGAATAAGTAAAAAGTTTTTGAGAGTAGACCTGAGCGACAATACAGGGCTCTCAAGTTGTCCTATGGCTTTCCTGGTTAGGTAGTACAGAGAACTCCTGGTATACCATCAAGTTGTGCTATGTCCTGTCCGTGTTATCCTTTGCGTATTGCGGTAGAAGCAGTTTGAGCACACACGCTCTACCACGTACAGGGTGGAAAAAAATTATGACACGAAATTTTAATCCTGCATAGCTGATGCCAGTAGGAACCAAAATTACTAATGTTGTATAGGTCGACAACGCACAATTTTTAAACTACGGAAACTTGGCGCCACGGGCTCCGACTGGCCGCGGAATTGCCCTGTAGCCGGATGCTCTGGACAACGCATAACCGCGAATGCTTTGCCTGCCGGAGATCGCGATGTATCCAAGACACGCTCAGTGGTAGCGCGCCAGCCTTCCACTCCGGGGGCCTAGGGCGAATCCGCCGGGGCACCGATACATCAATTGTAGTTTCATGATAAGACGTACCGGGAAGAAACCTATAAACAGCTGTTAGTTCGCGTAAAGAAAGTCTTTTACAAATTGCGTCGGCCCTGAAAAGGGCCTTTTTTGTAGCTAGGACATAGTTTACTTAAAGCAGGTGCTCGAACTGGCGACCCTCTGACGCGACACAAGCTTGGTAACGTCGAACGGTGTTTTGCCGAAGTCTCTCAAGGATTCCTGGCATTGCCCTGATGTGACTGGCGGCATGCTTAATGCACTCCATTAATTCCTCTTCGTTTTTAGGTGGTTCGCGTCCGGGTTCGTGAACTAGAACCTTGAAGAATCCTCACAGAAGAATGTCCGGTGGCGTGAGGTCTGGTGATCTCGGGGGCCATGTTTTACGAGCACCTCTGCCAATTACCCGGCTGTCGAAGAGTTCATTTAAATATCCGCGCACAGCACGACTGTTATGTGTGGGCGCCCCATCACGCTGCAACCACATGCGTAGCCGTATGTCCAGGGGAACGTCTTCCAGCAGGCCGGGTAGAGTTTCTTGTAAAAAGTGAAGGTAATTTGCCCTGGTAAGTCGAGGAGGTAGATGTGCCGGCCCAGTCAGATGGTCACCCATAATGGCGACCCCGAAGGAAGTTGCACTCGTCGGTAAACAACACAATGGCGGGGAAGTCGGGATCTCGAGCAATATGTCGCAGAAACCATCAGCAAAACCCTAGCCTGTGTTCATAGTCCACCACGAGATTTAGGCCTTGGACAGGGTGGAAACTAAATAGATGGCGGCCGTCATCCCTCATAACCCTCGAGACTAACCGATGAGTGGCCCCCATGTCGTGTCCAACTGCTCGAGTACTTGTCGTAGGTGCTTCCTCGATGCGTCGAGAACAGTCTCTTCAAATGCAGCATCCCGTCGTGTTCGAGGTCTTCCAGTATCACCATGATATCCCGATAACGAGCCTGATTTGCCAAGTCGCCGGTGAACTGCTGTAAAAGTTTGCGGGGGTGGGTGGCGTCTTGCTGGGTACCATTCCTCATACAACCGTCGAGCTTCATGCGCATTACCGTCGGCTAGTCCATAAAAAAAACCATATTTCGTTGTTCCTCAAACGAATACTTTGCCGCCATGCATACTGTATGACTAAATTGCACGGGACGTGTGTGTGCTCCAAAGCGAAGCTTAAGTGTGAATGCGTTGAAAGGTGGCTACACTGTGCCACTGCGCCAGAGATTGCGCCAAAGAGTACTATTAAGCCGCCTCCACAGTGCGTGTTAAGATCTCATGGCAGTCAGTGGTTGTTGAGAGTTCGTAGAGGACAGTGTGTGTTAAGAGCTGGTGGTTGTCGTGAAGTTGGAGTAAGATGTTGTAGTAAAGAGTGTTGTTCCATGTTTTATGCAGTTATTTGATGGGAGAGATAGCAGATGTTATTGTGTGCATTTCGTCAATATATATGAAGGTAAAACTTACAATGCTCTTTTATTAATTGTGTATCTGAAATAATGCGTCACTACAGGTTCAGTCAACAAAGCATCTGGCTTGTGTTCTTGTATTAGAGTGAATTCTGGTTTTCTTACGCAATTACAGTTTTTCTAAATTTCTTTTGTCACGTCAGCATAGTTGGTATTTAAAAAAATTCTTGTCTTGTTGGAAAAGAACCGTGCCAGATGTGGACGTTGAGTCACACTCCCACATACAGAACAGTTACATTTGTGCTTGGATTTTGTAGGTTTTATAGTTGCTGGGGACTTAATTAATTAACTGTATTTACGAAAATTTTCTTACATTGTTTGTTGCAGTCAGATAGCGTAATAATACTAGTCAGGGCCAACCGTTTACGAGACACAGCGTAATCGGACACACAGCTACTAATAACTAAAAATGTTTTCAAATAATATTTAATTAAGCCCCCATGCACGTGGCGACCGCTGCTTCGGATCGTCCCTTGGATTCTTCTGATTGTGAAAATTGTAGATTGTAGTATTGTTGTAGTAAATTGTAGTTTAGTAATTGTAGGTTATATTGCATGTGTTGATTTGGTAATTGTCATTCTTCTAATGGTATTTTTTTTTCTCAGAATTAAATTTGTTGTCTTGTCAACGGTTTGACAATTTAGTGCAATTATTTCAATTGTTCGATTGATCGTGTTTGAGGGAAACATCTAGTGTGAATAGTGTTGTTGGAGATAAAGAGTCACGGTGTGTAATTTTCGTACAGTGACGAATCTTTCGTATATTTTGTAAATGATTACGCGATCGATGAAAAAGACAAAAATGATGAATAGTGAGAACGAAATTGTTGACATGGCGAACTCGCCAACACAGGACAACTGTATGATGAATAATGGAGTTGAAAATAATTTAATAAGTCGGGAAGACAGTCCGGAACCATTTCAAAATTTTTCTCAATCGGAAAATTCAGAGAATCTGAGATTAACGACAGAAGATTCTGAAATAGTATCGAACACAGATAGCCTTACAGCTGTGACGAAGGAAGTTAGTTTTGCGGGAGATGTTAGGGGCGAAAAGAATTCTGAACAATTTAATATGGAGCAGTTGATGAGTGTACTATTAAATTTTCAATCTGAATTAAAAACTGATATGGGAACAAAGTTAGACTCACTGGGATCACAGATGCGAACAATTAAAACTGAGATGGGAACTTTACGGGCTGAATTAAAAACTGATATGGGAACAATGGAAACTCGGTTAGGATCTAAATTTAAAACAGAGATGGGAACTTTGGAAACGCGGATAGATTCACGAATAGGGACATGTTTCAAAAATATGAAAGATGAATTAAAGAAAGAAATCAGGGAAGAAGTACAACCGATTCTGAATTCTCACAATAATAGATTAATTGCAGTGGAAATCAGACAAAGGGAACAGGATAGAGAACAGGAAGAAAGAGATCGCGTGATAGTACAGAATTTTTCAGAGTTAAATTTACAACGTGCAAAGGATAAGGAAGAAATATTTGAAAGAATCGAGGAATCCGTACCAAATGACAGAATAAATAATCTAACACGACAATATGAACAGTTAACTACCAAATGTGTCAATACTGAAACCCGAGTCGCGACACTTACGGAAGATGTAAACAAACAGAAAGAAAAAATAGGTGACTTATCGGAAAGAGTTGAGGAAATTTCAGATAAATTGACAAATCTTAGTTTACATGGGGACAGAGATTCGGATGATACAGCCCCATTACCATTTGCAGAAACCGAAGAGTATCAGAACATAAATAAGCATGTTGAGAATCAGGGAAAATTTAATGAACGCGTGAAAAGGGAATTTGAGGCATTACGGAAGCAAGTCAAGCAGATCGAAGGCGAAATTGTAGGAAAAGATAGCAGAAGAAATTTAGAATCACAGGTAGCAGAGGGGTTTGAAGAAAATAATTTGTTTCATTTACGGGATGCAACAAGAGAGCGCCAGGCGCGCGAACTTTACAATAATCGACATTCGGACCGAGACAGACGCGGTAGGTCTTTGTCGCCACGAGGCGAAAACTTTGATTATAAACACTTTTTGACTGTCCGGAAATTTAAGATCTTCCGCAATTCTAATAATGACATACATCCATGTGCATGGTTAGATCAATTTATGTACGCACTTCCACCAAATTGGCCACTAAGTCACAAACTAGAATTCATGTGTGGATATTTAGAAAACGAACCGGCGACGCGGATGCGCGCACTCATTAGAGATTGCAATAATTTAAATGATTTTTATCATGCATTTCTATCGGCATATTGGTCCGAAAACACGCAGGACAGTTAAACACAGTCTTATTATGCAGCGTAATTTCAAACAGTCTGAGTTCCGCACGCCGGCAGAGTACTTTGAAGACATGATTCGAAAGAATCAGTTCCTGTCCAACCCTTATAGCCCGACTGAATTAATTCGCATTTGTTTAACTAAGCTGCCACAATCCATAAGACAAATTGCTTTGGCCGGAAGATGTAAAGACGACATTGAGACTTTTAAGACTTTGTTGCAAGAACTTGAGTATGACAACGACGACGGGACCTCTTGTAACTTTTTCAGTAACAGTATTTACAATAGATTTCCAGAGAAAAGAGATAGTGATCGGAACGGGCGTTATATGGGTAATTTTGAGAATGACAGACGTAGCAGACACGACAATAGATACCAGCCCTATGACAATAACAGACGTTCTAACAGAAATTACACAGACAATAGCGGTAATTCGTACCGGAATGATCAATCATACGGAAACAGTAATCGGTATCATCAGGACAGAAATTATTCATACAGTAATAGAAATTCTTTCTACAGAAACAATCAGGGTAGTAGATACAACAATAATTTCAGAAGTGACAGTCGAAATTACACAAGGAGTAGTTATGCAGACAGACAGGAGAACAGAAATTTTAATAACAGACACAGCCAGGAATTTGCATCCAAAAGACAGGAGGGACCTAATTGGCATCCTCCACGTGACAGAACTTCAGAGAGACAAGTGCAAATCGTAGAAATTGATCCGCGAAATGACGCGAATACTCAAAGACGTGACGCAAACAATCGACAATGACTTGCAGCTTCGGCTTCTGGCAGCAATATAGACGGCTCAGAAAGTAATGACACTACGACTTTACACTACGTACGCCTGGAAGACATGAGAGACATTTTATTAGACGAAAAGGAAAATAATGTAGACGCATTTTTACATCCTGTTATTGAAGTATGCGTGGGTAAGAATAAGTTCACTGCAGTATTAGATTCTGGGAGCCCATTGAATGTCATTAGTGAATCAGTTTTTCGTATATGTGAAAGAACTATTGCCTGTCCTGTGTTACCTATTTCTAAAACTACAATTCGAGGTGCTATTTCTGGAAAAAGTGTGGAAGTCAAACAACAGACCAACTTAAATTTCATTTGTCAAGGATACGAATTTTCTGCTAATTTTATTATTGTTCCATTACTCAGTACACAAATTATATTAGGTATGGAGTTTCTTAACGCACATAAGGCAATTTTGAACTTTAAAGAAGGAAGTGTAAATTTGACTGTTGCTGGAATGCCGAAATGTTTAAAATTTTTCGAGTGTTTAACAAGATCTGAACCAGATGCAAAATGTTTAAGGTTTCTTACTTCTGATGTTTTCGTTGAGCATTATGACGACAATGTGTTTATTCATGATAATGACAATAGATACAGAGACGCGATGGATGATATAATTAATAGCGAAGAATTAATTAATGAAAAGGTTAAGAAAGCTGAAGTGCCAGATGACGTTGCAAGAGAAGAGCTGCACCACATTTTGACTTCACATGCTACAGTGTTTAGTCATCACACAGGAACTATAAAAGGCTTACAATATTCACTTAAAGTAAAAGAACACACACCATTTCGCGGGAAAACGTACGCTATTCCTTTGGCTTACAGAGACAAGGTTAAGAATGAACTTCAGTACATGTTAGATCAGGGCATTATTGAGCCTGCAGTCAGTCCTTATACTAGCCCATTACACGTTGTTCTTAAAAAGGATGGATCAATTCGTCTGGTTCTGGATTCCAGACAGATAAATAACATCATCATTCCTGAAACTGACCGCCCACAAAATTTAGATGAACTTCTTCAACATTTCCATGGAATTAAAGTTTTATCTACGATTGATATGCGCGCAAGTTTTTGGCAAATAGAACTCCACCCCGACTGTAGAAAATACACCGCCTTTTTAGCCTTTGGTAACTGTTACCAATTTCGGAAATTACCGTTTGGACTTACAGTATCTTCAGCAGCATTCATTCGTAGCTTAAATGAAATTTTACCTGTTTGTCTTCGTGACAATATTACTTCTTATGTTGACGACATTCTTATCGCTAAACGTTCTTGGAGTGAACACAACAAAATTTTGGACTCATTATTACGTATCTTTGCAAAAGTTGGCATGACAGTGAACTTGGAAAAATCTGAATTTGGTCGTTCTCAGGTGAAATTTCTCGGTCACATTATATCTACAGAAGGTATTCTTCCTGATCCAGAGAAACTAGATGCTATTCGTAATTATGCTGTTCCTACCACAAAACGTGATGTTCGTAGTTTCCTTGGTGTCTGTAATTTTCTTAGACGCTTTGTTAGATTGGACGATTTGGCCACACCTCGTTTATGTGAACTATCCGGAAAGAAATCTAATTGGTGTTGGGATGAGGAAGCTCAGTCAGAATTTGAACAACTTCGTGATGCTTTAGTTGCTGCTCCACTTCTTTCACATCCGGATTTATCTAAAGAATTTTGTTTGGCGACGGACTCATCATACAAAGGCCTAGGTACACATTTATTTCAAGCGATAGAAGAAAACGGCGTTGTAGTACAGAAAACTATTGCATTTGGAAGTCGTGTTCTCTCTAAATCAGAAAAGAATTATTCGATTACGGAACTTGAAGCTTTGGCTGTTGTTTGGGCTTTTACAAAATTTCGCACATTTTTGTTTGGCAGACATACTAAGGTTTACACCGATCATCGAGCTCTGGAATTTCTTATGTCAACAAAATTAACTCACGGCAGATTGTCACGATGGGCGTTGTACCTACAGGAATTTGACTTTAGTATTGTTTACATACAGGGTTCTTCTAATATTGTTGCCGATGCTTTATCACGTGCACCTATGGGTTTGAAACGAAGTGCTGAAGAGGACTGCAAGGAAAACAATTTTTGTTTGATGTATATTCAAGGTGTTGCGTTTGAGAACTTTATTTCGTCTTCGCTCCAGGATATCGCTAAGGAGCAAAATAAGGATCCAATCTGGAAGGACATTAAGGAGAAGTGGAGGAGAAAGGAAAGCGTAGCGATTAGACAGCATTATCTAGTTCGCAATGACATTCTTTTTAAACGAAAATCGGTCGACAACTCCGTTTGGTTAGTTTGTATTCCTGATGAGTGGGTCAATAAATTGATTTGGTATACGCATCTCAGTTATGCACACTTTGGTCCCCGAAAATGCTTTCACAAATTACGAGAAAATTGTTACTTCAGTAATATGGAAAAACGTATTCGATCTGTTCTTGCCAAATGTAAATTATGTCAAATGGCTAAGCCTCCAACGATTTCTCACAGAGCACCGTTGTTTCCCATCATTCCAGCGAAATTAAAGGAGATGGCTGCAGTCGATTTGTTCGGTCCAGTGGTTCGTTCTACTAATGGTTTTGCGTACATTTTCGTAGCAGTGGAATTGACATCAAAATATGTGTGTTTTACACCTTTACGCAAAGCAACAGCTCGTTCAGTATCTAACGCTTTTATCAAACATTTTCTTAAAGAAGTTGGTCATGTTGATAAGGTTATATCAGATAATGGATCACAGTTTCGTTCTAAAGTTTGGCTTAGTACTCTACAGCGTCGTAAAATTAAACCAATTTTCATTTCACTCTTTCACCCTCAATCTAACGCTTCAGAGAGATGGATGAAGGAAATCAATAAACTGTGCCGTCTTTATTGTCATCAGAATCACAGAACTTGGGATCAGTATCTTCATATTTTTCAAAACATTCTGAATGAACTTCCTAATGACTCAACTTCTTTACCGCCTCTATTGATATTAAAAAATAAAGCACCGACAAATCGCATTTCTGAAATAGTTCCTTTTCCGCCTTCACGGAAACTGCGGCATTCTGAAGTTGTCAACCTGGCTCTACGAAATATTGCATCTGCGGCTGCTAGAAGAGAGAAATCAGCTAAGCGTCCTGGTCGTTCAAAATTCTTGTCAGTTGGTCAGAAGGTATTAATTAAGTCCCACCGTTTGTCTCACAAAGGAAAAGGCTTGTGTCGCAAATTTTTTCTGCTTTATAACGGTCCATATAGAATTCGCAAAATTATTCATGATAACACTGTCGAAGTAGAAACTCTTAAATCACGACGCTCTAAAGGAATACATCATATATCAAACGTAAAGATTTTTGTGGAATGACATACTTGTGAGAAACTAACAGCTAGATGTAAACATGCGGAGAGTACAAGGATACCGCGCTGTGTTTTGGCGGCGGCACATACTCAAAGCAACAGTGAAGTCTGCGCGCCGCACAAGGCAGTCGTTGACCGCGAACAATAGCTTCCTACGTCATGCGCCCACAGCTGATCGAGCGCTCAGTGCGAATGCACTGACAGACATAAACAAATACACAGTTTAATTTCTCCGACTAAATTCAGTATAAAGCTATAGTGACTTGATGAATTGTGTTATTAACATTCAGTATTTTTCAGGATACGGTTGTATAAAATATTTAAGAACTACAGGTAAATTCTGTGTGTCTCCGACGTTAAGACGACTTGCTATCGAGAAAATTTCAGAAAGAATGTAATTTCGAAGAAGAAACTAATAAACTAAAAAAGGTAACTGTTAATTGAGTTCATTTTTCAGGTAACATGTTTCCACTTAAGTACGTACTTTAGACGTAATTTGCTGCTCGCGATTACGTGATTCATGCCTTGTGATAAATTTTATGTTCTATGAAATTACTTCTGAAGCGACGTGCTTGCGTACGTTAACTGATTTTGACAATGATTATTAATGAACTGGGTTGTGACTTGTATATATTATACATCGCTTGGCTACACTGCTTTTTCACTGATGTCATTTTTTTTTTTAATTATGTGCCTGCTGTGCTTATTTATTTGAATTATAATTGTAACCAGATTTATTGTGCTGATGTGTTTAGGTATGTAAGTTATACTTTGTGATTTATCTGCTTGCGCCTTCATGTTTATTTATTAGGATGACATATGAACATTTATTTGCTTATGCTGATATGATGCTAATGACTTGTTTATTACGTAAGATATATGTTTACTGCTATGCGTATGGATTACATATTTACACATTTCTGTTTTGTTGCCATAACTGCTCTTTAATTTGGTGTATAGAAATGCTGATATACTGTGTATACACATAGAGTTTAGGTCACACTACTGTATTAATTATAGATTGTTCGCTTGGCAGAGCCTCGTTGTAGGAATTGTGCTGCATCCACTTGTTGCTTATGCTGATATGATGCTAATGACTTGTTTATTACGTAAGATATATGTTTGCTGCTTTTTGCATGGATTACATATTTACACATTTCTGTTTTGTTGCCATAACTGCTCTTTAATTTGGTATATAGAAATGCTGATATACTGTGTATGAACATAGAGTTTAGGTCACATTACTGTATTAATTATAGATTGTTCGCTTGGCAGAGCCTCGTTGTAGGAATTGTGCTGCATCCACTTGTTGACATTCTGTTCTTTACTGGTCTATTTACTCGCTATTGCTTGTTTTGCTTACGCTCAGTGCCTTATATTTTTAAGATAAGAAAATTCACTGCTATAATTCGACGAACGACATTAGTACAAGAAAGTCATTGAAGTCACATGAGCTGAGGTTTTATGGAAGCTGTATAAATTTATGCAAATAGGAAGGAGGCTAACGACATGACAGACCGAAACTAGGTTTAGACCATTAACAATTATTAGACTGCATTTTTCGTAAGCAATTGAAATAGGAAGTGACACTTGACACAAAAAATACTCCACATGTTTGCTTCTGCTATGATTCTTGAAGTGGTGTACACACTGTGAAATATTATGATCATTCACACTCCGTAATCGTACTTAATTACTGAGAGTTATTCGAACTAAGTCTGTTAGAGGTCAGGTATGCATTTCTTTTATTTAATGATGGACAAGGAACCAAAATGTATCTTATAATTTATAATGAGTAGAAAATTTGGGTCAGATGGATTACACAGAGGTTGTGTGTTGACAATGTGTCTTCGGATTGTATGAGATGATGAGGTTTGCATTAGGATTTTATCTGTACTTGTTCAAGGAGACTGACTAGAGGAAAGAGTTGTTATGGAAGTGAAATGATATTGGTGCTGAGGTTTATATGTAGCGACGTATTATTGAGGTATTGAGAGTATATTAAGTTGTTGATTATTGGAGTTTTTGTGGACAAGAGGTAAGGTAAATGGTATTGATGATAAGACGTATTGAAGAGGTATTATTGAGGTATTATTGAGATTGTGTGAAGCTGATGATTATTGGAGTTTTGGTGTATAAGAGGTAAAGTAAGTGAGGAGCATATTTTTTTTTTTTTTTGTTGGTCTTATGGAACAAGGAGGATGAAGATAGCAGACTAGAACACTAAAATAGAAGGAAGATTGTCTATACACACTTTGTTAAATCAATAAGCAGTATATACTTTTTTTTGGAGAGAGGAAGTATTTGCATATCTTGGCTCACTGACAGTTGTTCAACAACAGTACATTTTGATCTGGCTTGGCAAACATTGGTCTTGACATGATGACTATGACGTTGACTTAACTATTATTGACTGTTATACATTGCTGCCAGTACTACTTGATACACATGATGAACATCAGATTTAGACAGAATTTCATTTACACAATTAACACTATTCAATTACACAGTAGTATTTAATGTGGATGAGAGATGCGTGAGTGTGTTTTGCGTGTTTTCCTTTCCTAATCCTACCCACCTATCTCCTAAATATTATTTTATTTGTTGGTAGTGGCTTGCACTGACACCCATGAATATTATAGGTTTACTGGTATTTGTGTATTGTAATAGTTAATAGGACAATTATCTGACATCATTTGTGTGTTTGTTATGATTTGTATGTCACTGTAAAAGCATTTGTATGTGCATTCAAACTATTGTTCATGCCTGAACTGTCTGATTAGTGAAGATAAATATTCTGAACTGTTACCTGCACTTTTCAACATGATGTGTGACATTTAGTCATGTTCAATTTCTGCTGATGAACTGTGTGATCAGTGATTGTAAAAAAAAATTATGGACTGTTACTTGTACCTTTCCTTCATGATTGGTGCCACTAGGACATGTTTAATTTCTGCTCATAAACTCTGATGAACAGTGTGATCAGTGCTAGTGAATTTTATCGAACTGCTTCTGCTGAGAGAGGTGACTTTTTGCTGTCTGCACCTACTCAACATTGCTGGGTGCCTCTGATGGACTGCTTCTACTGAAATAATGTCACTTGTTGCTGTCTGCACCTGCTCAACATTGCTGGGTGCAACTGATGGACTACTCCTACTGAAATGGTGTCACTTGTTGGTGTCTGCACCTGCACTCAACATTGCTGGGTGCAACTGATGAACTGTTTCTACTGAAATGAAGTCACTTGTTGCTGTTTGCACCTGCTCAACATTGCTGGGTGCAACTGATGAACTGTTTTTACTGAAATGAAGTCACTTGTTGCTGTCTGCACCTACTCAACATTGCTGGGTGCCTCTGATGGACTGCTTCTACTGAAATGATGTCACTTGTTGGTGTCTGCACCTACTCAACATTGCTGGGTGCCTCTGATGGACTGCTTCTACTGAACTAATGTGACTTGTTGCTGTGTGTACCTCTTGAACTTTACTGAGTGCCACTGTTAGAACTGTTTCTACTGAAATGATGTTACTTTTTGCTGTCTGCACCTACTCAACATTGCTGGGTGCCACAGATGGACTGTTTTTACTGAAATGGTATTACTTGTTGGTGTCTGCACCTGCTCTCAACATTGCTGGGTGCAACTGGTGAACTGCTTTTACTGAAATGAAGTCACTTGTTGCTGTCTGCACCAACTCAACATTGCTGGGTGCCACTGATGAACTGCTTCTACTGAACTAATGTGACTTGTTGCTGGGTGTACCTGCTAAACTTTACTGGGTGCAACTGATGGACTGCTTCTACTGAAAAGATGTCACCTGTTAGTATCTTTTTTTTGTATAATTAATCATTGAGAGCATTTTATGTGAACATTAGTATAAACTGATTTTTTGTATATTGTGTAAACTATTATGTAAAGCCACATGCATGAAAAGAAGTTGTATTGCTTACTGTATTTCATATATTAGGTTAGTAAAAGGTCAGTGCAAAGCCAAAATTTTAACTAATTATGTGATATTTAGGTATTAATATTATCTTTTATTTTTGTCTGTATTTTTCTGGACGAATTTGGTGGTATTTTCACCACCAATGCTGGCAAAAATACCATCAAATTCTGGCCTGTGGAGGAGGGGCATATGAAAGGTGGCTACACTGTGCCACTGCGCCAGAGATTGCGCCAAAGAGTACTATTAAGCCGCCTCCACAGTGCGTGTTAAGATCTCATGGCAGTCAGTGGTTGTTGAGAGTTCGTAGAGGACAGTGTGTGTTAAGAGCTGGTGGTTGTCGTGAAGTTGGAGTAAGATGTTGTAGTAAAGAGTGTTGTTCCATGTTTTATGCAGTTATTTAATGGGAGAGATAGCAGATGTTATTGTGTGCATTTCGTCAATATATATGAAGGTAAAACTTACAATGCTCTTTTATTAATTGTGTATCTGAAATAATGCGTCACTACAGGTTCAGTCAACAAAGCATCTGGCTTGTGTTCTTGTATTAGAGTGAATTCTGGTTTTCTTACGCAATTACAGTTTTTCTAAATTTCTTTTGTCACGTCAGCATAGTTGGTATTTAAAAAAATTCTTGTCTTGTTGGAAAAGAACCGTGCCAGATGTGGACGTTGAGTCACACTCCCACATACAGAACAGTTACATTTGTGCTTGGATTTTGTAGGTTTTATAGTTGCTGGGGACTTAATTAATTAACTGTATTTACGAAAATTTTCTTACATTGTTTGTTGCAGTCAGATAGCGTAATAATACTAGTCAGGGCCAACCGTTTACGAGACACAGCGTAATCGGACACACAGCTACTAATAACTAAAAATATTTTCAAATAATATTTAATTAAGCCCCCATGCAGCGTCTGACGTGAGGTGGAGACAAACAGCAAGACCTATTCGACACGTGTGCGTATCACTTTGGAACAGTGAGGTTGTGAGGGACGTTTGTTTGTGTGAACCGACAACATAGCGCTGCCCGTCAACCGACGGACGGCAACAGGGCAATCCCACGGCCAGTCGGAGCGCGTGGCGTCAAGTGTCGGTAGTTCAAAAATGGTGCGTTGTCGACATACACAGCATCAGTAATTTTGGTTCCTAGTGGCATCGGCAATCCAGGGTTACAATTTCGTGACAGAGTTCTTCTCCACCCTGTATAGTGAGTTTAATATAAGAGGACCGCCCTTCAATAAACACTATGTGATCAGAAGTGTCCGGACATCCCCAAAACATACGTTTTTCATATTAGGTGCGTTGTGCTGCCACCTACTGCCAGGTACTCCATATCAGCGACTTCAGTAGTCGTTAGACATCGTGAGAGAGCAGAATGGGGCACTCCGAGGGACTCACGGACTTCTAACGTGGTTCAAATGGTTCAAATGGCTCTAAGCATTATGGGACTGAACAGCTGAGGTCATCAGTCCCCTAGACTTAGAATTACTTAAACCTAACTAACCTAAGAACATCACACACATTCCGGACTGAAGCGCCTAGAACCGCTCGGCTTGAACGTGGTCAGGTGATGGGATGTCACTTGCGTCATACGTCTGTACTCGAGATTTCCACAGTCCCAAACATCCCTAGGTCTACTGTTTCCGATGTGATAGTGAAGTGGAAACGTGAAGGAACACCTAGAGCACAAAAGCGTACAGATTGACTCCGTGTGTTGGCTGACAGAGACCGCCTGCAGTTGAAGAGGGTCGTAATGTGTAATAGGCAGACATATATCCAGAACATCATACAGGAATTCCAAAATGCATCAAAATCCACTGCAAGTACTATAACAGTTAGGTGGGAGGTTATAAAACTTGGATTTCATGGTCGAGCGACTGCTCATAAGCCACACATCACGCCGGTAAATGCCAAACAATGCCTCGCTTGGTGTAAGGAGCGTAAACTTTGGACGATTGAACAGTGGAAAAACGTTGTGTCGAGTGACGAATCATAGTACACAATGTGGCGATCCGATGGAAGGGTGTGGGTATGGCAAATGACCAGTGAACCTCATGTGCCAGCGTGTGTAGTGCAAACAGTAAAATTCGGAGGCGGTTGTGTTATGGTGTGGTCGTGTTTTCCATGCAGGGGGCTTGCACACCTTTTATTTTGCATGGCACTATCACAGCACGGGCCTGCATTGATGTTTTAAGCACCTTCTTGCTTCCCACTGTTGAACAGCAATTCGGGGATGACGACTGCATCTTTCAACACGACCGAGCACCTGTTCATAATGCACGGCCTGTGGCGGAGTGGTTACAAGACCATAACATTCCTGTAATGGACTGGCCTGCGCAGAGTCCTGACCTGAATCCTATAGAATGCCTTTGGGATGTTTTGGAACGCCAGCTTCGTGCCAGACCTCACCGACCGACATCGATACCTCTCCTCAGTGCAGCACTCCGTGAAGAAACCAAAAGTAAATGTGATACAGGAAAACCACTAGCAGGCGAAAAGGTGTTGGACGCCCACGTCTCATTACAGGATATGGTGGTCAGAGGTTTGCTCGCCCTGTAAAGCAGAATAGTCGGCTATTTATAGCAGCTCTGCTGACAGAGACTAATGCTGGTGCAGTGCTTTGGAGCTCACCGTCCAGCGCACAATGTTGAACATGGGGCTCTGTGGTAGACCACCCCTGCTTGTTCCAAGCGGATGCAATGTCACCGTCAGTTTCGACTGTAGTTGGCATTTGGTGATCGAGATTGGACTGTGGAGCAGTGTGAACGTGTCCCCTGGTCGGATGAATGACATTTCTCATTATACTAGGTCGTTGGTCGTATCTGGATACACCATCATTCAGGTGGATGGCTGTTCGTCACCCACACAACGGACGGAAGCAGGCGGTGGCAGATGTTGTGGGGGACATTCAGCTAGTTTTCCATGAGACCTGTGATTGTAATCAAATCCACCATAACAACTGTGGACTATGTGAACAATATTGCGGACGACATGCATCCGTTTATGCATGGTATCTCCCCCATCGGCAGTGCGCTGATCCAGCAGGATAACAGTCAATGATACAAGGGCAGAATTGTGATCTGTGGTTTGAGGAGCTTGATAACGAACTTATGTTGGTGACTTGGCCACCGAATTCGTCTGATGTGCAGCCGATGGAACATATCTGAGACGCTGTCGGGAGCCCGCTCCGCGTCCACAAGCACCCGGCCAGTGATTTACAGTAGCTGCATGTCCTGTGAGTAGACTCTTATGGCACATCCCTCAGGATTCCTGACACGCAGAATAGCAGCTATATTGCTCTCCCAAGGTAGATCAACTCGGTATTAAGTAGGTGATTATTACGTTTCGGATCCTCAGTGTGTAACATAATTATTTCTAAGTGTTGGATTCCCGTTTGATGTACGACCTCATATGTCGTGGGTGATGAATACAAATAAGGTCCAGTGACTGGTTATATGGAAGAGATGTCCATAAGCTTCTCAGCATAAATAAATTTAACTGCCGAGAAACCGCTTTGATGGGATGATTGCATGTATAGGTCCCTACGATCTAAATTCGTTCTGTGCGGGCTCTCCGCTGTTGTTGCTGTTGCTGCTGTCGTCGTCGTCGTCTTCGTCTTAAGGGGTAACACCACTGGAGATTTTTCGAAAAATCATTTTTATTGGCTTAAAACGTGCTTTGGACCTTCCAAAACATGAGGCAAAAAGTCTAATTCCTGAAAAATGTGTTCTGTGGAATTCTGAGGTCCTCCTCTAGTGCCTTACATGACCCGACGCGGCCTTCCTGCACCAACTCGATACCCCTGTAGTGTCTGGGTATAGTTAGAAGCATTTCAAAACAATAATTAGTTACCTTGGCGTCAGCAAGCATCAGTACCTGTACGAAAAAGACAATTCTTTCGCTTCGAATCTTGATGTGCGCAGTATTGATTTTGGATAGAATTTTTGTGATTTTATAGCTTAGAGTTTTGTCTCTCAAGTATTAGTGAGTAGTAAGGAAATGTACTAGGGCAGAAAAGGTACGAACACACGGCGTCGATGTAGTATGTCATCACAGCATGCAAAAAAAGAAATGAAGTAATCGTAGACAACACAACACCCAGTCCACTTGCGGAGAAAATCTCCAACCCGGCCGGGAATCGAACACGGAACCGCTGCATTGGAGGAAAGCACGTTTTGGTTCTATATTGTTAGTTGAATTTGTCCGGGGCGGACGCTCGATGACACCCGTTCAGGTAGTTCGTTGATCTGTTCCCTCAGTTTTTTTATTACAGAGCTAATCCAATGAGCAAAGCAGGCGGACGTAGCATGCAAAGAATAGATATGAGGCTGAGAGCAGTTCAGAAGGAGTCAGTTGCCTCTGCTAAGAAACTGAAAGACAGTGACCAAAATTTTGATATGAATTATGAGTTGAGCTAAAGGACTACAAATTTTCTTGCCGTTCACTCTGTTATTTCGCAACACCTGGAATGTAAAACGTGCAATGCGGACATCACATTGCAAGAAGGATGTCCTCAAGGCTTAGGCTTCATAGTAACTGCTGCTTGTCCATACAGTCCAGTGTCCAGAAGTTGGTATACCAAGTAGTAAGCTTGTACGGAGCGCATATTAAATAACAGTCGAATCGTCCTAGCAGTGTGCCTGCTTGGAATAGGGCTAAATGGAATTGTTAAGCTATGTGCGTTCATGGAATTGCCACGACCGATATTTCAATCGTTCTTTCATAAACTCTTGAATATGATTTCGATCGCAACGGCAACAGTACGACAGATCAGTCCTGGTAAGAGTTTTCTAAAAGTAGAATTTTTTTCATCTGTTCATGTCTATAACACATTCCAAAACTTCAGGCGCGTTTTTCTTGGAATATGATCTTTCAAAACGGCATGCACCATGATTCCAACAATTTTCAGACTTTTTAATGAAAATTTAACCAAAACTTTGAAATAACATTTTAAAGAACTACTTTCGGATTTTTAATTACTTAATTTAAACAATTTTTATTAAGAAATGACTTTTTTGTGAAAATTGGACGACTTCTTTCAATCACTCGCCAGTTGCACAAAAATCAATATTTTTGAGATCCCCTATGTGGTTTCCTAGCTATACACTCAAGTAGATTAGATACATCTTTTGCATTTTCCAGATTCAAATTGGCACCACTTATAGTGCCTGTCACAAATCACCACAAATTCAATGTGCCTCGGGAGAATTTCTACAGGCTCACCATTTTGTAATATTTTTCGACATTCTGTTTCCCTTTCACACAAGACTATTCTCCAGACTTTCTGCAATTTGACTTACGTTCGATGTTAACAAATTTCTCTTTTTCAACAATGCGTTTCAAACTATTGGGAGTCTGAATTTCATACTCTTTCTATTTCAGTCGTCACAAATGTCATATACCAATTTTAGTGTTTCATTTGATAATCTTCATCCCTCAGCGTTAACTGACTGAGTTCGACCTTATTACGTTACCCTTGTTCTACCGTTGTTGACGTTAATCTTACAACCGCTTTCCAACACACTATCCAAATCCTTTGCCTTCTCTGATAGAATTACAGTGTTATCGGCTTAGTTTTAATTTCTTCCCCCTGGACTTTAACTCCATTCCAAAAGTCCTCCTTTGTTTCATTTGCTGCTTGCTCAGTGTAGAGATTGAATAACATCAATGATAGGCTACAACCCTGTTTCACTCCCTTCTCAAATTCTGTTTTCCTTTCATGCCCTTTGATTTTCATGATTGCAGTCTAGCTTCTGTACTAGTTGCATACAACCTTTCACTTCCTGTGTTTTATCCCTCCTACGCTCATAATTTCAGCGTATTCCCGCCAACACTGTTTAAAATATTCTTGAAATCTACAAACGTTCTAGACGCAGGTTCGCCTTTCCTCAGTCAGTCTTCTAATATCACGCATAAAGTCAGTATTGCCTCTCGAGTTCATACATCTTTCTGGACCTCAATACGATATTCCTCTATGTCGGATTCTGCATGTTTTCCTTTCTTCTGTGCGCAATTCGTATCAGTATATCGCAATCATAATTTACTAAACAGATAGTACGGTAATATTCACATCTTTAAGCACCTCACTATTTTGAAGTTTGAATTATTACATTTATCTCATAGTATGGGGATATTTTGCCTGTTCATAACTCTTGCACACCAGGTGGAATAACTCTGTCATGGCTGATAATCTTCATCCCTCAGCGTTATCTGACTGAGTTCGACCTTACTCTGGCGTGAGTATCAGTAGCTGTGAGGGAACGTTCTCCACTCCAGGGGTCCTATTTCGGTTTTGGTCGTTCAATGCTGTCAAATTATTCTCGCAGTATTATGTCCCCATCTCATCTTCATCTAATTTGGCTTTCCTATCCATAATATTGTCTGCAAGTTCGCTTCTCTTGTACAGCTCCACTGTGTATGGGGTGGTTATTAAACTTTCGCTACCAGAGACTGTGTATACGGGAAACTATTTACCGTACATGTATCCAGCTTTAAGGGAAAGTTTTTGTTTTTACTGACACTCAGCCATCTCAATATTGGAATGTCAATTATGACGATACAAACGTAAGGGCAACACAATACCCAGTACCAGAGCGAAGGGAATCTCCGACAAGGAATGTTGTTCAGACTAGGGACGGGACGGCGAGGCGCGGTGACTCGACTGTACTGGGAATTCTTCAAGTTTCCAGTTCCCAAGCTATTATCCAGAAGTTCACAAGAAACCGCGCCGCGGCACGTGTCGACTACATGCGCCGGGGTTGTTATCTGAAGTGAATGCTGACACTACACAAACACGCTCGCGGCTGGCTGTGCTCGTAACTCACATGTCTCCGGTTTCATTCGAATGATGTTGTGATTCAAATCAACATGCAAACACGAAAACGAACGTCACGGAACTGGCAATACTTTACGGAGAACGGAGGTAACGTTTGTTGCAACATCTATTTTTAAAAAATATAACAGGCATGATTAGAGAGCTTAAATTACCCAATTTATCGAGCAATAAAACACCGACGTCCATGCATATAGAGGCTCGTTATTCTAGAAATGCGAGTCAGACAAAATACCCGGGTATCTATGTTATACATTTAAATCGCACAAAAATGAATTCCGTCAAAAAGGTCGGATAGAGCGCCAAGCAGTCCGCCAAAATCAGATTTTTTATATCGGAGTCCGATAACATACAAAATACCCCAAAATCAAAGGCATCCAAGCTTTTACACGGTACGATAGGTTATATTACTGGACTAATGTTCGAGAAAAACTTAGATCCTTCCAGGAGCACTGATCTAAATCTTACGTTTCGCTTCATACAGGGAAGTAAACGGCAACAAGAACTAGATGTAGCACTAGTGGCCATAGTAAAGCACTATTTTCAAACACTCTTAACGGTAGAGGGGAGTGGTTTTCACGTTTTGTTACACTGCTGGACCCAAAATTTTCCCTACAAAATCGAAAAACATTATACCACATGACTGAAGAAAATTATCAGAGACTGTAAACTTGAAAGTGAGAGACTAACCTGTTTCTTTAACGATCGATATTTGGACCTCACTGAATTGTGAGGCACATATGGCTATAACTTGTCATTTCGTGAACGGTAATTGGGCCCTGAAAGCTTTAGTCCTGTAGACAGTCTGTTCCCCAGAAAAGCATACAACGTTAAATACCGAGTGGTTATAAATGGAGTGCAGTTACCCACGGGGGTCCAGTGTGAACTGTAATTATCGTATGGCAGTGACAGTTGGTAGATACGCTAATGCGTTAATGCTGAACCGATTTATGGCCGGAAAAATATGAGTTTCAGTTTTGGCCAACAGGTGCAAATCTGGCGCTGTAAACTGCATGCATGATGGTATAGCATCCACGCTGATATTTGACAAGCCTTAACGTGTGTGAACAGATTGGCTATCGAGAAGAGAGATTGTGTTTTGTTAGTGAAACTGTTTTATGTGAACGGCAGCAATTACAGTGCAGCACTGAGAGAGTATCGCAGAATGAAAGGTCTGAGGAGACGCCCGATGTTATTAAACGCTTAATGATGGTAGTGAAGTTAATAAACGTTAGAGAGCTTGCTGTGGCACCTGAAAGAGGATGGCGCCCTATTCTTTTGGAAGTTATTGACGATGTTGCTATTGCTTTAACAGACCATGTAGCACGTGCCTTCGGGAGTGCTAGTGCTGGTACAGTATCGCGAGAGTTGTCTATCATGTACTCAGCAATATGTAAAGTTTTGCGGTCTGTTCTACAATGGTGACCGTACAAGATTAAGACGGTGCAGCAACTGAAAACTCTCGATCGGCGGCAGTGCTCTGAATTTGCTCTTCGGTTTCTGGCATGGAAGCTTATGACATGTGATCCGGTAACATTCTTTGAAGTGACGAAGCACATTTTACACGACAAGGTGCAGTAAATACACAGATGTACCGAATCTGGGGTACTGTTAAAAACTGCGTGTTCCACTCGCCATATGTGACTGTGTAATGTGGATTCGTAAGCTCCTTTCTTCTCGGTTCGTTATTTTTTAGGAGAGTATACCCAGAGGCCTGTCAGGTGTACCGAGACGTCTGCACGTTATCGACACCTCCTTGTAAAGCATATGGTTAATGCTTTGGAAGAGCGCAGCTGTGTGGAAGCCATTGGTGTTTCATGCAATAGGAGGCTCACCTAACGAAAGATTTGATTAGTGCAATCTTTCGCGAACTTGTTATCTCCAGAGGTTTCCAAACGCATGGGCTGCTGGATCGCTTGATGTGTCCATGTGAATTTTTACTCTGGATCCATCTAAAATAGACGCGTTTACCAGGGAAATGTTCGGTCTCTACCTGATCTGAAGGCCAGTATAAAGGAACACATTTCTCAGATTCCACCAGAACCGTTGCGACGACCTGTTTATCACGTCGTTTTATGCATGTAGCATCTCGTCGTCTCCGGGCTCATACTGGACCAGTTGTATAGGGGATGGTTAATCATAAACCAGCATTAAGAGTCTCTCACTTGTTTAACGTTTCGCCGGCCGATGTGGCCGTGCGGTTCTAGGCGCTTCAGTCCGGAACCGCGCTGCTGCTACGGTCGCAGGTTCTAATCCTGCCTCGGGCATGTATGTGTGTGATGTCCTTAGGTTGGTTAGGCTTCAGTAGCTATAAGTCTAGGGGACTGATGACCTCAGATGTTAAGTCCCATAGTGCTGAGAGCCATTTGAACAATTTTTTTAACGTTTCCAGGCCACGTCTCGTTCCTGATCCATTACATATGTAAACATTTCTGTATGTCTTTCTTGCATTCACAGCGTCAGATTTGCGCTTGGTAGACAAAAATGAAACTATTTTCTTTAGGATAACCCGATTCCACATTAACACATAATATCTACCAAGTTTCGGTGCCATACTATAATTACAACACACACTGGACTTTTGTGCGTCACTGCACTTCAGTTATAACTACTAAGTACTAGGGAGGCGTTAGATAACGTGGTTAGAAAATGGAGCATCGAAAACAAAATGGTATGCATCACAACTGACAATGCCAGTAACATGACGGCAGCCGTAAAGCTTATTCACAGTGGTAGCAGAGATATGCGACAGGTGTCTTGTTAAGCACTGTGAAAAGTTCTTTCAATAGTAACGGTGAGCTCGGCATTGTGTGGGAAAATTCCAGAAGGATGGTCAGTTACTTTAAAACTTTCTAATGAGGAAACCTGTACATCAGTTAATTCAGGAAACCGAAACCCGAATAAATTGTACGTTTTACGTGCTACAACACCCACTGGAGCAACAGGAACGCTTTGCAGCCCGTTCGTCATCTTTGTAGTCAGGTGTTCAGAACGTCATAGTGAACGAGTGGCGAATTTTGTACGAATGTTTACGTTTGCTGGAGCCTTTTGAATTGGTAACACGTAGTATCTCAACTGAAAACTATACCTCTCTTTCAAAAATTCTTCGAATAATCAGATAGCTAATACGAATTTTTTTGCAAAGGAAAGTGCGTTACCATAACAGCGCAAGAGCTACAGCAGCATCTACACAACTCAATAATAGCCAGGTTAGTATGCAGAGTATATGTAGTTGCTACCGTGCTCGATACAAGATTCAAAACGTTGCCATTTAAGAATCCGACGGCGGAGGTTCGAGTCCTCGCTCGGGCATGGGTGTGTGTGTTTGTCCTTAGGATAATTTAGGTCAAGTAGTGTGTAAGGTTAGGGACTGATGACCTTAGCTGTTAAGTCCCATAAGATTTCACACACATTTGAAAATTTTTTTGAACAAATCCGATTCATTAAAACAAAGCCGTTGCAGGCCTAATTGCAGAGTTCTCGCACGTGTCGGTGACCTCAAGACCTACTCATTCGCCCGTTAGCGATATTAACAACGAGTGTCATTTGGAGTGAAACCCCAGTAATTCCTTATTGACTTCTTACGATGAAGAACTTTCTTGTAAAAATCTAAAGAAAAGCGGCTGTGATAATGCAGACCTGTAGGTCTAGTGATATTTGGAAAAACCGTACCTGCAACGCAAAACAATCCTATACAGTTTTGGAAGGGAAATGAGAATAGTTACCCAGGTCTAGCTGTTGTAAAAAATACTTCGCAATACCTGCAACTTCTGTTCCCAGTGAGAGAATATTCTCCAAAACAGGACTACTTTTAAACAAACAAAGAAACAGTCTAAAAGGCCAGTTGGTTAATAGAACGATATTTCTAAACAGAAATCGATGGCAGCAACGGGAAGTAAAAACGCGTTATGATGAACTGTAGCTTTTTTGCTATTTTTTGCAATAAGTAAATGTTTGCCAGCAGTTCCTGGGTATAACAGCTTATAGCAACGGTTCCCAACCCATGGGCCGCGGCGCACTTGTGGACTATATACTTACCTGGCTGTGAGCGTCGATCGAAACCGAAGACAAGATAAAAATTATCGGGAGCTTTTTTTTTTCTTTTTAAATATGGAGGCTTAGTTCAGTGACCGTTTACAAATTAAAGTTAAAGCAATTACAGCCCTCGTTCAAAAAATTTAAGTCTTACATTTTGTGACCGAGGGCTGTAATTGCTTTAACTTTAATTATCGGGAGCTTCAGATGTTTCACTCATCAGTCGTCAAGGTCAGAGAGTACAGAATGAAAAAAGAGCTGAAACACCCTCCCGCAAGGGTATGGTCCATTCTGTCATGTCGAACCTACGCAGTTTTCTTGGATCAAAAGAAGCTGCTAAGAAGGACTGCCAGTACTTTATTTATTAATGTTGAAAATTACCAATGACGTGTTCCACCAGGAGTGTACCTCCCTGATGACTGCGCTACGGAGCTGGCGCGCGGCCTTGGCTAGCTGCTCGTAGAGTAAACTCGTAACGTAATTTGTCGACTTGGTTTTTTCTCGGACACAAGCGTCCACAAGAACGACTTTCTTTAATATTACTCTTTTAATATCCTCACGCAAGAAGAAGGAAGGACGGTTGGTGTTTGACCACGGCTAAGATTATGATAGATGGACCTTTGCTCGGATTTATTACTGCTGGAGGGGAAGGAAGTGACCATGGCCATTTCAAGCAATCGTCCCAGAATTTTCATTGGAGTGACCTGCGTGACCGCAAAAAACCGGTATGTGGATGGCCGACACGATAATTGAACCCAGGTCTCTCGAATGCACTACAGCACTTCGCCCGGTCCTAGTGGTGATATTACTGAATTAATATTCATTGAGACACTTGGTGGACTTTTCGAGAAACTGACTATGTGAACGAGCATTTTCTTCTTTACTTTTTTTGTAATATGAGTACTGGACTAGATTAAATGTAGATATTCATCTTTCTTGCACAGTATGTTTTACTAATGAAGCCTACTGACACATGCTCGCGCACACACGCATATTACATATACAGGGTGATTTTTTTTCCACCGTGTGCAAACTCTAGGGTTTGATCCATCAGATGATAAGGAACAAAAAACCTCTAATGAACTTATCTACGGAAATGCATGATTTCCATGCTAGAGACCATTTATTCAATCGTACAGTGTTACAGAGACTGCGGTTTAACACATGCTGTACAATGCAGCAGAGTTACAGTGTGTATTGAAAATGGTTTCCATGTTCCTCAACACATGCGTGTACGCGCCGTAGAATGGTATGTCTCACACGTTCACGTCGGCCAGTGTCAAAGGCGGCATGAATACGCTACTCCAGTGTTCCACATCTGGAATGGGCTCTGCATCCACGATACTTTTGAGACTGCTGCATAATCAGAAATTGCTCGGGTTGAGATCTGGTGAACGAGCAGGCCATGCAACTGGATCCCTCGTCCGATCCACCGACCAAGAAAGATAAGACTGAGATGCGTCCGGACGTTAACGGCAAAGTGGGCTGGAGCATCATCGTGTAGCAGCCACATAACCCTTCGGATCACCAATGGCACTTTACAAGTAGGAGAGGCAAAGTTACCCGCAAGGAACGCCGATGGTTCCGGCCTGTTAAGCGACGCGGAAGGAAGACTGGTCCCAAAATACGGTCGCCAATTATCCTGACCACACTTTCCGGCTGCACCGATGCTGATGATTCGCTGTCACCATACCATGGGGTTTCTGCATACTGTCCCACAGATGACTCTAATGAAAGCTGAAGATATCACTCCGCGTAAAGGGGGCCACATTGGTGAATAGGATGGGTAACGCAGATCCCTGAAACGTGGTTGTCTGGTGAAGAAACCAGTGACAAAACTGCTCCCGATGGGGAAAGTCTATCACTAGTAAGCCCTGCACAAGCTATAAGTGATAAAGGTAGTAATAATTGTCATGGAGAATGTTCCACACGGTCATCTGGGTTATCCTGTACTGGCGGGCAAGCTGCCTGGTACTGACACATCTGTCGCCTTCCTCAGTGTTAATCACATTTTCCTCCAAGTCTGACGTCCGAATATCTCGGGTACGTCCTTCACGATTCTGTCTCAGACAAATGGCGAAACACTGTTTCAAACATTGAATGCTGTGGTTGTTGACGGCGGGGATAGGTCTCCTGCCCGCCGCCCGTTGCCATTTGCCGTTCCGTAAAGCTACGTTTTCCTAGCTGCAGGAATCTGTCGCAGCGTGCTGCGGAATACGCTCGTGTCTTCCGCTGTGGGATGCGGGTCACATGGTGCTGTGTGAAACGTTTTCCTAAGCGCGGCGCGGTGCGCGTCAGAACCTAAAAAAATGAAACTTTTTTTTAGAAATTGGCAACTGCACCTGATAGAGTGATACGAGAAATACCTCCTGATACCTTGAAAGGTGGCTACACTGAGCCACAGCGCCAGAGATCGCGCCAGAGAGTATTGTTCCGCCACCTCCACTGGCAGTGATTATTGAGAAGTAGCGGAGGGCAGTGCTTGTCGAGAACTCGTAGTAGGCAGTGCTTGCTGAGATGTCGTAGTGAAAAGTTCTTGTCGAGAAGTCGTAGTGGAGAGTGCTTGTTCCATGTTTTATGCAGTTGTTTGATGGAATAGACAGCAGATGTTGTTCTAATGGAGATATTGTAATGATTAGAGTGCTTTTCATCAATATATATGAAGGTAACAAAACTGGCTTTATTTTTCATTATTTTAATGTCGTAAATAATGCGTCATTACAGGTCCAGTCAACAAAGCATCTGGCTTGTGTTCTTGTATTAGAGTGTAATTCTGGTTTTCTTGCGCAATTATAGTATTTCTAATTTTTTTTATCACTTCAGTATAAATGGTATTTGAAGTTTCTTGTCTTATTGAAGAGGAACCGTGCCAGATGTGTACGTTGAATCACACTTCCACACACAGAACAGCGACACTTGTGCCTTGTTGTTTCGTAGCTTTCATAGTTGCTGGGGACTTAATTAATTAATTGTGTTAACGGAAGTTTTCTTTCATTCTTTGTTGATATTCTATGCAGTCAGATTGCGTACAAAAACTAGTCAGGGCCAACCGTTTACGAGACCTCGTAATCGGACTAAAATTAAAAAATATTTGCATTAAAATAATAATTAAGCCCCCATGCACGTGGCGACCGCTGCTTCGGATCGTCCCTTGGAATTCTTCTGAGTGTATAAATAGCAGACAGTAGTATTGTTGTAGTAATTTGTAGTTTAGTAATTGTAGTCTATATTGCATGTGTAGATTTGGTAATTGGCATTCTTCTAATGGTATTTCAGAATTTAATTTTGTTGTCTTGTATACGCGTTTGACAATTTAGTGCAATTATTTCAATTGTTCGTTAATCGCGTTTGAGGGAAACATTTCGTGTGAATGGTATTGTTGGAGATAAGGAGTCATTGTGTGTAATTTTCATATAGTGACGAGTTTTGTATATTTTGTAAATGATTACGCGATCGATGAAAAAGGCAAAAATGATGGATAGTGAGAATGACGAAATTGTTAACATGGCGAACTCGCCAACAGAGGAAAACAGTATCATGAATAATGAAGTGGAAAACAATTTAATAAGTCGGGAAGATAGTCCGGAACCATTTCAAAATTTTTCTCAATCAGAAAATTCACAGAATACGAGATTAACGATAGAAGATTCTGGAATAGTATCGAACACAGATAGCTTTGCAGCTATGACGAAGGAAACTGGTTTTTCGGGAAATGTTAGGGGCGAAAAGAATTTCGAACAAGTTAATATGGAGCAGTTGATGAGTGCAATATTAAATTTACGATCTGAATTAAAAACAGATAGGGGAACAATGGAAACACGGTTAGACTCACTGGGATCACAAATAGGAACAATTAAAACAGAGATGGGAACTTTACGATCTGAATTAAAAACTGATATGGGAACAATGGAAACACAGTTAGGATCTGAATTAAAAACAGAGATGGGAACTTTGGAAACACGGTTAGATTCACGAATAGGGACATGTTTCAAAAATATGAAAGATGAATTAAAGAAAGAAATCAGAGAAGAAGTACAACCGATTTTGAATGCTCACAATAATAGATTAGTTGCTGTAGAGATTAGACAAAGGGAACAGGATAGAGAACAGGAAGAAAGAGATCGCGTGATAGTACAGAAATTTTCAGAGTTAAATTTACAACGTGCACACGATAAGGAAGAAATATTTGAGAGAATCGAGGAATCCGTATCAAATGACAGAATAAATAATCTAACACAACAATATGAACAGTTAACTACCAAATGTGTCAATACTGAAACCCGAGACGCGACACTTACGGAAGACGTAAATAAACAGAAAGAAAAAATAGGTGGCTTATCGGAAAGAGTTGAGGAGATTTCAGATAAATTGACAAATCTTAGTTTACAAGGGGACAGAGATTCGGATGATACAGCTCCATTACCATTTGCAGATACCGAAGAGTACCAGAACATAAATCAGCATGTTGACAATCAGGGAAATTTTAATGAACGCGTGAAAAGGGAATTTGAGGCATTAAAAAAGCAAGTCAAACAAATTGAAGGCGAAATCGTAGGAAAAGACAGCAAAAGAAATTTAGAATCACAGATAGCAGAGGGGTTTGAAGAAAATAATTTGTTTCATTTACGGGATGCAACAAGAGAGCGCCAGGCTTGCGAACTTGACAATAATCGACATTCGGACTGGAACAGTCGCGGTAGGTCTTTGTCGCCACGAGGAGAAAACTTTGACTATAAACACTTCTTGACTGTTCGGAAATTTAAGATCTTTCGTAATTCTAAGAATGACACACATCCATGTTCATGGTTAGATCAATTTATGCACGCACTTCCACCAAATTGGCCACTAAGTCACAAACTGGAATTTATGTGTGGATATTTAGAAAACGAACCGGCGACGCGGATGCGCGCACTTATTAGAGATTGTAATAATCTAAATGATTTTTATCATGCATTTCTATCGGCATATTGGTCTGAAAACACGCAAGATAGAGTCAAACATAGTCTGATTATGCAGCGTAATTTTAAACAGTCTGAGTTCCGCACGCCGGCAGAATACTTTGAAGACATGATTCGAAAGAATCAGTACCTGTCCAACCCTTATAGCCCGACTGAATTAATTCGCATTTGTTTAACTAAGTTGCCACAATCCATAAGACAAATTGCTTTAGCTGGAAGATGTAAAGACGACATTGAGACTTTTAAGACTTTGCTACAAGAACTCGAGTATGACAATGACGACGGGACTTCCTGTAATTTTATCAGTAACAGTAATTACAATAGATTTTTAGAGAAAAGGGATAGTGATCGGAACGGGCGTTATATGGGTAATTTTGAGAATGACAGACGTAACAGACAGGACAATAGATACCAGCCTTATAACAATAACAGACGTTCTAACAGAAATTACACAGACAATTATAATAACGGTAATTCGTACCGGAATGATCAATCATACGGAAACAGCAATCGGTATCATCAAGACAGAAATTATTCATACAGTAATAGAAATTCTTACTACAGAAATAACCAGGGTAGTAGGTCTAACAGTAATTTCAGAAGTGACAGTCGAAATTACACAAGAAGTAGTTATGCAGACAGACAGGAAAACAGAAATTTTAATAATAGGCACAACCAAGAATTTGCATCTAACAGGCAGGAAGGACCTAATTGGCATCCTCCACGTGACAGAACTTCAGAGAGACAAGTGCAAATCGTAGAAATTGATCCGCGAAATGACGCGAATAATCAAAGACGTGACGCAAACAATCGACAATGACTTGCAGCTTCGGCTTCTGGCAGCAATATAGACGGTTCAGAAAGTAATGACACTACGACTTTACACTACGTACGCCTGGAAGACATGAGAGACATTTTGCTAGACGAAAAGGAAAATAATGTAGACGCATTTTTACATCCTGTTATTGAAGTATGTGTGGGTAAGAATAAATTCACTGCAGTTTTAGATTCTGGGAGCCCACTGAATGTCATTAGTGAATCAGTTTTTCGTATATGTGTAAGAACTATTGCTTGTCCTGTGTTACCTGTTTCTAAAACTACAATTCGAGTAGCGATTTCTGGAAAAAGTGTGGAAGTCAAACAACAGACCAACTTAAATTTCATTTGTCAAGGATACGAATTTTCTGCTAATTTTATTATTGTTCCATTACTCAGTACACAAATTATATTAGTTATGGAGTTTCTTAACACACATAAGGCAATTTTGAACTTTAAAGAAGGAAGTTTGAATTTGACTGTTGCCGGAATGCCGAAATGTTTGAAATTTTTCGAGTGTTTAGCAAGATCTGAATCAGATACAAAATGTTTAAGGTTTCTTACTTCTGATGTTTTCGTTGAGCATTATGACGACAATGTGTTCATTCATGACAACGACAATGGATACAGAGACGCGATGGATGATATAATTAATAGCGAAGAATTAATTAATGAAAAGGTTAAGAAAGCTGAAGTGCCAGACGACGTTGCAAGAGAAGAACTGCACCAAATTTTGACTTCACATGCTACAGTATTTAGTCATCACACAGGAACTATACATGGCTTACAATATTTATTTAAAGTAAAAGAACACACACCATTTCGGGGGAAAACGTACGCTACTCCTTTGGCTTACAGAGACAAGGTTAAGAGTGAACTTCAATACATGTTAGATCAAGGCATTATTGAGCCAGCAGTCAGTCCTTATACCAGCCCATTACACGTTGTTCTTAAAAAGGATGGGTCAGTTCGTTTGGTTCTGGATTCCAGACAGATAAATAATATCATCATTCCTGAAACTGACCGTCCACAAAATTTAGATGAACTTCTTCAACATTTCCATGGAATTAAAGTTTTATCCACGACTGATATGCGCGCAAGTTTTTGGCAAATAGAACTCCACCCTGATTGTAGAAAATACACTGCCTTTTTAGCCTTTGGTAACTGTTACCAGTTTCGGAAATTACCGTTTGGACTTACTGTATCTTCTGCAGCATTCATTCGTAGCTTAAATGAAATTTTACCTGTTTATCTACGTGACAATATTACTTCATATGTTGACGACATTCTTATTGCTAAACGTTCTTGGAGTGAGCACAACAAAATTTTGGATTCATTATTACGTATCTTTGCAAGAGTTGGCATTACAGTGAACTTGGAAAAATCTGAATTTGGTCATTCTCAGGTGAAATTTCTCGGTCACATTATTTCTACAGAAGGTATTCTTCCTGATCCAGAGAAACTAGACGCTATTCGTAATTATGCTGTTCCCACCACAAAACGTGACGTTCGTAGTTTCCTTGGTGTCTCTAATTTTCCTAGACGCTTTGTTAGATTGGACAATTTGGACACACCTCGTTTATGTGAACTATCTGGAAAGAATTATAATTGGTGTTGGGATGAGGAAGCTCAATCAGAATTTGAACAACTTCATGATGCTTTAGTTGCTGCTCCACTTCTTTCACATCCGGATTTATCTAAAGATTTTTGTTTGGCGACGGACTCATCATACTAAGGCCTAGGTGCACATTTATTTCAAGAGATAGAAGAAAACGGCGTTGTAGTACAGAAGAATATTGCATTTGGAAGTCGTGTTCTCTCTAAATCAGAAAAGAATTATTCGATTACGGAACTTGAAGCTTTGGCTGTTGTTTGGGCTTTCACAAAATTTCGGAAATTTTTATTTGGCAGACATACTAAGGTTTACATCGATCATCGAGCTCTGGAATTTCTTATGTCGACAAAATTAACTCATGGCAGATTGTCACGATGGGCGCTGTATCTACAGGAATTTGACTTTAGTATTGTTTACATACAGGGTTCTTCAAATATTATTGCTAATGCTTTATCACATGCACCTATGGGTTTGAAACAAAGTGCTGAGGAGGACTGCAAAGAGAACAATTATTGTTTGATGTATATTCAAGGTGTTGCGTTTGAGAATTTTATTTCGTCTTCGCTCCAGGACATCGCTAAGGAGCAAAATAAGAATCCAATCTGGAAGAACCTTAAGGTGAAGTGGAGGAGAAAGGAAAGCGTAGCGATTAGACAGTATTATTTAGTTCGCAATGATATTCTTTTTTAACGAAAATCGGTCGACAACTCTGTTTGGTTAGTTTGTATTCCTGATGAGTGGGTCAATAAATTGATTTGGTACACACATTTCAGTTATGCGCACTTTGGTCCCAGAAAATGCTTTCATAAATTACGAGAAAATTGCTACTTCAGTAATATGGAAAAACGTATTCGATCTGTTCTTGCCAAATGCAAATTATGTCAAAAGGCTAAGCCGCCAACTATTTCTCACAGAGCACCGTAGTTTCCTATCATTCCAGCGAAATTAAAGGACATGGCTGCAGTCGATTTGTTCGGTCCAGTGGTTCGTTCTACTAATGGTTTTGCGTACATTTTCGTAGCAGTGGAATTGACATCAAAATATGTGTGTTTTACACCTTTACGCAACGCAACAGCTCGTTCAGTATCTAATGCTTTCATCAAATATTTTCTTAAAGAAGTGGGTCATGTTGATAATGTTATATCAGATAATGGATCACAGTTTCGGTCTAAAATTTGGCTTCGTACTCTACGGCGTCGTAAGATTAAACCAATTTTCATTTCACTTTTTCACCCTCAATCTAAGCTTCAGAGAGATGGATGAAGGAAATCAATAAATTGTGTCGACTTTGTTGTCATCAGAAACACAGAATTTGGGATCAGTATCTTCATATTTTTCAAAACATTCTGAATGAACTCCCTAATGATTCAACTTCTTTACCGCCTATATTAATATTAAAAAACAAAGCACCGACAAATCGCATTTCTGAAATCGTTCCTTTTCCGCCTGCACGGAAACTGCGGCATTCTGAAGTTGTGAACCTGGCTCTGCAAAATATTGCGTCTGCGGCTGCTAGAAGAGAGAAATCAGCTAAACGTCCTGGTCGTTTAAAAACCTTGTCAGTTGGTCAAAAGGTGTTAATTAAGTCTCATCGTTTGTCTCACAAAGGAAAGGGCTTGTGTCGCAAATTTTTTCTGCTTTATAACGGTCCATATAGAGTTCGCAAAATTATTCATGATAACACTGTTGAAGTAGAAACTCTTAAATCTCGGCGCTCTAAGGGAATACATCACATATCGAAAGTTAAAATTTTTGTGGAATGACATACTTGTGAGAAACTAACAGCTACATGTAAACATGCAGAGAATACAAGGATACCGCGCTGTGTTTTTGGCGGCGGCACAGACTCAAAGCAACAGTCAAGACTGCGCGCCGCACAAGTCAGTCGTTGACCGCAAACAATTACTTCCTATGTCACGCGCCTACAGCTGATCGAGCGCTCAGTGCGAATGCACTGACAGACGTAAACAAATACACAGTCTAATTTCTCCGAATAAATTCTGTATAAAGCTATGGTGACTTTATAAATTATGTTGTTAACGTTCAGTATTTTTCAGGATACGGTTGTATAAAATATTTAAGAACTTCAGGTAAATTCTGTGCGTGTCCGACGTTAAGAGGACTTGCTATCGAGAAAATTTCAGGAAGAATGTAATTTCGAAGAAAAAAGTAATAAACCAAAAAAGGTAACTGTTAATTGAGTTTATTTTTCAGGTAACATATTTCCACTTAGGTACGTACTTTAGACGTAATTTGCTGCTGGCGATTACGTGACTTATACTTTGTGTTTACTGATTTTAACAATGATTATTAATGAACAGGGTTGTTAATTATGTATATTATGCATTGCTTGGCTGCTATGCTTTTTCACTGATGTCACATTATTTTTTTATGTGCCTGCTATGCTTATTTATTTAAATTATAATTGTCACCTGATTAATTGTGCTGACTATGGTTATGTGTGTAAGTTATACTTTGTGATTTATCTGCTTGCGCCTTCATGTTTACTTATTAAGATTACATATGAATATTTATTTACTTACGCTGATATGATGCTAATGACCTGTTTATTATGTAAGACACATATTTGCTGCTTTGCGTATGGATTGCATATTTATACATTTCTGTTTGTTGTCAAAACTACTCTTTAATTTGGTATATAGAAATGCTGATATGCGGTGTACGAACATGGAGTTTAGGTCACACTATGGTATTAATTATAGATTGTTTGCTTGGCAGAGCCTCGTTATAGGAATTGTGCTGCATCCACTTGTTGACATTCTGTTCTCTACTGGTGTATTTACTCGCTATTGCATGTTTTGCTTACGCTCAGTGCCTTATATTTTTAAGATAAGAAAATGAACTGCTATAATTCGACGAACGACATTAGTACAAGAAACTTCATAGAAGTTACATGAGCTGGAGGTTTTATGAAAGCTGTATAAATGTATGCTAATAGGAAGGAAGCTAACGACTTGACATACCAACACTAGGTTTAGACCATTGACAGTCATTACACTGCATTTTTCGTGAGCAATTGAAATAGTAAGTGACACTTGACACAAAAAATACTCCACATGTTTGCTTCTGCCATGATTCTTGAAGTGGTGTACACACTGTGAAATGTTATGATCATTCACACTCCGTAATCGTACTTAATTACTGAGAATTATTGGAACTAAAGTCTGTTAGAGGTCATGTATGCATTTCTTTTATTTAATGATGGACAAGGTAACCAAAATGTATCTTATAATTTATAATGAGTAGAAGATTTGGGTCAGATGGGTTACACAGAGGTTGTGTGTGGACACTGTGTCTTCGGATTGTATGGGATGATGAACTGAAGTTTGCACTAGGATTTTATCTGTACTTGTTCGAGGAGACTGACTAGAGGAAAGAGTTGTTATGGAAGTGAAATGATATTGGTAATAAGGTTTATATGTATCGACGTATTGAAGAGGTATTATTGAGGTATTGAGATTGTGTGAAGTTGATTATTATTGGAATTTTGGTGGACAAGAGGTAAGGTAAATGATATTGATGATAAGGTTTATATGTATCGACATAAGAGGTATTATTGAAGTATTGAGATTATGTGATGCTGATGATTATTGAAGTTTTGGTGGATAAGAGGTAAAGTGAGTGAGGAGCATATTTTTTTTGTTGGTTTATATGGAACAAGGAGGATGAAGCTGGCAGACTAGAACACTCAAGTAGAAGGAATATTGTCTACACACACTCTTTGTTAAATCACTAAGCAGTACATACTTTTTTTTTGGAAAGAGGAAGTATTTGCATATCTTGGCACACTGACAGTTGTTCAGCAACTGTACATTTGATTTGGCTTGGCAAACATTGGTCTTGACATGATGACTATGACGTTGACTAACTATTATTGACTGTTATACATTGCTGCCACTACTACTTGATACACATGACGAACATCAAATTTTGACAGAATTGCATTTACACAGTTATCACTATTCAATTACACAGTAGTACTTAATGTGGATGAAAGATGAGTGAGTGTGTTTTGTGTGTTTTCCTTTCCTAATCCCAAATAATTAGTCCCAACCTATCTCCTAAATATTATCTTACTTGTTTGTTGTGGCTTGCACTGACACTCATAAATATTATAGGTTTACTGATATTTGTGCATTTGTAATAGTTAATGTGGCAATTATCTGATATCATTTGTGTGTATTATAATTTGTATGTTTAGTGTAAGAGCATTGAGAATAATTTTGTAAAAGCAATTGTGTGTGCATTCAAACTATTGTTCATGCCTGAACTGTTTGATTAGTGATGGTGAATATTATGGACTGTTACCTGCACTTGTTCAACATAATGCGTGCCACTTAGAAATGTTTAATTTCTGCTGATGAACTGTGTGATCAGTGATAGTGAATATCATGGACTGTTACTTGTACTTTTTCTACATGATTGGTGCCACTAGGACATGTTTAATTTCTGCTTATAAACTCTGATGAACAGTGTGATTAGTGATAGTGATTATTATGGACTGCTGTCTGGACCTGCTCATCATTGCTAGGTGCCACTGATGAACTGCTTCTACTGACATAATATCACTTGTTGGTGTCTGCACCTGTTCAATATTGCTGCGTGCAACTAATGGAACTGCTTCTACTGAAATGATGCCACTTTTTGGTGTCTGCACCTGTTCAACATTGCCGGGTGCCACAGATGGAACTGCTTCTACTGAGATAATGTCACTTGTTGGTGTCTGCACCTGTTCAACATTACTGGGTGCCACTGATGGACTGCTTCTACTGACATAATGTCACTTGTTGGTGTCTGCACCTACTTAACATTACTGGGTGCCACTGATGGACTGCTTCTACTGAGATAATGTCACTTGTTGGTGTCTGCACCTACTCAACATTGCTGGGTGCCACTAATGGAACTGTTTCTACTGAAATAATGTCACTTGTTGGTGTCTGCACCTGTTCAACATTGCTGGGTGCCACTGATGGACTGCTTCTACTGAAATGATGTCACTTGTTGGTATTTGCACCTGTTGACCATTGCTGGGTGCTACTGCTGGAACTATCAACTACTTGTTTTTTTTTAATAATTCAAAGTATTTTATGTGAACATTTGTATAAACTGATTTTTTGTGTATTGTGTAAACTATTATGTAAAGTCACATGTATGAAAGAATTTGTATTCCTTACTGTATTTTATATATTAGGTTATTGAAAGGTCAGTGCAAAGCCAAATTTTATCTAATTATGTGATATTTACGTATTAATATTATCTTTTATTTTTGTTTGTATTTTTGTGGACGAATTTGGTGGTATTTTCACCACCAATGCTGGCAAAAATACCATCAAATTCTGGCCCGAGGAGGAGGGGCATATGAAAGGTGGCTACACTGAGCCACAGCGCCAGAGATCGCGCCAGAGAGTATTGTTCCGCCGCCTCCACTGGCAGTGATTATTGAGAAGTAGCGGAGGGCAGTGCTTGTCGAGAACTCGTAGTAGGCAGTGCTTGCTGAGATGTCGTAGTGAAAAGTTCTTGTCGAGAAGTCGTAGTGGAGAGTGCTTGTTCCATGTTTTATGCAGTTGTTTGATGGAATAGACAGCAGATGTTGTTCTAATGGAGATATTGTAATGATTAGAGTGCTTTTCATCAATATATATGAAGGTAACAAAACTGGCTTTATTTTTCATTATTTTAATGTCGTAAATAATGCGTCATTACAGGTCCAGTCAACAAAGCATCTGGCTTGTGTTCTTGTATTAGAGTGTAATTCTGGTTTTCTTGCGCAATTATAGTATTTCTAATTTTTTTTATCACTTCAGTATAAATGGTATTTGAAGTTTCTTGTCTTATTGAAGAGGAACCGTGCCAGATGTGTACGTTGAATCACACTTCCACACACAGAACAGCGACACTTGTGCCTTGTTGTTTCGTAGCTTTCATAGTTGCTGGGGACTTAATTAATTGTGTTAACGGAAGTTTTCTTTCATTCTTTGTTGTTATTCTATGCAGTCAGATTGCGTACTAACACTAGTCAGGGCCAACCGTTTACGAGACCTCGTAATCGGACATACAGCGACTAAAATTAATATTATTTGCATTCTATATAATTAAGCCCCCATGCAACCTTTGTTTTAACTCAATGAAAATTTTGTGCTATTGAAATAGATACATATTAATGATTTTAAGAAAAGTTGATTTTTCGCGCTACTCGATATTTATCACGCCATATCTCCTAAACTAAGTGTCGTACAACAACATAATTTTATAGTTGCCCTCAGTAGCATGTTTCGATAACATCTGAAAATTTTCTCGCCAATAGAGTCGGTAGTAGTGAAGTAATAAATTAAAATGTAACGTCTGACGTGGAACTTCTACCAAACCAACGTCCAAAATGTAGTAAGTAACAAATTGTTTCCCGTTACATTTTTTTTGGGGGGGGGGGGGGGTGAAAGCGAGAAAAAGTTTCAGAAAGGTTTGAAATAGTTTAGACGAGAGCAGTTTCGTGCGGTTCGCTGGCGCGACGCTATTTCCAGCTCACTGCGAGGAGCTTTCTGCTAGGCCCTGGGCAGTGCAGCAAGACATTAGCAGCGAAGACAGTAAAGGACAAACATGCAGCGCACTGCTCGCTCTAAAAACTTAATTTTGGCACTCCGAAAGTACATTGAAGTTAGGGAAGAGGAGGAGGACTGTATGTTGTTGGAAAGAGTACTCAGGAAGCACAATGTAGTGAGACGAATGTTCTTGCATCGTGAAGAAGCAGCATATAAAATTTTAGTTGCAGAACATTTGTTCGACGATGCGGAGAAGTTTATGGCATTTTTCAGATTCACACTCAACCAGTTTCATTATTTTCTTTCGTTAACTGAAGACAAACTGAGAAGTAATTCCTGTAACAGAGTGGCAAAAGTATTACATTGGACATAATAAAAAACTTTTACATTTATCTACATCATACTCCACAAGCCACCTAATGGCATGTGGCGGAGGGTTCTTTCTCTACCACTATCTCATCTCTCCAACCCTGTTGCACTCGCAAATAATTTCATTCATTTTTCTTCCGATTTCTGACAAAATTAAGTCTTTTTTGCACTCGACGTCGGCCATATTCCACAAAATTTGCTTTTCGAAAACCACTTCATCAATTGTTCATATTCTGAGGCAGAGAAGCGGTCAGCTGACATTTGTGGTGATTGTTAAAATTTGTCTGTTGCTGCCTGTGCGCTCGAATAAAACAGTTGAGCTGTCGTTTCGCTGCTGGACAATTCGACTACACCCGCTCCTCCGGCCTAGTAAATCGATGAGACGTGCGGGACAGACTCCTCCCGAAGTACGCAAACGTTTCTCTCAGGTGGAGCCCGCTGCCCCTCCGCATTGTCCGCACCGTAGGAAAACGGTCTCATATATTTTCATTGTAGAGGGGATGTTGAACGGGGATGGAAACTGTCAGGATGTGCCGTATTAAAACTCGTCCGAGATTCCCAAGTGATTTATTATTTCCAGCTACAGTGCCCCCATTCCTCTCGGTCTGCATCACCGGATCCCACAACGCTGAGGACACCACTTTGCTGTCTACGAAATGGCTTGGTGAGGAATGGCTGCCTCAGCGACCTGTGCAACGCCCTGCAGTGTGTTGGCCTTGTACGGCTGCGGAGTTGTGACGTCAGGATGCGTTTGCAGTCGACTCGGCGGTCTTCGCCCCTGCCGCTTCAACGACCTGCTCAGAAGCTGCATGGCGGCCCACGGCGTGATTCCTTGCCAGCGTGGCTAAGATCGCGGTGACAACAAGCGCCTGCGATCCGGAGTCCGAATCTGCGGCTCTCGCCTCGGGATTCCTTCAGCGTGTGTTGGGAGCCAAAACGACTGCCAGCACTAGCGAGCCACTTCGTGGTCTGCCGCTGGCTGGCTGTGGACCCCGCGTTGGCCTGAGAGGGTCGAACCAGAGACCTGCTGTGGACTGGAATGCTGGTGCCCCATCTGCTGCTGCGCGTAGCCGGTGGTGTGACACGTCCCGCTGTCCAGGAGACCTTTCACACTTGAATGACTCATTAGCGAACCGGCGCCTATTTTTACGTGGCTGTGCATCTCAGTTTTGCTAACGCGCCGCTCCAAGTCACGTACTCTTAACACCTAGGTTGGGCCACTGGGCCCCTTCTGCTTGTAACTTGCGCCATGCAAACCTCTGCATTTACTATTTTTAGCAGGTCTACGTCCCTGTGACCTCCATTCAACTTGCAACCGCTGGAAGTGTAACTTACTGTCAACAGGCCCGCGCCTGGCTGTAACTTGTGCGCTCCGAAATCTTGCACCGAAGCTAACCTTCTCCCATCTTAAACGGTGGTGTTGCTACAGCACTGTGCGAGTGAGCAGCGGGGTTTCGCACCCATTTTACGCAGCATTCTGCGGGAAATTCCCGCATCTAGGAAATCGTAGCTTAAGTAAACACTATGTCGGCAAGCTCCCAATTCGAATAGGAAACTATTGTTATTGGGTCTAAGCTTTTTCTTAGAAAATATGTGGTCCGCAGAGATTCGAATATGGAACCATTTCCCATTTATCTTCACCACCCTAAATAACTGTTTGTCCAGATGCAAATTACAAAATGTTTCAAGCAAATGTTCTTTAGCCGTCAGGGGACATCAATCAGCATCATTGCCTTCGTTGTAGCTTTGTTTATTTTTTACAAAAATATGAACAGCGGTATAACTTTTTTAAATGGCACCCTGCATTTTTTATTCGGTGATTTATTTCCTCTCCTAAAGACCTATTCAAAATTGTATCGCAGTGTACCATTCACTGAAACACAATGTTATTAGTTATACAACACAACATTGATCTTGACACTCCCAATGCTTTACTGCAGGTACTCGGGGTAATGGAACACATCCATGTACTGATGTTGACAGAGGACAAATGTAAACATAAGTAGAATGCACACCCATCACTCTGTCAACCATCATCAGTTGCAGAATTGTGAGAGCACAATGTACACCAACGAAGAGTAGGTAGAAATGCTACTCATCTATAGGGAATGTAAGTTGGCAGCACAGTAATTGCAATACTGTTTTCTTACGTACAGGTACATTTAGTACAATAGTTTAGTCCTTTTAAATACTGTTGTGTAGAGTAGGTAAAGGCTGTCCTTCCTGCAAACAGCATCGACATAACGTTTCTTTTATTGTTGTTGTTTTCGTTGAAGGTAGGCGAAATGCTACGCAGGCAGCGTAACTGTACAGCGAGCGATATCCTGACAAGAACCCACCTTCCCGATGGATGTTTTCTCGTCATGTTGCGACGTTTCAGGAAACAGGAAGTTTCAACCCACGACAACGCAGTCGTAGCACTCGCACCGAAGTTACCGTTCTCGGTTCCGTTGGTATGAATCCACATATGAGCACACGACAGCTTGAACACGAGATTGGCATTCCTAAAACCAGTGTACATCGTATTCTTACAAATCGCTTTTTCCATCCTTACCATGTACACCTAAATCGTGTACAGTTCTGTCAGTGGGCACGGCGGCAAATCCTCGCCAACCCGAACTACTTCTCCAATGTTCTATTTAGCGGTGAGTGTTCCTTCTCAAACAAAGGACAGGTAAATACAAGGAACACGCATTATTGGTCCAGCGACAACCCATGATTGCTTAGACAGGTGGAACATCAGCGTCAATGGAGAGTTAACGACTGGTGTGGGATGCTTGGTTCTACAATGGTAGTCTAAACGACACAGTGTATGCCAACTTCCTCAGACGAATTCTTCCTCCTCTTCTGGATAAAAAAAAATGTCGTGTGACTGGGGCCTCCCGTCGGGAGACCATTCGGCGGGTGCAAGTCTTTCGATTTGACGCCACTTCGGCGTCTTGCGTGTCGATGGGGATGGAACGATGATGATTGGGACAACACCCAGTCCCTGAGCGGAAAAAATCTCCGATCCAGTCGGGAATCGAACCCTGGCCTCCTTAGGATTGACACACTCCACAGCGCTCTCTCTCGCACGCTCAAGGTCACGCGCTCGACTGTGGAGCCATCTATTGAGCACCCAGAGAGTTGCCCAGAGAGCATCCCAGGGTGCCCCAGAGAGCTACAACACCAAGAAGAATCGCTTCTCGGCTTTTGGCAAGATCAATGTGTAGTATAGTGGCCCTTAAAAGGGCCTTTTGTTGAGAACTGCTTCAATGGTTATACACTGTACAGTCGCCCACTCAGCTACTGGGGTGGACCTCTTCTGGATGAAGTGCCGCTAAGAACCAGAATGCTTATGTGGTATCATCACGATGGATGTTCAGCATATAATGGTTGGTTGGTTTGGGGGAAGAGACCAAACAGCGAGGTCATCAGTCTCATCGAATTAGGGAAGGACGGGTAAGGAAGTCGGCCGTGCCCTTTAAGAGGAACCATCCCGGCATTTGCCTGGAGCGATTTAGGGAAATCACGGAAAACCTAAATCAGGATGGCCGGACGCGGCATTGAACCGTCGTCCTCCCGAATGCGAGTCCAGTGTGCTAACCACTGCGCCACCTCGCTCGGTAGCATATAATGCCTTGCGTGCACGTCGTGTTCTGAACCGAAGGTATCCTGCCAGATGGATTGGTCGAGGAGGAACAGTTACTTGGCCTGCTAGGTTTCCTGATTTAAATCCTCTGGCTGCATTAGAGACGTGGTCTATGGCGATATTCTAACAAGTCCAGAGGATATGCAGGAATATATTTTGCTTGCTTGTAATTCTCTTCAGTAGGCAACACTTGAAGCAGTAAATCATTCTTTCATTCAACGAGTGCACCAGTGTATCGGCCTCCAGGGTCACCACTTTGAGTACCTTTGAATGTTCTACTCCTTCGAGATGATACAGAAGAGTGAAAGTCAAATTTTTGTTATGTTTTTACTTGGTTTTCATTTGTTTTCTGAAACTCCAGCAAGTGGACGAGTTTGTGATCCCAGGCTCAAAGTTACTGTTGTGTTATGTAATTAATAACGTGGCGTTTCAGTGAATGGTACACTGTGATACATTCTTGAATAATTCTTTAGGAGAGAAAATGAATTACCGAATGAAGAATACAGTGTGCCATTTAAAAAAGTCATACCGTTTGTAAAAATAAAGCTTCAACGAAGGGAATCGCGCTGATTGATGTGTCCCTGACGGCTAAAGAACATTTGCTTGAAACATTTTGTAATTTGCATCTGGGTGATCTTGATAACTGGGACACCCCGTATATTCAGACTTACTGGGGTCTAACCTTTTTTACAAAATAGGTGGTCCGCAGATCTAAAATAATTGGGAACCGCTGAGTTACAACATTCCTCTTTCTTTTTAGAAAGTTTAGATACGTGCAGAACGTGTGATTGTTTTGAAGTAAAAATTCAATGATTTTTGTTTTCTGGGATACATACTTCTAGTTCAGTAAAAATTGATAAAGGTAATACACTTTGAGCCAATGCAGGAATTGCAATTTCAAATTCTTCCTTGCACTTAAGCAAGATAACGATTACGACTGCTCTGGCTCAACGCTTCGTTGTTCAGCAGTCCGTGCGGTCTGTCAGTGTGTAGCAACGTCGTTAATTTCTCGAGAGTGCCCGAGAAATTCGCGAGAATTTACCTTAGAGTCGCGCGTTTCTCGAGTGTGATCACAGTGCATCCCTAGTTCAGACTGTGCGCTTCCGTATTTGCATTGTTAGTGGTGGTAGTGTCATGACTTGCCGTTAGGCGTCGGTACTGTTATGGCGATGTGGGGTTGAAACACAACCATCAATGTGCTTTACAGTTGCTGACAGCCAACATGGGTCTGGACAAGGTGAGCTAGTCTCTACTCGTAAAGCTGTTTTATCAAAGCTCTTCGCGAGTATCGACGCACGAAAGGAATACAGAGAGATCCTATTCTGCACCGGCGTTGAAGAACCTGATTCGCATTAACTGGCGATTTTCGAATTGCTCCTGGGAAAAGCCGACGTCGGATTAAGCCACAGGCTGTTGAAAAAAGTTCAAATGGCTCTGAGCACTATGGGACTTAACTTCTAAGGTATCAGTCCCCTAGAACTACTTAAATCTAACTAACCTAAGGACATCACACATATTCAAGCCCGAGGCATGATTCGAACCTGCGACCGTAGCGGTCACGCGGTTCCAGACTGTAGCGCCTAGAACCGCTCCGCCACCACGGGTGGCACGCTGTTGAAGTTATTATTGCTGTAACTGAGAATGCTGGACGCAATGTGCGACCTGCAAGCAGTGCACGAGCTGTGTCACGACAGTTGAACATTTCATGACCCACCATTGTGTCGGGCAGCATGAGAGCAATCTGAAGCTCAAGGTTGTCGCGGATGCAGATGGTTGTCACACTGAGTAACGTTTGTAACCTCGAACGTAAACATTCTACGCAATTAAAGAATGTTAAAATGTGTTTCTTTCAGCGATTTATTGGTTATTTCTCTTCTCCATGTCCATAAAAATGTTTCCACAAAGTTTCATTGTCCTATGATCACTCTTTTTTCATGGGGGTCATCTCAAGTAGCGAAAGTTTAATTATAACCACCCCTACTCTTCCACTTTTCAGCCCCCCTCCTTTTTTGCTTATTACTGGCTGTCAACCTGAGCTCTTGATATTTTTACATTCGCTTCTCTGCTGCTTTCCGAAGGGTCTTCTTAAGTTTCCTATATGCTGTATCTTTCACTTTGTCATACATGCTTCTACAGACTTGAGTTTCTTCTCCGACGTTTTATACCGCAATGAAATTAAGCTTATCTTTTCATAGTGTGTGAAATCTCGTGTGACACTCGATTAAATATTATGACAAAACTGAAATGAATTCAGTATTAACGAGGAAAGGGTGGTACAGGCAGGTAAGAAAATACAATCAGGCTGCGTTAATGTTGTAGGGAAGAGGTTTTATTATTTGTACAGCACGCTACACAGAGAGTTAGACGTCGCGCACAGCGTTGTACTGCGCACGGCCCTTCACGCCGAGCCCGGTGACTCGCCAGGTGCAGCCGGCCAGCGGCTGCTGCGCCACTTCCTCGTCGCTGAGGCCAGAGCGGGATGACGTCACGTACAGCTGGTCGAGGTCGGGACCGCCCCACGACACGGACGTGGGCCGCTGCACCGGCAGGTCCAGCTTGAACTCTACTTTCCCAGTCCGCGGGTCCATTCGGATCACCTACACAAGCGCCCAAAGGATTAGTCAATATGGGGGATGGCCACAGAGGGCACTCCTACTGCACAATGTATATTGAATTCGCTAGCAACCGTTTAGCGCCATTATTAAAAATAAATACGGCCGAAAGAAGTAATTTTAGACTGAACGCTCCCCTAGTTCACTCATGACGTCTCAGAACGAACTATCCTGGTATTGTTTTTAACCCTGTTTAATCCCAGTGCTTGACCCAAACGTACATGCAAAATGTTGGGATATCACCCACAAACAACTGACTGATAGCGTTGTTGACATCTTACTGCACCCTACATCCTGGACATGATGTTATGGTTTTTAACTGCGGGTATTCTAGGTGTATTCCGCAATTCATTTTAAGTGACATCATATTGTTTTCATAGATATTTTTGTACCATGGATTTTTATCATATTGACTTTCAGATCTGAAGATGATCACCACACACCGAAATTGATGATAAATTGACTAAGTTTGAAATAAGGTCCTGGAATTAAAGAGAATTACAGCTTACGTTCCCAGATTGAGGAAATGAGGAACCGCACGGCCACTTCGGCCGGCCTTCACTTGCACCTCTAATCAGATTGCTCTATTGTCTTTAACTGCAATCGCGTGTGATTTATGACTCCAGAGTGGACAAAGTGGTACAGTATGATCACACAATTACTTGTGAGGTACAGAGCACAAATCCAAGCCCCGGAACTTCAATTTTTTCCTAGTTTCTTAAATAGTTCCATCAATGAGGCCCTAGTAGTTTTCATTTTCCATACCTGATCATCTGCTCTGTAGTTCAGTCACTAATGACCCCAACACCGACAGGATTTAAACTGTCTTTCCAATTTGCTAACGAGGCGAACAAAAGCTGAGTTTGGTTACCTACATTTAAACAATACAAGCACCTGCCGTTAATATGATTTCTTCGACCTTAAAACTTAGCCCCCCCCCCCCAAAAAAAAATGTGCAGTAAAATAATCAGTGCAATATTATCAGTATCCCTTCAACTCTTCTCGTACGCCGTGATGAATGTAACTGGTTTCTATTCGAAGGATAGGGATAGAGTTGTAAGAAATTATTTTTCTAAGTACTATGCCCCTGAGAAAGCCGTCAAGACATGCGTTGACAAAAGTTTTGCAACAAAAATCAGTCTCTCATGGTCAGTGGTTGTTATTCTGTGATACGAAGTGATAAAACGAATATATCTATAAAACAGTGGAATATCCATGCTTAGAAATTTCTACGGATATTCACGAGAACTTACGTGGATAATATTCGTGCCAAAGCATTTTACGAAATTTATCTGAAGTAAAGATAAAATTTTATCTTAGCATGCATTTCAAAATCAATACAGTATTGACTCCAAATTAAAAAATGTACCCAGCTTCTGCTCTTACCAACTGTTGAATATAAATATACTCTCCCTGAAGAAGGAGAGGGTCATACGAGAGACAGAATGTGCTCCTACGAAATATTTTCATTCAGTTAATGTACTCACGCGCCAGCCATTGAAGAGTGCGATCCACAGTTTCCCTTCACTGTCAATGGTCATGCCGTCCATTCCACCCTCAATTCCGGCTTCGGTTATGTTGAAAACAATCCTTCTGTTACCTGCAACATTAATGAAAAATAAATTTATTATCCATTCCAACGTATTCGGCATATGAACGAATGAAACAATTGGAGTAAAAATAACATTACATACCGCCTACAAAAAAGGAACGGAAAATTTAGGGAGAGAACTGAAGACATTTAAGGTTTTTCCGTCTTCAGTTTATTGTAACACATGAAGGAAAAGAAACTCTAGGTTTGTCTTAAGTTGTTTTAAAATAATTAATATGATTTATGTAAATTTTGCGTAAAATATTTGAAACTTCTCAAACGTCAAATGCGCACATTTCCAGCGTGGAGCAATATAGCTAAAATTATTAATACATTTATTTTACTGACCGCCGCTAACAAGGAACTCCTTGAGTGTGAAGTCGCAAAAGGCCAATGATGTTTATGGCAACATTGGCTGCTAATGGCAACAGGGCACGAGACTGGAGATATTCAAATGTGAGCACAGCACGAGGATATGGAGCGTAGTCGTTCTGCTTAATCGAATAGTAGCTCACAACAGTGTTACAGTGGTAGTGGTGTTAATACAAAGCAGAGCAATGGAAACGATAAAAAAGCAAACATTGCATTATATCTATCACAAAAGTTTCCGAAGTTGACATTTCGTCGGAAAGGAATTCGAGGAATTTCGCAGAGTTAGAAAGAAGTGACAGATGAAATATTAGGGTTTCTGTAAGAGGAGTCAGTGGAATGTGTGGTGTCATATACGCTGGACTGTGCGGACAATATACATGAGGAGTACAATGATGACGAACGTGCTCACACACACACACACACACACACACACACACACACACACACACACACACACACAACAACACAACGTCTTTGGTAGGGGATACGCAATAAAATAAGAACTAGCATTTTTCACGTAAGCATGGACATGTAGTGTTTCATGGTATTATTAATTGTCTCTTTTACTATAAACGTGATAGACTGTCAAAATTAAGCAGCGTACACTCGGTGCTCATTACGCACGAGATTTATTACTTTTCCACGTCGATTTCAGAGAATTTTTCTTTTCTAGGGTTCCGTACCTAATTCGACGAAATCGTAACCCTTATACACTGAAGCGCCAAAGAAACTAGTATAGGCATGCGGATTAAAATAAAGAGCTATGTAAACAGGCAGAATACGGCGCTGTGTTCGGCACCGCCTATATAGTACAAGTGTCTAGCGCAGTTGTTAGATCGGTTACTGCTGCTGCAATGGCAGGTTATCAAGATTTAAGTGAGTTTGAAGGTGGTGTTATAGTCGGTGCACGAGCGATGGGACACAGCATGTCCGAGACAGCTATGAAGTGGGGTTTTCCTGCACGACCACTTCACGAGTGTACCTTGTGTATCAGGAGTCAGGTACAACATCAAATCTCCAACATTGCTGCGGCCAGGAAAGATCCTACAAGAACGGAACCAATGACGAATGAAGAGAATCGTTCAACGTGACATAAGTGCAAGCATTCCGCAAATTGCTGCAGATTTCAATGCTGGGTCATCAACAACAAGTGTCAGCGTGCGAACTGTTCAACGAAACATGATCGATACGGGCTTCCGGAGCCCAATGCCCACTCGTGTACCATTGATGACTGCAAAGCCCTACGCCTCGCCTGGGTCCATCAATACCGACATTGGACTCTTGATGACTGGAAACATGTTGCCTGATCGGGCGAGTCTCGTTTCAACATGTATCGAGCGGATGGTCGTGTATGGGTATGGAGACAACTTCATGAATCCATGGACCATGCATGTAAGCAGGGGACTTTTCAAGCAGGTGGAGACTCTGTTATGGTGTGGGGCGTGTGCAAATGGTTCAAATGGCTCTGAGCACTATGGGACGTAACTTCTGAGGTCATCAGTCCCCCAGAACTTAGAACTACTTAAACCCAACTAAGCTAAGGGCATCACACACATCCATGCTCGAGGCAGGATTCGAACCTGCGACCGTAGCGGTCACGCGGTTCCAGACTGTAGCGCCTAGAACCGCTCGGCCCCACCGGCCGGCGGACGTGTGCAGTTGGAGTGATATGGGACCTCCGATACGTCCAGATACGACTCTGACAGGTGACAGGTAAGTAAGCATTCTGTCTGATCACCTGCATCCATTCTTGCTCATTGTGCATTCCAGCAGGACAATGCGACATCCCACAGGTCCAGAATTGCTACAGAGTGACTCCAGGAACACTCTTCTGAGTTTAAACACTTGTGCTGGCCACCAAACTCCCCAGAGATGAACATTATTGAGCGTATCTGGCATGCCTTGCAAGGTGCTGTTCAGAAGAGTTCTCAGTCCTTCGTACTCTTACGGATTTGTGGACATCCCAGCAGGATAAATGGTATCAATTCCCTCCAGCACTACTTCGGACATTAGTCGAGTCCATGGCGCGTCGTGTTGCGGCACTTCTGCGTGCTAGCGGGGGCCCTACACGATATTAGGCAGGTGTACCAATTTCTTTGGCTCCTCTCTGTATTATCACTTTGCTGTCCGTCTGTCTCTCTGTCTATCTATCTGTCCATCTGTGTGTCTGTCCGTCCGTCTGTTAAGATCTGTTTATGTTAGAAACCGGCAGAGTTATCAAGTTGAAATTTATGCCAAATAGAAAGGTCTACGGTCCCTTGGCGGTATAAAAGATTCAAGCTCCTAAGTAAATGGAAACAAAAAAGAAGGCCGTCTGTTAGGCCCCTTTTTCTCAGGAACGAGCAGAGGTATTAAGCTGAAATTCATGTCTAACACTATGGCCTACGGTTCCTTGGCAGTATAAAAAATTTAACCTTTATCAGTGCAATCAAAGAATATGGCCATGTATGTCTCAAATTTTGATACTCGAAAACTCACCCATCAAAACCTACAGTTGAACTAAATATATACATAATTAAGTTTGTACAGAACCCTCAGAGCTCGAGTACTACTCGCATATGTCCGGTTCTTGTTGAAGCGAGGAATCCGTGAATAATCAGTGTAAAACCGGGAAACAACGGTTCTTGGTCATAGGATCCCATGTACAGTAATAGTCTACAGTTGTTCACCGTCATTACTGTGATTCGAGAATGCCCCACATGTTTGCGACTTGAGAAAAAATCTGATTATTGTCCACTTATGCATAGAAGAATTACTAAATTACGAAGGACTTCTAATTAAGTATCACTTACTGATGTTGCCAGTATCGACGTCGTAGTCGTACGCAGCAATGACGTAGCTGGAAGTGTCAGAGTAGTACATGACGTTGCCGTCCCAGGCAATCCCGTTGGACACAGAGACGGGTGACACCTTTGGGACAGCTGTGCGGGAGTCTGTGTCCAGCAGGTACAAGGTAGCCTGATCCGGTGTCACTTCGCCAACAACCGGCTCTGGGCCCATCGTGCCTGTGGTAAGAAAATTATCATCGCAGTGCGAGCAAAAGATTACCAACAGTGTCTGTAGTATAGCACACAGTACAGTTTTCGGGTTGAACACTTGCAAAAGAGTCTTATGCGCCAATATGTTAAAGGAAAGTTTCAACCACTAGTTTCACTACAGCATAAATTTGACACACAATAGAAAGAATTAAAGTCTGTTACCATCTGGACGGAAACTTAGCTGCAGATTTAATTACACATTTTATGTCCGCTAATGGGGGAAGACTATCGTAGTACTTCCTAAAAAGACTAATTTTTATTTTGGAAGTATATTCAGGCACTTCTTGACTACTTATGTTTTAGAGAAGTTTCCAAGACTTCTAAAGACGATATCGGGCTGTCAATAGGACCTCAGTAGAGTTTCCCCAAGCTGAGAGTCGCTACAACGGTGTAACCTGCCATAAAAGAACAGGCAGGTAGCGAGGTTCTCGCTGTCAGCCGCCCATCGAATCATACTCACCCGCCCAGACGCGCCCACGGATGTCAGCCTTGCCGTCGTTGAAGCGGTTTCCCGGCTTGTCCTCTTCCACGGTGTCTATCTCCTCCAGGCTAGATGGCGTCTCGCTGACTCCATCCCAAGTCATCACTGCCAGCGTGTGCGACACGGCAACCAGGAACTTGTCAGTCGAGCCACGCAGTGGTATAACCAGCGTCACGCTGTTTGCTGTAATACATACGATCAGACATTTAATGATGCGCTACTTAAATAACAAGAGTTCATTTCAGGGAAATTGTTACTGAGTTAAGAACGTAAATGCTCCTGAAACAGACGAAATTGTAGGCAATCTGCCTACTTTTATTTTTACTTTATATCTTTTAAGATTTTTCGGTTTCCATGAGGCCATTGAGCCAAATCCACTGGTTCATATAACACTTACGGCATCACATAAGTAACAGCATGAAAATAGGACGCTTTTCATGCGATAAAGTGAAAAAGAAACTCTACAGACTATCTCCTATTCTAGGTAAGAGATGTAGCCATGTTTCGGATCTAGTCTTTCGAGATTTATTCCATACGCACAATTTAACATATCTATTCGAAACGTATAAATCAAATGGCTCTGAGCACTATGGGACTTAACTACTGAGGTCATCAGTCCCCTAGAACTTAGAACTACTTAAACCGAACTGACCTAAGGACATCACACACATCCATGCCCGAGGCAGGAGTCGAACATGCGACCGCAGCGGTCGCGCTGTTCCAAATTGTAGCGCCTAGAACCGCTCGGCCACTCCGGCCGGCATATAATCATCAACAGAGCCGTGAATGTGGACTGAAATAACAGAATTAAAACAAGAATATACTGTACATTTACTGGAAAGTGACTTTCAATAGTGTTCATCCAATGGATAGTTCACTTTGGTAAAGATCTGGTGCTCCGGAACATTTTCCAAGCTACGCAAAGTGTGGATAATGCAGTGAAGTGTTTCGCACAGACTGTCTCATACTGAGATTTAATATTAGTAATTGTCTGTTAAAGTATCAACAGAGAGCCACATTAACTGCGTTTATTTGAACAGTGAATTAGTTTTCCTTTAAATTGGGCACGTAGTTTTGCATCATGTCTACAGCCAGTCCTAGCGCCCATGTGCCAGTTATATTGAAATGTACACCCAGGGTGACTGGAAAGAACAACATGATCACATGCCGCAGACAAGTGTAATTTAAGCACCGGTCATAACATCTCCATCGTGATACTTACTGCGGGGCAGGACGCTGCTATTTGGTGAACTAACTTCCCGCAAAAACCTTAATAAACAGTGTGTGAACACTCACCGAGTGAAATCCTGTCTGCTTACACACGCCACATAGTAATTTATACGACGGCGAGCTGAAAAGTGATGTCTAGGGATTTTTTATGCCAAAACTCTCAAAGGTTTTCAACAGAACAAACTTTGTTAATATTCTACATATTTATGCTTCATGTCTACATATTTATTTCTCAACTAAACACGCTGGCGACGAACAAGATTCTCCCAGTGTGAGTCCAGTTTGTTGATATCTCCACTGTAGAATGTTTGACTTTTTGACGGAGCCACAACCTCATCTCTTCTTGTACCGCTTCATCACTATCAAAGCTAAGTCCTCGAATGTTTTCTTTAAGTCTCGGATACAGATGAAACTCGAATGGGTCCAAGTCGGGACTGTATGGAGGTTGTTCAATGGCAGTGAATCCAAGGCGTCGGACTGTTTCAGGTGCCGCAGCGCTTGCGTGTGTTCTGGTATTGTCATGTTGAAGGAGAGGGTGCTCCTTGTGTGGACGAGTTATTCGAATCCGAAACCCTATTACTGCACGCTGTTTCTAACACACAGACAGCCGGCCGCGGTGACCGTGCGGTTCTAGGCGCTGCCGTCCGGAACCGCGGGACTGCTACGGTCGCAGGTTCGAATCCTGCCTCGGGCATTGATGTGTGTGATGTCCTTAGGTTAGTTAGGTTTAAGTAGTTCTAGGGGACTGATGACCTAAGATGTTAAGTCCCATAGTGCTCAGAGCCATTTGAACACACAGACACAGTTAGATTACACACCGCGCTAGAATTCGGAGCCCTCTAACGGTAGAGGGTTGCAAATATGTAGACATGAAGAATAAAGATGTAGAATGTGGATAACGTATAATTTATTTAAAAATCTTAAGACTTTTCGCATACAAAATTATGAGGCATTACTTTTCAGCACGCCTTTGTGCAGGCTGCACAAACTGCACATGTTATTCATACTAGATGTGTTTCCACTGTCCGGCTGCTTAGCTGGATGGTAACGTGCTCGCCTCCTATGCGAGCGGGCTCGGGTTCGATTCCCAGCCGGAGATTTTCTCGTGGACTGGGTGTTGTGTTGTTGTCATCACCGGCGTGCAAGTCGCCCAATGTGACGTCGAATTAAGACTTGCACTTGGCGGTCGAACTTCCCCGAATAGCGGTATCCAGGCCAAAGATACGATACGCTTATTTCAATTTTTTTTTCTTTTTGTGTGTTTCCACTGACTGTCTACTACGTTCTTCCTATTCTGCTTTCAAACAAGCGTATGAGCAATGAGCAATGAGACAGCTTTAGTCCAGTACTCTTACGGGTTTGTGCACTTACTGTTTTAGGGAAACAGGTGTTCCTAACGTTGACCATGAAGGCTGCGTGTGTAAGGTATCATTTCAGGATATTTGTGCGCACGTTCGATAAGTGTGAAATCCAAGCAAGTATCTACACTTAGAGTTTGTCGTTATAGCTCAGTATGAAGTACAAATAGGATTCTTATCTGACACAGAAGTTGGCTATGGAATACGTTAGCTATAAAAGATCTTTGATCAAACTGTGCCTGATAACTGTGGTGTTGCACTACTCAGCTAAAATAATATTACTTTGCAAATTAATGTTGTCACATGGTACAGTATTTCTAAGTAGAATCTTTGGAGATAAGTCACGAGGAGAACACGGCAAGTGCCATAAACCGATTTCCCAGTAACTTCGCTCAGTGAAAGAGGAGTCAGATCAAGCGAAAATGTCTCTCGGCATATTCACAGATACTCGACCGCTTCTGAGAGGACGGAGGACAAAGTTTTCAAGGTACTTTATGTGCCTTTCAGCTAGCGATAGAAACGGCCGAAATTGTGGGACAATGGTTAGCGTTGGGGCTGCGCAGTTTTGAGCTCCGTGTTCGAAAACTGATTATTGTATTTATTTATTTTCTTTTATTTATTAACTTCATTTATCTGCTCACGTCTTCAGAAGATTACTACAAGAATGTTTCTTATCAAGTTAGGGTATGCAACGTAGTTACATTAAGTGAAAAATTACTACTGAGTTTCACAATAAGTGTCATTATATGGGTATTTGCGGGGGTTACAATCTGTTTAAATTTTCATGCCCTTATGTTTCATTATTATATAAATTCTTATATTAGTTCTTATATTTTATTCTTCAGGAAGATTTGGTACATTCGCTTGGGTGCTACCGATTGTAGAAACCTTGGAAACACAGGAATTCGAAACACCACAAGCATTGCGCGAAGGCAGATTTGCCAAAGCGACATTTCAAAGTACGAATGCCAATAAGATTATTGATGATTTTCCGCGCTGACAACAGTTCCTTAAAATATACTGCAGGAATGTCACCGATAACAATTTCTAATAATTTTCTCATTTGTATATTTATTTATTTTTTAAATTCAGTCACCGGACGTACAATTAGCAGATGAGTAACAAGAGCGTTACTCCAATGTACATCGGAAATACTTGTGTAGTAATCTTCTATGAACATGGGTAGATAAATGAAAAAAATAAAAATAGGGTTTCGAAGACGGGTCGCAAAACTGTGAAGCCGCGACGCTAGCCACTGTGACAACGCTTTGTTGTACTATGTACTCGCTAAAAGGTAGATAAAGCACCTCGAACACTTAGAACATCGTTTTCTCAGAAATGGTTGATTTTCTACAAATAACTCGAGGAACGTGTTCCTTATTTTAAGCCCTCTTCCATCTAGCGAAGTTTCTGGGAAATCAGGTTGTGGCATTTGCCGTGTTCTCCTCGTCAGCGGTAGAAGTAAAGTGTTAGGAAGTTTGATTTTAAATTATCTTACTGACTGGCAGGCGCTTAACAGATGAAGAGTCGTTTCGTCTGCTATCATTCCCTACGACAGTGCTGAAAAGACGGACAATTTGTCAAGGCATTCATAGCACTACGTCTTCTTAATTCTCGCTACATAAAATGGATATATACAGGCCTACACATGTCTGGTCATCATCATCGTCATTATTTATTGCATTAACGGGTCTTTAAGGTCTACAGCAGGAAACGAAAGAAATAACCACTCTACAAAAGGAGAATATATATATTAAATATTATGAAAGAACATATTACAGTACAAAGGAGGCATATCAGTCATAACAGAGGAAGTACCTACTGCAGATGATAACCCATTTTTGCCAGTCTCCAGCTTCATCCTCCACTGTTGTCGGCGTCACTTCTTTAATGATTTTTAATAGTCGATCCTTCCATCGCGTACTTGGACGTCCTCTTGGGCGCTTTCTTGCAGGCTGAGAAGAGAGGACTCGGCGTGGGAGAGCTCTATCAGCTCGACGGATATGATCAAATCACTGTAGCCTCTTAAGCCCTAATAATCGGCCAATGTATCACTTTCCAAACCGTTGGTATAGGTCGTCTTTCGTTCTTGATTCCCATTTACCTTCCATGATATTGTATCGCCCAGGTTTCATAACTATATAAAATTACCCGGGGTACTAATGTCATGCACAGCTGGATCTTATACTTCTTTGATATCTGTGGAACAATACATGATACCTAATTGTTGTCGTCTGATAACACTATCCACTGCACTACCCGGGCCGTCAGTGGCATACGTTTTCTTATGGTAGGTTAATTTGTAGCGGTATCTAACGGAAATGTCATAATATTTTATGCTTTACCTGTGACATTTTTTATCCGCAGAGGACGTTATTGTTTCAGAATCGTTCAGAATTCAGCGCTCAGCACTCGTCGCTTAAAGTCTCCACGCCTTGCAGCTGTTTCTTTAATCGTCAAGTCGAGTGGTTCAAATGGCTCGAAGCACTATGGGACTTAACTACTGAGGTCATCAGTCCCCTAGACTTAGACCTACTTAAACCTAACCAACCTAAGGACATCACACACATCCATGCCCGAAGCAGGATTCGAACCTGCGACCGTAGCAGTAGCACGGTTCCGGACTGAAGCGCCTAGAACCGCCCTGTCACAGCGGCTGGCCAAGTCGAGTGCAGATTCACTCCCTAGACTATGTTTTATTAAAGATATATGCAAATATTACCCGTGATAGAACTCAAGCTTACCAGACCATTTATCTGCGGCATGACAACAGCTGGAACCAAATTTGTGATCACGATGTTTAGATGGGTTTCTTGAGAGATGAACTCGATAATGATTGAGGCATCACCACGTGACACTCAATGGAAGAATTATTGTACGGAGGACGATCTCATTTTCCATAGTACTAAGTTGTTGGCTAAACGCTAATGAAGTTGCCGTGATCTCTCTGTGAAAACTGCGATTCCGTCCAGTCCAGAGGTGTTACAGAAAGGGATTCAGCTAAGCAGTTCATCTCAAATATTTCCGGAACAATTTATGATATCTTAGTTTTTTTTCACCCACATGAATTGTGAGGAAGTCCTAATCAAACAAGGCATAGAGTCTGTTCATAGCTATTGTAATTACAGAAATATCTGTACTCTAATGATTTCTGATGTTAGTATTGTAGAATTCAACGGCGTTTCACTCTTTACATTCCGTTTACTAGTTTCGGGATATTTACAGCTTAGAATTTATCTGTTTTAAACTCGAGTTGCTGCTCATAATGCACCTGTTAGCTTTCGAGAAATTGCGAGTGCCTCTGGAATAAGGTAGCGCAACGTTGTTCGCTCTTTGCGCGCAAACAATTTCAATACACGTCATGTGTCACTTCTCCGACACGTACGAGAAAGACAGACCGCGGAGCGTACGACACGAAGGTAGGCCTGAGCTCGCTCGGTTGCTCATCTCAGCAGAGAAACTACGTTTCTACACTTGTTAACTCGTAACTCGGTGTGTACGTACAAACGATAATTGCATCTTCTACTGGAATCTGCTAATACGGAGTCTTACTGTCATTAGTCCTACAATGATCGGAAGTCCATAGGCCTACTTATAATTTGTTACGGCTGTACTGGGGCGCGATAAAATTAAAATCATGCCAAAATGATTGTTAGTTGTATAAGGCACCAGCTCTTGTATGAAATGAGGACTGTTAAGCACCGGATGGTGTGGTTGAGCGGTTCTAGGCACTACAGTCTGAAACCGCGCGACCGCTACGGTCGCATGTTCGAATCCTGCCTCGGGCATGGATGTGTGTGATGTCCTTTGGTTAGTTACGTTTAAGTAGTTCAAAGTTCTAGGGGACTGATGGCCTCAGAAGTTAAGTCCCATAGTGCTCAGAGCCATTTTGAACTGTTAAGCAGAAGAGACTAAATGCTGTAAACAAGCTATTATACCATTTATATCGAGTCTTTTGTTGTACTACCGTTAGTCAGAAAGACTCCATAACCGCAGGTTCCAGAAGAAAATGCAATTGTTAGTACGTACAAGCCCAGCTGCGAGGTAAAATGTTTAGAAACACATTTCGTCTGCTGAACTGAGCGAGCGAGAGATTGTAATGGGATCCTTATATTATGAGAGGAAATTTTACTGTGCAGGTGAAGGTCACTGGTGAGAATTATAAACTGTAAAGGAAAACGAGTTTCCGGCTCGAAATTTAAATCTCCCACTACTTTTGCCTTCGGTCAGGAGTCTGGAATGCGCCCGGGTACAGTCTTTTGAGGTACTGAACCATATGTTTTGTGGGAGTCACTAGTATTGAAGATCCTTTTGGATCACAATGAAGTCCTTACTTTTGGATCACAATGAAGTCCTTAGGCAGACGGCATATAATGAATCTCTAAAGTTTGCTGTGCGCAGCCTTGTTCCTGAATGAAGGAAATTGGCGTACATCGGCAGCACTCACGTTTAGCAAAAGTAATGTGCAAGTGTACTCAGCGGTCAATACGTCAAACGCAGGTTGAGGAATCTTGCCAACAAGTGCACTGTAGTATGAGTAACGGACTGGCTCAGAGCGTGGTGTAACCGGGACTAAACTCCCCCTCAAATCGAAAACCTGACGATTGAATGATCACCGACTGACAGAAGGCTACGATATGCGTAGCTTTCAGTTGCAGCGTGGAAATAACAAAGCGCGCAGAAACACATTAGAAATAGGTTACTTCTGCTAGATGCCACAGGAGAACCACATCAGGCGTATATGCCTTACGTCCCAAGTACCAGTTAAGCTAAAAACCGATGTGGAAATTTTCTGTATGGAAAGCGTACGCGGTTTTGGAAGCCAAGGATGCTGGAGGGCTTCAGATCCGGAGACGTGGAATGTGACTAAAGTATTGCCTCCATGATTTGAATTTTTAGTTAAGCAGAATGAGTCTGTTTTACGTATTAAGGGTTGTGTTGTTACTACAGCGTAAATGAACTGGATGGTAGCAGTTGAGTATATTTTGATAGCGATTCGTATCTATCTGGTGACTGCTCACGCGTGCCACTACCCACAAAACGCCTGTAATTTTATATCAGCTGCTGCTAGCACGCATTATCTGTACACTGAAAGTTATTGCAGACAGTGATTCTGCTCTTCTTTTCCCGTACCGCACTTCAGAATACTCTCAATGCGGAAGGATATGGACACATTTTACAGTATTGTGTACTGCGTACAGTAGAAGAATAATTCGGAAACAATGATTATATCGGCATGATAACGCAACCTGTCCAAAAAGAGCATCAGTGAGGCAATGATCGTCGACAGTAACATTCCTGAAATGGACTGGCCTACACAGAGTCCCACCTTGAATCCTACGGGACACCTTTGGGTTGAGTTAGAGTATCAAATTCTATCCATTCCCCAGCATCCACCATCATTATGTTCCCTCGTTTCAACACTTGAGGAGGAATGGACTTATATTCCACCACAAAGACATATCACTGGAAGTGTCTTCAGCAAAGTTCAACCCGTCATAGACCGTACACATCCCATATTGAGAGGAGTAGGACGTTAAACGGGCCGACTTGTAGCAGGGGAGGCACCACATGGCATTTTAATTTCCACTGGCTACACTTTTACAAATAAATTCATAAAACTTTGTCAGCATGACCTGGAAGAATTTAGGATTCACATTCATAGCAACGGAAGTTCAAAAAAAAATAGCAAAATAATTTTTTTTTACATGCGAAATTTCATCATTTTTTCACTAACTATTGGCTGCATTTGTTGCTGTAGGTACACTTTTCTTCAATAGTAAGAGAGATTCTTCGATGAATTTTGCGCATCGTACAAACCATACTTACAGGTGTGTGAAACTCTAGAATTTATTAAGTTATGAAAAAATGCATAAGCTGTTACATTTTAAACTTCATGTTAACAAAAAACTCAAATTTTATAATCAATTATCTCAATTTTCACCACAGTTTTTATTAGATTTGGAAAATTCTAGAGTTTTGCATTAAGGAGTTTGTGTTTAATAAGCATACCAAATTTGAAAGTAATAGGATATCAACCCGCCCTGCTAGCCGCTCGGTCTAAGACGCTGCTCCCCGAGTGGGAAGGCGCGCCGGTCCCCGGCACGAATCCGCCCGGCGGATTGGTGTCGAGGTCCGGTGTGCCGGCCAGCCTCCGGATGGCTTTTAAGGCGGTTTTCCATCTACCTCCGTGAATGCGGGCTGGTTCCCCTCATTCCACCTCAGCTACACTGTGTCGGCGATTGCTGCACAAACACCGTTTCCACGTACGCGTACACTATAATTATTTTACTACACAAACATTTGGGGCTACACTAGTCTGGTATTAGACGTTCCCTGAGGGGTCCTCTGGGGGCCGAACCGCACAATATCCCTGGGTTCGGTGTGGGACGGTGGTGGGGTGGGTGGACTGATGTGGCCTATTGTGGGGCGGTGAATCACTGAGGGTTACGGTGGAACGAAGCCTCTCCGTCGTTTCTAGGTCCACTCTTTAATTTATACATACAACAGGATATTTATTTTGGATGATACATATACCTAAGTTCAGAAATTTGTGTTTTGCGGAAAATGGCCATTAAAGTTTCTGCTGTTGGCATTAATTTAGAACTGTCCAGCAACATAAGCAGGTTCTTTTTCATTTTCTAAATCAGTTTTCTTACTTTTTACAGTCATATGATGCGCTCTTCTTGATTTTATCACCTCCAAAAATGATTTATCTGCTTGCACTACACGCTCTCTGTCTACCGCATACAAAGCTTTGGCGCAGTTCACTCTGGACTTAGTTCCCATTTTCTCGAAAACATATTTCATGCCTTGCACACCATCATTAAAACATGAAACTGCATCATAAACACCAATAGAAAATGCATTTTGTCCCACAAAAATGGTTTATGGCAGTCTTTCCCACACACAAATTGGTTAAAACTTTCATTTGGGTTTTGGGTACCATAACATTTCCAATATTAACTGAGACAGTATGTTAACGTCAACAATAATATTAGACGAACCTTCAGATTCACAGCCTCCATTTTCATTAGTAACAAAAACAAGTCTCCTTCTTGAAGAACTCGGCAGTGGTTTGTTTACCGGCTCTGAGAGGTTGCAGTCTTGAGCCGCTGGTGTAACATTTGTCGTAGCACCATTTACTGTGTGTCTGTTGCCCTGGTGACGTTGTTTACGGTTGAAGCAACGAATTCTAGGCATATTGTGCGATAATATTGCACAAACGAACACAAAACAACACAGCCAAATGAAAATCTTTTCTAAATTCACAACACCAAACTGCAAGCCTTTCAAAACAGAGAACAAACAGAATCGGCGATTTAAACAATGCACGTCGATAGCAGCAGAGAAAGTATCGATTTCAATAGTCCTTTATTTCACGTATAACAATCTCTGGTGCAAATATAAATATTCGAATTCCACAGAGCGAAATACACTTACGTATGACAGAAGAATACTGTGCAAAGGGGTGTGGCGCTGCATCTTGATACACTTAACACCAAATAACGTGCCTTATAATATCTCAAATATGTATGTTCTATACATCGAACTATTCAGGAATATGTGCGCTACTAAATAGGCATATTTCGGAAAAACCGATTTTTTTTTAAATTTTTGACGTCCTGCCCTCGTTAATGTCCGGTAATAGATGCCAGGATACTTTTGACCACATAGTGTGTGGACAATCTCTCTTCTCTCCAAACACAAATAGAATTAAAAAAAGGCAGCATCCTGGTACAAAGTAACGTTCACTTTTCGCTGTGAGGTGTCTTATAGAGTGTATCTGTTGATGTAAATGTCATTAAATTTATATAAAATTAGCTTACTTATCACGAGATGGGTACTCACGAAGCTCGACTTTGTAGTCCTTGCCGGATTCGGGATCGTAGCGGTGGACGTATTTCCCGGCGATATCGACGAAGTAGAGCTGCTGATTTTCGACGTTCCAGTGCGGACCCTCGCCGTGTGTGGTGGGGCTGGTCACCGTCGTGGCAACGACTCTCTCCTTCGTGGGCCCGTGATTGTGGCCTCTCTGATGCTGCGACCGGCGAACGTGTTGCGGCCGCGGGAGGTGAGCCGCGCCACTAAAAACAGCCATCCATCACACGCTTCTCACAGTATCTGCCCGTCATTTAACGTGTAATCAATTCCAAAGTCATTAACTACCAATTTCTCTAAATTACTACGACTGATTTACACACTTAGACGAAGGTGGCAGAAGTCATGGGATACCTCTAGTTTCGTGTAGGATCTGCTTTTGCCCGGCGTAGTACAGAAACTCCACGTGGTAGGCATGGACTCAGCAAGTCGTTGGAAGTCCTCTGCAGAAATACTGAGCCATTCTGCCTCTACAGCCGTCCATAATTGCGAAAGTGTTGGCGGTTTAGGATTTTGTGCACGAGCTGACCTCTCGATTATGTCCCATAAATGTTCGATGGGATTCATGTCGGGCGATCTGGGTGGCCAAATCATTAGCTCGAACTGTCGAGAACGTTCTTCAAACCAGTCGCGAACAACTGTGGTGCGGTGACATAGCACATTGTCATCCATAAAAATTCCACCGTTGTTTTAGAACATGAAGTCCACGAGTGGCTGCAAATGGACTCCAAGCAGCCGAACATCCAGAGGACCCAGTTCATTCCATGCAAACACAGCCTACACTATTATGGAATCACCACCACTTTGCTCAGTGCCTTTTTGATAAAGCAGCTCTTACCAACTGAAATCGGGACTCATCATACCAGGCGACGGTTTTCCAGTCGCGTAGCGTCCAACGGATGTGACATTGTCACAAGACAAAAAAGGCGCTGCGTTCCATTTCGTGCTGTTATCAAGGGCACTCGCGTCTGTCATCTGCTGCCGTAGCCCATTAACGCCTAATTTCGCAGCACTGTACTAAAGGATGTGTATGTCTTACGTCCCACATTGATTTCTGCAGTTATTTCGAGCAGTGTTGTTTGTACGTTAGCACTGACATTTCTACGTAAACGCCGCTGCTGTAGTTGGTCGTTAAGTGAAGGCCGTCGGCCACAGCGTTGTCCGCGCTGAGAGGTAAAGCTAGAAATTTGGTATTCTCGGAATACTGAATTCTCTGACGATTTCCTAAACTGAATGTCAAAGGCGTCTAGCTCCGACTACCATTCCGCGTTCGAAGTCTGTCGACTCCCTTCGTGCGGTCAGCGTAGATCCCGCAGAGTGGTTGGAGGATCACGTCGTTCATAAACAGCACTTTTCAATCTATCCCAGGCATGTTTGATAGAGATCAGGTCTGGAGAACATGCTGGCCACTCTAGTCGAGCGATGTCATTATCCTGAAGGAAACCATTCACAAGATATGCACAATGTGGGCGCGAATTGTCGTCCATGAAGACGAGTGCCTCGCAAATATGCTGCCCATATGGTTGCACTATCGGTCGGAGGATGGAATTCACGTATCGTACAGCTCTTACGGCGCCTTCCGTGACCACCAGAGGCGTACGTCGGCCCCAAATAATGCGATCCCAAAACAGCAGGGAATCTCCACCTTGCTGCACTCGCTGGACAGTGTATCTAAGGCGTTCAGCCTGATCGAGTTGCCTCCAAACACGTCTCCGATGATTGTCTGGTTGAAGGCATATGCGACACTCATCGGTGAAGAGAACGTGATGCCAATCCTGAGCGGTCCATTCGGCCTGTTGTTGGTCCCATCTGTACCGTGCTTCATGGTGTCGTGGTTGCAAAGATGGACCTCGCCACGGACGTCAGGAGTGAAGTTGCGCATCATGCAGCTTCTTGCGCACAGTTTGAGTCGTAACACGACGTTCTGTGACTGCATGAAAAACATTGTTCAATATGGTGGCGTTGCTGTCAAGGGTTCCTCCGAGCCATAATCCGTTGGTAGCGGTCATCCACTGCAGTAGTAGCCCTTGGGTGGCCTGAGCGATTCATGTCATCGACAGTTCCTGTCTCTCTGTATCTCCTCCATGTCCGAACAACATCGCTTTGGTTCATTCCTAGATGCCTGGACACTTCCCTTGTTGAGAGCCCTTCCTGGCACAAAGTAACAATGCGGACGTGATCGACACGCAGTATTGACCATCTGGGCATGGTTGTACTACAAACAACACGAGCCATGTACCTCCTTCCTGGTGGAATGACTGGAACTGATTGGCTGTAGGAACCCCTCTGTCTAATAGGCTCTGCTCATGCATGGTTATTTACATCATTGGGCGGGTTTTGTGACATATCTGAACAGTCAAAGGGACTGCGTCTGTGATACAATATCCACTGTCAACGTCTATCTTCAGGAGTTCTGGGAACCGGGGTGATACAAAGCTTTTTTCGATGTGTGTATTAGGCCTGAGGCAGATAATTGCTCCTTGAACGGAGAAGAAATCCAACCGCTGTTAGTGGAGTACAGTTGTTGAGATACCAGTTGTTAGTCAACATAGGTCTTGTTTCACACCTTCGTAAACTGGTTAAATAGGCGCAACGATGCGTGAGATGAAACAGATTAAGACACTAAGTCGGGTTACTACGAAATATCTGTTTAATGCACTATGATGATCTAGCACACCATAATTAGCTGCAGTGAAAACAAACCGATGTATAATCACTGTACACAAAACGTACAGAATTATTCTATTCCTCTATGTCAACAACAGCGGGTATGATTGGAAATTGTAGTAACGCTCAATAGTTAATTTCAAAGGGTAGTTATTACCACAGTCAGAGTAAATTAATGTCCCTATTGAACATATCAGTCGCAGGAGAGCGGAACACTTATCTGAAGCCTTTTAAATTTCCAGATATGGTTTCCTAATCAAAGTAATACCTACCAACCGTTATGTACATGACCTTGGAGGATTTAGCAACAACATCATGACAAAACTTATAATTCGGTACGCCGAAACAAAATTCCAATCTTCCCGCTTACTGATAAATCGCTTCAGCAGTGAAGTCAACAAATGGAACAACTATTAATACACGAATGACACTATGACAGTAATTTTTAGTGAACGAACACAATTGCAGAAATACCTGATTATTTTTTTGTGGTATTGGACAACTCCGACCAACAACGTATTAGTGAGCGAACTGCCTCTTTCCGCAGTGGTGGTACGCAGCCTGGCAGCAATGTCTGTCTCAGTTTTTTCCTCAAGCGGTCTAGGAACCTAAATCTGGATGGTCAGATGGGGATTTTAACTGATGCCCTTCCGAATGCGAAGGAAGAAAGAAAGGAAGGAAAATGAGACTTTAACGTACCATCGACGAAGTCATGAGAGACGGAGAAAAAGGAAGGATGTGGAAGGAAAGTGACCATGCCCTTTCGTAGTAACCATATCAGCAATTGCTTAAGCAAATGAGGGAAATTATGGAAAACCTTAACCGGGATGTCGTGACGAGAATTTTAACTGCCGTCATAACGAACACAAGTCCAGAAACTCGGTATTATAGATATGTAGAACAAATATCTGTAAGTACAAAATGCATAAAAAACCAGGATAAAGTAACATTAGGACGTTGACTTCCCGCTCTTTTATAGCTGTAGCACCACAATAGTACATTTTCGACCGATTGTTAGTTTTTAAATTCGACGTCTCCTACCCAGCACCGATATTTATCAGACTTTTTCAGAACGCTGGATGTAACGCGAAATAATAGCAAAAAAAAAGAATATAACGTTTGTTTTCGCTAGCAACCAACCACTCAAATCGGTACAGTCAGCCAAATACTGTGGTATGTTCGCTAGAACCGATTAACAGTGAAATGAAAACATGATGCAAAGAACCGATAGGTCTGTTGATAAACGCTAATTTCTTTGCACGATTCTGTACATGTGTAATTCACTGTCGAAAAACAAATTCAACACGCTCAAGGACATGGTCGTGTTACTGACAAGTGCGGTGACATGTCGTTCATCACTGTAGGAGTATATGATAATAAATCCAGGGCCGGCCGCAGTGGCCGAGCGGTTCTAGGAGCTTCAGTGTGGAACCGCGCGACCCCGACGGTCGCAGGTTCGAATCCTGCCAAGGGCATGGATGTGTGTGATGTCCTTAGGTTAGTTACGTTTAAGTAGTTCTATGTTCTAGGGGACTGATCACCTCAAATTTTACGTTCCATAGTGCTCAGAACCATTTGTACCATTGAATAAATCCAGACCAAATGAAACACATGTCTGAGTAAAAGGTGCCCAAACAGTTTCATCACCCATCGTTAGGGACAGCTCGGCCCGAAACGAGGATAAACAATAAAATTTGAGGGTAGTAAAAGCCAATAGGATTGCTTCGTTTCGGATGATCATTACAATTTTGTATCTTTGTGGTTCTGTGGGCGCTATGGAATACATAACGAAAGCTGAATGTTTGCCTGTGAATCACTGTGGGAACAATTTTTCGGCAAATGATTAACGGAATAGTGTATTTTTAAACTTAAGTTATTTTTGAGGGAAGGGGGAGGAAATAACACCTTGTCCATATTTCGAACACGTGAGTTTTCATGTTGCTGGCTTCTGATTCTGGAACACTGATGCATTGTAAATTTCACCGAAACTTTTTTTTGTAACTTGCAGCACAATTTGTATTGAATAGTGATCTTGGGGAATAGTGTTGGATGCTAGAACTGAGTACTCAGCGAGACGTAAAACATGAAGTATGGAAATTATAGTACAAATCACAGTCGGGCACTGTAACATAAATGCCCATTATCCATTTTGCACAAAGTTCATTAGCGCTCTTTGCGTGGTGCGATATTAATCTTGATCGCTGAATTTACGAATGTGTTGTTAATCATTAGGTCAAAGCTAAATATTTGTGACAAGCAAGAATATGAATATCATTGCTGCTCGCTTTCGTCGTAGCAATTTAAATTGTGCTCTTAGGTTCCTGCCTGAGCACACCCTTGGAAATCGCGACATATCTGAATAAACACCAAAGTATTTCTAACAAGCTAGGATACAAACAACTTGGTGGTCGTTTCATCACGACGTATTCAGAATGAACAGCAATGTATTCGTAACAAGCTAGAATACAAATACCATTGCTACTCGTTTCACTTGCAGAAGTTTCATGCTTCGTTTTTTAATCTGACTGAAGTGACAAAATCGAAGAAACTCGTTCCTGAGGGACCACGCCCTTTTAAGGAAATAACGAGGATACTTCTATTACATGAATAAGAACGAACCAAACCTATTAAAAACGCAAAAAAGTGAACGTACTTTCTATGATACCATAACCACATTACTCTAGCCACAAGACTATGTCATTCGCAACCATATTTTTTCCTAAAGACTGTTTATGTTTGGATTTCGTAGACGCTCCTTATGGCCGATGTATCGTTACCTGACATTTAATTGCAATAAATCGCACCAAGAGTGACGTTCGTGATAAATTTTCGATGCACTGCTATAACACGCAGGTTTTAATACAGAACCAATAGAATATGATGAAATCAAATACGGAGTCTCCGAAATAGCAAGCGAACTAAGTCACGTCACCCGACTTGAATGCCGTTAATTGTTATTAATTATTCTTGTTTGGGGACGAGTTACCTCTATTTATAAGTGTTACATCAATACACAGCACACTGGACTCGCATTCGGGAGGACGACGGTTCAATCCCGTCTCCGGCCATCCTGATTTAGGTTTTCCGTGATTTCCCTAAATCGCTTCAGGCAAATACCGGGATGGTTCCTTTGAAAGGGCACGGCCGGTTTCCTTCCCCATCCTTCCCTTACCCGAGCTTGCGCTCCGTCTCTAATGACCTCGTTGTCGACGGGACGTTAAACACCAATATCCTCCTCCTCCTCCTCAATACACAGTGTACGCCCCTCTGGTGGCAACACAGGCGAGTACTCTCGCATGCTAACGATCGTAAAGATGCCGAATGGTATCCTGGAGAATAAATAAGTTCCCGCTTTATCATATACCATTGGTGTTCAATTGGCGAGAAATGTGGTGATCTTACTGGCGATGGCAGTAATTGTACTCCGCGAAGAACACGTTAAGTCGCAGCAACTGTATGTGGATGTGAACTGTGCTGTTGCAAAAGCACGTCATCTTCATGTCGAAGAAATGGCAGTATATGGGGCTAATAGCCCGTGAAATGTAGTGGGCACTCGTTACAGCAGGGTAAGGAGCAACAGCAAATGTGACCGCGAGTAGTAACTGGTGGCCACCCGACCTGAAGTCTGTGATGGGGCCTGTGTGTAATGGGTGAATGCACTGTGGAATAGGCAGCTCAACAGTTCGACACCGTACACGTGTACGTCCATCACTCGCTTATAGATAGAACCTACTGTCATCACTGAAGACAACAGAGCGCCATTCCACTCTCCATCAACTCTGTCGCGACACCAGAGTAGGCATGATCGTCGGTATCGTGGTGGCGGTGGTACCCTGGACAGAGCCACAGGTGATTTTAATCCAGCTGCAAGCATATGATTCCCAGGGGCCCCTGATGACACGGCAGGTTCAACATGTGGTCAGATTTCTTCCCTGCATAATGTTCGGTCGGTCTCCGCTGCCAGCACAATGCGTCACTCTTAACGTGTTTCTGTACTACACCGCAGTTCAGCACCTGGTGTGCGGGTGTGGAAATCTTCCACAGTTCACTGAAAGCAGCGACACAGCACCGATACGTTATGCCCAAAACGTGGAACAATCCGTTGATACGTCCATCCAGCGATCCCTTTCAAATGGCTGAAGTCCTTTAACTGGAACACGTACTCGGAGGTGTTACATGATTATACCCTACAATGAATGTTGCACACGTTGCTCACCTCTAATCTCAGCTTACACAGTCACAACAGAAGGTGTACACTCAAGCCTCCTGAGCGTCATCTGATTGCCGATGAGAGTGGCAAACTACAATCTCGCAGTATGCACATATAAGGGGCGATCAAAAAGTTTCCGTCTGCGGGTTTGCTGCGCCGTAGACGCAACGGAGTGAGACTCCACTGCTGGTATACGAGCACCGACATACAGGCAAGGGATTAGTGTGGCACTCTTGTCTCTCGAGCATGCGTGCGGTAAATGTGGATATGTGAACTAAGGCGACGGTATTACCAAACGCAGTTCTCTGTGACAGGTTATACGGCCACCAGAACGCAGAGTGTTGTTTGCGTTTAATGTTGTTACCAGGCCTGCTAGTGTAAATAAGGCGTGTGGACAGTGTCTCACTGAGTGAGCCCGGAAGGACACCGAGATGCCGCGTACTCATGACAGGCTGCGTTATCAGCACTTGACACAGTTTCAAAAGTGCCTCATTGTAGGTCTCCATTTGGGTCACTGTTCGAATCATGCAATATCCATATCTGTGTGGCATTCGAATGTGACAGTGGCCCAGTGTTGGCCTGCATGGGATCATGAGGCCAGGAACATTCGTCGTCAAGGTTCCGGTCGACTACGACTGACTACGCACGGGGGGTCTTGGTAATGTATCCAAGCACATCGTAGCCCCTCACATTTTCTACTAGCGCCCTAAAACAAGTAGTGGACTCTTTGCAACACTTTGTCATCCCCTACTAATGGTCGGAGATTAGCAGCAGCAACACTAGGGAATTACTGTCCCTTGAGTAAGCTGCCTTGACCACCGGAACACACGCGGCTGCTCTTGGAGCGGAGCCGTGACAGGGAAACATGACTGCTAATGTGTGGCGTCGCACTATGTTGAGCGATGAATAGTGGTTCTTCACTACCCTGGATGACCATCATCGGTGACCATGACGGCGACCTTGGCAGAGGTCCCTTTCTTTCAATGTTTTGGTAAGATACAACGCTGTTATTCCTGCGTCAAGGTGTGGGGAGCCCTTGGTTATGACTTCAGGTCACAAATGGTGATGATTGAGGGTACTGTCCAGGTAGAACGGGACGTCACAGGCGTCCTGTGACCTCATGTGTTATCTTTCATGTAACTGTATCTTTGTGCCATTTTTCAATAGGACAATGATCGCCCTCACAAGGTACGTCTCTGAACTGTCTGCGTGATGTTGAGGTATTCCTGCGATCCCAGGATCTGTCCCAAAATCTTGGACGACACCTCAATGCCAGTCGGAGTATCTAGGATATTAAGTACACTAGTGGCCATTAAAATTGCTACACCATGAAGATGACGTGCTACAGACGCAAAATTTAACCGACAGGAAGAAGATGCTGTGATATGCAAATGATAAACTTTTCAGAGCATTCACACAAGGTTGGTGACGGTGACGACACCTACAACGTGCTGACATGAGGACAGTTTCCAACTGATTTCTCATGCACAAACAGCAGTTGACCGGCGTTGCCTGGTGAAACGTTATGATGCCTCGTGTAAGGTGGAGAAATGCGTATCAACACGTTTCCGACTTCGATAAAGGTCGGATTGTAGCCTATCCCGATGAGGTTTATCGTATCGCGACATTGCTGCTCGCGTTGGTCGAGATCCAATGACTGTTAGCAGAATATGGAATCGGTGGCTTCAGGAGGGTAATATGGAATACCGTGCTGGATCCCAATGGCCTCGTATCACTAGCAGTCAAGATGACAGGCATCTTGTCCGCATGGCTGTAACGGATCGCCGGCCGTGATGGCCGTGCGGTTCTAGGCGCTTCAGTCTGGAACCGCGTGCCTGCTACGGTCGCAGGTTCGAATCCTGCCTCGGGCATGGATGTGTGTGATGTCATTAGGTTGGTTAGGTGTAAGTACTTCTAAGTTCTAGGGGACTGATGACCTAAGATGTTAAGTCCAATAGTGCTCAGAGCCATTTGAACCATTTTGTAACGGATCATGCAGCCACGTCTCGATCCCTGAGTCAACAGATGGGGACGTTTGCAAGACAACAACCATCTGCACGAACAGTTTGACGACGTTTGCAGCAGCATGGGCTATCAGCTCGGGGACCATGGCTGCGGTTACTCTTGATGCTGCATCACAGACAGGAGCGCCTGCAATGGTGTACTCAATGACGAGCAAATGGCAAAACGTCATTTTTTCGAATGATCCAGGTTATGTTTACAGCATCATGATGGTCGCATCAGTGTTTGGCGACAACGCGGTGAATGCACGTTGGAAGCGTGTATTTCTCATCTCCATACTGGCATATCTCCATACTGGCATATCACCCTGCGTGATGGTATGGGGTGCCATTGGTTACACGTCTCGGTCACCTCTTGTTCGCATTGACGGCACTTTGAACAGTGGACGTTACATTTCAGATGTGTTACGACCCGTGGCTCTACCCTTCATTCGATCCCTACGAAACCCTAGAGTTCAGCAGGATAATGCACGACCGCTTGTTTCAGGTCCTGTACGGGCCTTTCTGGATACGGAAAATGTTGGACTGCTGCCCTGGCCAGCACATTCTCGAGATCTCTCACCAATTGAAAAGTCTGGTCAATGGTGGCCGAGCAACTGGCTCGTCACAATACGCCAGTCACTGCTGTTGATGAACTGTGGTATCGTGTTGAAGCTGCATGGTCAGAAGTACCTGTACACGCCGCCCAAGCTCTGTTTGATGCAATGCTCAGGCGTATCAAGGCCGTTATTACGGCCAGTGGTGGTTGTTATGGGTACAGATTTCTCAGGATCTATGCACCCAAATTGTGTGGAAATGTAATCACATGTTAGTTCCAGTATAATATATTTGTCCAATGAATACCCATTTATCATCTGCATATCTTCTTGGTGTATCAACTTTAATAGTCAGTGGTGTATCAGTTGCGACAGTTGTGGGCCACCTTGCCTCAGGACAGAATACGATAGCTATAGAGCTTCCCATGCCCTACACAAATGCCCAATAACCTCGCACGGCAGACAAAGGAAGCCACACGTCAGACAAGTCTATGGAAACGTTTTCCTTATAGATATGTTATACAGCAAGTATCATACACATTAGCGCCGGCCGCGGTGGTCTCGTGGTTCTAGGCGCGCAGACCGAAACCGTGCGACTGATACGGTCGCAGGTTCGAATCCTGCCTCGGGCATGGATGTGTGTGATGTCCTTAGGTTAGTTAGGTTTAAGTAGTTCTAAGTTCTAGGGGACTGATGACCACAGCAGTTGAGTCCCATAGTGCTCAGAGCCATTATACACATTAGCACTGACGTGCAGATAATTTGCGTACAGTCCAGTCACAAAAATTGTTAGGTTAAGAAACATAATGAACTACAATTGGCAAGCAAGCTTAATCAACCAGGGTGAATCTTTCACTATGCACCAGAGTGTACACTTTTTAAACACTTCCTGACACGATAAGTCTCGAGTGCCAGATCATCACTCGTACCCGGTCCATTGCCGTCGCGCAGGTAATGCTCTTACCTACTGAAATATCCTGGCAAGGCTGGCAGAACTGAAGCTGAGAACAAGGTCGTATTTCGCACCTGAATGGCTATGAAACGAAGAGCAATGACCACGAAGCGCAGAAATGATGGTATGAGTTCCAGCCCAGCACATAGCTTAAATCTGATGAACATTTAAGAAGATGGAGGTAGAATTATAATTTACCCTGTATACATTTCACACAAGAAACAACATAGTGTGATATAACAAATAGATGGATATGGAAACTGGGCAAAAGCAAGACGAGTAAATGAAAAGGAGCCTCATACCTTCCTCCCCCACTTCCCTCCCTCCCTCCCTCCCTCCCCCCCCCCCTCGCCCCCGCGTCCCATTCACAAATATAAAATAAATCCTATGGACCAGTCTCACTGAAGAACACTGAAAATACTAAACGGCGCCAAGCCCAAAATGGCGACGCATTATCATATTTGAACAGCTGGAAATTGACACGAACAATCGAGAAGTTCCAGTATTTCACTATACCTACCATCCTTAGGTCTTTCTCCTCAAACAAGACGTTTGATCGGACTCATTCATATCTCCACCATTTTCACGTTAAATAAGGAATTGTACGGCTCGCGGGCCCTATACAAATATTCTCATCTAAAGTTATTTCATCGGTTTGTGTGTGTGTGTCAGTTTGTTTGCTTATTCGAACAAGGAAATTTCATTTTCCTCAGCAACGCTTAGAGAAGCCCGTGTCCGTGGCGAAAAATTTCGAATTCTTTATCTGAGATCGAACCGAGGACCACGTCAGTTACCAGCTCGAGAACACAGCTGAGGCTGTTTTCAGTTTACCTCAATCTGGTGTAGAGATCCGTCCGCTGCACAATCACGCCACATATCCAGACCAGTTGTAATGCCCTCGGTGCGAGAGGTGCGAGGAAACTGACGAGGTAACAAATTCGTGTGTCTACAGTCCCTCAGAGCCTCCTCCTTTCAGAACTCTGCTTACATCGAACTATACTACTTAAGGCATGGTTGCATCCGAGGAGGAGGCTGTATATTGAGTTTCTGTCATTTATATTATAACAGCTTAAGATTTCAATCATATTTCACTGATATTCGTTCCCATTTTTTGTTAATCGAATAATTTTACTGTAAGATAAATCCATAATTACAGCACTAAAAGATGCAGTGCATTCGCGGCAGTCGCAGGACATCTGATATCATCGAACACTGTTTTGGTTGTTTGTTTCATAGCGTAGGAAGTCACAAAATTTTAATGTTATGGAGGGCAGTTACGCGATTTGACTCCATAGGCAGATAGTGGACGTGCCAATAGGCTCTCGTTCATTTGTGTTAATGCAATTTTCTCGTGAGAACTGTGAGAAAGTGCAGTTTCGTCCCTGGTTGTCAGGTTAATAACAAGGATATTTATCGTCTGTGACGTTTTAATAGAAAGATGTAATTAACGTAACAACCTTAGATATATTATATCTGATAGAATACTAAGTGTTACCGTTTCTTCAGACGTTTGCTGCGTTAGTGTTAGAAAGCGCGGGATCATGGGCTGTATTGTGGGAGCCCAGTCAGGAGGAACAGATTTGCACTGGCAGCAGTGAAAGCGTAGGCAACGCTTCAGAGAGTCCAACGTGAATCAGGTATTTCCGGTATATTACACTTTTTATTCCAAACTACACTTTTACTTTCGATACTAGTGCACCTATGAGGATGTAGTAACTAATTATTTTCTAGAGGTGGCTGTGGGATCATTTACGAAATAGCTGCATTAAGTTTTCTGTGTGTGCACAGCATATTAAGTTTAATTTTTTCTCCAGCTGCGTTTGCACTTCAGGTATACGTTCCTGGATCACGCTGTCTAAAAATCTGCGTCTGGTCCAAAACAACTCTGTGTTTTCTGGTGCAATTTCACTCTCGGTTTATAAGGCTGTCTTGTTTTCTGTCCAACAGCGAATCAGTATTTGTCACATTTGTCAACACTTTCGCAAATTTCTTCATCCTTTTCTGTTTCAATTTTTTGTCTGTTTTCTTGCAATACATGTGCTAACTTTACTGTGTTATTTCTCACCGTCACCACACCAGTTAACTTCTTGTATAGACTTGATCTTTCTGTTGTGATGCCAATATTTTCGTAAGTATATCAATACCTTTATTCGCCAGCACAGTTTTTCCTGAGAAATTTATTGAACACGATGCTAGAACAGAAATCACTGTAATACGTATGTTCACAGACTTTCAGAGAACACAAGGAAGTTACTGAGACCCTTAAACTTACTAGGTAAAACAAATGAGTGAAAAAGACGTGTCATTCAGTATCACGCCCAGTAGTCAAGGAAATCAGTGTTGACGGAGATATCTCCCCTACGTAACAGATAAGCGGTTTCTTCACAAAAATGAGACTGATACTGGTCCTGTCGGATATCGGGAACGACGATGAATGAGAAGGCGTCTCAATTGGCTTGCATTTACTTCGAAGAAAACGATTTATTGACAAACATCCAACGTGGTTTCAGAAAATATCGTTCATGCGAAACACAACTAGCTCTTTATTATCACAAGTCAATGAGTGCTGCATACAGGGTATCTCAAATTGATTCCATATTTTTAGATTTCCAGAAGGTTTTTGGCATCGTTGCTCAAAAACGGCTTCTAATCAAACTACGAGTCTATGGAATATCGTCTCAACTGTGGGGCTGGATAGGTGACTTCCCATCAAGAAGGTCACATATCGTAGTAACTGACGGAAGGTCATCGAATAAAACAGAAGTAATAGCTGGCGTTCGCCAAGGAGGCGTTACAGGCCCCCTGCTCTCCATTATCTACAAAAACGATTTAGCAGAGAGCCCTCTTAAATTGTTTGCTGATAATGCTGTAATTTACCATGTAATGTCATCAGATGATCAAAGCCAATTGCAAAATGATTTAGATGAGATATTCGAATGGTAAGAAACGTGGCAATTGACTCTAAATAATGAAAGGTGTGAAGTCATCCACATGTGTACTACAAGGAATCTGGTAAACTTCTGTTACACAATTAATATCAGACACCTAAAGACTGTAAATTCAAGTAAATACTTAGGGATTACAATTACGAATAACATAATCTGGGACAATCACATAGATATTGCGTAGGGGAAAGCCAACCAAAGACTGAGATACTTAGAAAATGCAACACGTCCACCGAAAAGACTGCTTATAATACGCTTGTCCCACCACATCTGGAGTACTGCTGTGCGATGTTGGATCCGCATCAGATAAGCTTGACGGAGAACGTCGAAACAGTTCACAGAAGGACAGCTCGTTTTTTATAACCGCGAAATACGGGAGAGGATGCCACGGATATGACACACGTATTAGGATGGCAGTCATAAAAACTGCATTTTTCGCTGCAGCAGGACCTTCTCATGCAATTTCAGTCAACTACTTTCTCTTCAGAGTGTGAAAATATTTTGTTAGCCCCAACCTCCATAGGGAGAAATCATCATCATAATAAAATAAGGGAAATCAGAGCTCGCCCTGAAAGATTTAAGTGTTTCTTTTTCCCACGTGCTGTTCGAAAGTGGAACGTTAGAGAAATAGTTTGAATGTGATTCGAGTAACCATCTGCCAGGTACTTAATTTTGAATTTCAGATTAATCATGTAGATATTGATGTAGTGTGGTTCGGCTGTTTCTCACGTTCCTGTAGACTAAAACTGGGCTTACTTTCTATCTCTTCTTCGAACATCATTCAGGACGTCCTTCAGACAGGAGTTAAAATAGCCATATATGCTATCGAAGACTATTGGAGATACGACGTAAGATATTCCTTTGTAGAGTTACAACCATAATCGCGGAGTAACAGTCCTTCTGTAGTTGCAAAAACTCACATATCTGCTGCTAAGTATGGAACAAATTTCTTTCTGGACGGTGAGCTCGTCGAAATATCATCTTGTAGCCTCGCGTCACAGGCACATTCATATGCGTTAGACATATCCTTCAAGAATGTCTCTGCGACGTGAAAAGCCAATATAATACCCAGATAAAATGTAAGAACACGCTTATACGTTATCATTGGTCTTCCTGCCGATGGATTCTGCTGTAAAATAACGTAGTAATTTGTAACTGGTTGCTATGTTTCCCGTCCCGTTTGCGGCAGTGCGAGAAGTCAAAGAATGATTTCCAATAAAATATAACGTCCGCCTATTGCTTTGCTAGATACTGGACCTGATAACTGGCTTGCATTAATCTGAAAATAATTTATCAGCATTCGTTTGTCCCTGTGCCAAATGGACCAGAGGGATCTCAAAGCTTCCCAGCACGAGAGCTCTGTGCCTAACGGCCATAAGCGCTGAGGCATGATAGCTCCGATCTCTTCTTGCTGTATTATTCCCAGTTTCCACAGTGAATGTTGTGTCACTTTTTCTCTTATGATCTGCGGTCTCGGCTCCAATAGTTATCACTCTTTCCTAGTAGTGACCTTGTTAGTACCTGTCTCTTACCAATCTCATAGTGATTGGCGATGGCGACGTAAGACGTTCAAATGGTCAGCATGTAGGCATGTGTAGGAGTGGCTTCAGTAGAAAAAAATGAAAGGGAATAAGGGAAAGAAAAGGAAAGATGCTTGCAGTTGCCGAAAGTGAAATAGTGTTCCGCGATTACCCTAAATGACTACATTCGAATGCAGACATGATTCATTCACCATCGCCCTCTACCCTAGATCCCAGCCACTTCTAGCCTTAACGTCGACGGGACGTTAATCACTAAGATTCCTTCCTCATTCCCGCCGCAGAGTGTGCGATAGACTATGTTTCTGACAGTCTGCCGAGCTGCCTATTAACATAGCAACGTGAATAGGACTCGTTCGCCGCCACCGACCCTGGAGCGGACATAAGAACTCCTCAATCTCAGTACTGTGGTCACTTGCTGGAGGCTTTATTCCTTTGTTCTACTTCCAGTGTGCCGTCGCAGCAACTCGAATTCCTTGTAGTTAGCCTTGCCAGGTCTGACCTTCGGGGCGCCTCGCGCGTTCCCAACAATTACAAGTAGTGTACTTTCTCGCAGGTACTGTTTGCGAAGTTCTTTTAAATTAAAGTCTAGGAAGAAACATTCGTATTCCACAGGCAGCAAAGAAGAGAACAACAGTTAGTTTCTGCATGCTTGCGGTTACTTTGATCTCCAAAGGAGTCTAAACATATTGCCATTCACAGTGCATTGAAACAACTACTACTGTTTGTACAAGTATTGTTTAACACTTCTGGATGCACATACATGTTTGCTTATAAACTGTTAGCAGAGATCCTTGAACTGTCTTAAATGAACAAATGTTCTGAACACAGGGAAATCAGTAAAGAAATATCACGACTTAACATTCTTTCCGCAGAGCGATAAGCTAACAACGTTGTTAGTAAGGTGTTTACCAAGCTTCGTTCGGAGAGCAGAAAAATCGTTTTTCTGAATGTGCAGTCAATCATATCTGAAGTTCCATCGACTCTTATCTTAAGGGTGATTAATATTTCAATTGCTTCTTATCAGATGTTATCGAGATGGAACGAATCGTGCCACAGGAAAAAGAGAGATCTCTCAGCGCTTATTTCGTGAAAAAGTACGTTTAATAGTGAATAAAGAAACAACATACACTAACGTTAGTGGAAATTCCAACACCTAGTGGGAAGAGCCATAGTTTATTCAAACTCTGGGTAGATTTTAGGGATTTCACGTCATACTGAATTATCATAGTCAAGGGTTATGTAAACTTCCGTAATCTGAATAAATTCTGCATTGTCATCTACTTGATGTTTGGTGTAAAACTGATTTCAGTCACATGTATCCTGCTTGGTGGGAAAATCTTTTACAAGTGCTAGTGCAGATTCTACAGATGCATGATTATAATTCTTCACATCCTCGTTCTACTACCACATGTACTGACATGACGTACAGTACGATTGCTTGAATCATGAGCCAACAAACGCAAAACGTTTTTTATCTTTTGGATAAATTAAAACAGATAGCCATGCCCGCCAAGAAGGCTGTTCGGTAACCAAAGACCTCTTCATTGGGCGATACCAAGGCTGTAGTCCGTATGCTCGTCGTATATTCATTGTGTTACAGAGGTAGATGTGGTTTGTACGGTATACCCAACTAAAAACTTCCGGTGTTGAATCATGGTAGAGAGTATTTATTAGGCATTGGACTGACTTACAGCGAGCAGCGGAAAGTTGTGAAACAATCATGAATACAGTATCAATCTTCACCATACAGCGGAGTATGCGCTGTTTTGAAACCACGCAGCAAATTAAAACTGTGTGCTAGGATGTTCCTTTCATGATTATTATCTAATACCTCTGTACGACCAGTTTGGATTTATATTAACGTTGATAATTGCCGGAAAATCGAAGAATGGTTATTATGTTAAAGTTAAAAGCCTCGACATTTGCGATGTTTCTTGTTATAAAACTATATTATTATGTGATTAGATGGTATAAATGACTATAGCGATATTAGTGGTGATGAAACAAAATCTTAGTTTTCTTTAAATCGTGTTACGTATCTGAATTTAGTTTACGTGCAGATCATGTCTGGAAAATAAGGAACTTAATACCTTTTCTGAACTGGGACCACGTATTTTATTCTACTATATCCAGAAGACACAGCTTACGGCAGTGGTGCCATCCGCATCAGTACCGATCATGAGTTTTTAGTTTCAATTTTCCGATTTAGTGTTACTGGCAGTATATTATAATCACCTAATCAGAGAGAAATTTGAATCCGTGGAATAGCAGGACCATTGACAACTGACACACAAATTCTATTCGGTATTTATAATTACACACATAATCAGAAGAGTATGTTAAAACAGACCGTGCACTCTGCCACAAGCGAGGATATGTTTTGATATCTGTATTGTGAACAGACACTCTCAGTTTTCACAATGCCAATTAATACACTACAAGTAACGCAATATTTTAAGAAACGAAAACATTCTTTACGTTCTTCTTGTCTTCATAAGCTTCATTATGTTGTTAGCTTCTTTTTACGCTGTAGTCGAGAGTAAATCTGATGAAAAGCTTCCTTCGAAATTGAAGTTCGTTAAGTACAAATAAACTTATCGAGAAAAATCCTTACTTTAGGATTATACGCAATTTACGACGCATCAACATGGTCAAACAACGTCTATAAATGATAAATTTACTGGACATTTAAACCGGAAGCGTTTGGATAAAATTCATTTCCAACTTTCTTGATGTAAGTGTGTCTAAAGGTTTCCTGGTGAATTCCGGAGTTCTTTAATTATTTATTTATTTTTAATCCTGATCCGACCTCTGAGTACAGGACTTGATACACTCTGAGGTGAGAGAAAATATTTGTTGTAACAGTTAGTAGTTGGCAAGAACGTTTCTAAAACGTAACTGTCATTTTATGTAAACGGTAAATAAATAATAAATTACATTCCCTAATACAATATTTCCTACGAAGTAACACAGTAGAACGTGGTCGAATGGCTGAGGGTTTATTTTGCTGTTCAAAAAACATGATATTACGATCTAAATGACTTACCAGTATAACATTTTCTACGACCTGATTAGGAGGAATCTAATTAAATTGACGTCAGTAGGAGCTATGATCAGCAGTAGCACGCAGTGGTGCAGCGAAGTCGGCCGTGCCAGCTTACCACAAGGTGCACAGGAGCAGGAGGTAGCCGACGAGCATGTTGGCGCGCTGCGGCGGGCGACTGGAGAATGCGGGCAGCGCCGAGCCTCGCGCTGCATAAAAGCGGCAGCGGGTTCCCCCACCTGCCGGCTATCGCCGACGACGTGCTGCTAACCTACGACGAATAACACGCCCGCACGTCCTTCCCCTGTACACATGTCTCATTTGCGCCCGTGCTCGAGGTCAGAAAACCACAAACGGGCGGTAGTGCTGCAGCGAGGCGTACGTAGTTCGAGTGCTGAAAGTACATATCCAGCAGTCACAGGCCCTGCAGACCACGCGCTGCATCCACAAACTGTCTACATTCCTTTCTGTTCTGTGCTCGGTTCCTCCATACGTCTTCAGTTTCCAGGGCTGTCAGGTCCTCTGCCCGGTTGTCCATTCAGCGCTGCCTTGGTCGTCCCATGGGGCTTGTGATGCTTAGTTTCTCCTCAAATGCTTCCTTCACCTGCCTTTCTTCTGACGTACAGGCTACATGGCCTGTCCAATGGATTCTTTTGCTTCTCAGCTTCTGCAGTATTGTTGGTTGTTGCAGCAAGAGGTAGATTATCTCGTGCCTCCTCCTCCATTCTCCTTTATCTAAGATTAGTCCTAACACCTTCCTCATAACTCTTGTGTCAAATAGTAATAGTTTTTCCTTTCGCATTTTGTCATGCTTCAGGTTTCTGAACTGTACATAGCTGCTGGGCATATTACTGTGTTATATACTCTCATCTTAGTATTCGCTGATATTGATTTTGTTCTGAGAATCTCCTTCAGGGAATACATACATTTCATTCTCACTGGTATTCTTTTCTTGATGTCCATTTCTATGTTGTTGTTGCTGGTAAACCGAGATCCCAAGTACTAGAACTGGTGCACTCACTTGAACCTCATGCTATCTATCTCAAGAAATTCTTGCTGTTCTTGTATTCTTCCTAATTGCTTGAACTCCGCTTTGTCTTGATTCACCTTCAGTCCAACCTTCTGCGCGTAGTGGTCTATTTCCTGGTACATTTATTTCAACATATGGATTGATTCACTTAGCAGTACTATATCATCTGCATATTCTAGACAACTCAAATTACCATCCATCTATACTCCAGCCCATTCCTGTTGCCTACATTCGCTTATAACTTTCTCAAAGATTACACTGAACAAAACACATGACAGAGCATCCCCTTTTCTGAGACCTGTCTCAATCTCGAACCTTTATGACGTGATCCCTCGGAAACGCACTGCTGGCCTTTATCGATGCATACAAGTCAGCACCATTCTAACTAGCTTCTCAGGGATTTTGAAGTCACGCAGTGCATTGCATAGGCTATTCCTGTGGATACTGTCTTATGCACACTGAAAATCGACGAACAGACTATAGACGCTTTTATTATATTCCCAATCTTTTTCAAACAATTGTCTTAGGATGAAAATGTGATCTGCGGTTTGATCAAAAGCCAGCGTGGTATTCCTGTATAACGTTCTCTGTGAATGATTGTAATTTTCTCAGGATTACGACAGCACCTTTTAGGTTACATTAAACAAGCTGATACCTCTGTAGTTGCCACATTCAGTTTTTCTTCCCTTCTTGTATATAGGGCATATTATGAAGATGCTTTGAACGAATCCCGGGAAGCGTCGTTTTAGGCGTGTTCAGGGCTTGCGCACTACTGTTTACTACCCCATTCATAATACTTAACTCATTACTGGGGCCAAAGAGAAAAATAAAGTGAAGGTGAAAGGCATTGTTTCCCATGCTGTCCTTGATACTCCATATATTTTTGCAGATGGTATCGGGCATATTACGGCCATTCTTCTGGCACTCTCCCATTCTTCCATATCAACTGAATCAGTTTATATATATGTAAGCGCAAGCTCTCAACTCCTTTCTTGGTTAATTCTCCTGTTATTCTGTCCTCCCATTGGGCCTTGTTGTTTCTGATGTTTCGATTGCAATTTTCACATCTTCTTTAGTCACTCCCCATTCTTCTTCATCTTTTCTTTCGAAGGAATTTTCATATTCGATGTATCGTCAATCAGTGAAGAAGATAAAAGTTCCTGATTATCAAACTCTGCCCCAGTTCACTGGTGTGTGTTCCCTAGTGTAAGCAGTGTTGTATAGAACAGAACGTAAGGCAAAGTAATTCTTACTGTCACAGCACGAGCACCGAGAAAGAACTTTGATTTCAGACTTCACTATGAGATATACACATCCCAGCCCTCATGAGGAATAGTAACCTACTTGAAATCGAAATAATCATGGTCGCAACACAAACCAAAATCTCGGGAAGATAGTGAAATTTCTGTGAAGCAAAAGTAGAGCTGACATTAAAAATAATTAAATAGTTGATAGTTCAGTGAAAGCATGTGATGAGATGGATATTATAAAAATAATTAAATGCACAAGCAAGAACAAAATACCATTCTTTTCGGATGAGCGATAAGATTATGGGAAGAATAAGGTCATGTACTGAAAAGTGGTTAAGGTAGATGTTATCTGCAATATAGAGGAACATACGATCGAATCCCTGCTTCTACACAGATAATTTAAAGTAATACTAAGTTCCACAATCCAAGGAATATGCAATCAGAAATCATTCCCCGGACCTCTTAAACGGAATGCATGTACAGACGACAAATCAAAACTGTTCACGCGTCTTGATTAGCTCAGGTACCTTCGGTTGTATACAGCACGTACCAGTCGTAACGCAATACACACTGGCAATAGCGGCAGCACCACGTTTGGTAAGAAATGATGATTAAATCAAGACCCTAAGCTGTCGACAGGCGTTGATATATATCAACGGGGACAGTTGAAAATGTGTGCCCCGACTGGGACTCGAACCCAGGATCTCCTGCTTACGTGGCAGAAGCTCTATCCATCTGAGCCACCGAGTGCACAGAGGATAATGCGACTGCAGGGATTTATCCCTTGCATGCTCCCCGCGAGACCCACATTCACAACTTAATGTCCACACACTACATTCGTAGTGCCCCTGCCCACTAAACTCATTAATCGCGGCAGAAAATCTTACCGAGTCCCGTAAGAGTTCGGGCAATGCGTGTGCATTATGTAGGAAATGTGGGCCTCATAGTTCAGCTGTTCGGTTTCAAGAAGAATTCATAAGGCCGTACAAGCACATACACACAAAAGAAAAAGGCCGTTGTGGCCGAGTGGTTCTAGGAGCTTCAGTCCGGAACCACGTGGGTGTTACGGTCGCAGGTTCGAATCCTGCCTCGGGCATGTATGTGTCTGATGTCCTTAGTTTCGTTAGGTTTAAGTAGTTCTAAGTCTAGGGGTCTGATGACCTCATATGTTAAGTTCCATAGTGCTTAGAGCCATTTTGAACTCAAAAAATTGAAATTCAACACGTCTAAAATCAAAGATTCTCGACAATGTCTAGCTCTGTAATGGCGTTATTGTCACTGCTCTATGCCTCATTCAGTGTGAGAAATAAGTTCTGATACTTCCCAACAGATCTGAGCACTTACTTTAATCAGAGTCCCCTCTCACGCCTTGTTGAGATCTCCCATAATAGGCACCTTCCTCTATACTTAAAATCGTTTTCAGTAATAATAGAATCATTTGGGTATACTAAAAACAATTTCAAATGAGAATATAAGTAGTAATTTTCTCAAATTAAATTCTAATTGCAGTAAGGTAAAGCGAGGTGCATTCCGTCGTCTGGCGTCTCAAGTTTGATACCTATTTTTCTCAAGAATTAAGGAGTAACGAACCATAATTTCAGTTGGAAAACCATATACCGCATTAATCGTGTCAGCTGAAACGTCCTTGAATTTTAGTAGCTGCTTATCTCTTTCGTATCATTACTACGCGTCCACCCTAATTATATTAAATATTGTCTGACTGAAATTAGATGTCTTATTTAGACCCATTACGCCGAACAGTTGAACTTATTTTTTCCGGCATTTTTGATGCTTTATTTCGAGACCACAATTTATGGACCATCGTTTAACATTTATTCTCTCTTACTAAATTTCATCTTAGTGATTTTTTTTCTACTATATCTGTTTCCTGTTGTGTCTATTGCTTCTGTGAATTGTTTTATACGTACAGAAAAAACTTTCTCTTCGTTTAATTAACTTGTCCCTGACTGTTATCGAAACTGAGTGCCAGTGTAGTTTAGTGTTCCAGATTAAAAGAGGAAAGGGATTGTTGTTGAGTTTCGCGCTCACATCTGAGGGCCTACTTTGAAAATAATTTGCATAATAATTCGACCAGTGGAAAAATGCCCTCATCGGATCACAAGACAGGTTAATATGCTCCTGTTTTAAAACACTCTGATTGAAAAGTAGGATACCATCTGCCTCATTCCACCTTCCTCAGCATATTTAAGAATTTTCACTAAAATTTGGCATGCGAACATATTCGCGCTCTTCTTAACATGCAACCCAATTCTCACTTCAACAAGCTTCCCTAACTGTAACTCTCTCACACCCACTAGTCCATCGCTGTAAGTCGCTCATATCCATCCACTCCCCCAATTTCTCACTCTCACTTCCTCATTCAGCTCAATTTATTGCCACCATACCTTTGTGTCTCTCTATCTGTCACTGTCTCCCGTCTCACAGACTCAGTCTCTCTGTCTTGCTACTACTGTCTCCTCTCACTCTGTCCTCCTATTGCTCTCTCTTACTGCGAATAGCACGTTCATTCCTTCCCACTGCCGCTGTGTCTCCTCACTGTCGCTTTCTCTCTCTTCCTCTTTGTCGCTGTCAAAGACTCTGTCTCTCACTATCACTGGCTCTCACCCACTTCTACTTTCTCCTTCTCTTTATTCCTGTCCAACTGGCACTGCCTCCTTCACATATTTCCTAACACTATTCTGTCACTGTCAGCTATGTTCCACTGCCACTGCGTCCCTCTCTTTCTCTTACACTGTCACTGTCTCCTTAGCTCTTTATATACCACAACCACTGTCTGTCTTCCAGTATTTATTAGCTTTACGTCTCTTTCCCACTGCCATTGTCTTCTTCTCCCTCAGCATAAAAAAGCGCAAATATGTTCGCATGCCACAATATTTCAAAAATCCTTTAAACATGCTCAGGAAGGAGGTGGAATGAGGCAGCTGGTACCCCACTTTCTGTTCAGGGTCTTTTAAATTAGGAGCATATTAACCTTCTCTGTGCTCAGATAGTAGCATTTTTCCACCGGTTAACCCTGTTTTCGCTGCTACGGCGGGTCATGTCACTCGTATGGAAATAACTTTATGGTCAGTAAGGTTTTGATAGTTTACTTTTGTGAACAGAAATAGCTCGAAACTAATTTTATACCTCATATTGGAGTTTACGTGCACAAAAATTTTGCTTATGCTTCATTCCTATAATATAAGGTTCCCAGAACCCTTCTGATAACAATGGAGATACTTTAGAGCCTATTTCTCCTACCTTTTCGCCTCACTCCGGATATTGTATGGGTATTTTACGTGTACAAGTTGGATAACTTTGAAGCTCGGAAAACGATAAAGATATAAAGAACATTTTTAAGGTTATTCGAGATCGGGATCTTAGGAATGTACAGTAAAAATTTAATCTGTTTTCTGTGAATGGTTCAAATGGCTCTGAGCACTATGGGACTTATTTCTGTGAATAGCCGTCTTGGAATCCGCATTTTGGTTTTGGTACCCAAAAACCATGTTCATCGGGTTTTCTCAAAAACAGCCAATGACTCTATGGTATCTCCATAAGCCCCCTACGGCGTACTATAGACCACACCTAATGCAAAAACAAATAATGGTTCAAATGGCTCTGAGCACTATGGGACTTATCATCTTAGGTCATCAGTCCCCTAGAACTTAGAACTACTTAAACCTAACTAACCTAAGGACACTACACACATCCATGCCCGAGGCAGGATTCGAACCTGCGACCGTAGCAGTCCCGCGGTTCCGAACTGCAGCGCCTAGAACCGCACGACCACCGCGGCCGGCTAACAAATAATGTCTCCGAGGAAAGTCGGCCTATGTCATATCTTTGTGTTAAGTTCTTTGTACCAAGTACCAGTTGTATAGCACATGCTGGAAGCTGCAAAGTTTCGTAATCACAATGTACACGCCTACATATCCTGTAAAAGTGAGAGATGAGGTACCAAATGGCCATCACAATGGAAACAGACAGATGGATATCAACAACAAAAGCCGCCCATACTGTCACAGTAAGTTAAAAACTAAATTTTGGATTCAAATCGGCAGATAAACAATACTCATGGCGATGAATTAAAGTATGTTGCAGCTTCTTGTCACAGAGACAGCACCCAGCATTAGGCTTTAAATAGACATGTTACTTCCCGTACCCTGAAAAGGTTTGAAATCTTGTTCATGGCATAAATAAATAACTATTTCAAAAAAGTTACTTGCTGCAGTTTTATGTATTTATAAAGAACCAACTGATGTGCTCCATTGGGCTAAGATGATGAAAGCATGTAACTTTTAAAGTTCGTCATTGTAGACAAACTGCCTGCTGGCTTCTGTCTCGGGTTCTTCGGCCGACGTTCATCTAATGATTTTTCTGACGTTTCGCCAGCACGAGTGGCTGGCATTGTCAAAGCTTCACCCTTCATTGCCGGTGGTGAACTGGAGCCGAGCTCGCGGGCGCAGACTCAACAATTTCGTCATTGTACTTCATGATAGTTACAGTAAAACGTTCCTCCTGTTGGCTAAACAAATAATTCCTAGTTCAAAGTTCTCCAAAACATTTGACCCTATCTTTCTATAACCAATGAACCCGTTTTTGTGCGTGACGTTTCGGGACATACTAGGTAACGAATGTTGCCGCATGCGTACCGATTAATTACTCTCTTCTAAATTTGTAATACGGATTTCGTAAATGATGCGGTTTTGCTAAAAATGTGATCGGTCTGAAATCACTCACTGCTATAAGACGAATGCCCCTAAAATAACTTGGGTGCATTTTGTATTAATTTTATTTTTATTTTTCTAATAAAATTTTTGGAAGCTCGTACTACAATAAATTTCACAAAAACTACAAAAATATAATCCAGTGTTGTACTCATCAAGACAAGAAAAGCTATCACAGAAAGGCTGTTCGGTGCTACCACTGCAGGGACATAAAAGTTATTGGTCATATGGCGGGATCAAACTTTGATCCTACGTGTGAAGACCGGGCACTTTGAATCGCCATTCTGATCTTCGCGGACTGGTTTCAATGCCATTTGTGTCCAGGTTTAGTCCATGTGTGTAGGTTTTTTTATGAAATGACCTTCGCTGCACGGGCACAGTCGCAGCTCGGCTCTCGCTTCAAGTTTGTCTTTTCGAAGGTTTGGTTTCCGGTTTACTTCGCACTCATTTCCTGGTTTGTCCTGTGCTTTTCCGCTCTCTGTTTTTTCCAATTCAGCTTCTCGCATCTGTGAGTGAGCCACTTGCCCCATTCTCAGTACTTCCATCCTGGTTGCTCCAGATGATGAGGAAGGGACTCTCCTGCGATACTGTTTAGTACTTTGTAACAAATTTTGTCTTGAATACTGACTGGAACTCAAGTGTTGCTACATTAATTAAAAAGAAATGAATTCAGGGTTCCTGTTGCCATAGAAATGAAATTCTTCCATACATTCCTCAGAAAATATACCATGTTTTTAAGGTACCAAATGGCTCTGAGCACTATGGGACTTAACATCTGAGGTCATCAGTCCCCTAGAACTTAGAACTACTTAAACCTAACTAACCTAAGGAAATCACACACATCCATGCCCGAGGCAGGATTCGAACCTGCGACCGTAGCGATCGCGCGGTTCCAGACTGTAGCGCCTAGAACCGCTCGGCCACCCCGGCCGGCAAGGTACTAAAAATGTGGTATGCACCCATAGATAAAAAGGCTTTCTGATAATTTAAGCAAGGTTCTTAAACAAACATAAAATAATATTGAGGTTATAAATCTTTTTTAAGGATCAACTGACGACATAAAGTCTCTAAATGAGTCCGCGTACATGTTATGGCACATTATCTGTAAAAGTCCATCTTGATCACATAAATTACACATTTCAGAATTATTGTTTTCACCTATTGCCGTCTTCAGATCATAAAAATATTGTGATGTCAGTATCGACGTCAAAATCTGTGGTGTCACCGCCAGACACCACACTTGCTAGGTGGTAGCTTAAATCGGCCGCGGTCCATTTAGTACATGTCGGACCCGCGTGTCGCCACTGTGTAATCGCAGACCTAGCGCCACCACCAAGGCAGGTCTCGTGATACGAGAGAGCACTCGCCCCAGTTGTACGAGAACCTAGCTACCGCCCAGTTGTACGAATCCTTTCTCTCTCATTAGCCGAGAGAGACAGAATAGCCATCAGCTAAGTTAATGGCTACGAACTAGCAAGGCACCATTAGCCATACAGTGATTGTATTTAAAGTCTCCTGTGTACCGTGAAGATCGATGTACCACAAGGATTAATTAAAGTTAAGTATTAAACCTGCTCCGTACTTTTCTTCCTAACATTAATTACGTATCCTGTTCCAGTACTTCACGTCCGTCTGCGTTAGTCTCGCGTGCATTTTCAGCCACCTCAGCTTCACGGTGTCGGCCCGGCTGCCGACACAACATTAATTGGCGACGATTTAAAGTGTTCTTTCTGATTGCTTACATTTAATTGTGTCATGGCTTCGCCACATTCTCCAGATGTACTGTCCGAATTTTATCGCTTGCAGAATCAGCAGACGCAGGCGTTACTGGATGCCCTTGGACAGCTCGTCCAGGGTCAACGTACCATTCAAACCGATGCGGCCGCCGCCGCTTCTTCGCTACCGCTGCCACTGAACGCTGTTGCACCTCCCTTTCGACCATACGTGGCAGCCGATGAGACGTGGCAAGAGTGGTCTCGCCAGTTCCACTTCCACCTTGCTGCCTACAGAATTCAAGGTAATGAGCGGCAGCCGTTTTTGCTTTCTTGTGTCGGTGTGTCCACATACCGTGTGATAGTGAAATTGTTTCCCCGACGCGACGTAGCAACTCTGTCCTACGAGGAAATTTTGTCTGCATTAGATGCCTATTTCAAAGAAACAGTTAATGTGGTTGCAAAACGGTATACGTTCTTTCGTACAAAACGTACGGCCGGTCAAACTAATAGGGAGTGGGTAGCAACATTGCAAGGACTTACTAGGGACTGTGCCTTTGAATGTGACTGTGGTCTTTCTTATTCAGATACAATGGTGCGTGATGCAATTGCACAGAACGTTTCTGATGTTCGCATACGGGAGCAAATTTTGAAACTAGTTAATCCCTCCCTTCAACAAGTGATAGACATATTGGATAGACAGGACACACTTGACTGTGCTCAGGAATCTTTTGAAACTTCGCCAGCCGTGTGTAACATTAACCGGCCCGCCGGGCGCGCTCGCGCAACGCGGCCCGGTCAACTGCCCTCGCGGCCGTCCGCACAGCTGCCGCCGCGCGCTAAGCCAGGTGTGCCGCGCCAGCACACACATGTAGTGAAATCGTGCCCGCGGTGTGCTACTCGACATTCGCGTGAACATTGCCCGTCACGCCAAGCTCTTTGCTTTTTCTGCAATAAGAAAGGACATGTTCAAAGTGTTTGCCAGAAAAAGCTCAGATCAGACACTCACAATCATTCCAGGCCCTTTGCTTCGCGCCGGAATCGAACCAAGGACACTCAGGCTCGTGGACCTTCACCTATGGACATTCATGTCGTTAATTCCACTTCGTCCAGTGACACTTTCTCTAACAGTGACTGTGATCGTCCCACAAAAACTGTGCGTCGACGTCGCCGGAAATCACGTCAATTAGCAAGTGATTCTGTACCAGCGTCTATTCAAATTGCACAAAACAGTCGCTCTTGTCGTCAGCAGGACAATAAACCTTTTGTGGACTTAGACTTTGAAGGCAAAGTGATACCATTCCAGCTCGATACCGGAGCTGCAGTTTCATTGCTCAATCACGACACGTACAAACAACTGGGCAAACCTCCGTTGCGTTCCGCAAATGTTAAGCTAACTACATATTCCGGACAGAAAATTCCTGTGTTAGGACAGTGCAGCCTTCTTGCAACATACAAGGGACAAACAAAACTTGTGTCATTTTACGTTCTTCGTTCTTCTTCTGCTGTGAACTTGTTTGGTCTAGATTTATTTCAGTTGTTTAACATGTCTATTGTAAATCAGGTCCTATCAGTGAATCAGACTGTGCCTACCGACAGTGTTTCTCGGCTGTGTGACGAATTTGCAGACATTTTTGCACCGGGCTTAGGTTGCGCTAAAAACTATGAAGCACATTTAGAACTGAAGGTAAACGCGCAACCGAAATTTTTCAGGGCGCGCAATGTTCCCCACGCATTGCGTGATGAGGTCGCAAGAACGTTACACGATCTCGAATCACAGGGTGTAATTGAACGTGTGCAAGCTTCTCTCTGGGCCTCACCCTTAGTAATTTTGCCAAAACCTTCCGGAAAATTGAGACTTTGCGTGGACTTCAAGGCCACAGTGAATCCACAGCTCGTGACTGCTACTTTTCCTTTGCCCCGCCCGGAAGATCTTTTTGCTAAACTGTGCCCGGGAAAATATTTTTCAAAGTTGGACCTAGCCGATGCGTACTTGCAAATACCGGTGGACGACGAATCCCAGCGCGTATTGGTGGTTAACACGCATCTTGGATTGTACCGCTTCAAAAGACTGCCATTCGGGTGTGCATCCGCCCCTGCCTTGTTTCAGCAATATTTACAAACTATTTGTGCGTCGGTCCCTACTGCAGCAAACTATCTGGACGATATAGTGATCTCCGGACAGACAGAAGCAGATCATCTTGCGAATTTACGAACATTATTTCAGGTCTTGCGGCAAAATGGTCTTCGCTTGAGGAAGGACAAATGTGTGTTTTTTGCTCGTGACTTACCATACCTGGGACATGTCATTAATGCCCAAGGCATACATCCGAGTCCAGAGCACCTCCGTGCCATACAAGAATTGCCTTCCCCTCAAAATGTGAAACAGCTACAGAGTGTGTTGGGTAAAATTAATTATTACCATAAATATGTGCGCAATGCCTCTTCCATTTCAGCTCCGCTTCATCGCTTACGCCGTAAAGGTGTTCCGTTCGTCTGGACGACGGAATGCGAACGCGCCTTTCGCCAGTTGAAATCGGCGTTGCTTTCTAATACTTGCCTTACGCCATTCGATCCCCAGAAACCCCTTTTGTTGATGGTAGATGCATCGGATTTCGGGATCGGTGCTGTGCTTGCGCACAAAGTTGGCTCCCATGATCGCCCTATTGCCTTTGCGTCCAAATTGCTCTCGTCTGCGCAAAGAAATTATTCACAGATAGAGAAAGAAGCTTTGGCTCTCGTGTTTGGTGTTACTAAGTTCCATGATTTCTTGTATGGTCGTCACTTTACCATCATCACAGACCACAAACCTTTGACATCGCTTTTTCATCCGACCAAGCCTGTACCTCCACGTACAGCGCAGAAATTCATTCGCTGGTCTATTTTCCTCTCGCAGTACCGCTACGATATCTTGTATCGGTCCACTGCTAAGCACGGAAACGCCGATGCGTTGTCCTGTTTGCCTGTTGCTGAGGATAAAGCATTCGATTCTTCCGAACTTGCTTGCATGTTCATTGATTCGGAAACCGATGAAGTGGTCGAATCGTTTCCGATTGATTTTCGTCGTGTCGCTACAGCCACAGCTGCTGACCCTGTCCTTGCTACTGTTTTACGTTTTGTTGCTACGCAATGGCCTTTGTCAAAGTCTCGGATCGAGGATCCGTTGGTTCGCCGATTTTTTGCTCACAAGGAGACTTTTTGTTCGTCGTGGTGTTTTGTTGTTGCGTTCTGATAATGATCAGTCCAGAGTCGTGGTCCCACGTTCGTTACAGTCCTCTGTTTTACGGCTTCTTCACCAAGGACATTGGGGTATAGTGCGAACGAAACAACTTGCTCGTCAGCACTGTACTTGGTTCGGAATCGATGCTGCGATTACGAATATGTGTTCTTCGTGCCCGGCGTGTGCCGAACAACAATCCGCACCGCCGCGGAAAGTCTTTGCATGGCCAAAAGCCACTTCCCCTTGGCAACGCTTGCACATTGATTTTGCTGGTCCATTCTGGAATGCTCGATGGTTGGTTCTGGTCGACGCCTTCAGTAATTTTCCTTTTGTTGTCCGGATGTCTTCCACGACGTCCTCCGCCACCATCCAAGCGTTGTCTGCTATCTTTGGCATTGAAGGTCTTCCGCAGACTATTGTTTCCGACAATGGCCCACAATTCATGTCCGCAGAATTTCAGTCTTTCTGCCAGGCCAATGGTATTCAACATCTGACATCCGCGCCGTTTTCGCCTCAGTCCAACGGTGCCGCTGAACGATTGGTCCGGACTTTCAAGTCACAGATGTTGAAATTGAAAGAGTCGCATTCTCGGGAGGACGCATTGTTGCTCTTTTTGTCTTCGTATCGCTCTCAGCCCCGAGATGGTCGCTCGCCGGCTGAGTTGCTCCACGGTCGTCCTCATCGCACCTTGATGTCTTTGCTGCATCCGCCGCATCAGGTTCCTGTGCAGCGGCAGACTCCTGCTTTTGCTCCAGGCGACGTTGTATTTTATCGCAACTATCGCGGTTCACGGCGTTGGCTCGCAGGGCGCATTCTTCGCTGCCTCGGCCGCGCGATGTATTTGGTTTTGGGGGCCTCTGGTGAGGTGCGTCGGCATCTCAATCAGCTGCGCCTCTGTCGTCGCTCGGGTTCTGCCGCTCCCCGTCTGCTTTCAGCGACGGTGCCGTCCGGTCAGCGCCCTGGGGACCCATCTACTGGCTCGCCTCATCCCCAGGTGTTACCGACGATGCTTTCCATTTTGCCCCATGGCGACGCGCCGCCGCCGCCGCAGCAGCAGCAGCCGCCGCCGCCGCCGCTTGTTCTCCCGCCGGCGCCGCCCGCATTCGACGCTTCGTTGCAGCCGCCAAGCGCCTCCCAGGGTCACGCGCCGCCGATAGCTTCCCGTGACCAGCTGTCCTCCGCCATGGACCTCCCGCCCGCTCCGGACCACATGACGTCATCGCGCGTCGGCTACCCCGACGCAATGGAGGTTGATCCTTCGATCCCTCCTGTCTCTTTACGGGCGCATACACCGCATGTTGACGTGCACCCTGGACTAGTTTTTCAGGCGTTTCCTAGCTCCCCTCGGACCGGATGGCCGGGTGCGGGTGGCACAGCCTCGCCTGTTGTTCGGCTCCCCACCTCATCGCATACGTCAACATGTGGTCCTCCCCACGGCGGGCGGAAGCCTTATCACACGACCGTTCGCCGATTTGCGGGGGAGGAATGTGGTGTCACCGCCAGACACCACACTTGCTAGGTGGTAGCTTAAATCGGCCGCGGTCCATTTAGTACATGTCGGACCCGCGTGTCGCCACTGTGTAATCGCAGACCTAGCGCCACCACCAAGGCAGGTCTCGTGATACGAGAGAGCACTCGCCCCAGTTGTACGAGAACCTAGCTACCGCCCAGTTGTACGAGAACCTAGCTACCGCCCAGTTGTACGAATCCTTTCTCTCTCATTAGCCGAGAGAGACAGAATAGCCATCAGCTAAGTTAATGGCTACGAACTAGCAAGGCGCCATTAGCCATACAGTGATTGTATTTAAAGTCTCCTGTGTACCGTGAAGATCGATGTACCACAAGGATTAATTAAAGTTAAGTATTAAACCTGCTCCGTACTTTTCTTCCTAACATTAATTACGTATCCTGTTCCAGTACTTCACGTCCGTCTGCGTTAGTCTCGCGTGCATTTTCAGCCACCTCAGCTTCACGGTGTCGGCCCGGCTGCCGACACAACAAAATCTATATTCTAGTCACATAGTAAGTGCTCATAGTAAGTGCTTTCTTTTAAGATTGGCCTGTTTCTGTATAAAATTTCTTCTATTGTGCTAGAGGAAAATAAGATAGAACTATATACATAAACGGCGCTCATTTTAGTGTCACTTTTCGTTAAGAACCACCGGTAAATACACACCTATCACTACTCTCCATCTTTTATGTTAAGAGACTTTCCCATACTCTTGCATGATGTCGTACTGAAATTCCTGTAGTGACTTGCTCTTTCTTCCCAAACAGAATTCACGGAATTTACTCATTAACCAATATGGTGACCGTTCTGTTCTGAGTTGGGTAAGCCACCTCGTCGGAACTAAAAGTTCCTCCAAAACTTTATTTTTGCTTGATGTGGTTCATAATGTGAAGCTTATGCTTTGTCCATTGCCATATCTCGTTTGCTGCGTAGCTAGTAAAACAAGGAAGTATAGAATCAGTCTGTTGACAGGTAAAGCATTTGTCAGTATTTGACAAGCAGATCCTGAATAGACGCTCGTTTGTAGTTATGGTGGTGTATAAAGTTCAATACCACATAGTTTTCATGTTTTAAGGTAAGGTTTTGACATCAATATTTTACCAAACCCTATTCCAAGCGGTTGTGTGGAAGTATTTCTCTAATCTTCATGTACATTTATCATCTGCCAGCACATTACAGACTTCCTTTATTGTGCAGTTCCTCACCCTTCGCATATAGCTGTTCTTAATCATATATGTTTTAATTTGTGGCAACTTTATGGCTGACCATACCTGGCGCCCAGTTTTCTGGAGGTTTGACTGCATTAACAACGTACGCTGTGAGCTTTCCGTGTCTTGATGTTAGTGCTCTGCATTTGTTTCTAACGTTGGTGAGTCTCAAATCACCTTTTGTTTCAAGTAGGGTCATGGTTGGGTTTCAACAATAAGGATACGCCCTCTTCATATGAACCACGCAAGAACAGAGTCAAGACCGTGAACTACGTATACAGTGACGCTAACACCTTATTCGGACCGCACCTAGCGCTGCCGATCAAATCACTAATAAATATCTCGCGACCGCTGTACACCGTTTAATTGGCGTTAATTTCAATTGTTGTGTCTAGTACGTCTCGCTGGTATGATAATATGTTGCCGCCATAACCCAACATGGGCGAAAGTGTTGCCACAATTTGTAACGTGTCTGTACATGCCTAGACTGTCCAGTGTGGAACTTGAGGGGACCACGCATACTCGTCATTACCGATTTCGTCAAAATTTATGGTATACCCAGGGCTTAGTTATAAGTCAAGGTGACGGGAGTGGGAGCTCCAAATGGTCAAGCGTTTAGAGACAATTATAATTTTGGCGCGGGTCGGGTGAGGCAAAAGTCATGTAAGTTAGCGTAGCTTCCACACGGCGCTTGGCGCAGTGGAAAGCGTACAGAACTGTATTCCGAGGTCGTGGGGTCGAGTCCCTGTGCGGGAAAGCTTTTTTTATTTTTAATTTATGTCACTTGAACCGCAAATAAAGCGAAATGTGCGAGTAATGTGCAAAACATAGGAATGACGTCATTACTTCATCAAAATCTGAAAAACTTAACATCCGGAAATGTTTAGACATGTGATGAAGCCTTATGCGCAGGAGAAAAAATTTCTTCTTTTAATTGATTTGTGACAGGAAGGGGGGAAGGGGGACAAACAATTCCACAATTATCCGACGATATTTTTTAGGATGAAGAGGGGCTGTTATCGTACGGTATTAAACTGATTCTCCTCAACAGCAACCTCTATTTATGCTGCCGGATAAAGAATTTGATCAAAAAGCTTTGAACTGTTCTTATTTCACTGAGAGATAGAAAAACAAATCGCAGCCAGAGAAAACTGCTTCAAAATACATTCAGTTCTGCAGTTCTACATCACCAGCTATCCTCGCGAATATTTGGCGAAATGACGCGTTGCGGTTGGTTTGCTGCAAAACCATGCGATGAGAGAGAAACTTCCATGAATATAAATTAAGTTAGTTTTTTTATTGGAAATTTTAAACTGCTAATGTGCGACGTAACTGCAAATATGCAAAGTTTATAACGTGTGCAAAATGCCGACAAAATTCCCCTGTGTTTACGATGACCATCGCACACCAGCTGTAAAATATATATGTCTAGTTTTATATCTGACGTTCTCGTAACGCCTTGTAATACCTTCCTGGAAATTTATTTGAAATCCCAAATTTTCCTTTGCCCTTCCTTTCTATGCATTTTACTGAGCATTATTTCGGTTTATTTACGTAAAGGTTCGGTTTGTTTACGTAACAATTGAAAACTAATAAAAACGATTCCACGTAGGGACCCGACAACACGAGTCTTTCCGCTGAGGCAACCGCTGCGTCGAAATCACACTATCATGAATGGCTCATGCCTTGCCCGACACGAACCAGAACGCTACTTTAGAAGCTTGGCAATCTGCAGCTTCCACTTCCGTCACGTTAATTTCTGGCCAATTTGTCAGTTATTGGGAGCGTCAATGTTAGGCGGGTCATGGAGCCCCTCAGGAACATGTGGCTAGGGCGGGGAAGAAGTCCAACGTTCACTCAGTGTGCTTGCCGGGGGGCCTTGTCCAGAATATGGAAGAGGCTCTTCCCGCGGCTATCGAGCGTGCGGGGTGCAGCCAGCTGCAGATTGTAGCACATGCCTGTCGTTGGGGTTTCAAGGAAATCCTTGGGTCCTTTCGACGTCTGGCTAAATTGGCAAAGGCGGCCTCATCTCTCGAGGAGTGGAAGCCAAGCTGACGATCTGCAGCATCGTACCCAGGGTGAACCGGGATCCTCTGGTTTGCAGTCGAGTGGAGAATCTAAACCAGAAGCTACGTCGACTCTGTGACGAAAGTGGTTGCAGATTCCTCGACCTACGCTATGGGGTGTAAGGTTGTAGGACGCCCCTCGATAGATCAGGGGTGCACCACACACAGGAAGCAGCTACATGGGTTGCACAATACTTGCGGCGTGCACATGGGGGTTGTTAAGATTAGGTTCCTCCCCACGGGAAACAAACAGTTGGCCTGAAAAATTACCAGTTCATGACACTGATGTCGGTGTGCCAATTGTAAAAATTGTTAGTTCGTCTAAACAGGTCATTCCAAAGGATTTAAATATACTAAATCTCATGTTAGTAAATTGTCGAAGTGCCTGTAGCAAGATCCTCGAGTTACTCTCCGAAATAAACAGTAGAAATGCCAATATTGTATTAGGTACCGAAAGCTGTTTAAAACCAGACATAAATAGCAGTGAAATCTTGAACTCGGACTGGACAATGTTTAGGAAGGATAGGTTCAAATGGCTCTGAGCACTATGGGACTCAACATCTATGGTCATCAGTCCCCTAGAACTTAGAACTACTTAAACCTAACTAACCTAAGGACAGCACACAACACCCAGCCATCACGAGGCAGAGAAAATCCCTGACCCCGCCGGGAATCGAACCCGGGAACCCGGGCGTGGGAAGCGAGAACGCTACCGCACGACCACGAGATGCGGGCTAGGAAGGATAGGAGTGATGCTATGGGAGGTGGTGTGTTCATTACAGTTAAAAGCTGTTTAAACGCAGTTGAGATCGATACTGGGTCAGACTGTGAAATAGTCTGGATAAAGCTGTCAATCATACAAGGATTGACCATTGTATTAGGAAGCTTTTATAGATCACCAGCATTCGCAACAAACGTCGCAGAATGTATAAGGAAAGTCTTGAGTACATAGGAAGTAAATATCCATATTATGCATTAGTTAGAGGTGGAGACGTTAATCTGGCATCCATTGACTCGGAAAATTACACGTTTATCACAGGGGCAGAAGCAAAGACTCGTGTGAAGCTATTCTAGGAGCGCTCTCAACATACAACCTTGAGCAGTTGGTTAGAAAACCAACTCGAGATGGGAACATATTAGATATCTTGGCCACAAACAGACCTGATTTTTTGGGGAAGTTAATCTAGAAAAAGATATTATCGACCATAATGTCGTTGTGGCTTCTATGTCGGTGGAATCTGCAAAGAAACCAAAGAAACAGTGTAGAGTTTTCTGGTTTGGCGAAAACAAATGAAAGTGTCATTAATGTATATCTTCATAGTCAGCTCCAAGCATTCACCACGAGACACAAAAATATTGAGTATCTTTGGTCGGAATTTAAAGGTATTGCCCACTACGTGCTAGAGAAGTATGTGCCTAGCAAAAATATAGGGGAGGGAAAGGATCCACGTTGGTACAACGAACATAATAGGAAGTTGCTGAGGAAGCAGAGAATTTTGCACGGTCGTTTTAAGCATAGTCACTACCCCGCAGACAAACAGACATTATGCGAACTGAAAGCAGCTGTCAAAAGGTCAATGAGAGATTCTTTTAACGAATTTTAAAGCAATATTTTATCTACACGTTCTAAAAATAACCCCAAAAAATTTTGGTCGTACATAAAATCTATGAACACTGCAAATAATTCTATGTCATTACACGGTAGTAACAGACCAATTACGGTTATTGTAATGAGAGTATTTGAACTGAGAGCTCAAAAAATACTTATCACTTGATTCCTAAACATGTTGCGTTACTTCCCTGGGTGGCTTGTGCGAGGCAAGCATCGAAGGACGCGGCACACGGCATTTCCGGCTGGGGGCTGCACCTCCCTGAATTCTGAGGTGCTTGTACAATAGGCTTAAGCATCTGGCAGAACGATTGATGTCGGTCGAGTTTCGCGTATTGTATGCAGGGTGAAATGACCTGCGAGACGTCAGAGTGTCGCCGCAGTTTATGTGTTTACCGTTCCGGCGCGTCCGGAGCGAAGATTCTTGGCACCGACTGACTGCATTGTCCTCTTGATTCTGAGAATACTTGTGGATCGTGCCCTGCTGGGTGCGACTGTCTGGCGCCGGACTGCCGGTGGTCTAGGCAGGTTGTTTTCGTAGCCGGTCATACGGCAAGTTCAGTGCCCTCACCTGAATAGCAGAGGCATGATTGGTCAACTTAAACTGAGGTTAGTTGACGTCATAAAGCCCTGCTCGATATTGGAGGGAACGGTCCCTATTGGCGCGAATGATTTTGCGAGGCAGTGTGGGAGAATTTTGGAATCAGCACTGAATGTTGATTCGCGGTTTTTGGAGGAGAGTAGGGAGTTGAGCAATGCTGGCTTCGCTCTTGCATCGCATCACAGAGAGGGATTCAGGATCTGATCTTCGTTGAAGCCGCAGTATTGCGACTTGGTCGCTCTTTTTAGGAAGAACTTAAAATTCTCGGATAGCCTTAGAGGGCCAGGGGTTCACACAGAGTTGCTGCACAGCAGAAGTCGGCGCCTACATCATCAGCACGCTGCCTACCGACGACGTGCTGCAGATTTCAGTACTGGTACAGTATTTTGCGGTTCTGGCGTTGTAGAACCTTATCAATTTTATACTGAATCCCTCAGCAGCACGCAAGCTCGCATTGCTACAAGTCCACCTTGCTTGTTTCTCCATGTGATCCTATTTGAGCACTCACTACTAATTTCCATACTGCTATATAGTCAGAAGATTAATATTTGATTCATTAGGACCTCCAATCATTATCGTCGATCTATTGCATCACAGACAGTACGAGGCCCTTGTTCTCGAGCCAACTCTTATTCTCATAATATTTCAGTACACGCTATCCTTTAACCTACTGTTTGTGTCGATAATCATGTGCATTTATGTTCTGATGTATAATAAACCTCATTGTAATATTTAATTCACCTAACATTTCGTAGATATATGCTGAATGCCATTTCCTGTTGTTTATTATGATAAAGTTCTCTTTTTTCTGAGTAGATTACGATTTCTATTAAATTATTGTCAGTGGGCACTCCGTATTTTAACAACTAGCAAGGTCCACCATCATTTTCTTCCGATACCGTTGTGCCCATAATTAATTAGGTGGAAGATAAGGAGGGGGTCGAGTGCATGTCTCGCTCTACATCTACATCTACATCTACATGATTACTCTGCAATTCACATTTAAGTGCTTGGCAGAGGGTTTGTCGAACCAAAATCACACTATCTCTCTACCATTCCACTCCCGAACAGCGCGCGGGAAAAACGAACACCTAAACCTTTCTCTTATTTTATTTTTATGATCATTCCTACCTATGTAGGTTGGGCTCAATAAAATATTTTCGCATTCGAAAGAGAAAGTTGGTGACTGAAATTTCGTAAGTAGATCTCGCCGCGACGAAAAATGTCTTTGCTTTAATGACTTCCATCCCAACTCGCGTATCATATCTGCCACACTCTCTCCCCTATTACGTGATAATACAAAACGAGCTGCCTTTTTTGCACCCTTTCGATGTCCTCCGTCAATTCCACCTGGTAAGGATCCCACACCGCGCAGCAATATTCTAACAGAGGACGAACGAGTGTAGTGTAAGCTGTCTCTTTAGTGGACTTGTTGCATCTTCTAAGTGTCCTGCCAATGAAACGCAACCTTTGGCTCGCCTTCCCCACAATATTATCTATGTGGTCTTTCCAACTGAAGTTGTTCGTAATTTTAACACTCAGGTACTTAGTTGAATTGACAGCCTTGAGAATTGTACTATTTATCGAGTAATCGAATTCCAACGGATTTCTTTTGGAACTCATGTGGATCACCTCACACTTGTCGTTATTTAGCGTCAACTGCCACCTGCCACACCAAGCAGCAATCTTTTCTAAATCGCTTTGCAACTGATACTGGTCTTCGGATGACCTTACTAGATGGTAAATTACAGCATCATCTGCGAACAACCTAAGAGAACTGCTCAGATTGTCACCCAGGTCATTTGTATGGATCAGGAACAGCAGAGGTCCCAGGACGCTTCCCTGGGGATCACCTAATATCACTTCAGTTTTACTCGATGATTTGCCGTCTATTACTACGAACTGCGACCTTCCTAACAGAAAATCACGAATCCAGTCGCACAACTGAGACGATACCTCATAGGCCCGCAGGTTGATTAGAAGTCGCTTGTGAGCAGCGGTGTCAAAAGCTTTCCGGAAATCTAGAAATACGGAATCAACTTGAGATCCCCTGTCGATAGCGACCATTACTTCGTGCGAATAAAGAGCTAGCTGCGTTGCACAAGAACGATGTTTTCTGAAACCATGCTGATTACGTATCAATAGATCGTTCCCTTCGAGGTGATTCATAATGTTTTAATACAGTATATGCTCCAAAACCCTACTGCAAACCGACGTCAATGATATATGTCTGTAGTTCGATGGATTACTCCTACTACCCTTCTTAAACATTGCTGCGACCTGCGCAATTTTCCAATCTGTAAGTACAGATCTATCGGTGAGCGAGCGGTTGTATATGATTGCTAAGTATGGAGCTATTGTATCAGCGTAATCTGAAAGGAACCTAATCGGCATACAATCTGGACCTGAAGACCTGCCCGTATCAAGCGATTTGAGTTGCTTCGCAATCCCTAAGGTATCTACTTCTAAGAAACTCATGCTAGCATCTGTTGGTGTTTCAAATTCTGGAATATTCCATTCATCTTCCCTGGTGAAGGAATTTCGGAAAACTGCGTTCAATAGCTCCGCTTTTAGCGACACAGTCGTCGGTAACAGTACCATCGGCACTGCGCAGCGAAGGTATTGACTGCGTCTTGCCGCTTGTGTACTTTGCATACGACCAGAATTTCTTCGGATTTTCTACCAAATTTCGAGACAATGTTTCGTTGTGGAACCTATTAAAGGCATCTCGCATTGAAGTTCGTGCCAAATTTCGCGCGTCTGTAAATTTTAGCCAATCTTCTGAACTTCGCATGCTTTTTCCGTTGTCTCTGCAACAGCGTTCGGATCTGTTTTGTGTACCATGGGGGATCAGTTCCATCTCTTACCAATTTATGAGGTATGAATCTCTCAATTGCTGTTGCTACTATATCTTTGAATCTGAGCCACATCTCGTCTATATTTGCATAGCCAGTTCGGAAGGAATGGAGATTGTCTCTTAGGAAGGCTTCTAGTGACACTTTAACTGCTTTTTTAAATAAAATTATTTTGCGTTTGTTTCTGGTGGATTTGGAAGAAACGGTATTGAGCCTAGCTACAACGACATGTGATCACTAATCCCTGTATCAGTCATGATGCTCTCTATTAGCTCTGGATTGTTTGTGGCTAAGAGGTCAAGTGTGTTTTCGCAACCATTTACAATTCGCGTGGGTTCGTGGACTAACTGCTCGAAATAATTTTCGGAGAAAGCATTTAGGACAATCTCGGAAGATGTTTTCTGCCTACCACCGGTTTTGAACAAGTATTTTTGCCAACATATCGAGGGAAGATTGAAGTCCGCACCAACTATAACCGTATGAGTGGGGTATTTATTTGTTACGAGACTCAAATTTTCTCTGAACTGTTCAGCAACTATATCATCGGAGTCTGGGGATCGGTAGAAGGAGCCAATTATTAACTTAGTTCGGCTGTTAAGTATAACCTCCACCCATACCAATTCGCACGGAGTATCTACTTCGACTTCACCACAAGATAAACCACTACTGGCAGACACAAATACTCCACCACCAATTCCGCCTAATATATCTTTCCTGAACACCGTCTGAGACTTCGTAAAAATTTCTGCAGAACTTATTTCAGGCTTTGGCCAGCTTTCTGTACCTATAACGATTTCAGCTCCTGTGCTTTCTATTAGCGCTTGAAGCTCAGGGACTTTCCCAGCACAACTATAACAATTTACAACTACAATTCCGACTGTTCCTTAATCCAAGTAAGTCCTGCATTTGCCATGCACCCTTAGAGATTGCACCCCACCCTGTACTTTCCCGAGGCCTTCTAACCTAAAAAACCACCCAGTCCACGCCACACAGCCTCCGCTACCCGTGTAGCCGCCAGCTGAGTGTAGTGAACTCCTGACCTATTCAGCGGAACCCGAAACCCCACCACCCTATAGCGCAAGTCAAGGAACCTGCAGCCAACACGGTCACAAAACCGTCAGAGCCTCTGATTCAGACCGTTCACCCGGCTCTGCACCAAAGGTCCGCAGTCGGTTCTGTCAACGATGCTGCAGATGGTGAGCTCTGCCTTCATCTCGTAAGCAAGACCGGCAGCCTTCACCAAATCAGATAGCCGCTGGAATCCAGAGAGAATTTCCTCAGATCCAAAGCGACACACGTCATTAGTGCCGACATGTGCCACCACCTGCAGCTGGCTGCACCCTGTGCTCTTCATGGCATCCGGAAGGACCCTTTCCACATCAGGAATGACTCCACCCGGAATGCACACGGAGTGCACACTGGATTTCTTCCCCTCCTTAGCCGCCATATCCCTAAGGCGCCCCATTACGCGCCTAACATTGGAGCTCCCAACTACCAATAAGCCCACCCTCATGCAAAATTCGTCTGAATTAAAGGGGTACAAACTCTTCTCCACCCTGGCACCTAGCACGGTCTATGATACAGTTTTTGTTTTGGCAAAAAACCTAAAACCGATACAAATTTATCGTGAACTGTGCGAAGTGTACGTAAACAACGTAATGAGTGAATGTTTCGTTCGGAAATGGTGCATTCGGTTTAAAAATGGCCGAACCAACGTTCATGGTGAAGAGAAGTGTGGACGCCCGAGCATTGTGACTGCCGATCTTGTCGCTAAAGTTGATGAAACGCTTCGTGAAAACCGTCGCTTCCCAATAACGGAGCTTCCGGTTTTTTTTCCACAAGTTTCACGGACTTTGTTGTTTGAAATTGTTGCTCAGAAGCTAGGCTACCACAAATTTTGCGCACGATGGGTGCCCAAAATGCTTGCAGAGCACCATAAAGAACAGCGAATGGGGGCAATGTTGACCTTGCTGGAGGCCTACCACAAACATGGTGATTCATTACTGGATCGAATCGTAACCGGTGACGAGACCTGCGTGAAACACGTCAATTGTGAGGCAAAATTACAGTCCATGGAGTGGGGCTTCACAAGGTCTTTCCAAAAACCAAGAAGATGTTTGCAAACCTTGTCAGCAAGGAAGTTGATGGTGACAGTGTTTTTGGATAGGCAAGGTGTGCTTATTATTGATTTTATCGAACGTGGAGCAACCATAAATTCTGCCCGGTACTGTCAAACTTTGCACAGCCTTCAAATAGCAGTTCGTCTAAGGCACTGCAGTCATGAACTGTGCGGCTGGTCCCGGCGAAGGTTAGAGTCCTCCCTCGGTCATGGGTGTGTGTGTTTGTCCTTAGGATAATTTAGGTTAAGTAGTGTGTAAGCTTAGGGACTGATGACCTTAGCAGTTAAGTCCCATAAGATTTCACACACATTTGAACATTTGAACAGAGTAGCAGTTCAAAACAAACGCCGAGGGAAGCTGACGTAGCCGGCCGGAGTGGCCGTGCGGTTCTAGGCGCTGCAGTCTGAAACTGCGAGACCTCTACGGTCGCAGGTTCGAATCCTGCCTCGGACATGGATGTGTGTGATGTCCTTAGGTTGGTTCGGTTTAACTAGTTCTAAGTTCTAGGGGACTAATGACCTCAGAAGTTGAGTCCCATAGTGCTCAGAGCCATTTGAACCATTTTTTGAACCAAAACTGACGTACAAAATTTTGTTTTTGCACGACAATGCCCGATCGCACACGGCAAACCGCACTGAAGAACTCCCTAATTCATTCAAAAGGGAAATTTTCCCTCATGCGCCCTACACCCTCGATCTTGCACCAAGCGACTTCCACTTTTTTCTCTAGATGAAGAACTGGCTTGCAACGCAGCGCTTTGATGACGACGCGGAACTCCAGGCGGGCGTGACTCACTGGCTGAAGTCTCAGGCATCAGAAATTTACGACGGAGGTCTTTCGAAGCTTGTCCACCGCTATGATAAGTGTCTCAATGTGTTTGGTGACTATGTGGAAAAATAGTATGTCAGTCGCTCTTTGAGATGTTTATAATAAAATGCATTTCTTGTACATAGTTTTTTGTTTTTTAGTGCCAAAACGTTCCCTACTTTCTGAACAACTCTTCTACAATCGCTCGCTCGACGGAAGATCCATACCCAAAGGCTGGAAAGTTGCACAGACCACACGAATATTCAAGAAAGGTAGTAGGAGTAATCCACTAAATTACAGGCCCATATCATTAACATCGATATCCAGCAGCATTTTGGAACATATATTGTTTTCGAGTATTATGAATGACCTCAAGGAGAACGGTCTATCGACACACAGTCAGCGAGGATTTAGAAAACATAATTCTTGTGAAACACAACTATCTCTTTACACACAGGAAGTGTTGAGTCCTACTGACAAGGAATTTCAAATTGATTCCGTGTTTCTAGATTTCCTGAAGGCTTTTGACACTGTCCCACACAAGCGGCTTGTAGTGAAATTGTGTGTTTATGGAATATCGTGTCAGTTATGTGACTAGATTCGTAACTTCCTGTTAGAGAGGTAGCTATTGACAGTCATCGGGTAAAAAAGAAGTGATTTCTGGCGTTCCGCGAGGTAGTGTTATAGGCCCTCTGCTGCTTCTTAATCTACATAAAGGATTTAGACGACAATCTGAGTAGCCATCTCAGATTGTTTTTGTATGGTGCGACAATTATTAATTGACCATAAATAATGAAGCGTGAGGTCATCCATATAAGTGTTAAAAGGAATCCATTAAGCTTCATTTATTCGATAAATCAGTTAAATCTAAATGCCGTAAATTCAACTAAATACATGGCAATTACAATTACGAGCAACTGAAATTAGGAATAACACATAGAAAATGTTTTGGGAAGGCAAAGCAAAGACTGAATTTTATTGGTAGAACATTTAGAAAATGTAGCAGATCTATTAAAGGAACTGGCTATACTACGCTTGTGCGTCCTCTTTTGGAGTACTGCTGCGCGGTCTGGGATCCTTACAAGATAGAATTAACGGAGTACATCGAGAAAGTTCAATGAAGAACAGCACGTTTTATATTACCGCGAAACAGGAGAGAGAATGTCACTGACGTGAGACAGGGTTTGGTGTGGACATCATTAAAACAAAGGCGTTTTTCTTTGCGTCGGAACCATCTCACGAAATTTCAATCACCAACTTTCTCCTCCGAATGCGAAAACATTTTTTTGACGCTGACCCACATAGAAAGAAACGATCATCATAATAAAATAAGGGAAATCAGAGCTCGCACGGAAAGAAACAGATAGGAGTTAGTTTTTTACGAATGCTGTTCGAGAGTGGAATAATAGACAATTGCTGTGAAAGCGTATCGATGAACCCTGCCAGCCACTGAAGTGTGATTTGCAGAGTATCGATGCAGATGTAGATGTAGATGGAGATGCACATAGGCGGTTGTCACATTAATGTGATTGGAACTTGTATTTAATATTGCGGTGCGGCATTTTTCGGTTGACGCGACTCTCTTCAGTTGGGCAGAATCATGGTGATAGCGCTGTTTACCTTTCACTATTTCTGGGTGGTATAAACGAAGTTCACAGGTTCATGTGCACAAAAAGAGGCAATCTAGTGACCTGTCCTGAGAAGCCTTTAAAAATGAATGTGAATGGCAGGAGACAGGGATGAAAATTCCCGAGGTCGATTATGCAGTCATATAATCGATGGACATTGCAAAGTTGCTATGAAGCCTCTTACAACACCTTGCAGAAAAGTTTAAATATTTAGTTAACAATAACAGTTCAAAACATTACGATGATCGCTAGAAGGGATTCATGATTCTGTACATCTGTGCTAAATTTGCAGTCATGGAGCTTGGGAACAAATTGGTGATGCGAATAGTAAATTTTCTGAAGTCGCACTCATTAATCCATTGTCAGATGCAAGGGTTTTCGATGGAATTGGACGAAAAGCATGGGGACTTTGTATAGTAGTGCAAAGTAAGTTAGTTAAGTCAAGAGGCATGCCTGGAACGATTTTTCCGTTTGAAGCTCGCTACTGTTGAGTTTATGAAGGAAAAAGGAGTGCGAGAACGAAAATTCGAACATCCAAGATGGATTACAGCCATTCCATTTTAACTGGACTTGACTGCACACTGCACACAGAAAAATATTGCAAGGTGAGAAACAACTTATTTCTGATTTATTGGGGATGCATTTAAAAAGAAAATTGCATAGTATAGGCGATAAATTCCGGCAGAAAACAAAGAGCAGTTGCCTAAACTCACTGGCAACAAAGAACATGCCGGTTTCTAAGAATTCATTGTGACCTTGAAGAAATTACAAGGATATTTTCTAAATGCTTTGAGGACACTGCCAGTTTTGCACCTGTTTTCGAGACCTTTTGCTGTTTTAGTGGAAGGCGCACCTGTGCATGTGCAAATGGAACTGACTGACCTGCAATGTAGTTCCCGTTTTAAAGACAAATTCTTTTACGTTACAACTATCCAGTTGGTCCATATTGTTTTCCTCAGGAATAGTTTCCACGTCTCAATAACGAGTACACAAAGGTGATAAAATGTTTCACTCAACGTATGTGTGCGAATGGCCTTTCTTCGATTATGGAACAAAATAAATCACAATTATGTAGTAACATGAGTGCGAAAAGCTGCGATATTTTCCGCATCTGTCCGTACGCCAACAATTTGTACCAGATATAAACTATATTATGTCTTCAGTGCGCCAAAAATAATTAAGTAATACTGAAAATTAAGTTCATTTGTGATCTATGTTGTTGAGAAATATGAACCTGAAACAAAGTCGAATGCAATAGGACTGTATTACCATCTAAATATGGTGTGTTTGAGGTTTTCTTATCTTTTCCCTCCTTACGCTCATACAGGGTAGCGTGGCGGTGGGAGAAGTGTGCAACCAGTTTGAGCGCTATGGCACGAGAGCCAGGGCAATGCTTGAAAACTGAAAGATCAGCCGCCCCTGCTGTACATATCAGCGAGAAGGTGATGCAGTCAGTGAGTTGGCTGCAAAGTCGATCGGCCAGTGAAATGATGACAGCAGTAATTCGGCAAGGATGCCGAATGTAGCAGCGGGCAGCAGCCCATGATGGCGGCCACACATTCTAGAGCCAGCTACGCAAATTGAGGAGGGGTGCACCGGGGTACGGAGAATCACCCAGCATGGAGGAGGAAGCTCTCAGCAGCAGTGCTTGCCAAAGCAAGTGGAGGGGGGAGGCAAGGAATTTGACTTCACAGGCGATGGCAGCTGAACAGCTATATGGACCCAGCCCTGAACTGTTAGACTACCATTGTAGGAGACCACTTCTGCTAATTCAGCAGCATCAGACTCGCTACGAATAGCAGGGCCGCAGCTAACAGCAGCAGAGTCCAGATGTGGCAGTTAATCTCAGTTAATTGATCCATGCATACTTGTGAAATGGCATGCACCCCCACCCCCCCCCCCCCCCCACCCCTCTGGCCCGGGAGCTGCTGGTTGTCCGTTTTGCCAAGCCATCGATTCCCATCAAGTGATTCACAACAGAGTCACGGCTCGGACGTGAAGCAGTCAGGTCAGTCATACGCCTGCAGCTTTGTTTTTCTGCTGTGTCGACGACATTTTGACTCTGGTTCATTTGCGGGGCCAGACTATGTTGTAAACGAGTCCCTTGCATTACTCAAGATGACGTCTTTATTTTATTCAGCCAAGCAACGTAAATTAGTTGCGACCCAGCAAATAATTCTGTCATACTGAATAAAACTTCAGACAGTCGTCCATTTCTGATGCGCAACAAGCATTAAAATCTTAAGAACGAGCAAATGGATATCTAGACGTTTATGCTTTTAACTGTAGTTATAAGCATAAAATTTTGTTAACATTAAGCTTCCAAAACAGCTTATGATTCATATACGTAATTATGAAAGCTGTTAGGTTGTTCATTGGTAAAGTACAACACTGTGGATCGATTGGCCGCTGGTTCGATTCATGGTTAATTCAAGGATTTTTATGTGTATCTGATCACTTCTTTCATCTCTAGCAATGTTTGTTGATGTGAATAATGCCGAGTATCACCGTGTTTCGGAATCCCTGTTGAATTGTAGGCCCCCTGTAACTGCTTCGGTAAGCCCGTTCTTCGGTAGAAGGAAGGTAACGGAATACCACCTCCAATAGGACAATGCCTAGTAAAGCAATGTTGTATTTAACGCTATCTATACGACTGCTGTAGTTCATTTACAAGTAGACCCGTGAGTGCCAGTTTATTCTTTAGCATGGCTCATTGGAAAGTTTTGTGTTAACAGATATGACAGGAAAAATATTAGCTGCTCATGACTCGCTATGTGCACCACTAGGACGACAGAAATCGAATGTCCGGGAAGTGGAGAGATCAACCTTCTATGGGATCTCTGTATTATACTACAAAATATGGACGTAGTAGACATTCGAGAAATGTTCAAACAAACGATAAACTTGCACCATGAACACCGAATGAAAAATGATCGGCCACAGTGATCACAAAGGTTCGCACCATCAAAATCGAAGACGAACTCCTCGGGAGTTACAAACCGTACAGGACGTACAGCTAGGTATCCACTGTTTAAGAATGCATATAGACTCATATTGGTGTCACGAGGTGATGAGAACTGATGGAATGTGATGACATGCACACGAATGCGAAACAATCTGTCGTGGAACTTATCGTAAAACTGGCCATCCTTTAAGGCGTAGCTGCACATAGTGGAATAATATGATTTACAGGCACGTAAAAAACAAATATCCAAAGGCTGAACTTGTCCAGTGGTTTCAGGTGTTATTAACTGCAATTTCACGTACTTTTCAGGACGAATAGTTTGCTTTAGATAAATATGATTTTTATACGTAGATCAGGAATCAGACAAAAGCTATTGACCAATAGCAATGCTCATATTATAGTTGTAATTCTCTTGCGCCCATTTCCCCACTCTTGCCTGCTGTGACGCTAATATTCTCTACTGCCCTATCAAAATCTCACCAGTGGGAAATAATCATACGGGGCAGAGCACCTCCAACTTCTCGCAGCACAGTTAATAACTTTCCAACTAATTTATCATCCAGGTTAACAGCAGTATATGAGTGCTTTAAAACATTGATGTTAGTTGATCTTCATACAACCCTCATGCTGCTTCTAATTCCCATGGTTCCTTTCGTATGCATTTCCTCTTCAAATCGCGATGGGTCGGAGTTGAAAACAAATTACTTTCTGGACGATGGGATAAGTTTGTCTATCTCATCTACAAATATTCGGGCTGATTCCACAGCTTGCTGTGCATCGTTAAGTTGACGCTTTGTTTGAAATTTCGTTATCTGACTTCCAATACCGTAGCACTGTTTAAAGTTACACAACCATACACTGCTTCTCTTGAAATCACTCTTATCTACCTCGCCCACAATTTGATGTGTATAACGTAACGTAGTAGGTCACTATCATGAACATCCTGTAAATTATACCGAGCATCCTTGAAACGCGAAAACGCCAGTTTTTGTAACAAGTGCGCCTTGACCTAACTTGAATATCCGTAGTTCTTCCTATCCATTACACGGTCACACGGCTGCGGACGTATCCGAAACCTGTTCATAATTGCTTTGTTTACTATGGTGGGGATGATCTTCCATGTGCGTAATTATGTTTAGTACCCGCTCCTTGGACCACGATTGCCATTTGCTACGTTTCCCTGGAGCCGGGATTTGTGGCTCCCGGTCCGTTAAGGATGGTGAACTACATCAATATCACATCTCCTTGTTAAGCACGTATCGTCATCACAGTCGGGCGTATACGCCACCGCACATTCCACTGACTCATCTTGTTGAAACGCTATTATTTTATCTGTCACTTCTTTCTCATTCTGAGAAATTCTTTGGGTTCTTTTCTGACGAATTGTCAACTTCGGCAACTGTTGTTGTGGATATAATGTAATGTTTGCTTGGTTTATCGTTGCCTTGCTCTGCTTTGTATCAACACCTCTAGCACTATATCACTGTTGTGAGTTTCTCGTCGACTAAGAAATTCAATTACGATCCGTAGGCTTATAGTGTGTTCAACATTGGATACCTCCAGTCCCGCCTGTTGTCGCTGTTAGCACCCAATACAGTGGTTTCGTGGTACGCAATACATGGGGCATCGAATGTCGTAAACATCACTGACCTTCTGCGATCTCGCACTCAGGGGATTTCTTGTTAGTAATGATGAATTACTGTATCAGCATCGACCTATATTGTGGTCTGCTTGTTTGAGATAAACGACGTTTATTTCTGTGGACCTTCAAAGTATGCTAAATGTGAAGCATGAAATTGTTGGATTAACGTATTTTTTTGTTACTCCAGGCTTTATATCACTCATGAGATCTAAATTATGTAGTAATTTCTTTCACCTCTAAAAATGACACTTTTTCATAAATCTTCAAATTTATTTCCATGTATTTGTGTCACTAATTGATGATTCTTCATAATCGTCACTCGTGACAGCCTCATCAAATGCAAAAATTTTCCCTTACAGGTATTGATAGCGTTTTACTCCTCTTTGAGGAATTCTACGGCTACCTTTGGAGCATTGATTTTTGCCTGCTTGTTGATGATCTCCAGCATAAATCGTTTTCATACGTCCGCAAGAGTCGACGGCTTTCAACTAATTGCCTTATTTTTCCGTGGTTTTATCGCTAAACAGTTATCTATTACACGGTTCACAAACAAGTTACGTATACCAACAATCTGTGATCCAAAAGTTTTTGAATCATAACTGGAACAAAACTGATCATTTTTCGTAATTTAACAAAAACAATTAGTCTTTATCGCGAATTGTGTTCATATTTTCGATAACCGGTTTCAATAGCAGGAAGACCATCTTCAGACCAGTTTTCAGCTCTGATAATACCAAAGTATGGCAGGAATAATCAGCTATTCACTCTACATAGCATTAAGTAAGGAACATCGTTACAAAATAGAAATACTACAATGTGTGTGTACCCATTGGTGACAAGTCAATTGCTGGGTAGCACAGGAATTCTGCGAGTTATAAAGGCAGAGCTCGGGCCATCGTTCCGTGCGTGTATAGTTGAAAAACGATTGAACATTACGACACAAAAAATAGCGGGTGTGTGAGTACAGAAATGTCATATAGTACATGTGCACAAATATGATGTTAGTTATAATAGGCAGTTACACTCAAATTATATTTAAAATAATTGAAAAAGAGATTAAATGTTAGAGAATCGTAATTAGAGGCTGAAACATGATGAGCTGCCCTCTGTGCGCCATAGATGACACTAATATGTAGTGCAAGTCTTGCCAAAGATTGCAGGATAAGCAATACGGACACCGAAGCTGAGTTGGGCAGGACGCTGCTGGTTACCATGGGGACGGACGATCGATACAGCCGCCGCCCACGCGGTAACACGAGGCAACTGGCAGCACGTGGAATGAAGTGTGTTCCGCTGCATACCCGTGGTTTTGTTACGAAACATTTGTACGCACATGAGGACAGTGAATTACTCCCAGATGAAGATTAATATTTAAAAAGTTTTAAAAATAAATTTAAAAAAAACTGATTTAAAAGTCTTAAACGTGACTGTAATTCAGCAACTGTTCGACAGTAAACCAAATGAGGCTCATAAAGAAATTTCTTTATTGAAACAAATAGCAAGAATAAACGATTACAGTGCTTGCGTGGTTGACACAATATTGAATAAGGTGTCACAGCCGGTTATGTAATAACGGAATTGAAATCTGCGGCCTGCTGTGATCCTGCTGTATAAGCGAATGGGTTAGTACTGTTTCTCATTTTTAGGCCAATATTAGCATCCATATAGCTTTATTCTTAGCCTTTTCGACACATGCTGCTTGTAATGTTTTTGAACCTATTTGAATCTGGGATTTGTTGGCTGCTCTGCTTCATCTACTGATTGTCAACTTCTTCATTGCTAACCGGTAGTTTTGTACAGTTCAACAATAAGGCTTTAATAAATTTTAATTCATGTTTTTTACTTTTAATAGCACTTTTTACTACGTGCATCGCGAAATGTCTTCGCATTGTGACTCTGTTATAGGATTATTCTCAGATTCCATTTTCACACGCACTTTTATACCTGTTTAATTTTTATACCGCTTTAAATTAGGTGTGACGTTACATAAGGCATGATTTCCGTTTTCTGTTTGGATGTACAAAAGCCATCCAGTCGAGTCTGAGCACATTCCTTGTGCACATAATTCAGCGCCGGCAGGGGTGGCCGAGCGGTTCTAGGTGCTACAGTCTGGGACAGCGCGACCGCTACGGTGGCAGGTTCGAATCCTGCCTCAGGAATGGATGTGTCTGATGTCAGGTTAGTTAGGTTTAAGTAGTCCTAAGTTCTAGGGGACTGATGACCTTAGAAGTTAAGTCCCATAGTGCTCAGAGCCATTTAAACCATAATTCAGCGGTCCTCTGCATGTAGCTTTCCTTATCGATATACTCATAGGTTTGGACAGTTGATTTCTTTTTTCATATGAACACTGCTACAATCCAACGCCATCATTGTGTTTTATTGTACATGGGGTGGTCCATTGATTGTGACCGGGCAAAATATCTCACGAAATAAGCGTCAAACGAAAAAACTACAAAGAACGAAACTTGTCTAGCTTGAAGGGGGAAACCAGATGGCGCAATGGTTGGCCCGCTAGATGGCGCTGCCATAGTGCAAACGGATATCAACAGCACTTTTTAAAAATAGGAACCCCCATTTTTTATAACATATTCGTGTAGTACGTAAAGATATATAAATGTTTTAGCTGGACCACTTTTTTTGCTTTGTGATAGATGGCGCTGTAATAGTCACAAGCGTGTAAGTACGTGGTATGACGTAACATTCCGTCAGTGCGGACGGTATTTCCTTCGTGATACATTACCCGTGTTAAAATGGAACGTTTACCAATCGCGGAAAAGGTCGATATCGTGTTGATGTGTGGCTATTGTGATCAAAATGCTCAACGGGCGTGTGCTATGTATGCTGCTCGGTATCCTGGACGACATCATCCAAGTGTCCGGATCGTTCGCCGGATAGTTACGTTATTTAAGGAAACAGGAAGTGTTCAGCCACATGTGAAACGTCAGCCACGACCTGCAACAAATGATGATGCCCAAGTAGGTATTTTAGCTGCTGTCGCGGCTAATCCGCACATCAGTAGCAGACAAATTGCGCGAGAATCGGGAATCTCAAAAAAGTCGGTGTTGAGAATGCTACATCAACATCGATTGCACCCGTACCATATTTCTATGCACCAGGAACTGCACGGCGACGGCTTTCAACGTCGTCTACAGTTCTGCCACTAGGCACAAAAGAAATTACGGGACGGTGACAGATTTTTTGCACAACCCGCCAGGTTAGCCGAGAGCGCTAATGCGCTGCTTCTTGGACTCGGGTAGGCGTCCCGGCCCCGGATCGAATCCGCCCGCCGGATTAACGACGAGGGCCGGTGTGCCGGCCAGCCTGGATGTGGTTTTTAGGCGGTTATCCACATTCCTCTAGGTGAATACCGGCCTGGTCCCCACGTTCCGCCTCAGTTACACGCCTCACAGACATTTGAAACACATCTGCACTTTTCCATGTTTTACACTAGACACAGACAGACCCCTTCAAATTAACATGCCAATTCCGATTTAACCACGCCAACCCCGCGCAAAATGCGGGACAAAGGCGCAAGCGATAGATAGACAAATTTATAATACGCATTCATTTTAGCGGCGAAGCGTCATTCACCAAAAGCGGTAACGTAAACCGGCGTAAATGGTTCAAATGGCTCTGAGCACTATAGGACTTAACATCTGAGGTCATCAGTCCCCTAGAACTTAGAACTGCTTAAACCTAACTAACCTAAGGACATCACACACATCCATGCCCGAGGATGGATTGGAACCTGCGACCGTAGCGGTCGCGCGGTTCCAGACTGAAGCGCCTAGAACCGCTCGGCCACATCGGCCGGCTAAATCGGCATAATATGAACTCTTGGGCGATGGCTGCGACAAGTGATACATCAGCGACCTTGGCGGGTTAATGTATGGTGCGGCATTATGGGAGGAAGGATAATTGGCCCCCATTTTATCGATGGCAATCTAAATGGTGCAATGTATGCTCATTTCCTACATAATGTTCAACCGATGTTACCACAAGATGTTTCACTGCATGACAGAATGGCGATGTACTTCCAACATGATGGATGTCCGGCACATAGCTCGCTTGTGGTTGAAGCGGTACTGAACAGCATATTTCATGACAGGTGGATTGGTCGTAGAGGCACCATACCATGGCCCGCACGTTCACCGGATCTGTCGTCCCCGGATTTCTTTCTGTGGGGAAAGTTGAAGGATATTTGCTGTCGTGATCCACCGACAACGCCTGACGACATGCGTCAGCGCATTGTCAATGCATGTGCGAACATTACGGAAGGCGAACTACTCGCTGTTGAGACGAATGTCGTTACACGTATTGCCAAATGCATTGAGGTTAACGGACATCATTTTGAGCATTTATTGCATTTATGTGGTATTTACAGTTAATCACGCTGTAACAGCATGCGTTCTCAGAAATGATAAGTTCACGAAGGTACATGTATCACATTGGAACAACCGAAATAAAATTTTCAAACGTACCTACGTACTATATTTTAATTTAAAAAACCTACCTGTTGCCAGCTGTTCGTCTAAAATTGTGAGCCATATGTTTGTGACTATTACAGCGCCATCTTTCCCAAAGCGAAAAAAGTGGTCCAGCTAAAACATTCATATTTCTTTACGTACTACACGAAGTTGTAATAAAAAATGGGGGTTCCTATTTTAAAAGAAAGCACAGTTGTCATCCGTTTGACCTATGGCAGCGCCATCTAGCGGCCCAACCATAGCGCCATCTGGTTTCCCCCTTCAAGCTAGGCAAGTTTTGTTCTTTGTAGTGTTTTTGTTTGACGCTTATTTCTTGAGATATTTGGCCCGGCCACTATCAATGGACCACCCTGTATATGTCAACTTTAACTTCGACAAGAGCCTTACGTTAATGCTCTACCACACTTGGGATCTAAACTTAACATCTGAAATGGTATCTCGCTACAGTCGTAAACTACGGTTTGAGATTTTTTTGTTCTAAAGATGAATGTCTCATGTGACAAGTGCCATTTGGCTTCATTCAGTGTAGAATATCGCCATGTGACGTAACAAGTGAGTACGCTTATATTACATTTTTTTGGTCTACAGCTGCTACTTTGTTATGTTTAAAATATTTTTGTAACCACTAATGTAAGTTTTAGGGTCCATTACACCTTCTGAAGAAGATTAATTTTATAACCATCGATACTTGCTCAAGGGTTCCAATAAACCTTCATTTGCAACTCGTTCGTTGATATATCCAGCTTCTCCAAGATTATTTAAAAATAGTGGAACTAACGTCAGTCAAGAAGTTCCTTGAGCTGATTGGTAATAACTTAAAGGTATTAGTAGCTCACAAAATAATATATCAGAACTGCCCGCATCTCGTGGTCGTGCGGTAGCGTTCTCGTTTCCCACGCCCGGGTTCCCGGGTTCGATTCCCGGCGGGGTCAGGGATTTTCTCTGCCTCGTGATGGCTGGGTGTTGTGTGCTGTCCGTAGGTTAGTTACGTTTAAGTAGTTCTAAGTTCTAGGGGACTGATGACCATAGATGTTAAGTCCCATAGTGCTCAGAGCCATATCAGAACTAGATGCGAAGAAATGAAGGAGTATAGCACTGCTACTTGTTTTACAGTATAGAAGAATGTCTTTTTTGTAAAAGATATATATTATTATGTATTGGTGCACAAGGTAAAACATGCTAAATGTGAACACAAGTGTTACGATAAAGCTATGTTGAATTAAGTCGTGAAATCTCAAAGTAATCAGAAAGTTGATAAAATAAGAGCAGTAAGAACATTATGAAAAATGTTCAAATGTGTGTGAAATCTTATGGGACTTAGCTGCTAAGGTCATCAGTCACTAAGCTTACACACTACTTAACCTAAATGATTCTGAGGACAAACACACACACCCATGCCCGAGGGAGGGCTCGAACCACCGCCGGGACAAGCCGTACAGTCCATGACTGCAGCCCCATCAGACCGCTCGGCTAATCCCGCGCGGTTGAGAACAGCGTCAAATAGATCGCAAGAACGTTTTTCTTTAGAATCGATTTATTCATTCAGTAGTCTGTGGCCGAAATGTGCTTCTTTAAAATTGATTTATTCATTCAGTAGTCTTTGTGGCCGACGTTTGAATTGATTGTAAATCTCAATTTCCTTAAGGGCCTTAATAAAAGAGCTCTAGAAGCGTTATACTTACATTGTCTTTGATTGTCCCCACTGACCGTTTACTTCGTAAAATTGTTGAAATAGGGACTTATTGCATACAACTCAAGTAGTATGTTCCTTAAAGTTAGTATAGAAGATGCGGCCTGCCTGCCCAGTGTATTGCTTATCACACTCACTACACATAGAGTTGTAAATAACAGGCAATAAAATCTGTTAAGGTGGTTGCCTACTGTATGTTTCAGTTTTTTTTCTGAAGAGAATCTCTAATAACGTAACTGATAATGTCCTTATTCCTAAATAATCTAAATATTTTGTCTGATACGTGGCTCGCATACATCATACTGACAAAACTGAGTCTTGCTGTAGATGATATATTTGGAGGTTCTCATTTCATCTTATTCAATATTGCGTAAACCTCGTCAGCACTGTAATCGTTTATTCTTGCTATTTGTTTCAAGACAAAAATTTCTTTTTAAGTTTCATTAGGCTCTAGCGGTAGCTTTAACACTCCGCGAATCGTAGAAGTGAAATTGCTTTTATATATTTATATGAATGGCAAGATTTGGCCTTAGCCTGCAGCTGACAATAGGTATTTCTTATCGAGTTCGATGGCTCTGCGCGTCATCAGTGGGTACCCATGATGTAAAATGAGGGATATACCGGAACTATCATTCAGAGCAATAAAGTGTAGTAAACATGGGCTCTAAAATGTATACCTTATGAGTTATGAGGACTTCTTTATCGTCGATACTGTGAAACACTCTCTTCCACAGATCTCTTCTTCTGAACACGTGCTCACAGCTATTAAGGTATGCATTTTAGAGACCATATTTACTAGACCATTTTGTTCCGAATGATCGTTTCCCTCATATCTCTGAATACTGAGCACCCCTCATGGGATACCCTGAATACACGTATTTTTGGTTCCAATGGCTCTGAGCATTATGGGACTTAACATCTGAGGTCATCAGTCCCCTAAAACTTGGAACTACTCAAACCTAGCTAACCTTAGGACATCACACACATCCATGCCCGAGGTACGATTCGAACCTGCGACCGTAGCAGTCACGCGGTTCCGGACTGAAGCGCCTAGAGCCGCTCAGCCACAGCGGCCGGCACATACTTTTGTTTTGTAACTATGTTGCTTACTTAATGCTATGTAAGGCGAATAGCTGCATTATTCCTGGCCTGACTCGTTAATTTCAGAATTAGATACTGGTCTGATGATTATCTTTATATGACTGAAAGCAGTTTACATAATAAGAAACACCATTTGCGATCTAGACGAACCGTATTCGTTAAAACAGTGTTATAAATTTGAGACACGAATACTGAATTTTCACTCGGATTCCCTTGTCTCTGAATTCATTCACGTTGGGATATGACCTTTACGTTACTCAACAGCAGAATGAGCACTGCAGGACCACGTAACCCCAATAGTTCACAGTTAGTAAGCGGCTAACTGTGATACTGTTTTCTCGTCCTTGTGTACCAAGATAAGAAACAGTTTGTTATGTGTGTAGATAGGTTTAAGAATCTTATTTTGTACGTTCTCAGACGTATATGAGTCATTTTAGCGTAATAATATATTTACAGTTACATTTGAAAGCAAACGATCATGTGTTTGAGAATTTACGGCGCGCGATAATTGGACAAAAACTTAAAAGCTTTATCTTATTTTTAGCAATATAATAAACTCCTACTTTTTTCTTTAGTTCAAATAGAAAAAATTCTAGAGCAACCTAGATTTATCGACTACTTTCTGAGCAACACAATTAGTTGTCTCCTAAACAAGTTCCTAAGCTAAAACCTTGAAGTGTCTGAATATTTTTGTATTCATTATATTTATAGCACATGACACAGTTAATCCGCTCCCGCTCTAGCTTGAGTACCTTGGCTCTTTGAGAGAGTGACCCTCTCTAACTCGATCTCACAGCACGTTACCGTTGAGCAAACAAAGATATCTGCCTCCGCGAGAGGAAGTGGTGTGGTCTGTGGCGATAAAAGATATATATGGCGCAAACAAAACAACAGATGATTAATCTGACTGGTTAGTCAAGCCTGTATGTTGTGCCGGTTCTTGATACAACGGAACTCAAATCGCCTCAGAATAAACACCTTACTGAGGTTTACAGTTGCCTCACCATATCGGTCTGAACCATCACGTCGTTCCAGAGATAGCAATATATTCTGGCCGGGTCCCTCAGATCATAAAGAGATATACTAGTCTGGGCTACATTGAAAGATTTTATAGGCCATTTTAGGGTATAGGGAGTCGGCTCAACATATTTTAGATTGACACCTGGATCGGATCTGTTTGTAATGCTGGAGTGGTCTCATTACTAGCCTGCTGGTAAGATACATCGTTGATAAAAGCCATAATTATACTTAAAATATTGTTGACAAGGTAGTTCCCAACATCACTCTTTTGGTTGAGTCTGTGAAATTGTGGTGGGTGGGGATCAGTGCCATTGGAGAGAGAGGGAAGCAGAGTTCTGGTGGGTACAACTGGTCACGTGGAACAATGCTTTGGTGTGTCGTCTATGTTCCATAGAATTTACACGTTGCTAACGGTGTAGTTTGGCATGCTGTATGAGAGGAGGGGGCGGCGGTATCGGGGGTAAAAGGACTGGAACCACCGCTCCTGACGTCTGCGCCATTGTCGTCATGGCATCGGTTGCTTGTTGCGGATCGTAGGTTGATATTTGCATTGAGATGCTGTTGAATTGGAAGGGGTGGGAATTCTGCACCCTGTTTCGTAGTTTTTTGGGGAGAAGTAACTGCATTATTGTAAGGTCTGTTTTAAATCACTTATCGTAAGGTGATATTATAGATAGAATTAATTTTGTTAGTTCTTCGTGTTTGAGACACACTGGGCAGGTTCGACATAGGGCACTGTGCCCACCGGTAAAGTGAATATATGTTGGTTGACTGCCTCACACAGACATCACTACTGTGTGGGTACGCGCAGTACGCACTTCTTGTATTACTTTTGCACTGTTTGCTGTCATGTCCAAATCGCAAAAAGTTACAGTATTGTAAGACGGAGGGTACAGACAGGTCGACTGGACAGCGAGCTCCAAGAATATAAACAAACTGTGAGAACGTCTGTGATTTAAATGTCGCAGCACAAACTGGAGACGGCTTTGTTACCTTTTGCCCATTCAGATTATAATTTTGATAAATCTGCTGATGGCAATAAGTTTGCAGCAACACATCATTTCCGGTAGTAATTCGTTCAGAGGTTTCGACATTATTGATCACGTCTTGTTTAATAGTGAAGACCTTCGAAATATGGTCCTCCAAATTTGTCTCGTCTGTCAAAAAGTTTTGAGCCAAGTAGCTGGCAGCTAATCCTGACACAGTCTCAACTTTCACACGGTTTTTCTCTGTCACCGTAATATTGACTATACGTTTCAATAACTCACATTCCTCTCTGCCTAGTTTTTTTCTCGTGCCACAGGCTGGAACCTGCCTGTGTTGCTGTTTCTGCTTTCAACAAATAAGATGAAATGCCCTTTGTCGGTATTGCGTATATGTTAGCAGCACAACTTACTTGTTGGTGGGAGATAGTACCTTCTTGAGTGGCGTCGACACGTAGCTCTCTCTCCACTTTGTCTCGTTGGTCGCCTGCTTCCTCCTCCGTGCGGTGCCATTGGCGTTTCAGCGAGGGCTACACGTCTGTTGCTGCAGCTGCGTCGACAGTTGGAACATGTTGGTATGTGTCTGCGTTGTGCGACGCGATGACTGCGTCGCTAATCACTTCTCTAATGCGCGCATGAAGTGCACCAGTATCCACTGCGACACTGTGTGGCTGCTTTTGTGAGGAGCAGGAGGGCTGCAATCGCCACCGCCCATAGTAGTGATCGCAGTGTAGAAAAAGTTTTAACGATTTCGCAAAGCCTACGAAAGTTTATCGAATACCGGAACGAATGATCACTGTTTACACTGCGCGAACACGAGCCGGTTAACAAGTGTTTACACACACTGAGTGCACCGATGTTCACATTTCCGTGTCCCAGAGCGAACTGACAAAGGACTTTGCAAACCCTCGACGTCAACATGGCGTTTCCGACCACAGATACTTCAGTCGTACCTTTTTCGACTTTCAAAGAAAGGCGCAACAGTGGGGGAGGCTCTGATCCGAAATACAACTGTGCAAAACTGGTTGGTCGGAAGTGCCACGGTACCTGTAGATCCTACAAAAAGGGTCGGAAACGCCGCGGTCCGAAAGTCCAAGGAGCCGAATTATACGCATTAAAAAGGAAAATTCAAAAATGAAAACATCAACAGTAATATCAAAACATCGCATGAAGTATACACCAGCCTATACACTGACTCCGAAATCGGTTTTGACCTCGACTACATTCTGTCTAAACTACACACACTGTGCACTACTGTTTCAGCGAAAAGCATTTTATGATCTACTTATATTCTCCGTCTATAAACATTATTAGCGCCTATACACAGAACCATAGGTAGGTGCATCTTTTAAGTCATTACGAAAGGAGAAAGAGAGAGATATTACCGCACAATCACAGTTAAGCAGTAACAGATAGCTCTAATATTTTGTTTGAATAATAATAGTTAAGGTATCTCCCAAATAACGACATATGCACGGCCGTGGCAATTTTCTCGTAACAATGAAAAACTAAGCTTCGAAATTTAATATCCTGGGCATATGCAGTAAGTAAAATCAGTGAAGGAGCAGCTGAAAGACTGCCAATTAGTGGAACATACTAGCAGGTGGACTATTAAATTTAATCAGTAATTACTCAGTCCATGAGCAGTTCATGTCGGGGATACGTCATAACGTTTTCACTAGCTTTCACTAACCTTCATACGTAAAAAGAGGAAAATAGTCGACTCTCCTCATGAATTTGTGTATAGCCGACCATTTGGTATCTCGCCCTTATTGTTATTCCATGAGAAACGCCATGGATTTAGTACAATCGTTTCAATGCTTATCTGAGACACCATTTCTCTAAATTTATCTAAGAACATTTCCCGTGAAGAACGTCACTCTCTTCCTAAAATTCGGACTAACTTCCGTCAGAAGGTACTGTACATCACATTATGGATAAGACTATGATGACCAGCTTAACTTAAAACTTTTTTGGGTGAATTGCAGCACTTGTGCGTAATAGAAAAAGAGGTCGCATGAAAGTTCCGCTGAGAAAATATGTAGTGTTTTCCGGCATTTCAAAACAAATAGAATCCTTCTGTTCGTCGCTCTTACAGTTGATTTAACATATATTATATCGCTTCATAACGTCGGCATTATTTATTCAACATACGGTATCAAGATCCTTATTCCTGTCGCCGTAATGACGGGAGTTTCTCATATCCCTTACCTGGCTTTTATGCGCACTGAACTGTCATCCTGTCTAATGCGTTCTGGATTTCCCTATAATTATGTAGTAACTACACATTCTTTCAGACATCAGAGTCTGCTGGGAACAGTCTCTAAATATTGCCCACTGGGGCTGACTTTGGTCACATCAACACAGCTCTCGAGCACGCCTCCCCCTCGCCCTCAGTGTAGACATCTAGCTACTAGTCGAGAGTGCGATACGACGTCTAACTTCTTCTGGAAATTGAAGGACACGCTATTTACATAGTCATCAGCACCCATACATTGCGAGATTTTTGTGTGTGTGAACTAGCTGTATTTCACAGGAATTTGGTTTCCTGAATCATTGTTAACATAGTTTGCTGCTGCATATTTTTCCCTAGTTGAAATAAGAAGCTTCCTCGAAATTCAAAATTTCCTTGAAGCGCTTTTCACTTCCATTTGTACGAGCGCGAGTTTGTGGTGAGAAAAGGAGCAATGACTATGACGATTATGCTTGACAAAACCCGATATCATTCAGATTACTGCACATTTGTTTCAATCTGTCAGAAATTTTATCACCTCAGGAATAAGTTATAACTTAAATATTTAAAATGGGTGGAGCGGCTTGCCTAGTAACTTGGTCGATAGCAAAAGTGATGGCCTTTGGTAGTGGTCTTGATCTGAGTATTACTACGGACCACATCAAGACGTTTCGTTACAGCGTACACTTCAGTGAAGGATTTATTCTCAAGCATACGCGCCCTTTAAAATGTGGAGCGGACTACATTCCATGAACTGGGGTGTCAAACTAACTGACCCCATAGATTGTCCGCCCCGATAGCTGAGTGGCAAGTCGGCTCTTAGCTGTGTTATGAAGCGGACGCGCGCGGGGCTCTGTGCGTCGCTCCGCAAGAGGGCCGTGTTAACTCGCGCGGGCAGTGGTATTGCAGTGTAAACAGATCACCTAAAACGACGATGGGGCTTTCTTATAGAAAGGCAACGATTAAAGTAACGTTCGATGCCCAGTACGCACGACCTAAGGCATACGAAGTAGAGCGTTTCCTGTGTGAAGTAATGCACGTCGATCCACAGTAACCTAAAACGACGATGGGGCTTTCTTATAGAAAGGCAACGATTAAAGTAACGTTCGATGCCCAGTACGCACGACCTAAGGCATACGAAGTAGAGCGTTTCCTGTGTGAAGTAATGCACGTCGATCCACAGTAACTTATCGGTATGCATCTTTCGATTATCTCCAGTACAGTTTACCTGAAACTTGTAGATGAAGCAGCGTGCGAACCACTTCTTCGACGTTCCACCGATGGGTATCGTTTCCACCACTCGGACGGCAACGTGGGTGTAGTGAGTGTCGACCGTGCAGGACTCGGCGTTCGGAACATACGAATCTTCGAACTGCCGTTTGAAGTTCCGGCCGCGCTTGTCGTGAACGTGCTGCGGCCTTACGGGCAAGTACTACGTCACGTGGAAGAAAAATGGCATACGTTAAAGACGTATCCTGTACTGAATGGAGTATGTCAGGTGCGAATCGAACTGCGTAAACACATCCCATCGTACGTGACCCTTGGTGGCTGTCGAGCGATCGTCGATTATGACGGTCAACCGCGGACTTGCTCAGGGTGCGTGCAGGGAAAGCAAGTACGCTCTGAAAGCCTGCAGCGACGCCCAGTCCAGATACCACGTGCAGACACGACGCCTACATCGCAACCGACAACACTACCAATTACATACGTTTAGGCACCGAGGAACATGTCGGACGCGCACATAGTTCCATTACAGTTGCCGACTCCCGTGGTCTCGGTTTCTGCGCCCACGACGACGCAGCCTCCATCGGAACCGTCGTCGTGCTCGACAGTAGCTACCACGTCTGCACCCCAGGCGTGTGAGGAAAGAGAGCATCAACAAGTTGATTCGAGGACGCGTAAGATGCCTACTGTTTGCCGTGAACCACAGGGCGCGGACACGCGTTCTCGCAAGCAGAAGTCGCCCAAGCGACGAAAGATGAGAAGGCTGTCTGCAGGAAATGATTCTCGAGATTGTGACACGTTGCAGGAGGATGAGGAAAATCCATCTGCGGCCAGGGCTGTGGACCTGACACAAGCGGTTCCTGATTAGCTGCTGGCAACTTCCGCCCAAGGACAAAGCCGAGTTGACGATGCTCAGCTCACCGACGAGCCCCCAGGCGATTTTGCGGCTAAGACATCGGAAGAACGTCATGCGTCGCCTAACGTACCACATCTTCAGCTTGGTGATTGGGCGTCCGAGATGGATATGGAAAGAATGATATCAGACTCGAGTGACAACCAGATGCCCGCGGCCGGCGGAACGTCGGACGGACATCATGTCTCAACCGATCAATCTAATTCTATGTGATTACTCTGCTATTCACAATAAAGTGTCTGGCAAAGGGTTCATTGAACCACCTTCAAGTTGTCTCTCTACCGTTCCACTCTCGAACGGCAGGCGGGAAAAACGAGCACTTAAATTTTTCTGTGCGAGCCTTGATTTCTCTTATTTTATCATGATGATCATTTCTCCCTATGTAGTTGGATGCCAACAGAATGTTTTCGCAGTCGGAGGAGAAAACTCGTGATTGAAATTTCATGAGAAGATCCCGTCGCAACGAAAAACGCCTTTGCTTTCATGATTGCCACTCCAGTTCACGTATCATGTCTGTGACTTTATCTCTCCTATTTCGCGATAATACAAAACGAGCAGCCCTTCTTTGTTCTTTTTCGATGTCATCCGTCAGTCCCACCTAATGCGGATCCCACACCGCACAGTAATATTCCAGAATATGGCGGACAAGAGTGGTGTAAGCAGTCTCTTCAGTAGACCTGTTGCCAATGAATCGCAGTCTTTGGTTTGCTCTACCCACAGTATTATCTATGTGATCGTTCCAATTTAGGTTATTTGTGATTGTAGTCCCTAACTATTTAGTTGAATTTACAGCCTTCAGATTTGTGCGACTTATCGCGTAATCGAAATTTAGCTGACTTCTTTTAGTACTCATGTGAATAACTTCACACTTTTCCTTATTCAGAGTCAATTTCAACTTTTCGCACCATACAGATATCTTATCTAAATCATTTTGCAAGTAGTTTTGATCATCTGATGACTTCACAAGACGGTAAATGACAGCATCATCTGCAAACAATCTAAGACGGCTACTCAGATTGTCTCCTATGTCGTTAATATAGATCAGGACAAATAGAAGGCCTATAACACTTCCTCGGGGAAAGCAGGATATTACTTGTGTTACACTCGATGACTTTCCGTCTATTACTACGAACTGTGACCTTTCCGACAGGGAATCACGAATCCAGTCGCAAAACTGGTTAGAAGACGCTTGTGAGGAACGGTGTCGAAAGCCTTCTGGAAATTTAAAAATATGGAATCAATTTGACATCCCCTGTCGATAGCACTTGTTACTTACAGAGTATAAAGAGCTAGTTGTGTTTCACGAGAAAAATATTTTCTGAAACCGTGCTGACTATGTGTCAGTAAATCGTTTTCTTCGACCTACTTCATAATGTTCGGATATAGTGTATGTTCCAAAACCCTACTGCAAATCGACGTTAGTGATATAGGCCTGTAATTCAGCGGATTACTCCTACTTCCCTTTTTGAGTATTGGTGTGACTTGAGCAATTTTCCAGTCTTTAGGTACGGATCTTTCTGTGAGAGAGTGGTTGTATATAATTGCTAAATATGGAGCTATTTTATCAGAATTCTATGAGAGGGACCTGACTGGTATACAGTCTGGACCGGAGGCCTTGCCTTTATTAAGTGATTTAAGCTGCTTTATTACACCGAGGATAGCTACTTCTATGTTTCTCATCTTGGTAGTTATTCTTGATTGGAATTCAGGAATATTTACTTGTTCTTCTTTTGTGAAGGAGTTTCGGAAAACCGTGTTTAATAATTCTGCTTTAGTGGCACTGTCATCAGTGACTTCGCCGTTGTTATTGCGCAGTGAAGGTATTGACTGCGTCTTGCCACTGGTGTGCTTTATGTATGACCAGAATCTCTTTGGGTTTTCTGCCAGATTTTGAGACAGAATTTCGTTGTGGAAATTATTAAAAGCATCTCGCATTAAAGTATGCGCCATATTTCGAACTTCTGTAAAACTTTGCCAATCTTGGGGATTTTGCGTTCTTTTAAATTTGGGATGCTTTTTTCGTTGCTTCTGCAACAACGATCTGACTCGTTTCGTGTACTATGGGGGATCGGTACCATCACTTATTAATTTATATGGTATATATCTCTCGATTGCTGTCAATACTGCCGGCCTAAGTGGCCGTGCGGTTAAAGGCGCTGCAGTCTGGAACAGCAAGACCGCTACGGTCGCAGGTTCGAATCCTGCCTCGGGCATGGATGTTTGTGATGTCCTTAGGTTAGTTAGGTGTAACTAGTTCTAAGTTCTAGGGGACTAATGACCTCAGCAGTTGAGTCCCATAGTGCTCAGAGCCATTTTTTTTGCTGTCAATACTCTCTCTTTGAAAGCATTCCACAACTTTTCTACACTTACATGATCAGATCGGAAGGAGTGAAGACTGTCTCTTAAAGAGGCGTTAAGAGCATTTTCATCAGCTTTTTTGAATAGGTATAGTTTGCGTTTCTTATGGATGGTTGTAGGTTTTACGGTATTCAGCCTAGCAGCAACTGCCTTGTGGTCGCTAATCCCTGTATTCGTCACAATACTCACTATTTGTCCAGGAGTATTTGTTGCTAAAAGGTCAAGTATGCTTTCGCAACCATTTAGGCTTCGAGTGGGCACATGAACTAATTGTTCAAAATAATTTTATGAGAAATCATTCAGAACAATTTCGGATGACGTTTTATGCCTGCCGCCGGCTTTAAACGTATAATTTTTCAGCATATCGAGGGTAGATTAAAGTCACCACCGACTATAATTGTATGAGCGGGGTACTTATTTGAAATGAGACTCAAGTTTTCTTTCAACTGTTCAGCAACTATATTTTCTGAGCCGTAAGGTCGGTAAAACGATCCAGTTAATAGTGTAGTCCGATTGTCAGGTATAACCTCTATCCATACTATTTCACACGAACTATCTACTTCAATTTCGCTACAAGGCAAACTACCTGTGACAGCAATAAATACTCCAACACCAACTGTATTTAATCAGGTATTTAATCAGTCCTTATTGAACACTGTTAGATCGTTTGAAAAAAATTCGGCTGAACTTACTTCCGGCTTTAGCCAGTCCTCTGTACTTAAAACTATTTGAGCTTCAGTGCTTTCTATTAGGGCTTGGAGCTCTGGTTCTTTCCCAACACAGCTACGACAATTTACAACTACAATACCAATCGTTTCTACAACTACCTTACTGCGTTTTACCTGCCCACTTTTAGACGGACGCCCGTTCTGTGGTTCCCTGAGACCCTCTAACCTAAAAAATCGCCCAGTCCCTTCCACGCAGCCGCCTCCTGTATGTAGTGGAATCCTGACCTCTTAAGGGGCACCGGGAAACCCACCAGCCGATGGCGCAAGTCAAGGAATCTGCAGCCGGTGCGGGTGACAGGGAAGGTCGGACGGACGATGTGGCGCAATCAGGCTTAATGAACTGCAGGATACGTCATCGTACTATCAAATGACCCAGGTGTATCGGATAGGTACAGTCAATGTCAACGGCATTAGTTCCACGATCAAAATTCAGTTGTCAAAGGACATGATTCGAGGGCCGTACATTGATATCGTGTTTCTTCAAGAGGTACGGCCTGATCTGCTCATGGATGTTTATTGGTTACGCGTCTTACGTCAACCCAACTTCCGACGGTGGTAGTGATACGGCCGGAGTGGCCGTGCGGTTCTGGGCGCTACAGTCTGGGGCCGAGCGACCACTACGGTCGCAGGGTCGAATCCTGCCTCGGTCATGGATGTGTGTGATGTCCTTAGGTTAGATAGGTTTAAGTAGTTCTAAGTTCTAGGGGACTTATGACCTCAGAAGTTGAGTCCCATAATGCTCAGAGCCATTTGAACTTTTTTTTTCCCATCAGCGAGAGGCACTGCACTCACCATCGGTGCAGTCCGTCTTGTGAATCTGTATGACCCGTCTGGTACTGCGCGAAGCGTCGAGAGCAAACACTCTATTACTCTACTGAGGCAGCTCCATTGTTTCAAGGCGCTACAGACCACCTGGTGGTGGGCGGGGACTTAAACAGCGTCTTACGACCTGAGGATCAGATCCCTCACCATGTCCAATGTCCAGCCCTACATGCTACGGTCAGAGATATCGCTTTGCATGATACATGGACGCTAATCCACGGTCATCGACGCGGATATACACACTTCACCAGCCACTCGCCCAGCAAGTTTTATGTCTCCCGAGGTCTTCGGGCACCGACTGTCGGTGCTGAGCTGTGGCCCCCTGCATTCACAGACCATCGGGCCTTCATCTGCACCGTGACTCTGCCACGACAAGAGTCTAGCCGTAGTAGGGACCTTGGACTCTTAACGTTAACATTCTCCGGGAAGAGGCTTGCCGTGTAGCCGTCACTGATGCCTGACAGAAATGTGAGCGACGACGTCATACCTATGATTACACGACACGATGGTGGACATACTGCTTCAAACCAGCTCTTCGATGCACGCTCATGGCATATGGACGAGACAGGGCGTTTTGGCTCTGATCCACCTCTGAGATTTACTACATGGTCTTGCGGGAACTAGCGTCTCAACCACCTTCACCAGAGCGCCAAATGGCCGTCCACCGGACACAGGCGCGGCTTCTGCATATCACGGCTGACACTGTAAGAGACGACTCATCACTGCAGTTATTTCTGCGGATGGGCAACGCGCAGAGACACACACCACCATATCCCGTGCCCTCACAAATTATTAGCGCACTCTCTATCTACCAGATCAACGGCGTGACAACGACATTGAGGACATCCTGCACGACCTGCCACGTTCGGGTAGAGCGCAAGGTGCCGCCACGTTCTTGGAGGCCGTCAGGTGAGAATAAATGTGCACGCCCCTCTCAAGGAGGCCGTGCGGTTTTAGGCACTACACTCTGGAGCCGAGCGACCGCTACGGTCGCAGGTTCGAATCCTGCCTCGGGCATGGATGTGTGTGATGTCCTTAGGTTAGTTAGGTTTAATTAGTTCTAAGTTCTAGGCGACTAATGACCTCAGAAGTTAAGTCACATAGTGCTCAGAGCCATTTGAACCATTTTGAACCTCTCGAGGGGCGCGAGAAACAAATCACCTGGACCTGATGGTCTTCCTCTAGAATTTTGTAGCACCTTTCTGACCTGATGGTGGAAGTTTAGCGGCAGATGTGCTGCGAACTCCTGGATCTGGACTTCCGCGCCCCCCCCCCCCCCTCCGAATTTTTGGAGGGCATGATCATCGCTGTGCCAAAACCAAAGGAGGTGGGAGGGTGCAGACCGTAAGACTTCCGGCAATGACGTTACTGAATTCTTATTACAAGCTGTTTGCCCGCATTCCTCGTGCTCGCCTCCTCACTATTGTCAATGATACCATTCATGCAGTCCAAACATGTTTGGGAGGTGGCAGTAATATACACACGGCGTTAATCTATTACAGAGATGTGGTGGCGCTCATGTCGGCATGCCGCTTAGAAGGCACCTTCGTGGCGGTTGACCTAGACCACGCATTTCACCGAGTTGAACACCATTTCTTGCAGGCTGTCTTAGAGAAAATGGGACTGTCATCAATATCGGCAGGTGTGGTTATCCGTCTCATCCACGGAGCCCCTTCCACAGTTCTGGTCAATGGTTACCGCTCGCCACCGTTCACTATTGAGCGCTCAGTGCGACAAGGCTGTCAGCCTTTCTCTTCGCCGTCGCCCTCGAGCCTGCACTTTATGGTCTACGACAGCGTTTGGAGGGCATTCGCCTCCGCGATGTGCATTTTAAATGTTGTGCCTATGTGGACGATGTAGTATTCTTGGCGATGTCAGCAGAAGATACATGTACGGCGATCACGTGGCTTCAGCAATGCGGAGAGGTGGCCGGGATCTGCATCAGCCTGCGAAAGTCGCACTACATGGATGTGGGCAAAGGACTGCAAAGGAGTACGCCATTTCCCGTTACCAAAGTCCCGGCGCTGAAGTGTTTGGGAGTGACCTTCCATCGGAACGTGCAGCGTACAGCAGCATACACATATCGCAGACTACTTAATGTGATATGCACGCAAGTTAGCCTCCATAACTTTCGAACACTTGACTTCATCATGTGGGTACATTTTGTCAACGACTACCTCGCTCCGAAGCTTAACCATTACACACACGTTCTCCCTATGGCCGCTACGGTCGCTGCCAAGTTCCAGGCGGTCCTCGGTCGTTTCGTCAGCGAGGGTAGGGTGTTCAAGAACCGTTACGAGACGCTAACGTTGCCCACACACGCAGGCGGCATTGGAATGATAAACGTGCACAACAGGGCGCGCGCTCTCTTCCTGCGGACGATGCATCGCCTACGTACTTCGGACAAGGCTACCCTCCCCCTACTGGACATATCACGCTAGCACTGTGTCACGTTCGCACCCATCTGGTCGACATATCTGTTGGATGTCTTGCCGACCACGCGGGATCCTAGCACCAAGAACTTCTACCGCTACTTTCAACGGACGCTGTCTGCTAATGTGGTTGAACGTCGACATCCGGCGGTTGGCTGGAGACGGGTGTGGAGTAACATCCTCACCTTTCCTTCCCACCACGGTAAGGGCCCTGTGGTATGTGATAACGACTGAAAAATTCCCCAGCCGACAACGTTTATACATGATCCATCTTGCCGTGGATCCTCTCTGCCCCAGGTGTGCCGCTGTCGATACCGACATGCACCGTTTCATTTGTGGTACGGCTACCGACTGCTGCTTCCTCACACGGCGCGTGTTGGCATTGTTGCTGCGACGGACAGTTCAGTCCGTAGAGCCCACCGAGCTAATTCTTCCAGATGTCACTTACTTCCCTGCTACTCGTCATAACGCCACGGTGTGGGTTAAGGATATGGTATTGGCATACTTTTTAAATGAGAGCGTTGCAGGTTTGTTAGATTTATGTCTTTATTTAACAAGTAACTACACGATTTCTCGGCGCTGTGCGTCGTATGGTACGCTCTTTGAGAATTACCTGGGGTCGTTGTTTACACGCCCTCCAGACCATTGGGGTGTACCAGATGTGAGAAGAGGCAAGAGAGATTGCACATGGACTGATGAGAGACATCAACGGTAATTATAAGGTGTTTCACCCTCGCTGAACGAGAAGACGACCAGGACATCCCGCCGTGGACACCCCCCGAAAAAAGGAAAAATAGAACAAAAAATTACAAATAAATACATAAGAACAAAATAAGAACAAAATGAGCAACAAATAAAATATAATAAAGTATTGCACCCTTCCCTTTCTCCTTTTTTTAATAAAATATTCAGAGGCATATTTAATTTTTGTTCGTGGGCGGACCTGAAGTGGTGGCGCACGACCGTCCTAGTAAGCTTCAGAATGAAAGTGGCGGTGACACTAGCTTTGTTTTTGTTTAGATATGTTTCTGGGGGTAGTATGAGTGTTAGGGGCCATAAAGAAAATAAAAAGGAAAAAGGAAAAAGAAAAATGAAAAATAAAAAAGGAAAAACAAAAAAGGGGCCATATATATATATATATATATATATATATATATATATATATATATATATATATAAAATAAAAAGGAAAAAGAAAAAACAAAAATGAAAAATAAAAAAGGAAAAACAAAAAAGAAAATAAAAAAATAAAAAAGTGGTCAGCGTGACGGCGCTCAGACTGGATGGATTTCATTGATAACAAATCGCGAACGGATTTTCAATGTCTTAGTTCCATGTTGATTGTAAACTGAAATTATTTTAAATATATAGCAAACTTAAAGTAGGGTCTATTCATATCGGTAAGTTATACACAGTTTTGGAAAATCTCTGAAAATATTGTACCTCTGTCACAGCCAATGTGTCATTCGAATGATCGAATGGTAAACTACAGGATGAAAAATCTGTCCCTCTACTAATACGGGTGGGAAAGTGACTTCAATATTTCAAGAATCAATTCTCAGTGATTGCTGCAATTGAAGATTTAATTTCTAAAAAATCTGACTCTCTCATAAGCGATTGAAACAGAATTAATGAACATGTAATCGTATACATAGTAGTAACTCTTAAATTGTTATGAAACATAACCTTATGCACATAGCTTCATCAATCCTCAGTCTGTTTTCGCTTTTTTTAGTCTTCATACTTCAGATTTTCATTCACGGAAACCGCCATTACATACTATTCATTCGTTCGATAGTCTTGCAGTGATTTCTAGAGGAGCCATACCAGAACAACTGTTCTAAGTATACTGATCAAAACTAATGGTTGGATACATATTATTCTCAGATCTTTACAGCGTATTTTAATTCACTTTTGAATTGCGACAAATGTGGTGTATATCGTTTCTCATAATCTCTGGACATTTGTGGAAAATATCATCAGCAGAATTTGATTCCTTCTTGAAAGAGAGCAGTTCCTAGTACACCACAATTATTAATATATGATTATTTCAGCTGCAAGTTCGAATTGCTCATCAAACCCTTCTCGTAAACCGCCCTACCTAGGTTCACCCTACACCAAGCAGTAAGATAACCACATTTTGGTTAGGTCATCCTAGTACATAATGTTTAAATCCTCCTATATCTCCATACGTTAGGTAACCTGCTTTGTATATCATATACATTCATCCTAATACTTGAAGTCAAAACCTGAACGTCTTCGCTACTACCGCCTTTTAGGTATCTAATATTTCATATAAATTATGACTCCAGCATTAGCCCCATAGCAATAAAGGGGGGAAATGTTGCATTGCTACTAAATCTTCGTAAAGTGTACTAATCCAAATTTTTTGAAAGGAAGTCATAATTTATAGGTTATGCGTTAGTTAATTACAATTATTAGATCTGTAATATTACATGGCACATTAAGTACTAAATATCCTGTTTTATACCCTACTACAATCGTAAAATGGTTAATGGCCTGAAAATATTCCCCTTATTTTATAACATTCAACGACTGAATGAACAACCAGCGCGATCAGATCACTGTTAATAAAATGGCTGTTAGTGAGCGAACTTTGATAGCGCAACAGAATGTTTAAAGAGGCCGTTAATACGTGTTTAATACAAGACGAAATTATATCCAAATTTTTCAACCATCCTAATAAAACCTACAAGTGTGGCTGCGTCTTTTCTTGCAGGAAAGATATCTGCAGTGCAGATAGGACTTCTTCTTGTGTGGCTTAATGCCTAATAACAAAGTAATGGATTGCTGAAATGTGACATATCTAAATCTTCATGGTTGTAACAAGTGTCTCACAGTTCTCTGCCACTCGTGACTTACCTTAATTGGGCTGAAAATTGTCTAGAAAAGTAGTAAATATTTCATCTGTTGAACGTAGTTGACAGTGGCATGAACTGTGCTGAGGGCAGACCGTTTACAGTAAGCTGTACTCCATCTGTCCCCACTCAGATTAAAAGCTAATCGATCACATGTGTCATTGACAAATAATAGATCCTAAACTTAAAGTATGATTTCAGGAGAAAATGATGCATTAGAGATTTCAATTTAATTTCAGTTATTACCCAAAGTAAACATGAAATTCGTATACCATAGAGTTATACGTTCACAATCGGAAAACGTGGCTTTTGCAAATACCACACATTCACAAAAGTAGAAGAGAGCCCAATATAGGATAAGATTGCTCAAATCGTTCGCCTTAAGGTATAATTACTGTATTTGAGAGGATAATTTAAATAACACCATTTGTTTTGCGTACACTGAAGCTTTATTTATTAAACTATCAACCAGCTTCCACACGAATACAATCATCTTTCCTCAAAATGAGTTTTAAACCTTCTTCAAACCCATACGATTAAGGCACCTGGTTTCCTAATCCGAACCCCCTATAGCCTGAGTCGCACTTAGAATAGGATGTCAGCGACGACATAAGTCCATGGAATAATGTAACAAAACATCACAATAACCAATTACAAATCATAAACATAACGTTAATTCCATACTTAAAAGTAATGAATTTATGCATAGGGAACAGAATAAAAATTCTTAACAACTTAAATTCCTCAAACTGCCATATCGAAAATCATTTGGTCTGAAAGCAGATAGGCCGGCCGAAGTGGCCGTGCGGTTAAAGGCGCTGCTGTCTGGAACCGCAAGACCGCTACGGTCGCAGGTTCGAATCCTGCCTCGGGCATGGATGTTTGTGATGCCCTTAGGTTAGTTAGGTTTAACTAGTTCTAAGTTCTAGGGGACTAATGACCTCAGCAGTTGAGTCCCATAGTGATCAGAGCCATTTGAACCATTTTTTTGAAAGCAGATATCACGGAAATACATTTTAATTTTGCTTTCCACACCAGTGCATAGATTTTGTACCCAACCTTTACATTTCATACACTGAATCATATCTTCTTCTCGGCGTACCTTATGCAGATGACATAACCAGTTCACACTGTCCTTCACTTTGCTATTCTTGTTAAAATTGTCATAAATCTGTCACTTTTTATTCAGGGTGGTCCATTGATATCTGATTGACCTATGGCAGCACCATCTAGCGGGCCAACCATAGAGCCATCTGGTTTCCCCCTTGAAGCTAGACGAGTTTCTTTCTTTGCAGTTTTTCGTTTGATGCTTATTTCGTGTGATATTTGGCCCGGTCACGATCAATGGACCACCCTGTAGGCTTATTCACAGGTTTCCTCTTTTTACTTTCCTTCTCTTTGACCTCTATTTCCTCTCTTTAAGGACTATATGTTAATCCTATTGTTGGTTGGTTGTTTCGTACTTTCCTGCTGTTATACACGAGATAGGAGATAAAGTGCTTAAGTAATACTTTAATTGTTGACTGTTAATTTTAGCAACTGTTGCAATGTTGTTTTCGGATACACTTTTTTGAGACGTAGTAGAAGGTCCAAACTCATCACTGAGTGGTGTTGCAACGTTAGGTGGCATCCCAGATATTCGAGTAGTTGCTTCCATTCGATCAGCCCATTCTTCGTCTGATTGATCAACAATATGTACTGTAATAGCTATAAAGTCCCATTCTTTGACGACGTTCCTATTACATGGCTACAAGCCCGTTGCCTTAAAACCGTTTAGTGCTATGCCCACACAAAACTATCTGGGTTATGCATTACCCACGTTTTATGACACCGCCAGGACTCGAACGTAGCCACGAAGACGCAGCTTCGTTCTAGCTGTGTTTTAAAGAACGCTATATCTAATGGCTCTAGACGATGAGACGTGTGAGCAGGAAATTATAACACGGTTATACCATAGTCACAAACCATCTCAATTGCTTATACGTTTTTGGTGCGTGGGCTATGTCCACCCAGTAAGAGCAAAATTTGATTCTGTTTCTATTTCCTACGTTTGTAAATTCTGTGAACTGTTCTAGCCATATGACAAACAATTCTGATTTGTCAAGTACCCAAATCCTGTGTCTGGAGGAACTTCCCTTTTTAAGACATCACTCGTTCTGCTGAGCTTAAATATTTATATCAGAGGTAATACATCGCCTGCTTCATCCATTTGACCTACATGTGTCGTTGTAAGACCCATTTCTCCACTCGTGATTACTCCCACTTGATGTTTGCCTTTTCAGTTTTTCGGGCAATTACTTTAGACGGTTTTGAACTGTGGATACTGCAGTTTCATCCATGTTATATATCTGGTCAGCAATAAAGTTATTTCATCTAGTACTTTCTCATCACGCTCTTTATTAAACCCCTTCCTTTGTGCCATCGATATTGCTTCGGAAACTCACAAGGAAAAAATGGGATGATTGACATAAACCCGTAATACCATTTTTACCGGCTACCTTTTTTTCTTTATTGAAGCAATGCGGTAGATGATATTTCTCTGCAAGTTTGTTGCAAAGTTTCCTTAATGTAATAGTTACTCCGAAGAAACTAGACTCAAAACAAATTATAGGCTGTGCTAATTCACGTGCCATCTCTCTTGTCATATCATTAGATCTTCCAAATTTTGATGTTTTATTTAAATCCATCAAATGAAGACGCAGTGAACGCTTTGACATATTATATCTTCTACATGCTTCATTAAGTCGAGTTTCACCGTTCCAATGTTTCAGCAATGCTTCGTCCATATCCTCTTGCTTCCACTTATTGTAAGGTCTCTTCGTCATATTGATTAGCTGAAACAAACAATTTTTAGTTGGTACTTAATTTCCATCAACGCCTGAGTCATACCTGTACAATTAAAGAATTAACTACAGGTACGACTTAGGCAGTGAGAAGTCTACCGTTTCAAACTGGACCTACAGGCATAACCTCAAAGCGTTCTATCGTTTGATTATGCTTAAATGAATAGCAGAGTACCACTAAAATAGACGTTATAAAATACAATTACTTTATCAATCATATTCTTCTCTGATATAACTTACAAATGGGGGAGTGAATGCAATAAAAACAGCGAAGCAAAACTACTTGTAACTACGAGGGTCGTTCCGAAAGTAATTTTCTCGTGGTGACTTTGGATGTCCGCGCCAGATGCCGCTGATGTAGTGCTAATGCTCGAACCTTCCTCTTTCATTTACTGGTGGTTCCGTAGTTCCGCAGTAGTTAGTGCCAGCAGAGGAGTGTTCCAAAATGGAGTCTGATATGGACGCACCTATAAAATAGCGATGTGTGATTGAATTCCTCACTGCTGCAAAAAATTGCGCCGACTGAAATCCATCGGCGCTTGCTAAAGGTGTATGGAGCCGATAACATAGACGTGAGCAACGTGAGGCGTCGGCTAGGGGATTTTCAAGGTGTGTGCATGACAAGCCGCGGCTCGATCGACACTGCAGATCTGTCATCCCCGCAATGAAGAGCGTCTTCATCAACTCATCCGTGCGGGTCGGCAGAAAACGGCCACAGAACTGTGCACTAAGCTGAACGTCGGTTGTAATGCTTTGGAAACACTGTTGGAACATCTTGGTTATCGCAAAGCCCCTGCGAGATGGATCCCGCGGATTCTTACAGCAGAACAAAAAACTCGTCGGATGGAAATCTGTCGGGACCTGCTGGACCAATATGAAGCTGAACGTGGCAATTTTCTGAGTAGCATCGTCAGCGGATATTAGACGTGGTGTCACCACTACGAGCCAGAATTCAAAAGACAGTCCATAGAACGCAGACACGTAAATTCTCCGTCAAAGAAGAAATTCAAGACACAGCCGTCTGCAGGTAAAGCGATGCGAGCGGTCTTCTGGGATAGCCAGGGTGTGGTTCTTTTGGATGACACTCTCTTGGAGAAACTGTCAACTCAGCACGCTACAAGACGACACTGACTAAGCCAAAGGCCCGAATTTCCAGGGTAAGACCAGAGAAGAGGACCAACTTTCACTTGCAACATGTTAACGCCAGGTCCCACACCAATTTTGCGACCCCTCAACTCATTCCATCTCTTTTGGCTTCTGAAAGACGGACTACATGGTGAACATCTTCAAGACTTGAATGCTGTTGTCAAAGATGTAAGGAAGTGGTTATCCTCAGCTGGTTCCGGTTTTTACAAGCGCGGCGTGCAGTCTCTGGTTCATCGTTGGCAAAAGTGCGTAACGAATGATGGTGACTGTGGTGTCACCGCCAGACACCACACTTGCTAGGTGGTAGCCTTTAAATCGGCCGCGGTCCGGTAGTATACGTCGGACCCGCGTGTCGCCACTGTCAGTAATTGCAGACCGAGCGCCACCACACGGCAGGTCTAGAGAGACGTCCTGGCACTCGCCCCAGTTGTACAGCCGACGTTCATAGCAATGGTTCACTGACAAATACGCTCTCATTTGCCGAGACGACAGTTAGCATAGCCTTCAGCTACATTTGCTACGACCTAGCAAGGCGCCATAGCTTTGATAATTAATATTGTGAAGCATGTATCATCAAGAGCGATGTTCTACAAATGTGGATTAAAGTTAAGTATTACAAGATTTTCGTACTTTTTTTGCAATTCTCAAAACATTGTCCTGTTCCAGACCTCACGCCAATCTGCGTGAGCTTAACGCGTGCCTTTCGGCTACTTCCGAGTGGCGTGGCTGTCTTGCTACGCCACTACAGTGACTGTGTGGAAAAATGAGACCCTGTAGCTGAAATATTGCTCTATTTAGCTGTAGTGCTGTGAGTTATGTATCTCCTGTAGTTTCCATGAGTAAAAATACGAGGCATTGCTTTCGGAACGACCCTCGTATTTTCCTGTCACGACAGTCAGCGGTCCGCTCACATGGTATCGCTTAGCCGCACGACTATTTAATTCAATTTTACATCACTTGATGTCGCATTTTGTAAACATGGGATCAGTTACTAGCGGGGTACAACTAATGCAACTTTAACCTACATTCACATTCGCCTAATCCTATTACGCTGAGGTGACGAAAAGTCGTGAAATACCTCCTAATATCATATCGGACTTCCTTTGGCCCGGCGTAGATGAGCAGCTCGACCTGGTATGGAATCAACAAGTTGTTGTAAGTCCTCTACACAAATATTCAGCCATACAGCCTTTGTAGCCAGGCGTTTCAAGGCAGATCCGAAACCCGAGCGTTTCGAAGAATATAGAAAGCTACGGAACAGAGTGAAATAATGGATTCGCAATGCTAAAATCACGCACGCTCGCTCCCTTGTATGCACCGATCTGACGCCCACGACTCTATGGAAGAATCTTCGTAGCTTGGGGGTCGGAAAGGCAAAATCGGAAACTACTTTTCATGTGTCAGCTAACGAATTAAATGAATTCCTCTCTGCACCTCTGAATACTATCACGGCTGATAATTACCGTCCACAAGAATCCCCAAACAGGATAACTAACAACGATACCTTCCATCTAAAACATGTAACAACAAATACGGTAAGAAAAGCAATAATGAGAATCTCTTCTGATGCAATAGGCAACGACAGTATCGGTATAACCATGATTAAGAATGTTGCCGATATCTTAGTACCTGTCTTAACTGACATATTTAATTTTTCCCTCGTGAACGGAATATACCCCACTGCATGGAAAAGAAGCATAATTCGACCCATCCCTAAGATCGAAAACCCGCAACTGCCTAGTAATTACCGACCAATTAGCATACTGCCTGCTGTTTCCAAAGCACTTGAATATATTGTTCATGACCAAATCACTGAACACTTGCATGAATTCAGCCTATATGACAAATTTCAATCCGGTTTCCGTAAACATCACAGCACAAACACTGCTCTAATTAAAGTAACTGATGACCTGAAATATGCCATCGAGAATCGAAAGGCAACAATATTGACGCTACTGGACTTCAGCAAAGCTTTTGGCACTGTTAACTTTGACATATTGCTCAGAAAAATGCAACAGCTTAATTTCTCTGATAGTGCAATGAGATGGTTTGAAAGCTACTTAAAAGACAGACAGCAATGTGTTGTCTGCGTAAATGAAAAATCTTCCTGGAAACATGTTTCCTCGGGAGTGCCACAAGGATCAGTTTTAGGACCACTTTTGTTTTCTTTATATGTCAACGATATTTCGTCGGTTCTGTCCTCCTGTCAATATCATTTCTATGCCGGCGACCTCCAGCTCTACCTAAGCGTCAGACCTGAAGATGTAAACACTGCAATCGCTCAGATGAATGATGATCTGTCTTCAATAGTGACATGGGCGAAAAACCTGGGGCTTAAACTAAATGCAAAAAAGACGCAAGTAATCTCAATAGCCCATCAGAAATTAATAAGTTCAGATTTCCGCGAACGACTACCTCCTATTCTGGTCGACGGTACTCCAATACCATATCAGAAAACAGTGAAGAACTTGGGTGTAACTTTGGATGAGCATCTCATCTGGGTGGAGAATACAGTCGCAGTGTGCCGAAAGACGTCTGCTTGTCTCTATGCGCTCAAAAAGTTTCGGAACATATTTCCACAGGACTTGAAACGCCAGCTCGTGCAAGCATTCGTTCTACCGAATCTCCACTATTGTGATGTGATTCAACAAGGCATGAGTAGTGAAAACAAAAGACGGCTAGAGCTAACCATGAATGTCTGTGTGCGTTACACCTGCAACATTCGCCGATATGATCATGTTAGTGCTTCATACTACGAGCTAGGGTGGCTGCGGCCGGACAAATTGCGTGACTACCACACTATGTCTACTTCACCGACTTCTCGTCGCGCAAGCACCCCAGTACCTTGCTTCAGAGATTAAAAACCTGTCATGCCATCATAATCGAAACACGAGGTCACTCTTATTTGGTATCCTAACTGTGCCCACTCACAAAACAAGAACTTTTGCAAACCCCTTCTCAGTTGCCGCTGTCCGCCTCTGGAACAAACTGCCCCTTACCTTGCGCAAAATTCAATCTCCTGCTGCTTTTAAGAAGAAGTTGAAGCATTTCCTACTATCATCCTCATAAAGTTCTCCACAAAATTAATGTACAAGGCCAATCCTCTCATCTGTCAAATAGCAAAGCTAGCGTCTCCTGTCTTGCTCCTGAGATGCCTTCCTCTTCATCTATCTCTATCAGTCACGCAATCTTCTTTTCCATTATAGTTCCTTAATTATGTTTCATCATGTCTCTTTATTCTTCTCCTCCTTCACCACGAGTCTCCATCATACTCCCTGCTGCCAGCACTCCTATCTAAAATCTGTCTCTTCATTAATGTCTAATTATAACAGCACTTATGATTTACGGATATAAACTCTATATGTATGTATTTTTCCAGGTGTACCTTTCTAATTGTTTATTTCACTTTTTGTACTAGATGTAGTTTAACATGCCTACTAAAACATATGAATGTAAAATAAGTACACTCCTGGAAATGGAAAAAAGAACACATTGACACCGGTGTGTCAGACCCACCATACTTGCTCCGGACACTGCGAGAGGGCTGTACAAGCAATGATCACACGCACGGCACAGCGGACACACCAGGAACCGCGGTGTTGGTCGTCGAATGGCGCTAGGTGCGCAGCATTTGTGCACCGCCGCTGTCAGTGTCAGCCAGTTTGCCGTGGCATACGGAGCTCCATCGCAGTCTTTAACACTGGTAGCATGCCGCGACAGCGTGGACGTGAACCGTATGTGCAGTTGACGGACTTTGAGCGAGGGCGTATAGTGGGCATGCGGGAGGCCGGGTGGACGTACCGCCGAATTGCTCAACACGTGGGGCGTGAGGTCTCCACAGTACATCGATGTTGTCGCCAGTGGTCGGCGGAAGGTGCACGTGCCCGTCGACCTGGGACCGGACCGCAGCGACGCACGGATGCACGCCAAGACCGTAGGGTCCTACGCAGTGCCGTAGGGGACCTCACCGCCACTTCCCAGCAAATTAGGGACACTGTTGCTCCTGGGGTATCGGCGAGGACCATTCGCAACCGTCTCCATGAAGCTGGGCTACGGTCCCGCACACCGTTAGGCCGTCTTCCGCTCACGCCCCAACATCGTGCAGCCCGCCTCCAGTGGTGTCGCGACAGGCGTGAATGGAGGAACGAATGGAGACGTGTCGTCTTCAGCGATGAGAGTCGCTTCTGCCTTGGTGCCAATGATGGTCGTATGCGTGTTTGGCGCCGTGCAGGTGAGCGCCACAATTAGGACTGCATACGACCGAGGCACACAGGGCCAACACCCGGCATCATGGTGTGGGGAGCGATCTCCTACACTGGCCGTACACCACTGGTGATCGTCGAGGGGACACTGAATAGTGCACGGTACATCGAAACCGTCATCGAACCCATCGTTCTACCATTCCTAGACCGGCAAGGGAACTTGCTGTTCCAACAGGACAATGCACGTCCGCATGTATCCCGTGCCACCCAACGTGCTCTAGAAGGTGTAAGTCAACTACCCTGGCCAGCAAGATCTCCGGATCTGTCCCCTATTGAGCATGTTTGGGACTGGATGAAGCGTCGTCTCACGCAGTCTGCACGTCCAGCACGTACGCTGGTCCAACTGAGGCGCCAGGTGGAAATGGCATGGCAAGCCGTTCCACAGGACTACATCCAGCATCTCTACGATCGTCTCCATGGGAGAATAGCAGCCTGCATTGCTGCGAAAGGTGGATATACACTGTACTAGTGCCGACATTGTGCATGCTCTGTTGCCTGTGTCTATGTGCCTGTGGTTCTGTCAGTGTGATCATATGATGTATCCGACCCCAGGAATGTGTCAATAAAGTTTCCCCTTCCTGGGACAATGAATTCAAGGTGTTCTTATTTCAATTTCCAGGAATTTCCCTATGTCCCACAAATGCTCGATAGGATTCATGTCGGGCGATGTAGGTGGCCAAAACATTCATTCGAACTGTCTAGAATGTTCTTCAAATCAATCACGAATAATTATAGCCCGGTTACATGTTCGAGAACATGAAGTCCATGAATGGCTACTAATGGTCTCCAAGTAGCCGAGCATAATAATTTCCAGTCAGTGATCGGTTCAACTGAACCAGAAGACCCAGTGCATGCCGCTTAAAAACTTCCTACACCAATATGAAGCCACCACTAGCTTGCACAGCATCTTGTTGACACCTTCCGTCTCTGGCCTCGTAAGATCTGAGCCACACTCTAACCCTACCATCAGCTCTTATCAACTGAAATCGGGACTCATCTCACCAGGCCACGGTTTTGCAGTCGTCTAGGGTCCAATCGATATGGTCACATGCCCAGGAGAGCAGGTGCAGGCGCTGTCGTGCTGTTAAAGGCACTCGTGTCGATCATCTGCTGCCATAGTCCATTAACCCCAGATTTGATCTGGCTGTCCTAACGGATATGGTTGTTGTACGTCCCACATTGCGATTACTTCGCGCAATGTTCCTTGTCTGTTAGCAATGACAACCCTACGCAAACGCCGCTGTTCTCAGTCGTTAAGTGAAGGCCGTAGGTCACTGCGTTGTCTGTGGTGAGAGGTAATGTCTGAAATGTGGTATTTTCGGCACACTCTTGAAACTGTGGATCTCGGCATATTGAATTTCTTAACGATTTCCGAAATGGAATGTTGCATGAGTCTAGCTCCAACTGTCACTCTGCGTTCAAAGTCAGTTAGTTCCCGTAGTGCGGCCATAATCACATCAGCAACCTTTTCACATGAGTCACCTAGTACAAATTTCAGCTCCGCCAATGCACTGCTTTTTATACCTTGTGTACGCGGTACTATATACGTGCATATCGCTAGCCCATGACTTTTGCCGCCTCAGTGTAAGGGGAATTATAACAATTTTCTTCTATCATTCAGGTAGCTGTTGTTGTTCAGTTTCAAATGTGTTCTATACCATTTCCAATCAATGATCAATTCAGTTGGAATAGAGGACCCAGTCCATTCCATGTAAACACAACCCACACCATAATGGAGCCACCACCTTCTTGCACGGTGCTTTGTTGACTACCTGGGTCCATGGCTTCGTGGAGTCTGCGCAATACTCGAACTGTATCATGAGTTCTGACCAACTGAAATCTGGACTCATTTGACCAGGCCACGGTTTTTCATTAGCCTAGAGGTCCAACCGATATGGTCACGTCCCCAGGAGAAGCACTGCAGGTGATACCGTGCTGTTAACAAAGGCACTCGCGTCGGTTGTCTGTTGCCATAGCCCATTAACTCCAGATTTCTCCACACTGCCAGAAGAATTACGTTCCTCGTACGTCCCACATTGATTCCTGCGTTTACTTCAAGCAGTACTGCTTGTCTGTTAGCACTGACAACTCTACGCGAATGCAGTTGCTCTCGGTCGTTAAGTGAAGGCCGTAGGCCACTGTATTGTCCGTGGTGAGAGGTAATGCCTGTAATTCGGTATTCTCGGCACACTCTTGACACTTTGGATCTAGGGATATCGATTTCCCTAGTGATTTCCGAAATGGAATGCCCCATGCATCTTGGTCCGACTACCATTCCGCGTTCAGAGTCTGTTAATTCCAGTCATGCGGCCATAATCACGTCGGAAACCTTTTCACATGAATCACCTGAGTACAAATGACAGCTCCGTAAATGCACTGCCCTTTTATACCTTGTTTACGCGATACTACCGCCATTTGTACGTGTCATACTGCTATACCATGACTTATGTCACGTCAGTGTAAATGAAAGGGAAGTAACGTGAAATTCAAATATTTTCACGAAGGAATTAATGAATGACTGATACTTATCCTTTGCGTATTAGGACAATGACTCGATCCAAAGAAAGAAATCTAGCCTTACGTACCTGGTTAAACAACTGCACCTGAGAAACCGTATAAAATGTAGTCACACCAATGCTGGGCAGGCACGCAACACTGTCACCAAAATTTCTGAAGACTTCAGCTGAGTAATGTCCATCTCAAATGATTCACAAGACAACACGTCTGAACTTAAACTAATTCGTCGGGATACATTGCGATGTACACAGCGTCTTCAGCTCCGAGTGCAAAGAGGAAGGAAGGAATAATAGGTGTGCTTCGACCGTATACACGAGTGCCGAGCGAACTCGGATCTAGCTGTCTAATGATCTGATGGTTGACAAGGTTCTGACTTTGAAGTACTACATGCAGATATGCTGCTTAATTCATACCGAGTCTGCACAAGCAGACGTAAGCATGGACAATGTAAGTAATCGCAACTCACATAGTGACTCATTTTCTGAAAGATGTTGCTTTCAAGCCATTTCCTTCGTCCTTCACGTCCAGTCTATTGTACGTAAAAAGCATTGTTAAGTTATTCCACTAGACATACCGATAATCATGACTTTGAAGCTATCTCCATTGATCCATAGCGTCCGTCTTTGCTGTTATTTCGTTCAGATTCTTTCAGTCTACTGGCCGTATAAAGGTTTTAATTTCTATAATGATAAATTATACGCGGATTCAAATCAAATATTTTCTGACATTTAAAGCTCAGAAATTTTGACGCAGCTGATATCTGTGGATCTCCAGACCAGTCTTTTCTTCTTTTTTTATGTTGTAACTATGATCTTGTAGCTAATTTGTTACCTCCGTTACTATTCTGGGTTACACGTGCTAGAGGTATCTGCTTGCATGTGTTGCCATTTTAACATCAGTTACGACACGATATCTCCTGTATTGTTCTCTAGCAGCACTACTAATTTTGTCAGCTGATAGGCTATATTTCAAAACGCAGTGTCACGAAAATTAACTCTGTTTGTTGATAATATCCGTGTTTTTGTGACAGGTTTTCATTTCAAGTCCTTACCTTAGATATTTACTGCTTTACTTCGAGTGCTTGCGAACTGTTATCGATTATGTCTTTCAAATACCTCTTTACAGTGTATTCAGAAACAGTCCGAAAAGCTTGTAAATGGGTTGCAGGGTAGGTTATGGTGATAAATAATTGTTACGATAAAAAACGATAAAGTGATCCGTTTCCGAGTTAATTAGCACTGAAGTTAGCCAATCAGGCCATTGCGAGAACAAATTCAAGCGGCCAGAAGAGACGGTGTCGCCAAATGTTTTTTTCCATTGGTTTTCTGAAACCGAACAAGAGAGTGATACCAAAATTGGACATGGGACGGTAGTAAGGATCGAACCCCAGCCAAAGCCTGAACAGTCTGATGCACTATTATCTTTACTATGAGAACAACAGACACTCATTGCATCTGGCGGAACTCTTAAATTTGTGCCCTGAACGGCGAATCGGCGGAACGTATCGAACATTTTTATTAGCAATCATTCCTCAGCGCAACCCACCCTGCATCACATTACAAGCTGCTCAGACTATTCCTTACCATTCTGTATAGTAATCACTGTAACTGTTCGTGGAATGAGTCTAAAGTACGTGTACAAACTTTAAGGATAAGTTACCCACTTCAAAATAACCAAGGAAAGTTATATACGCATATGTTCGTAAACGTGGTTTATTAGCCAGATATATAAACATGCAGCAACAAAAGCTATAAAATTTACAATGTACTTAAACATCTGCGGCCATCGTCATACTACACCTTCTAAACTGTACTGTGAACAACTGCGAATGCTCACAAAATCCTCCTGATTCGATGAAGCTTTTGACGATGCACTATCTCCCTATGGCTAAATGCGGATGGTTTTTCCATCTCCAAAATGATTTCCTGGAATATCTGCTCATTGTTAGTGTCTACAATTACGGAAAGCTATTCAGGATTTCAAACGTCTTCAATTACGTAAAGCTAATGAGTTCGTGTTTGGCGACCGTGGGGGGCAGGGGAGAGGTGCGTCCACCTGGGATATTCAACCTAACAGATCGAAGATAACTGCTGGACGGAGGTGGAGCTCCATCGTGTATAAACCACGTTTAAGTCGTATATTTAGAGGTACTTCACTCAGAAGAGCTGTAAGAGAGTGCGTTGCTAAACCACCACACACGTCACAAATAAAAGTATGTCATAAATATTATAATTCAACAATAACATATATGATGCGCAGTGCAATTCAAATAACGCAACTTCATGCAAATAATATATCTTTCCTGCTCTTCGCTAGTTCTGATTTTTGTAGAGAAACCAGAAAACTATTTCATCACAAAAATCTCTGAACATCAGGCAAAAAGTAAAAAAAAAAAAAAAAAAAATCAGGCAGTAATTACCTACTACCTCGCTTGGCGACTTTGTAAGATCTCTGTAAATACGCCCTTATTAAATGCGTTCTGAGAAATTGGTAAACTAATACCTGTAACGCTGTTGCACCGTCTGTGGAGGCTAGCAGGACGCTGCAGGTGCATGTGCCGGTCACTTACATTCTAGTTTGCACTTCTGTCTGTTAAATGGCAGAGCTTGTTGCAAACGTCGTTAGAATCGATTTCAATAATTTTCTAAAGCTTCCTTCATTTTTCTAGATCACAAAATATTATGCATTCCCCAATACAGCACCCAGCACACTGGAGCTGTCAAACGATGACGAAGTTCAATGCCTGAATGTCACCATCGTTCTGGAATAAAATCAGTGTTGCTAAAGCATAGAACGTGAATTGACTCTGATATAAAATACCACGCCAACCGGCCATCCAGACAGTTTTTCCATGCTCCCCACAACTGATACTCTCTGTTAGTTGCTTCCTCAATTTAGTGTTTCGTCTCTAACAACGTGGTCGTCAACGGGACGTTAAATCCAAATCTTCCTTCGCTTTCACAAGCTCCATAACCTTCAGTTGAATGAGGAGCAGTCATTTTACGGTCGGCTCTCGCCGACAGTGCGTCGATATCAGCAACCTATAGGTTACTATGGCTCTGAGCACTATGGGACTTAACATCTGAGGTCATCAGTCCCCTAGAACTACTTAAACCTAACTAACCTAAGGGCATCACAAACATCCATGCCCGAGGCAGGATTCGAACCTGCGACCGTAGCGGTCGCGCGGTTCCAGACTGAAGCGCCTAGAACCGCTCGGCGACCCAGGCCGGCAAAGGTTCCTATGTTACGACTATATAATAGCGTGGTAGAATTTCGCATGTGGGTGATGCCTGCGTAGGAAAGCAAAGCATTGTCACACCTCTTCACAAATGATGCTACATTATTGCTTCATTGTTATGAAATGCAGACACATTAAATAGTAATTTGTAAATTTGCGAATGTTGTTTCTTCTCGCTGTATAGAGACAGTACAAAGCGATTACCGAATGGTAGTGCTACAAAGTAACACTGACATGCACGTATAGCTGAACGCGCACCCCAGCCCCCCCCCTCCCCCCCATTTCGCACTTATAGTTTGAAGTGAGCCACGCACGTACCCTATTCGCGCAATGTGCACTGGGCAGACAGAGTGTAGTTTTAGGCCGTTTTTTGCGTATGTTCAGGCAGATATTGGAATGGTCCCTAATCTCTACCTCAGAAAATGTAACACGCAACCAGTTAACGTACAGAATAAAATTTTCAAGATTTTCAGTCATATGGCACAGACGACTTTCGTCCCTTACGTCAACCAACAACTGTCGCGACAGGAAGGGGACCTACCTCCTCAGAGACTCAAATTGTTCGTGGAGAGGTGCTTAAGTACTGCCTGGTTCGGCATAGCGCTCCTAGTACCTTCAAAATGTCAGCGGGAAATTCCGATGTATCAAGGCACCTAGGAACCGTAACGTGTATGTAGCGGCAATCCGCTGGTGTTGTTGATAAAGTATTTTGTTTCAAAAATACCAATTGAATGTTCGAATGATGTAACAGTGTTGTACAATAATTCGGCAGGCCACTGCCAGTTCAGACAACAATCGCTTACGTATATCAGCTATGGATCTAAATCAGCCACCCTTCGATTTCTCGGAAACTACAGTGTTTAGTCACGTTGGTGTGACCACGCTTCCAGCGCGGACCGTTGCGACATGTACAGGAAGTGTGTGAATGAAGTTCTGGAAGGTACGGGCAGTGATGCAGAGCCATGATCACTCCAGTGCCGTGGGCAGCTGCGCTAGGTTACTCTGTTGAGCATCCATGGTACGAACAGCCCGATCGAGGGTGTCCCGCAGATTCTCCAGTGGGTTAAGGTCCAGTGAGTTTGCTGGCCATAGGAGTACTGTAGACTCACCCTGGTGCTCTTCGAACGACCCAGGTGCGCTGTAAGCAATGTGATACGTTGCATTGTCCTGCTGGTAGATGTCATCCTGACTAGGAAAAAAAAAAGTAACTGCGTGCAGGGGTCTACAGGGTCCCCAAGGATAGCTGCATACTTATATTGGTCCATTGTGCATTCCAGACTGACGAGATCACCCAGAGAATGACACTAAAACATTTCCCAGACCACAAGGTTCTCTGCTCCGGGTTGGACACCATTGCTTTCAAACGTCGCACACGCCAACAGCAATCTGACCAATCGATCATAAAAGGTGATTCATCCGAAAAAGCCACCTGTCGTCACTCAGTGGACGTCTAGTTGTGACACTGTCGTACAAATTCCAGCCTTCGTCGCAGATGAACAGCAGTCAGCATGGGTACATGGCCCAGGCGCCTGCTGCGGAGGATCAGGTGCAGCAACGTTTACTGAACAGTCGTTGAAGAGACACTATTGATAGCTCCTTGGTGCATCTGAGCGGTCAGTTGCTCAACAGTTACAAGTCTTTCCACCCCTACACATCTTCGTAACCGACGTTCACATCTGTCATCTATGGCACGTGGTGCACCACAGTTGCTTCGGCGCTCGTTTTGGATGGCGCCATTTTACCATGTAAGGTGTATTTAAACAACGGCGACAAGCAAACAGTTTACAGATACAGCCGTTTCGAAAATGCTTCCACCCCTAGCCGTAAGGACGTCAGATAAATCACTCCGTTTCTGCATTACGACAACGACTGCACTGTGTTCTTTCGCAAGAGCTGCTTTCAAATAGCCCCCGACTAGTAAGCCGCAGCTCGTCGAAATCGTAACGTGTTAGTGTCTAGTCTCAACCTGTAAGCCTTTGTATTTGATATAAATTTAATCTTGATACCTCTACCCGTCCCTGAGAAAAGGAAATCTTAACACACGCATAGACAGACTGACAATAAACGCTAAAAACAATTTTTTCGTACGATATAATTATAAATTAACAATTTTCGGATTTTTTTCTTTTTTGTATTGTGAGGACTTGCTTCTTGGCAAATTTCACAATTCTAGGTCAGCGGGAAGTACCCTATAATTTCTGATGACTGAGCTTGCGAGTATCAAAATATATGACAAATAGCCGTTTCTTTTGATTACATTGACGTCCAAATTTAATTTTTTTTGCACTGCCAAGGGAATGTACACCTTGATATCTGACGTAATTTTTATCTTGATACCTTTACCATTCCTGAGAAAGAGGGGTCTTAACAGACGAACAGACAGACGGAAAACAAAGTGCTATTGAAAGGATTACGTTTCCACCGATTGAGCTACGGAACCCTAAAAACACGAAGTGATGCAAAACATGTTTGTGCAGAGCAAACAAGAGAAAAGCGCGGGGAAAATATCCACAGAAAAACATCTAGAGAGTTCGAAGTGACCTTCATTAGAGGGCCTGTAGAATTTCTTTAAACGAAGTAAAGACGCTCCAGACATTTGTTTACGCAGCTTAGACGACAAGCTGACTGCGGGGAAATATCAGGCCAAATTTAAATGTTTTGACCTGTGGAGCACAGCACACAAACATTATCGCAAACTATAGAGCGAATGAAGTACTGCTACGGATGGCAAGTGGCTATGCCACATTTGTAAACAAGTGCAGAGGAGAAATTACACCATTATTAGTTAGGAGAATTATTTGAGCGTGTGGCAGATCAACATTTCACCAGACAGCATTCATTTAGCTGCGATTGTAAAGCAGTGTGGGATCAAACGTTAAATGCCTTTACAATAAGTACTGACATGACGAATCAAACGACTTCACTATTTTCAAAAACCTACTAGCAATTCGATAAAGGTTTTCTGCAAACAGAATTCCGTAATAAACCGATAACTGGCCGTAACGTTAGAACTCGTGAAGGTGGTACGTGGTAGAACATTTTTAGGCACACTGATGGAATTTATTAAAAACTACTGGTGCATAAATGATTACCTAGACGACTCTGTAACTGGGGAACTGAAAGAAATTCTAATCTTGAGATTGCGACTGGCAGTACTAGAACGATCTGAGATAGCAATAAGGAGATATGCTGAACAGATGTTACTTCATCCTCATGTTTATCATACCACCATTGGAATTTTTAGCCTTGCGAGTGGTGCTATTAACATCCCTGAGGGCACAATTACTATCTAAGAACAATGCTTGTGTGAAAAGGTGACACCACCTTCCCAGATTTGTGGCTTTGAAACGATAACCCACTACCTTACTTCCTGCCCTGAGCATGACTTGAATATATAATTCGTCTCCTACTACAAGGACGATTCACCATTATCTTCACAATTACAGTGGAGTACATCAGGTGTGATGACATATTGAACATAGAAGGGGATAGCAAAATTCTACTTAACTAAGAGTTGACTAAACTCAATTAAATATGTATAAGAGGGGTCCAAAAAAGGTATCCATTGTTTAAAAGTCCATAACTGGCAAACTAATTGACGGAGTTGTCTCATATTTGGCAGCGTAATAGTTTGTAGTTTCGGCAATCGCCACACAAGCGTTGTATTGCGTTGTTTTGTTTTGTCAGATGACAGTAGCCAGACAGTCAGTGTTTTGTTCTTAGTTACACCTAGTTACTCAAGTAAACATAGCTGGCGCAAGGCTTACATTCGATGAAAGGAAGTCAGTTTTCAAGTGGTATTTTAGGTACGAAAACATTAATGAGGTTCAACGGCAATGGCGAAATGAGTATCAAACAGAGCCACCGACACGTTTAACTATTCGTCGCATTCGAGACAAATTTGAAGCCGAAGGCTGTGTTAAAGATGTACACAAACAACTATCTGGACGGCCTGTAACAGTAACAAGTCCAGCTAACTCCCGTCGTGTGTTACAACAATTCACTCGCTCACCACAGAAGTCTGTGAGACAGTGTGCCCGTGAAACTGGAGTGAGTCGCTCAAGTGTTCGGCGAATTTTGAAGACAGCAAAGTGGAAGTGCAACATCCCCAGGTCGTAGAATGGAGCACTGCGAGTGGTTTATTAACATGGTGCGCAACGATGAAGAGTTTGCAGAGATGATTGTGTGGTCTGATGAGGCACAGTGCAAACTCAGTGGTACAGTAAATCGCCACAATTGCATCTACTGGGCCGCCTAAAATCCGAATGTCAATGTAGACAAAGCCGTGAATTTGCCAGGAGTAAATGTGTGGTGTGCGTTGTCTTACCGGGGCTTGATTGGGCAATTCTTCTTGGACGGCACAGTTACTGGTGTGGAATACCTTCGGAAGATCCAGACATCCATATTACCTGCCATCCGAGACTTGTATGGAGACAGAAGAGTTTACTTTCAACGAGATGGTACCCCAACCCACTGCCAAAATCGTGTTAGGGCGTATCTCGACGAAAATCTACTAGGAAGATGGATAGGCCGTAGATGTGCTGTGGAGTATCCACCACGTTCCCCAGACCTAACTCTTCTGGACTTTTACTTGTGAGGAACACTAAAGGACGTCGTTTATTGACAAAAGCCACGCACATTGAATGAACTTCGAGAATCCATCGTACATTCATGTGCAAATATCCAGCTGAACACGTTGCAGTCAGTAGTTCGTGCTGCAGTTCGGTGGCATCGTTTGTGTGTGGATGTTAATGATGACCATTTCGAACACCTACAGTGATATCTTTAAGATGGACTTTAAGCTACACTTTCACCAAAAATGAGACAACTCTGTCAATTAGTTTGCAAGCTATGGACTTTTAAACAGTGGACACATTTTTTTGGACCCCTCTGTATTTTGATAAAAGACCCGGGAGTACGTTAATAGTGAAGCTCACACAATTGAATGAGAGAAAAAAAGCTCTTAAATATATGAAAAAGTACCTCTATACGGAATAGTTATTACTGGACATGAAGACAGCGCTCTGACAATCAAGAAAGATCCCACACATAAGTAATGTGAGGACATTACAAAATGAAGGACTAAAACATGTAATTGAGGGCGAGACAGAGAGAGGTAGCCGGCCGGAGTGGCCGTGCGGTTCTAGGCGCTACAGTCTGGAGCCGAGCGACCGCTACGGTCGCAGGTTCGAATCTTGCCTCGGGCATGGATGTGTGTGATGTCCTTAGGTTAGATAGGTTTAAGTAGTTCTAAGTTCTAGGGGACTGATGACCATAGATGTTAAGTCCCATAGTGCTCAGAACCATTTGAACAGAGAGAGATAATGTGTAAAGATGGAACGTGGCAGTAGAAGATTGCTGATTACCTAAGGGGTGATATGGAGGTATTGGTTTTGTCGGCCCTCTGGTGCTTGTATCACCCAAAAAAAAAATGGTTCAGATGGCTCTGAGCACTATGGGACTTAACATCTGAGGTCATCAGTCCCCTAGAACTTAGAACTACTTAAACCCAACTAACCTAAGGACATCACACACATCCATGCCCGAGGCAGGATTCGAACCTGCGACCGTAGCAGTCGCGCGGTTCCGGATTGAAGCGCCTAGAACCGCTCGGCCACCGCGGCCGGCTGTATCACACCGTTAAACCGTCTAAACATGTCGTATTAATGGTAGCACCATATGGTCTGAAGACTGACTGTACCAGATATGGAAACGTGTCATTTCAGTGAGGCAGAGCTCTTGTTGTGGGGGTTCTGCCTTCCATAACCATCCTAACTGTGCTCATCTGCATAGTCTTGGATAGGTTGGTCACATTTTTATGTTCACAATCTGAAATTAAGAAACGTACAATATATGGTGAGATATTGCGTCACCTAAATAATCTTCTAATATGACTCGACAACTGTATTCGTGTGTGTGTGTGTGTGTGTGTGTGTGTGTGTGTGTGTGTGTGTGTGCGGGCGCGCACGCGCGTGCGTAAAATGGATTACACTCGATAGGCGTTTTATCTTTTTAGTTCTTCTTCAGGTGATTCTCGGATCGATAAGAAAGTTGGAGAGCCCCAATACATTACCGCTTAATCATTCGCCGTTAACCTTCAGAGTCAACAAGTTCAGAGTACGGTTTTTAACTCTATAACAGCAAAATGGACTTTGTACTTCACACCACGGCCGAGATGGGAAGATTTCATAAGACTAGATGAAATTTTTGTCAACAGAAAGTGCGAAATTAAACTTGTCAAATGTATAGTTAACTGATTGACTATTCTCCATGCGAAAAATTGTGCATCATGTTTGGTGGTTAATACGACAAGATCATGCAAAGGAGACAAATTACTTATAATAGGCTTTCTGAATAGAGCTTAGAGATATATTTCAATCAAGCATACTATTTTTATTTTATTTATTAATAGAGGCACGATGTAAGTCGAGATGAGAATTTTAGAACTATATTGGAACGTAATATGAACATATAAATATGGAATGTCTAACGACGTTTGCATTACAGACTTGCATGATTAGATTGGTGCTACGAATGTGTGGATCTCGGTCACTATACCAGCTACACACTACACACACGAGCGCAGAAATCACCTATACGCTGAACAAGAAGGAGCAGAGATGTATAAAACGAATTACTGAAGCGATTAGTATTATTTTTCAGTGTTGTGTTGAAGGTCGTTGGTGGCTTCAGCACGTAGGAGTGCTTTTTTCTGTTACATACATTCCTGAAACCAGAGCACAAATACCTACTGAAACAAGGTAGCAACTCAAGTGTACATGTGTGGCCTGATTTGATAACTGAAGTAACATCACTCACACAGGTTAACTCGATGTATTTACTTCAATTGCATTTGTTAAAAATGTCTACATATTTTCATAAAACTTAATGTTTCCTAATGAGACAGAATTGAAATAAGTAACGCAGTCACAACAAGGAACAACAAGGCGTGGCTACAACATTTAGTGAAACGGCCTTCTTACAAGAAATGTGAGTGCGCTATTAACACACCCGTCAACAGCCAATATAATTCTATTTTCCACGATCTTGTTATTCTTACTTCTTGCCTTTTTCCGTTTCTCTGCGGTTTCGGCGTTGTTGTACAGGCTGTGATAATGTTAGTTTCAGAGGTGATTGGGTGCCCTTCCTCACATCACAATTTTTCAACTACGTCAGAACGTTATTGCGATAAATGATTATGATAATGAAATTTTACTTAATGTCTATCAGTGGAAAGGTGGTTGATGTCATTTGAAGTCACATACAAAAGAGAATAACTTTAAAGGTCTGGAATATCGTTTTTCTCGGAATATGGAAGGAAAACAATGGCGTTTTATTAAATTTTGAGGACGACTCATAGCCTGTCTTTATTAACGGTGTCCTGCGAGGTCCTTGTCCCACTGACTTTTATGGAATCGAGCTCATTTTTCTTAGTCTTACAAAGCCAGCGACTGTTCTACTGTCAAACTTGCAGTTTACTGGAACCAGTTGTCTACTTTTAATGTGGTATTTTCGTACGTCAATGACAACAACATAATGAAATTTTGTGTCAGTTCCTTTGTGTTAGCTATTTCTCTCTCCGTGTTTTCGCCGTAACATGTGGACTGCAGCGTACATGTTCTCTGGAAGTCATACTAAGACTGGCGGAGTGTTCACATCTCGTGTGTTCGGAAGTACTGAATCAAAACGTGTGTTTACGAGAGGATGAAAGCAGTGTCGTAAGAGTCACAGCTTATCATAATACTTCTTCTTCTTCTTCAGTGGCACTACAGCCCTTGGTGAGTCTTGGCTTCTTGAACAATCTTCTCCACACTTCCCGGTTATTTGCTGCTCTTTTCCACCCCCGGACTCCCATATTGGTGATATCCATTATTACTTACTTCGAAAATAAGTGGTCCACTCTCGTGTAATCCCTTGTACTATTTCTTTTGGATGAATAAATGAACGGACAATTAATCTATATTGATTCTAAGTGTACAATTTTCACAAAAATAAAATTTGTCAGTTGTAATTTAGTAAAAAAGTATTCGGTTAAAATGGATGAGAAAAGACGTACTGTCAAGACATTCAGGTTACTCGATGGAAAGCAAGCTGCGACACGCAGTCCGTGTAAAATAAAAACCTTGTATACCTGTACACTGGAGGCGCTTATTCTACAATGTCCAGTCACATCGATGTGACCACATGTCAAAAGCCTGTACCTGTGCAGCGCGAACCGCTGCGAGACTTGCAGGAAGGTAGTCAGTGAGGTTCTGGAAGTTACGGACATGGGTGCGAAGCCATACCGATTCCAATGCCGGGGCCGGCTGTACTAGAATTCTGGGTTGAGGAAGATTCTCGACTGGGCTTATGTCGGGGGAAATTGTTGGCCGGAGGAGAACAGTCAACTCATTCTGGTCATTTTGGTGCTCTCTGAACCGCCCACGTTTACTGTGAGCTGAGTGACACGTTGGCCGGCCGGAGTGGGCGTGCGGTTCTAGGCGCTACAGTCTGGAGCCGAGGGACCGCTACAGTCGCAGGTTCGAATCCTGCCTCGGGCATGGATGTGTGTGATGTCCTTAGGTTAGTTAGGTTTTATTAGTTCTAAGTTCTGGGCGACTGATGACCTGAGAAGTTAAGTCGCATAGTGCTCAGAGCCATTTGAACCATTTTTGAGTGACACGTTGCGTTGTACTGCTGGTAGATGTCATCGTGCCGAGAAAAAACAAATTACATGTAAGGATCTTATGTTCCACAAGGATAGATGCATACTTGTGTTGATCCATTTTGCATTCCTGAATGACGAGATCACCCAGGAAATGCAACGAAAGCATCCCCCAGAGCATAGGACTCTCTCCTTAAGGCTGGACCCTGTTGCATTCAGGCGTCTCACGTCGCACACGGCAACAGCCATCTGTCCGATGGAGAATAAAACGTGATTCATCTGAAAAGGCCACCTGTCGCCACTCAGTGGACGTTCAGTTGGGTACTGGCGTATGAATTCCAGCCATCGTCGTCGAAGAACTACACTCAGCAAGGGGCAGAACCACGCGCCTATTTCGAAGTCCCAGGCGCAACAACGTACAATTAACGGTCGTTGCGGGGACACTGTTGGTAGCACCTTGGTGCATCTGGGATGTCAGTCGCTCAACAGATACACGCCTTTTCGTAACCGTCGTTCACACCTGTCAACTATGACATGTGGTGCACCACAGTTGCTTCGATGCTAGTTTTCGATGGCGTCCTTTTGCCATGTACGGTATTTAAACGGTATTTAAGGAGGGCGATGCGCAAACATTTTACAGAGTTAGCCGTTACGGAAATGCTTCTACTCTTGGCGCTAAAGACAATGATCATGCCCTTTTGGACGTCAGATAAACTACGCCGTTTGCGCATTGCGACAATGACTGCCCTGTCTTCGGTGTCCCCCACGAAACGCTTTATATATCCTCCGCTGCTAGTGCTGTAAAGTGTTGTGCGTGAATGGTTATTGCACATTGACCTCCGACATGACTGTGACTGGATCGTGTACAGGTTGTCCATAATTAAAGTTCCAGTTTCAGAAGTCTGTAGAAAGAAAACCACTGCTCAGAATGTCGTCAAATTTGGACAGTAAATTATTAACGTAGAAGGGAATGTCATGGACAAAAAAAAATGACCAATAGATGGCCCTGTAAGCGTCAGAGTACGTACACCAAAAGACGTGTGGCACACAGCTGTTGGACAGTTAGCCTTCGAGGCCCCCAACATTACTGTCTTCACGAAGGATCGTGCGCTGATGGTAAAGCTCGTTTACAAGAAATGTGACTGTGCGCCAGCAGTCCTGCTGAAGTTCCGGACACTCTAGGGTATGAAGCCGGTCAGAGTGGCCGTGCGGTTCGAGGCGCTACAGTCTGGAGCCGAGTGACTGCTCCGGTTGCAGGTTCGAATCATGCCTCAGGCATGGATGTGTGTGACGTCCTTAAGTTAGTTTGGTTTAATTAGTTTTAAGTTCTAGGCGACTGATGACTTCAGAAGTTAAGTCGCATAGTGCTCAGAGCCATTTGAACCATTTAGGGTATGAAAAAATGGCACTGGTCTGATGTCCAATAAGAGTCTGGAGAAAATGGTTAAAAAATTCGAAAATAAAGGTTCTTCGGTAGTGTAGTGTGTTAGAGGGAGGAAAGCAGTTGATCCGACGTCTGTCGAAGATATGGTCATAACATTGCAGGATTGGTCGAGCAGTGGTCTGAAAACAAGCAGGGCACGGGGAACTGCTCAAACGTTGGCCATTCCTACGTACACGATGCAAAATATCCTACGAAACATCCTGCACTGCTATCCACATAGAATCACCCATGTTCAGGAGTTGCTTCCCGCTGACGTGCCACCAACACAAACTTTCGCTGTGGAATTTCTTGTTCGCGTGAAAGTAGACAAAGAATGCCCATGGAAGAGTCTGTGGATAGAACAAGTCCATTTCCAACTTCCACGACATGTCAGTGCACAGAATTACAGAATATGGAAAATGGAAAATCCTCACGCACATCATCCGGTATCACTTCGTTCTGCACGGGTGACTGAACAGTACAGGTTGACAGAGTCGTTTATCGCTGGGCCATATTTTTTTTGAGGAGATGAGTCTTGCGGGTCCTGTTACTTGTGCCGTCACTGGTAAACACTATGAAAGTCTTTTGCGTACCAACATCATTCCAAAATTTCAGGAGCATGAATGTGTGGGTACGACCAGATTTATGCCAGAGGGCGTTCCTCTGTGCATTTCACAGCCAATGAATGGACTGCTGCAGAGGCATTTCGGCAATGGTATAATTATCAGTCTTCATTTTCCTACAGCCTGGCCGTCCAAGTCAACTAATCTTCAACCCTGTGACTTCTGGCTGTGGAGTTATCTGAAAGATGTTGTATTCAGTGCTCCAATTATGAACGTAGCCGAACTGAAGGCACGCACTGCTCAACACATCCTTAAAGTGACCCCCGAGATTCTGATCTGTTGGGGAACATACTGTTTCTCGATTTCAGAAAATAGTGACACATACTGTACAGATGTTGGGCCAGTCTCACAATTAGAAACCTATGTCATTTTGCTTGTTCTGCGGTTTGTGGCACCATGATAGTTAAAATCCGATGTTATTTTAATTTTTATGCTGTTTTTGGCCTCTGGAAAATATAAAAACCGATTTTCCCAACCTATGTTTTACGATCTTGCCGTGGTGGGTGGGCTTCCTAACTAACAGTGCCACTGCTGTTGGCTGACGAACTTGTGCAATCACGCACATTGAACAGTACGGATGGTGTAATGTGCAACTCAAACCATAGCCGTCGTATTTCGTTTAATGTGGCATTGACAGCCGACCATCTTAGAGCGCCATCTACTGATAAAATTTTCGTCCTTTTTTCATGACGTTCCCCCTGTGTCAATAATACGCGGTTCAAATTTGACATAATTATAAGTGGTTCTCTTTGAACAGCATTTTAAACTGGAACTTTATTTATGGACATCGTGTATGTACAGACATTTGAAGTGGACAAACATTCGTGTCCTGCCCATGATACTGTCCTAAACGGGTCTCTTATCCTTTGCTGAGGAAGAAGAAAGACAAGAGAAAAATGGAAGAAGGAAGACAAGAGAACTTCAGCATTCGCTGAAACGCGTCAGCAGCGAACTGCAATTAAGTTAATTAGCTCCTCCAGGTAACAAAAATATCTGCGTGCAGCCTAACAATATAAGTACCTCATTAACGCCCGTTATCCATCAAGTGAAGTGGTTGTCTAAGAAAGTGTAGAAAACCAGTTTTCAAGTGTGTTACTATGAATGAACGAGCTAAGAGCTTCGCGATAAATTCTTAAACTATAGATAAGCATCAATTATTTTCTTCGAGAAAGCCAGGCTATGAGATTCCTGGAAGACGTAATCCTAAAAGTAAACAAGTATTTCCAAGTATGGTAGTATCACAGAGGGATCATAAAAAAGCATGAAATGCTAACTTCATTTTATAAAAATGTACTGACGCTAGAAAGGCACTGGCAATCCAGTTGCTGAGGAACAAGCACGTGCACATGGGGGCACATTGTACGAACAGGAAGGTCAGCCTGGAACTGATGTCTTCCGCACGGAAGAAAATATGTGCAGATTCTAGGAAACCTACGGTCGAAACTGTTTCGCTCTCGATTCTAGCCTACCGACGATAGCGTACCAATGTAAGACCGTATCGTTTGCTTCTACAGCTTCCATGGTTTAGTGGTGAATATTTACATAATTGTGTAGTAACCTCATACGATACCAATGTGTAACACCTGAGTACATATGCTAATAGCAGCCATTGCTCAGCACTACGCAGTAGCATTCAATTTAATTTGACACAAGGGCCTAGCAACAGAAGCAATCTGGTCATCAATTAATGAAACATAACGATGATTTGAGATGTACAAATCTCATCAGTAGAAACTACATCATAAAAGTTATTCATTGATCTAAGAGCCAATGGGACAACGAAGTCAGGGAATTCTCCATCAAAGAAACAACTTTACTTCACTTTATTCTGTTCATCTCTGAGTGGAGCTCCTTTAAGACAATTCAGTCCACACTTTCAGCTGATTCTCTTCTGAAGTAGTTGTTTTCCACAGTCCGACACATCAGTTTCCTAACTTGTTGCTATACTCTTTACATTATTTTTCCTCTTCTGTTTTCACGACGAGCCCACAAAAGATTGTAATCTGTTACGTCACTGTGATTGTCTCGACATGGGACATTTAAAGCCCCACATCCATGAAAACTGCTTCGTAGATAGTCTCGCTAAACGCCAAGCACGATGAACTTTCCGACACTATCTTTCAGAGTACCGACAAATCGATCGTACTCACATCTACATCTAGTTAGCTGGCCTAGGAGGAATATAGTTGAGTGTATCGTCGCCTTCTTCAAAGGATCACAATCTGAATGTTACATAGCGCCTCGAGGTTGTAGAACTGAAGAGCCTAAAATAATTTTTATGCGGTATTGAACTATAACTGATTTATATCGCCAGCGGGAGAAGCTCTTCAAGGCTTTCCTTTGCGCTGCTTTATTGATGGTAGTACCTAATGCAGGTACTGCAAGAAGTTCAGACGTAAATCCTTTAGCCACCCACCGTTTTGAAATGCGCCGGCGTCCGTAGCGTTGTGGACATAATGAACGTCATTCAGGACGGTCCAGTTTCTGAAGGAGGTAGCATTATGGTATCCTTCCTCAAATCAACTCGTAGCAGTTAATGTAATTTGTAAATTTTTACGTCAGTGATGGTCCGAATATTCACGGCAGAGGTGAATAAATGTATGTAATTTTATTTGTGAGTGACTTTAGCATGTTTTAGAGGTAACGTATGGTAAATTTCAATACCATAACGCAGATGATGAACTGCACCAGAAATAGTATAGCCGTCTTACTACCGCCTCCTGTAAAGCTCATTTCGCTAACACACGCTAATACGGTGACACTAGACGATAGAGCAACAACATCAAATGATAGTGGAGGATACTTGCCCAACACTAGGACAGACTGAGGAAGTAACATACTAATCACCAGTGTAATTGCTAATATCCTGAGTTAAATCGCAAACCTTCCCGCTGTACTTGATATACTGAACATATGATACTACTTATGATGATTCGCGCATCGGAGGGAATTTTATGGTCCTCGGTACATGTAGATCTATTGCAGAGGAGGAGGCTATGCACCGGCATGGTGTTTCACCAACTCTTATTCCTTTCATTTTCATAATTATCCACAGTAACGTAAACAAAACACTTCAATCCACAAGCACCTTTTATTATTATGCAGACGACACAGAAGAACGTAATAAACTATGCATAAGAATGAAGAGCTTCAGTACTCCATTGTTCCAGTCTTCCCCAAAAGGATATATGGAAGTTGGTCATAACATTAGATTCAGATGTAATGGCCAGACACAAATGCGCCACGTACTGTCAACGATTTTTTATATCGATTTTCAGCCAATATTAGAAAATTTATACCAAGTAAGGTTGGTTCAAATGGCTCTGAGCACTATGGGACTCAACTGCTGAGGTCATTAGTCCCCTAGAACTTAGAACTAGTTAAACCTAACTAACCTAAAGACATCACAAACATCCATGCCCGAGGCAGGATTCGAACCTGCGACCGTAGCGGTCTTGCGGTTCCAGACTGCAGCGCACCAAGTAAGGCATAGAATGCAGGAAACCAAAACGCATATCTTTCACAAAATACCTTAGATTTTCATATTACTGGCAGTAGTTGGGTTTGTTGTTCTTTTGTCACTTCCATCTCATTCCCGTTGATTAAGATTTTCATGCAGACAAGTAAAACGGCAAAGGAGCTAAAATAATGGCACAGGGAAATGTCACTGGCTGACCACTTTCAAAAAACGTGGGTGAGCCAGGCACCGTTTTAATACACTAAAACCATCTCCCTAAAATCTTGGGAAAAATGCTGGACAGTTCACAAATGTTTAAAACTCGAACAATATTCGTTTGAACGTTGCTTAAAATAGAGGGCAGATCCGTCAGCAAATCAGCTGTGGCCCGCTGGTCGTAGTTGGAGGAGGGAGTCCTGGGTATTGTGGACTACTTTATCTCCTAGGCACAAACTTTGTAGAGAGTGAAAGGCACTCAGGAAAACGAAAGAGACAATAAATTTAGCACTGCAAGAACGTCTCATCTGCTCTAGTGCCCGCAAGATCGCATATAAATCTGCGTCGAAGACAGTGATAACTTAAGGCAGTCGGACTTGGAGGACACGATCCGCGAAAACAACAGAGCAACGAAAGGAGTCCCCCTGTTTAGACCCATGAGCGAAGACAATCAAGAAATGCAAAAATAATACATGTGAAATCATCGTGCGTATGAATATTCTCTTAAGTGTGTAATACATTGCGAATGTATGCCATAATAATAATCGTTGAGCAAAATAAAATTAAGCCGGAAAATATTCATAAGACTGACGCAGAATTGTCCCTGATCAATAAATACAAAAATCAAAGAAAATGCTGGAATTCGTCATTTCTATGCCAGGGTTTCCGCGCGTGCTTCACAGCGCTGCATCGAAGCCAACGGGGGCCGTTTCCAGCACCTTCCGCGATATTCATTAACAAGAGACAATGCTGTGTCAGTCTAACTGTGTAGTTTCAGGGGCCAGTTTTATTTTGATCAAGTTGTATAACGAAAATATGTATTTAGCTTAGTTTTAAATGTAGAATAAGTTTGCACAAGTCGACATTTCCCAGTCAGATCAGACTGAACGCGCTGCGGTTACACAGGCAGTCCCTCTGAATGTCTAGATCCTTCTGGCAATCCGTGTCATTATCCAAGGAAGTCTGTAGCGGGACACTTCAATTCATTACGCAATGTAATATAATCACTAGAGCAACATTTTACTCACGAACTTGAACCATAATCTGTGTCAACTACTGCGAATCGCCTCAGCCGCATCGCATACCAGTTTTGAAGTAGGTGAAGTTTAGAGTAACGTATAACATTTAATTCCTTCTCAATTGTAGGTCTGCTTTGTTAACTTTCTAACTGTCGCACCAGTATGGCTGAGACAAATAAAAGGATGTGTGTGATATCCTTAGGATAGTTAGGTTTAATTAATTCTAAGTTCTAGGCGACTGATGACCTCAGAAGTTAAGCCGCATAGTGCTCAGAGCCATTTTTGAGACAAATAAAAACACATTAAAACATTTCATGTACTGTATTGCGATCACACTGTAAATACTTACACGATTTCTTTCTGAATTCAGCTATGGAGAACACTTGCAGAACTGTCATGGGCTGATTGCCTGTTGTTGGGTTGGGTTGTTAGTGACCTTAGTAGTGTAGCGTTCAACCGTTAATAAATCTCGGTGCGACGTGGCAAATCAGTCCGCTTTTTTCATACACGATGTATTGAAAATAATAGGTAATGACAAATAGGAAGATTTCGCCATCTAGGTTTCCGAAACAGTTCGTGACCGTGTCACAGTGTCGACTGATATCACAGTTCGCTGGGAATATTCTCAGATACGTAATTGGCTCAAAGAATTGTTGAGTAATAGAATGAAGTACTGGTGCAACAGAAACGAGAATCATATCATGTGTATCCAAAAAAGGGTAATAGTGTCGTTAATGTTCTCAGTATCTATAATGATTTATCATATAGCGTTAGCAGCACTGTTAAATTATCCGTTGATAGTTCTGTTGTCTATACGAAATTATAGTTTTTTGATGATGGTAAATAATTACAGCTAAACTGTATTTGCACAACAGGTGCTAAATGACAGCTACATACCTTTCATTGTTGATTATACGCAAGATAAGGTCCACAAACAATAGAAAGGAGCCGGCAATATCCCATTTATATCATTGATGGTAACATTTGAAGCCTCTCATGTCATTAAAATACCTAGTAGTAATAATAACACCAGCCGATATGAACTGGAACGAACACATGAAGCCGCGGTGGTCTCGCGGTTCTAGGCGCGCAGTCCGGAACCGTGCGACTGCTACGGTCGCAGGTTCGAATCCTGCCTCGGGCATGGATGTGTGTGATGTCCTTAGGTTAGTTACGTTTAAGTAGTTCTAAGTTCTAGGGGACTGATGACCACAGCAGTTGAGTCCCATAGCGCTCAGAGCCATTTTTTGAACACATGAAATCGGTAACTTTGTTGGAAGAATTTTGGGAACATTAAAAGTATCTGGCGGGAAACAGGTCTGAAGCCACTAGTGCTACCTATTCTAACTTGTAGTATTCGAAGTCCTTATCAGTTAGGCTTGACAGCATTTGTCAAAATAATTAACAGAGATACCTCCACGATTGTAATACGTCTGTATAAATCACACGGAGTATATCAAAAGCGTCTACGAAACTTCCTGATCCGTGATCGCTCAAAGGTTTATGGAACTCACAGGACTTGGACGGTGTTGGGTATAGTGTGCAATATCTCGTGCGATGGCTTCCCGAAGTTCCCAACAGGATCAGAGTCGGATGTTATTACCCTACGGCGTGACTTAATAACGTATCTGTAATAGTCAAACTACGGAATGACTTAATAATGTACTTTAATAGGCACACCTATACCAGCAGCTCATGCGAAAGCTATTCGTAGGTCTGCGAAGTGGTCACACATGTGCGCAAGTTAGCTCTACTTAACAGAAAACGAAGGAGAAAACACTTTAAACTATTGGCAACGATTTCCCACCGCCTTCGAAAACTTCTTTCCTTACAGTACTTCGCTGCGTCTTGTGGGAAGCACAGAAATCATGAGTGTACGAGTTTTCCTACGACTGATTCGTAAGGAGGTAACATCTCAATGAATGGTCGGTTTATAGTCCCACGAAACCGAGGAGCTTGCTTTCTCCAGTGATGGTTGCACGGTATCTGTTTTCCAATGTTTTTCACCTGTAACGCAACATATAGAAGTTCCAATCAGTTCAGTAAAACACATGATGTGACACAGCAAAAAGTCAGCCACTGGCCTATTAGTAAAGTGGGAAATACATTGGCATAGTTCTGTATCGTAAATTCCTATTTTATGGAACAAACACGAATTTGTAATACACCACTGTGTCATAGATTAGCTACGCTATCATTCTGCTGTTGATTGTTGGCCGAAATAAAGGATACTATTAATAAGGATGTGATTTGTCCATCAACTCGAATCCTTTTTTGCGAATTTGCTCCCTACTGAAAAGACTTGCACCATGCGAACGGTCTACCCGACGGGAGGCCGTAGCCACACGACTGTTTATTTTACTTTTTTTATTTTTAGTGCTATGCGAATTTTACTCCATTGAACCCTCGACTTGGACAGACGCTTAGTGGAACCTTGGATAGTTCTGAAGGTGAGCTGCGTTATTGTAGCACAGAGTGGGATAGTTAAAACACTGGTCTCCAATCCAGGAGCATAGAGTGGTTCACACTTTCGCCCAACCCACCATTATCAGTTTTTCCATGATTCACATAACTGGTTTTTCCGTGGTTCACATAACTCTACTTACGAAGTAGTTCCGTCAACAAAGCTTTTACAGATACATCCTCTGTAATGACGCTGATGTAGACAGGACAACAAACTGTAAACTGCCCACTGAAAAATTACTTTCTTCCTCCGCAGCAGCATGTCATATAACTTCTTGAACTAAATTAGCCTAACACCTCTGTGACTCATACTTTCTTGGTGCTTCTAATTTCTCGTAGTGGCGTTTGCTTATTTACAAATCACTTTGATCAAATCAGCGACTGAACAGTTCATAAACGGTATTGCTTGAGAAACCCTGCCGCCTCTGGTACAAAACTTACGTCTGTGCTGGGTACCACGTTACCCAGTGAGTCATTGATAATCGGACTCCTTTCTAACAGTCTTTGCTGAGTTCCATGTGGGAAAATCTCACATTTTCTCTGAAGGCAGGAGATTCGAACGCTGTGATAAAAACCACTTGTGAATATCTACGGTGAGGATATCTATTACGAGAGCAATGTTTCCCCAGATTTTGCAACAGTTTCGAAGAGAAGGGTCACATGTACGTTATCTTCCAATTTTCCATCTGATTATCGCTCGAAGTACTTCTATTTCAGTCAGCTGTCAATGGTCAAGCATTACACAGGCTCGGTACAACATGCGACTGTTCTTCGCGAAGTATTCAATGAGTTGAAAATTTTCAACACGTTACAACTAAGTTCCGTACTGTGACTCAAGTGTCACAAATAACATTTTATATATTGAGGAACAAAGTGCACGCTGTTACGTTCCAACACACTTACCACATTTTTTATAAGGGAAACATCAGTTTCTTCTACTTTTCGTGAAATCAGTGGCTTTTTAGCCAGTTAAAACCCATGTCTTCTTGCGTACACACCACTATTACGTTTTCAGATAAGCATAACACGATATAACCGACAAATCACTAGACTGTGTCGCCACGACAACAGTACCTCGTAGAACTCTGTTCTTAGTATAAGATCTTCTGTTGGTCATGAAGATTTCACTTGTGATTTCCAACTTGCACCTTGATCTTCCACTTGACTTCAGGTGCCCTATTTTCCACCAAACAGATTTTCAGCAATCTATGCTTGTGTTCTGCTCCGACTCAATGACTATGAGCTTATTAATGTTGTGACAGTGAATCTCGTATCTTTATTGTTTTATCTCTGAGATATATACCGATGGAAAGAAAATCGCAACAGTAAAAAATAGTTAATGTAGAGTAATGAAATTTCGAGAATACGTTTGTCTAGGTAACATACTTAGGCGTGCATGTATTATATTGTCCAGGTGCCGAATGTCAGTTTGTGGGCTGTAGTTCCATGCCTGTTGCACTTGATAGGCCAATACAGGGACGGTTAATGCTGTTTGCGGATGTCGGTGAAGTTGTAGTTCGATGATGTCACGTAAGTGCTCGGCTGGGGCAGATCTGGTGATCGAGAAGGCCAAGGCAATATGTTGACACTCTGTAGAGCATATTCGGCTAAAACAGTGGTATGTGGGCGAGCGTTATCTTGCTGGACTGCAGCCCCTGGAATGCTGTTCGTGAATGACAGCACAACAGGCCAAACCACCAGACTGACGTATAATTTTGTAGTCAGGGTGAGTGGAATAACCACGAGAGGGCTCCTGATGTCATACGAAATTGCACAGCAGGCCATAACTTCCCTCGTGATGGCTGGGTGTTGTGTGATGTCCTTAGGTTAGTTAGGTTGGTTGGTTGGTTTGGGGGAAGAGACCAAACAGCGAGGTCATCGGTCTCATCGGATTAGGGAAGGATGGAGAAGGAAGTCGGCCGTGCCCTTTCAAAGGAACCATCCCGGCATTTGCCTGGAGTGATTTAGGGAAATCACGGACAACCTAAATCAGGATGGCCGTACGCGGGATTGAACCGTCGTCCTCCTGAATGCGAGTCCAGTGTGCTAGCCACTGCGCCACCTCGCTCGGTAGTTAGGTTTAATAGTTCTAAGTTCTAGGGGACTGATGACCATAGATGTTAAATCCCATAGTGCTCAGAGCCATTTGAACCATAACTTCAGGTGGGTGTCCAGTATGCTTAGGTCGTAAACAGTTTGGTTGAAGGAGCTCACCTGGCCTCCTAACCAACACACGACCACCAATGGCAGCGAGACGGAACCAGCTTTCATCAAAAAACACAGTTGAGGTCCACCCTACCCTCCAATGAGCTCTCGCTTGACACAACTGGAGTCGCAAATGGTGGTGGTTTGAGTCCTGTGGAATACACGCTACAGGGCGTCTGGCTCGGAGCTTTCCTTGAACTAACTGATTTGCAACAGTTCGATGTGTCACTGTGGTAACAACCGCTGCTCAAATTGCTGTTGTAGACAGAGTACAATGCGCTATACCTATATGCCGAACACGATGGTTTTCCTTCTCGGTAGCGCTGAGTGGCCGTCCGGAGCCTTCTAACGACCTTACATTCTTGTGACCACTGCTGCCTGCAATGATCTACAGTGGCTACGTTCTTGCCAATTCTTTCTGCATTATCACAGAAGGAACAACCTGTTTCTCGTAGCCCCATTACACGACCTCGTTAAAACTCAATGAGTTGTCATTAATTCCGTCCTTATCGCCTTAAAGGCATTCCTGACTAACATCACCTTACTACGTCCAATCTCAAACGTAATTGACGCTCACGACCGTTATGGCGTGTATTTAAAGCAAACCCGATTTGCATTCTCATAGTGGCGCTACTAGCGCCACTCTTATGCGACTGGCGCGAAATTTGAGCAGACGTCATCTTTTAGATGTAGAAACACGCTTGCCAACTTTCTTTTAGTCCCACAACTCCTTCTTGATGCTACGATTTTCTCCGTCAGTGTATTTCATCCTATTCTACCACAAGTGTAGCTTTAACTACACGTATGGAAGTCATTTTCTCAGGTAGTAAGCCTTTGGGACAATGCTAGAAACCTTCATCTCTGACCTGGACGAGGTTTGTCGTGGATGTGTTTTACCATTGTCGTCCTGCTGTCTCCTCTGACGAGCAGGCCCTTACAGTTCAATGGTTACGTTGTTATAAATCAGCACTGCATGAGAGGAGGAATGTAAAATGATGCTCGTACATGGCTTACTCTATTTCAATAGTACCAGTTGAACAATATCGTTATTTCAACACGCAACTAGCTCTTTATTCACACGAATTAATGAGAGATGTGAAGAGGGTATCTCCAAATGATTCCAAACTTCTTGATTTCCAGAAGATTTTTGACACCGTTCCTCAAAATAGACTTCCAATCAAACTGCGTGCCTGTTGAGTATCGATTCAGTTGTGCGACTGAATTGGTGATTTCCTGCCAGAAAGGTAACAGTACATAATAACCGATGAAAAATCATCGAATAAACATAATTGATGTGTGGTGTTCACCAAGTAATTGCTATAGTCCCTCTGCTATTCGTAATCTATATAAACGATTTAGGAGACATTATGAGCAGCCATCTTAGATTGTTTACAGATGATGCTGTCATTTACCGTCAAGTAAAGTCATCAGATGATGAAAACCAACTGGAAAATTACTTGGACACGTTATCTATAAGTACAGAAACTGGCACTTCTCTGTGAATAAGGTTAAGTGTGAGGTTCTCCATATGAGTATGAAAAGAAATCCGTTAAATTTCGTTTACACGATAAATGACACGAATCTAAAAGGCTATCGATTCAGCGAAATATCAAGAAATTACGATTACGGACAACTGAAATTGGAGAGATCACGTATATAACGTTGCGAGGAAGGCAAACCAAAGATTGCGTTTCATTGGCAGAACACTTAGATGATACAACAGGTCTACTAAGGAGACGACTGCCTGCACTACAGTTATCCGTTCTCTGCTAGAGTATTGCTGTGTGGTACAGAATCCTTACCAGACAGGACTGACTGAGGATATTGAAAAAATCCAAAAATGGGCAGCTAGTTGTGTATTATCGTGAAGAAGGGGAGAGTGTGTCACGGGTATGATAAGTGAGTTGGGGTGGCAGTCATCAAAACAAAGGCGTTTTTCGTTGTTATGAGATATTTTCACGAGATTTCGATCACCAACTTTCTCCTGTGAAAGCGAAAGTATGTAATTTGTTGTCGCCATCCTACATACGGATAAATGATCACTGTAATAGAAGAGAAATCAGAGCTCATACGGAAAGATTTAAGTGTTCATTTTTTCGACGCCCTGTTCGAGAGTGGAACGGTAGAGAAATAGTATGAACACAGGAAATGTATTCGGGGTTGCGAATATGAACCAACTTCTGCTGTATATTGGAATGAGGACAATGAAAATATGCCGGACCGGGACTCGATCCGAGATTTTCTGCTTTTCGCGAATCGTGGCCTTAACCGTTTCGGCCATTCGAGCACGAATCACGACAACAGCCGAACTCCTGTATGTCTTCGTCCACATGTCACGTATGTTACGTGTATTGCCGTTCAGGAAGGACATATTTATTGAAAGTCAAGGGACTGCTATTGGCTAATAAATGCAAAATAGCACCGCCTGGTTTATTAAGAAGTAAGATGCAATGTTCCTTCGCACAGGAATGCATGTCCGACAGAACACTGCATCGTACTTCTTAATAACACAGGCACTGTTATTTCCTAAATAGTATGAAGATGGTTCGAAGAACCCTCTGCCATGTACTACAGTGTGAATTATAGATTTATTGTGTAGATATGGATGTAGAAGCACCAGATGAGCAGCTGGTATTAGTGTTCCAAAGAGAGAGATGGATCGTATTTAATACTGTTAAATGCCTTCCTTCAAACACATTTTACGCAGAGACTTTAACAAACATCTGAAATATGTATGTTTAAATAAAACATTTATTTTTTGTGTGTAAGCTGGACAAGAGTCACTATGGGGTGTATTAAGGAGAAGTTTAGATTTAACCTTGGACATTGGTGCAAAGCCTGATATAGTGATGAAAATTACTTCCAACTCAAAGGTTTTGACCAGGTACCTCTGCTTTCATCGCGACCAATCTTTCTTGCGTTAGCCAATAAGCCTAGGAAGACTAAAAAATTGCTTCACCCTGAAATAAAACTAAATCAGTAAAATCAATAAAAGCACTCTGTTTGACAGGAATGTGATGATGGGTAACATTAAGTACTATGTTACTCCACCCATTTCTTTGCGAAATGCTTGGATCCTCGTTGACACGCTGGCCGGAAGATAGTACTGACGTTGCCACTCTACTGTATCTTGGTCTTTTCTATGACAATGGCCGTCCTGAGGTAATTCAGTGTGTGAGGAGGGTTCCTGTAACGAAGTACTACCACTTTCAACTGATCTCAAACATGCTTCATAGGATTCATGTCAGCAGAAACTGCAGACAAGTCCATTCAGATAGTTCCGCCTACTGGAGAAAGGTTTTCACGAAGTAAGAGCCTAGCACTCGTGTAGTTGTCGTCTTGGAGGGCAGAACCGTCCCCGAAATGTTGTCTGTAGGGCGGAACGACAAGCTGGAGGAACCTGTCCCGCTGCTATACAATCCACAATTCGCCCTCGATGGCGATAAGTGTCCTCCGATTATCAGACAAGAACACGTGTCGGCCACTTCCTTGCTGTAACCGCGCAATCGTATGTCTGAGACGTACATTTGTACGTGTATGCTTCCACACTTTTCTGTGACGATCGTAGTGGACCGGACAAACCAGACACTCTTTGAGAACCCGATCGCTCTGATCCAGATTCCACTCTAGGTGTTTCCTTGCTTTGTGAACCTAAGTGCTTCTGGTTATGTAATGTCATTCGTTATGGACGCCTAGTTACTAAAATCTATTCGGGGTACTTAAGAATTATAATTTGTATGTGTCAGTCATCATCTGGTGTAACTGACCTCTAAGAATCAGATCATCGATGTTTTGTGTCTCGCGAGAGCGGTTGAACTATCAAATTGCGTCACTATGGTGGACGAAGGTGAATGAAGTGAAAGGGACAGAATGTGACAGCCTGATTTTAGAAAAAAGCTGGACGTCTAGAGACCAATTACTTAACCCTAGAAGCGTACACCAGGGTCACTGTCTCCATGGAGATTTTTGTTTGTTAATGTGCATGCGCACCTACACACGGGTAGAGCGCTGATACTAACGTAAATTCAGTATTGAGTGAGACCTGGTAGATGATGGACGTTCGAAGTTGTGAGCCGCTGTTGTTTCATTAATTTGACGGAAATATTTTTGAACGGTCATTGTGACCCTTGAGGGCACACCGTGTAACTATTCTGTCGCCGAATGTAAACGATTCTGAAGCTGATGTTCCTGCAGCACTTATGGACAATGGTGAAACTGATTAGTCTGCCGAATTTCAGATAGCAAGGAACGAAATACAGTTGGGCAAGTTAAGAATGATCATTGTTGTAACACAGCTGTCCCTAATAGAAGAGGTCTGCCAGTAGCCTGTAACAGTTTAATCCATATTCAAGGAGTGCTGAAATAATGAATGAATCCATTTTCGAATAACTTTGAACATCTCTAAATATTTGTGTAATATGTGCCATTTATTAGCCGGCCGCGGTGGCCGAGCGGTTCTAGGCGCTTCAGTCCGGAACCGCGCGACTGCTACGGTCGCAGGTTCGAATCATGCGTCGGGCATGGATGTGTGTGATGTCCTTAGGTTAGTTAGGTTTAAGTAGTTCTAAGTTCTAGGGGACTGATGATCTCAAATGTGAAGTCCCATAGTGCTCAGAGCCATTTGCATTTTATTATGTGAATAGCATCTACACCCAATTAAACTGCAAACAAAGTCATTATATCCAGATCACTTTCCAAGTTTCATTACTGAAAGTCTTCCATGGCAGATTTTTTAGCCTCAAATTTTGGATGTATCAATACTAATATTGATTGAGAAAGTACGTGTCAGAGGTGACATAAAATTAATTTACTCTATGAGAGTCCAATTTCATTATAAAATACTCTATATTCAGGCAATTTCTCCAGCAAACAATTCAAGGTCACTGTGACCCTAGTGCAGAGATCGTGTGACAGATTCAGAGTTGTACACTACTTGGGTACTACACGAGGGAATAGACTAAACAGAAATGGACGCATTACAAGTTTGAATAACCGTTGAATTTCCTTCAAAGTTAAAAGATGTTGACGAAGAGAACGTAGAAGTTATGACAGGCGAAGGAAGTGTTGGCCGTCGGTTTCGTAACGACAGGTGCTTATTAACTCAGGCCGATAATAAGATAATGTCGATTACACTTGTTTGTGTCGGCTGCAAGCGCCACGGCGAATAGAACGGCTTCTATTACAGCAAATGAATGCAAAAGGTAACAAGATGAGTGCCGTTTTCCTGTTCGTGTGTGACATTACTTGTATTGGATAACTTAATGCCTTTCAATGGCTAACATGAACGTTGCATTAGATGGCATCATAATTTAATTTGCGTGTATTAGAAGTTAATTTTATTTGATTGAAATGATTAGGGGCGATTAATGATATTGTGTCCACATTGCAATGACAATATTTTCTAATTTTATGTTTACTGTTGGAATAATTGTAATCACAGATAAATACCCTTCAGTAATTCTTGCACAGAACTGAAAAACTTTACCAAAAAAGCGACTGCAACTTGTATTTCAGCCTATAATTTGGTTTCCACTCGCCGACGGAAAGTAGTGCCATGACAATAGTCTGGCTCTCCGAGTATAGAGATTCTAAATCGTGCTTCATTATTTAAATTTATCTCACAAATGAAGAATACCCAATCTACCAATCAAAGAAATCCGCTCTTTCGATTAAACTCCTCACAACATGTTTGAAACACTGTTCAACGTTCAGTGTAACAGCGACACTAATCATTGCCTCAGTAGGGGATGACATATGTCATAAGAATTTAGGATTTTAACCAATATCATTTTCCAGCTCTGAATTATAATGAAATGCCTTTAGTAGGTAAGATCATTAACATTTTTTGTGAATGGTCAGACCGCCACACACTCCTGAGTTTCTATTGTAATGCTTCGGAGTTATTAACCTGATTTTTAATCAAATTCCATAGATATTATTTTAAAGTCTTGTCATTGTGGATATAAAGGAGAATGTGAGTAAAATTCCTTTTCTATTTCCAGCAATACGAGGATAAAGTTTATAAAGAAGCCATAAAATTTTCTTAACATATACATAATCGAAAATTTAATGTTACAGCATACATATTAAGTTTATGGTCTATTACTCAATCTTTCACAAACATTTTATGGGCGAGGCTGCATTAGTAGATCGTACAGGGTGTTTCAAAAATGACCGGCATGTTTGAAACGGCAATAAAAACTAAACGAGCAGCGATAGAAATACGCCGTTGGTTGCAATATGCTTGGGACAACAGTACATTTTCAGGCGGACAAACTTTCGAAATTACAGTAGTTACAATTTTCAACAACAGATGGCGCTGCGGTCTGGGAAACTCTATAGTACGATATTTTCCACATATCCACCATGCGTAGCAATAATATGGCGTAGTCTCTGAATGAAATTACCCGAAACCTTTGACAACGTGTCTGGCGGAATGGCTTCACATGCAGATGAGATGTACTGCTTCAGCTGTTCAATTGTTTCTGGATTCTGGCGGTACACCTGGTCTTTCACGTGTCCCCACAGAAAGAAGTCACAGGGGTTCATGTCTGGCGAATAGGGAGGCCAATCCACGCCGCCTCCTGTATGTTTCGGATAGCCCAAAGCAATCACACGATCATCGAAATATTCATTCAGGAAATTAAAGACGTCGGCCGTGCGATGTGGCCGGGCACCATCTTGCATAAACCACGAGGTGTTCGCAGTGTCGTCTAAGGTAGTTTGTACCGCCACAAATTCACGAAGAATGTCCAGATAGCGTGATGCAGTAATCGTTTCGGATCTGAAAAGTGGGCCAATGATTCCTTTGGAAGAAATGGCGGCCCAGACCAGTACTTTTTGAGGATGCAGGGACGATGGGACTGCAACATGGGGCTTTTCGGTTCCCCATATGCGCCAGTTCTGTTTATTGACGAAGCCGTCCAGGTAAAAATAAGCTTCGTCAGTAAACCAAATGCTGCCCACATGCATATCGCCGTCATCAATCCTGTGCACTATATCGTTAGCGAATGTGTCTCGTGCAGCAATGGTAGCGGCGCTGAGGGGTTGCCGTGTTTGAATTTTGTATGGATAGAGGTGTAAACTCTGGCGCATGAGACGATACGTGGACGTTGGCGTCATTTGGACCGCAGCTGCAACACGGCGAACGGAAACCCGAGGCCGCTGTTGGATCACCTGCTGCACTAGCTGCGCGTTGCCCTCTGTGGTTGCCGTACGCGGTCGCCCTACCTTTCCAGCACGTTCATCTGTCGAAAGTTTGTCCGCCTGAAAATGTACTGTTGTCCCAAGCATATTGCAACAAACGGTGTATTTCTATCACTGCTCGTTTAGTTTTTATTGCCGTTTCAAATATACCGGTCATTTTTGAAACACCCTGTATATGCTACATGTAGTAGCGATGTCGTTTGCTGGTTGTTGAACTAAGGGAAACATCAACAGCTAAGGGCGAAAAGGACTATGCAGATTATCCTTTCCTTTGCAGTCCTGGTTTCTTCACATGCGTTGTTAGCTGTAGTCAGAAGCGTAACTGCTGTTGCTGTTGTGGTCCGAAGATCGTGATTTTAGGTGTGGTCGCAGGAAGGTGTAGAAGGAGAGCATGCTGTATTTAGTACTAACAGTATGATCACTTCCCTGCTTGGATATGAACTGACCGACGTAGCTCATTTTATATTACCTAGTTCGATTCTTAGAGTTTGGTTTCAGATAAATTTTTTTTCATTCCTTTGTATTTAAATTTTCTCCTTTCTTTCTTTCTCAAGTACCGCTAACTGTAAACTGATTGAGTAATGAAACTGCTTTAAGACGCTACTTTTCTGAATGCATACCGTAGAATGCAACCAATTTCAGATAGCAAGGCAATGTTTTTAATAAATCGATACATATTATAAAAATGTATGTACGTATTTATGTATGTATGTTCCACACATCCTCCTAAACCACAGGATCGACATCAATTAAACTGGGTACGCTTATCGCTTACTGTCTGGAAAGAATTTCTGTGGCGGTGGGAATCACCTACCTATCAAAAGGGGCGGGGATGGTGGTGAAAGAGACGTGTAGCCCATAACAAGCGAATAATCATACTCTATTCATCCAGTATTTGAGAATGAGAGGAATTAGTGACTTACAATAAATTTCAAGCATAATGTCAAACTTTTACGAAACATTTTCTCGCTAACAACCCCCACAAAATGGTGAAAGAGAGAAGTATATCGCTCACTACATTTTTGCCGTTCAAGCAGGAAAACTGTCGCCCTTTCTCACTACTATCTGTATTCGCGACACATTTTGCGGACAGTATTCATATATACCAATGAATGAATGTACCTGCAGAATTTTACCACTGTAAAATTCTTAGTTCAGGAGATATGATTTCCTACACTCTGAGATAGACAGAAAACTGCTCTATCATGCTTGACATTTAAATTTATTAATTCTTTGCTATAAACTCTACTCACAAAATATTTCTTATTGTATTTCAATATGCGGCTGAATGTGCCTACAAAGTGATATCATTGTACGACACATAGGTCAGGAGATATGGCGCCATAAACATTGAGCTGCGTGAAAACGAAACTGCAGGGCGAAACTCGCTAGAGGTACAGGTGAACAGTGTATATAAATACATGCGGAATATGTTAAATATCTGTGAAATATATGTGACAAGTGCCAATGGTGGGTAGAAGGGTCCTTCTAATTTTCTGCACCGATAACGGCCAAATTTGGTATTCATACTACTTACTATCTGGAAATAATAACTGTAGGGGTAAGAACCAGCAAACTCCTAGTGGAGTAGATGAGATAACGTGAAGAAAGAAGGGGGTAGGAGGAGTCAGACAGACAGAGAGGGGGAAGGAGGACATGGACACAGATATGGGGGGAAGATGTGATGGACAGAGAGAGGCAGGGAGGGAAATGGACAAAAGGGAAGAGGAGGAGATGTACGCAGAGAGGTAAACGGAAGAGATGGACACAGAGATGGAGGAGGAAGAAAAGGACAGAGAGAGGGAAGGAGGAAATGGGCAGAGGTAAGAAACAGGAGGAGGTGGACACAGAAAGGAAACAGGAGAAGATGGAGAGTGGGCACGAGGAGATGGACAGAGAGAGGGCGAGGAGAAAATGGACAGAGAAAGGGAAGAGGAGGGGATGGACAGAGAGACAAGGAGAGTGAGATGGACAGAGATAGGGGGAAAGTGAAGATAGAAAGATGTGTGGATGAGGAGATTGACAGATAGAGGGGGAAGGTGGAGATTAACTAGTATAAGTCTGGAGTAAATATTTACCCCGGCAATGCTTGGTACTCAGCTAGTACAGAAATAAATAATCAAACGAAAATAAGTACAAAAACTAGTTTGATGCAATTCACCATGCTATCATATTCAGTACAAGAATTTTAGTCCAGGCATTACTAGTGCAATCCACATTCAGCTGAACCTACCAACTGCAGCCAAGCCTTGGTCTCGATCTATAGTGTTAAATGTAAATGTCGTGTGACTAGGGCCTCCCGTCGGGTAGACCGTTCGCCGGCTGCAAGTCTTTCGATTTCACGCCACTTCAGCGACGCGTGCGCGTCGATGGGGATGAAATAATGATGATTAGGACAACACAACACCCAGTCCCTGAGCCGAGAAAATCTCCGACCCAGCCAGGAACTGAACCCGGGCCCTTAGAATTGACAGTCTGTCACGCTGACCACTTTTTTTTCGTTTTCAGATCATGTATCATACTAATTTATTTATTTATTTATTTTTATATATTTGTTGAGATCACATAGGCCGCCCTCCAGGCGAAAAACAATTATGTGTAATTACCATCAATAAGAAACAAAATAAAAAGGGAATTATACCACTCAGCTACCGCGGGCGGACATCTATAGTGTTTATACCCATGCTTGCCTCCATTACGAAATTAAATTCAATATTCCTTGGTCCTTCAGGATGTGCTGCTTCAAAGTACCTCTTCTTATGATAAAGTTACGTCATAAAGCTCTCTCCTCCCCAATACGATACAGTATTCTTTATTATTTACTCTGTGTATTCATATAACCTTCAGCAGTTCCAAAACTTCTGTTTTTCTCTTGTGTGCGCTGTGTGTAGTCCATGTTTCTATCTCATACAAGGCAACATTTATGATTTCCCTTTTTCGATAACGGTTTTCTTTCTACTGTCAATAAGTATCCTTACTTAAGCCATCTTCAGTAATTTTGCTAACCAGATAGAGTCTCACTTACTAAATTAATTCTTTCAGCATTGCCAGATTCAATTCGATTACATACAGTTACCCTTGTTCTATTTTTTCGTATGTTCGTGCTATAAATCTCTTTTCAAGGCACCATGCACTCCATTCAACTTATCTTCACAAGTTCCTTGCCATCTCTTGCAGAATTACAATAGCATCACCAAACCTTAAAGTTATCATTTGTTCTCGATAAAATTTAATTCCTTTTCCAAATTTCTTTTTGGTTTCCTTCGATGTTTACTTTATATAGTAATTTTATAACACTGGGAACTGGCCGCAACCCTCGTAAGATTTCTGACCTTAAATGCCTTGAAGGAAGTTTTCTTTTCTCGTCTAATGCATAAACTCATGGGTGCTCTGCACATTAATTGATTGTTGTAGTATTATGTGTAACTTTCCTGTGAAAACGCACAAGGTCTGTTAAGTATGGAACGTGAGAGCAGAATTTCTCCTCTGTTGGTGTTACGCGGAAGTAGCTGGCGGCAGGCCTGTGGACAGTGCGCTCACAAAGTCAGGATTACGGGAAAGGACAGCCATGTTCCCGTGGCCGGAAGACTTGAATGGGGTCACGTCAAGTGGTGGCTTCTCTAAGTCGGAAATACGAACAGTGTTTCCAAAAGGCATGAGGACCCTGGAGAGGCCCTGAGCGTAGCTAAGTTCCCTGTTCGGTACTTTATACGTGACGTGTGGGTGAGTGGTCCGGGTTTGGCAGTGGCAAGTGTCAAGCTGCAAAATAACACCATAAAACACACTGGCAATGAAGGATTACTTCAGTTCCTCTGTTCTCTTCAAGTGACGATCAGTTATCCAAAATGAAATCATTATAGCAATCTCCTTCCAATTAGGAGTATTGCTAATAATAGCATTTGTTTTACAAGTGAAAACACCGTCACAGCAAGACCACGGTTTAGAAATGTAGAAATGTACTGACTATATATGCTAATTATCGAGTCGCCTCGTCAGTTAGTTGCAAGGAAGAAGAGATGACACTAAACCATTTCATACTCAATTAAAATACGAGTATTTAATTGCTCAATGCAATTAGAAATTTATGGTTGTACAATTACACAGAATTTATTGACATCAGTTAGCAGTATGAAATCACTTGGAGCTATTGGTTGTCTTCATATGTGCTGAAGGCACCTGAGTTTCATGGGGAAGACTGGTGCAGGATAAATCAAACGAGTAATATAAGTCTGAGCAGATCGCAAATGTTACTAAACTGGGGAGGATTGATTCACAATTCCAGTAGTGAAATCTCTCTAATATAAATAAAAAAACAACTTGTGTTGCTGAATAATTACGCAAATTGGGAGCTGAGCAGAACAGAAAGCAGCGCAAAGGCTAAATGTGACACATTCAAAATAACCAAAAATGGTCCAAATGGCTCTAAGCATTTAACATCTGAAGTCATCAGTCCCCTAGACTTAGAACTACTCAAAAGTAACTAACCTAAAGACATCACACAAATCCATGACCGAGGCAGGATTCGAACCTGTGACCGCAGCAGGAGCGCGGTTCCGAGACTGAAGCGCCTAGAACAGCCCGGCTACAGCATCCGGCTCAAAATAACCGCACCGGAACAACGCTAAGCTGCAGCTGGACGCTTCTCGACCTCTGTGTGTGCCTTCAGCACATCACCCCTCAGTCTCAAACATTGAAAGATAGATGTTAGACACCGAGTGTGTCGAACACCAAGTTAATACCGAAGAAAGGCTGACACATACGTCCATATACCTCGATCGTCTGACGTGAAGACACGCGTCTCACGCGCTCCGTCCCGCTCCCAATTGCGGAATTAGGGCCCTAATTCCGCTGTTTGTTCATGCTAAGGTTTGCGCTCTTCGACGTTCGTGTTTAGAGGAGTTTTATCAGCATAGTATTTTATTTTTATTTTCTAGGTGTTGCCGCTCCCATCATTATTTAAAAAATTTTTCAAAAAGATTTTTAAATTTTAACTACCGCTTTCACCAGACGACGGTATATTGGACGTGAATGGTGTGGATTGGCTACAGGGCAATGTTCAACGTTACCATTTTATAAATAGCGTATGTGAGTACTTTCTTGTCTCTTTCAAAAAACTGGTTGTTTAAAAGTTCAGTTTATATCTCAGAGTTGGGGGATCAAAAATGGTTCAAATGGCTCTGAGCACTATGGGACTCAACTGCTGAGGTCATTAGTCCCCTAGAACTTAGAACTAGTTAAACCTAACTAACCTAAGGACATCACAAACATCCATGCCCGAGGCAGGATTCGAACCTGCGACCGTAGCGGTCTTGCGGTTCCAGACTGCAGCGCCTTTAACCGCACGGCCACTTCGGCCGGCCAGTTGGGGGATCGAGGAGTTTATATGAGCTCTTATTATATATATATATATATATATATATATATATATATATATATATATATATATATATTTGTACAGATTGCCTGAGAATGAACCGATAAGTGGTGCGAAACCGGTCGCAGATTTACTAAAAATCATTGATACAGCCAGTGCGGAATTTTCTTTGGAAAAATAACTTTAAGACCTTGAATGATTTTTTTATATCCTGAGCTTCTTGAACATGTGGGGTTTCTCAATATTTCGGTACAACAATCTGACCATTAATAAATGAAAGGCACCAGTTTGCTTTTGTTCTACAATATTACTTTTATTGTTAACCGATTTCCGGCTTACAAGGCAATCTTCAGACATTTACTGAGTATTATCACCAAAGAAGTTAAATGTTGGCAAACAACATTGGAAGAGAAGTAACACATCTGGACTGAAGTAGAAACATACAGTAAGTAATATCTTTGCAAAGAAAACGTAAAAACTGAACAGTACATAAATAACTTCTTTGGTGATAATACTCAGTAAATGTCTGAAGATGGCCTTGTAAGCCGAAAACCGGTTAACAATAAAAGTAATATTGTAGAACAAAAGCAAACTGGTGCCTTTCATTTATTGTAATGTTGTTCTATGAAGAACCGACGGAAGATTCTATTAATATGAATGCCACCATTGTCTATGAACCCAGCAGTTGGAAAACAAAGCACAGACAGAACTGAACACACCATTCACCAAGCTCAACATTAAATAAGTACTTCACAAGATACGCAACACTGTTCCCAACACGACAGCATAAGTTTAGACATATAAAATAATGTCCTTCTTCCTTCCTAGCCACGTTTGAGACTCTTTATAACACTACCCTCTGCACAGGCTATTATCCTGAACCATGAGACACATCCAGAACGCAACTTTTGCTAAAGCCTTATAAGCCCCCTAGTGAAGGCTCCTCCTACCACCCCATCAGCCTCACCTCATTGTTTAGCAAGGTCTTTGAATCCATCGTCTCTCAACGAATCGATGACTATCCCAACCAGTCCTACCTACAAACCAATGTGGTTGTGACTTCAGTCCGAATTTTTCTTCTGCTGACTAACTCCTGCACTTAACCGATATCCTATTCTATCAGATTAATAACCGTAAATCATTATGTTCCTGGATTGCAGCTGGATAACGTCGACTTCTTGCCACGATATTTCGGCTGACAACCATTCAGGTGGTTGTTTTGCACTGGAGATTACTAGTTCACATCGCTACTCTTCCACAAAAAATTAGCGAGAAGACGCATGGGCAAAGACAGCCCCTGCATGAGGGACATCTGTCGAGTTACGCGCCCTCTTCGAATATTGCTCCATCCATGGCGTGCAGGCACGTGTGTAATGAGATCCTACATGCGTGCTCTCTGTCGGAATGTGCACTCACGGAGCTAAAATTCAGATGTAAAAATTAATAAAATTAAATGTCGCTAGACGTGTCATTGGTCGTAAAATGTTTCATTTCCGAAGAAATTAAAAACATCGTTAGATACCACTCCTTTTATAGTTGAAAGCCGCCATCACGATTCACAAGTTCTTGCGCTAAAGATATTTCCATCGATTCCTTTGTAATTCAATCTCAGAGGGATTTCATCGTGGACAAGATTTCCAGGTCGTCCTTTGCCGACCCGAGAAGAGCACACGTCTTTGTAGGAGAGAGGACGATTACTTTGCCTTCATATTTTCTCAAGAGTCTGCCTCATTTCGACGAAATATTGTCGACGTATGGGAGGAACGCCCCGGACTTGAACCGCTCCTTCTCCTCTTGATCGCGTGGATGGTCGCGTGTCTTCTTCCTTAAAGGTGTGCTGATCTGATGTGAAAAATTTCTGTTACATTTGAGCGCTGAGTTTAGGTGTTTCAGCTCCTTTACAAGGCTGTCTCCATCAGACACAACACGTGCCCGGTGAACCAACGTTCGAATGTCGCCCATAGTTTGTGATTGGTTGTGGCAGCTAGACGCCTGCAAATACAGGTCTATATGTGTGGGCTTATGGTATACGGAATATCCCAATGATCCATGCACTTTCCGTCTAACCAAGACGTCCAGAAATGGCGCACAGTCGCCCTTCTCCGCTTCCATCGTAAATTTGGTGTCCTCGGTGATAGAATTCAGATGCTGCAAAAAGAGTGGCAGTTCTTCATCATCATGGGACCTCACTACAAAAGTTATATCCACATATTGCCAGAAGACGTTTGATTTAAGTTCTGCTTAATCAAGTGTCCTCCTATCCAAGTATTCCATAAAAAAATTTTCTACCAGAGGGGAGAGAGGAGTACCCATGGTAACACCGTCGGTTTGCTCAAAATATTCATTTTTGAATAAAAATTAGGTTGAGTAACGGGCATGATGAAACAGTGCTGTTATATCAGCTTTGAGCTTATATCTGATGAGTGACAATGAAGGCATGAGAGGGACCTAGTGAAGAGTGAGACGACATCAAGGCTTACTCTTTGATTCGAAGTGACTCCAGTCTGTTAATAACGTCATTGGAGTTGCGAATATGATGTGAACAATTCCCCACAGAAGATCTCATGATTTTTGCAGCATCTGAATTGTATCACCGAGAATATCAAATTTACAATGGGAGTGGAGAAGGGGTTCGTTCTGCCGTTTCTGGACGTCTTGTTCAGACGGAAAGTGCATGGATCATTGGCACGTTCCGTTTACCGTCAGCCCACAGATACAGATCTGTATTTGCAGGTGACAAGCTGTCACTACCCATCACAAACTATGGGCATCCTTTGAACGTTGCTTCACCTGGCACATGTTGTGACTGATGAAGACAGTCTTGCAAAAGGACTGCAACACTTAAAATCACTGTTCAAAGATAATAGATATTCTCCACATCAGATCAGCACAACTTTAAGGAAGAAGAAACGCGACCACCTACTCGATTAAGAGTAGAAGGAACGGTTTAATTTCAGACCGTGCGTCCCGTACGTCGGCAATATTTCGACAAAATTAGGCAGACTCTAAAAAAAACAACAAGTCAAAATAATCTTCCGCTCACCTACAAAGACGTGTGCCCTTCTCGGTTCGGCTAAGGTCGATCTGTGATTGCGAGAGGTTGGAATCTACAGAATACCTTGCCAGTGTGGCAAAGCCTATATTGGTGAAACAATGAGCACAGTGCGTGAAAGATGCGTGGAACATGATCGCCATACTCGCCTTTGGCAGCCCAGTAAATCAGCCACGGCTCAGCACTTGAGCACTGTATCTCTACATCACATTCCATGGATTATTCTGCCTCGAAAATCTTGACCTCGACCAGGTCCTTCTGGGATTCAATTATTAAGGAATCGGTGGAGATACCTTTAACACTGGGTCTTATTAATCGTTATGGCGGCTTTCAACTCGATAGGGCGTGGGACAGGGACTGACATTTTAATTTTGACTATGTAGTATCTCATTACACATGGTCTGCGAGCTATGGATGGAGAAATAATCAATGAGGGCGCATAAATAGATAGCTCATGTAGCAGGTGTCTTAGAGCATACTTCTTCACGCAATTTTTTTTGTATACAGGTAGGGACGCCAGTAGGCAGGCAACAGGTGTGCTTGTGCATTTCGTTAGTGCGGTTGCCTACATCATGGGCAGGTATGCACTCAGGCAAAACTTATTGTTCTCCTTTGATTGACAGGTCATTAACCTATTGTTCTCCTTTGGTTGACACATCCTTAACCTATTTTTCTGCTAAAAGGATCTTCCCTTTTGATTGACAGGCACTTAACCTATTGTTCCCCCACCCCTTCCTTCCATCACCACACCTCGCACCACTCAGGAACCCTCTCCCCTCGCTGGTATAGATGGCTGTGGTAGCCGAGCATTTCGAGGCACTACAGTCTGGAACTGCGCAACCGCTATGGTCGCAGGTTGCCTCGGGTATGGATGCATGTGATGTACTTAGGTTAGTTAGGTTTAAGTAGTTCTAAGGTCTAGGGGACTGATGACCTCAGAAGTGAAGTCCCATAGCGCTTAGAGCCATTTGAACCATTTTTTCACTGCTACAGGTACACTTTCAGGTCTGAGTTAAGGAAGAGCCCCTCTCACTCTTATCAATTTAATTGACTACTTAATTAAATTGATCAATTAATTAACCTCCCCCCCTCTGGTAAACCCCCTCCTTTACCACCCTCCCTCCTGGAAACTGGTAGGAAAAAGACTTAGTTGATCAGTCATTTGGAGGGAATTCGGTGGAATATTGTTTAAACTTAGAAAATGTACCCAATATTATTTAATTATTTATGATATGTGTGGAATATAGTTTATTTATTTAGTTAAAGAATTTGTCCAGAAATCGACTGCTGTGTATGGAATATTGTTTCAACAATTTAGACAATGTGTGGAATACTGTTTATTTAAACAATTTAGGGATCAAGGCAGTGTATGGAGAATATGAAAATAGGAGGCTCTTTGGTGGAGAGGAAGGATCTTATAAAAGGAAATTCAAGGGTATATTCTTTATTTATAAAAGGTTCGGTTTGTGGGGGTTGGATTTCTCTTGCTCATCATTATCTGCTGTTTTGAAACATGTAGTAGGTCTTGTAAGAAGCAAATACATGGGGCAAACATGTTGCATGACGTAATGTTCAGCATTGAACTCTGGGTGTCTTAACCTAATGTTTGGTCTTTTGTCAGCACTTAACGTATAGTACTGTTAAGTGGTTTTCTATGTCACCCTCATTTCCTAAAAACTACTGTACCGCCTCCGATACCAAATTAAGTAATTAGTTATATCCTCCCAAGATTTTCTGGTACACTTTTCGAATTTCACATGCTTTTTAACGCCAGTTCTGGCGCATTCTTCTTTGTCACCCACTCACTTAAACTATTGTACTGCATTTTACATAAAATTATGAAAATTAACCTAGTGTACTGCACTTGACCTGCTGTTCTGCTCCATGTCACCCACTCACGCACACCCTCTCCTTAACTATTGTACCGCTAACACCATGTTGATATAAAAATTAATGCAAATTAATTAAATCAATATTCTTCTCATGTATAGGGTGGTTATTTTAATTCGCAGCCTCCTATTGGTCGGTGAAATCGATGGAATATAGTTTAAACAGAAGTTCGCTAATAAAAAAATACATCCCACCACCCAACACTCGACGCCATCACCGCCATCTCCGCACGCACCCCCAGGAGTTGGGGTGCACTGGCGGCCCCTGCAAAGTAACGAAGCAAATGTCAGCTACCGAGCCACGCACAGGTGTCCGTTTGGGTCCCGCGAGTATGAGGCGGTGGCATCCCTTTCATATTTGACATCTGAGAAATTCCTGTCGAAATACATGCTCACCTAGGCATCACTGCTGGGGCGATGACGCAGAACTACGGGTCCAGCGCTATAGAAATCTGTTACAGTGCTTCCCAGAACAGCTCATGGTGCATTTATGGGGCGCGTGCAGAGTCGGGCATTGGGTGGCAGGATGTGTTTTTTATTAGTGATCTTTTGATTAAACTATATTCTATCGATTTCACCGACCAATAGGATGCTGCTAATCAAAACAACTACCCCATACATGAGAAGAATGTTGATTTAATTAATTTGCATTAATTTTTTATATCAACGTGGTGTAAGCAGTACAATAGTTAGGGGTGGGTGTGCGTGAGTGGGTTACATGGAGGAGAACAGCAGGTCACGTGCAGAACACAAGGTTAATTTGCATAATTTTTATGTAAAATGCAGTACAATAGTTTAAGGGGGTGAGTCACGAAGAAGAATGGACCAGAAATGGCGTTAAAAAGCGTATTAAATTCGAAAAGTGTACCAGAAAATGGTGGGAGGACATAACTAGTTACTTAATTTGGTATCTAATGCGGTAGAATAGTTTAAGGAAATGGGGGTGACGTGGATAACCACTTAACAGAACAATATGTTAAGTGCAGAGTAAGGGCCAAACATTAGGTTAAGACACTCGGAGTACAGTGTCAAACATTAGGTTATGCAACATGTTTGCCCCATGTAATTGCTTCTCACAAGACCTACATGTTTCCAAACAGCAGAGAATGATTAGCAAGAGAAATCCAACCTCCCACAAACTGAATCTTTTACAAATAAACAATGTACCATTAAATTGCCTATTGTGAGACCCTTCCTCTCCACCAAAGAGCCACCAATTTTCATATACTCCATACACTGCCTTGATCCCTGAACTGTTTAAATAAACAGTATTCCACACATTGTCTAAATTGTTGAAACAATATTCCATACACAGCAGTCGATTTCTGGACAAATTCTTTAACTGAATAAATAAACTATATTCCATACATGCTGTAAATAATTAAATAATATTATATACATTTTCTAAAGTGTAAACAATATTCCACACTGGGCAACCAAGTTTCCTCCAAATGACTGGGCAACTGAGTCTTTTTCCTGCCAATTTCCAGGAGGGACAGTTGAAAACAAGGAGTTTTACCATTGAGGAGAGGTTAATTAACTGATCAATTTAATTATGTAGTCATTGAAACTCATAAGAGTGAGAGGGGCTCAGACCTGAAAGTGTACCGGTACCAGTGAGGGGGGAGGAAGATGAGTGGAGAGGGTAGGGGGTGGGGGAACAATAGGTTTAGTGCCTGTCAATGTCAATCAAAAGGAAGGATCCTTTTAGCAGCACAATAGGTTAGGGACTTGTCAATCAAAGGAGAACAATAGGTTAATGACCTGTCAATCAGAGCAGAACAATAGGTTTGCCCCTGAGTGCACACCTGTCCCTGATGTAGACAACTGACACTAACAAAATGCACCTGCACCCCTGTTGCCCCCCTACCGATGTTAAATAACAATTTAGAGTGCAAAACACTAAGTTGAAGATGGCTGAATGGTTGTCAGCCAAAATATCGTGACAAGAAGTAGATGTCATCCCACTGCAATCCTGAAACTTCAAGGAATACTTTTTACTCTGGAAATTTCAAGTATCACAGTAACCGTAATCTGCCATTTTTATATCGCTTTACCTATCAAAGACCTATGACTGTTTATGGCATTCTAGTCTCCTCTTCAGACTCCAGACCTACGCACATCCTGTTACTTACGTTTCAAATGGCTCTGAGCACTATGGGACTTAATATCTGAGGTCATCAGTCCCCTAGAACTTAGTACTACTTAAACCTAACTAATCTAAGGACATCTCACACATCCATGCCCAAGACAGGATTCGAACCTTCGACCATGGCGGTCGCGCGGTTCCAGACTGAAGTGCCTAGAACCGCTCGGCCACATGGCCGGCCTGTTACCTATGCCCGCGTGATTGGTGCCATTCTATTTAACCGTGTATCTTTTCTCAGTGTTGACCGTACTCGTTCCCATACCCTCCATTCTACTGCAGATGTGCCGTGCGGCACTGTTCTCTCTCCTTTGGTATACTGCGTCAACCCAAAAAGTTTCTAGGCTGGAATAATGAAAAAGTGAAAAGCTTAAGATAGTCATTTGAAAGCTTCAGCTGTTCTATAGTCTCTTCACCTCAACAGAACGCACAGAAAGTTCATAGAACCAAGTTAAACTGTCGTTAAACGTTATTTTTTCGGATGTTGTTCAACTCACGCATCACATTAGCTTGAATGTCGTTTTCATCGTTAAAGTGTTAACTCATCATGTGAATTTCAGCAATTTGTCGTTTTGTGGTAGGTTCTTATTGATTACATCAAGTATCGTCAGTCGTGTTGATTTTTCCCAGAAAAACTGCACGCGTTTTACATTAAAATGAAGTCGCGGCAGGCCTTCACCCGTCGAAGTTTGTGGTCGAGAGTTAAGTTGTGAGGGACAAACTTTGCACACTCTGTTCTCTTCTTCAAATTATTCTGGAGACTGTGTTGAAAATTTGATTTAAATATGCTTCTCCATTGTGATTTGTGACATAACAACGTTGATGCACTGTGGCCACTCAACATTTCAATTGCTTAAGACTGTTTGCTCACAACTGACTTGTCGAATGCACATCTTATGTCCATAGCAGTTAGTTGAGGTTGCCACCATAGTTACTGTGCTAATGTCGCTTGTACGCCAGGAATAAAATCGGTCTCGGAACATTTTGGACGGACTGCGTATATCCTTTACACTGCTGCCATACTTAAACTAATCCCTCCTGTCCATTTCCTCTATGGCGATAATATTGCATTCCTTGCCCGCTGCACTAACTACTCTTGAGAAATCCCAACGCTCCCTCCAGATCTATCACAACATGTTCACTTTGTGCTCCTTAAGAACAATCCTTTCAAAACCAAGACAATAATTATAGGACGAGATGCTAGTAGTTTCCGCTGCCATGACTTTTATCTTACCATTTACGACCGTTTTATCCAATAAACAAACTGACTAAATTATCCTGGAATTTCCTTTGATTGTAAACTAACGAGGAGCCCCACCTACTAACCACCCAACTGAAACCCCACAGTAGACTTAAACTACTAAAACTAGTAACTGGCCGAAGAGGCGGATTGCGTTCCTTAACCATTTTCAACACTACAAAGCATTTATCCGATCTACCCTCTCCTACACAAAGCGGATATCTGCCCCAACAACAGTCTATCAAACCCTCCAAATTCCGTCACGCTCTTCACCATGCTTTCCTAATCTGCTTGCTCATAACTACAACAATTCTTTAACAAATCATCTCTTTTTCCGATCTCATCGTCCACATATACTTCCTGTAATATCGAAGACAACAACCTCATTGTCTCTCATCTAATCGAAGATTTTGTTGCACCACCGCACGTATATCAACACATGTCACCCATTCTTCTCTTGCACGCTCTTCGTATCTTCTCCCAGCGCAGTTTTGACAGACTGCCATTCTCTGACGATGTTCTATATCAAGACATATATCCCTCCTATCAGCTTTAAACCACTTCTCAATATCCCTCTCCGACTTCAGGGTTTCACTCCCTCCCCATCCTCCCCTAAGTGCAGCTCCCTCCCATCAAGTGGAAGCGTTGTGTAATACACTGTAGTATTTGTCTTTAACCTGCTCAGGAGACTCATTGCCATTAAATGTCCAACATTTATCTATGAGTTGTTTTAAATATCATCCATGAAAAGAGTCTTTTATCGATTTTAAGCCATCTGTATATAATTAATCCTTTTCAAAAACTTTTGTTCCATCTTTGTTCTTTTAAACTCTTTTATCTGAAGAACGGAGTACTGTTTCACTGCCAACTCACCCTCGCCCATCTGGAGCGAAAGGATTAAACAAGAATAAAGAATAAAATCCTCTCTTATTATTCGCGTGGAATATTTAAACGTGAATTACACGAGGCTAGTGTTTTCTTAAAAGAACCGTTGCGACTGATGCTCACTTCATAAAGATGTAGGAAGAGCTACAATTTTTAAAAAGTCTTTTTTAATTTTCATGAAATATTTAGAAAAAACGTATTCCCAGTTTAAGTAGTCTTTAAGAAATTTCTGTAGTTGCACCTCGAAAGTTTGTGTTAAAAGACACTTTCAGATTTGCTACAATTTTGTTTCTTGAACTTGTGAGCTAGTCTTTGCAAAGTTTTCGCAAAAACATTCTGTAGTCAGTATCGATATGTATGTGCAATCTCTTTGAGTTATACGTCTTTGAAACATTGCTGTGTTAGATTGTATACCTCTGACGAGTTCCGTACGCATGCAGCCAATGAGAGAGCTTGGCAGTTAGAGTGGCCATGCTTTCGAGAAACTTAAACGTACACTTTATTCTGGGCCGTCGAGGCAAGGCTTTGCAGGAGTCTGGAGGTGTCGGATGCAGTTTGGGACTGGGTAAGATTGTTTGTTATTTGCATTTATTGTTAATCGGCCACGATTTCAGTCATTTCCTTTGTGTATCGTGTTCTTATAGTTATTTTGCAGTCATTTGCGTACAGAACTTGTGATGAAATGCAAATGTGACCTGGTATTTAGAGGTGACATATTACAGGCGGTAAGTTAGACGCTGATTATAGAAACCGTGTCATAGTCACTGAATGCAGAGTATTAAGCACACAGTTCTGTCATTTTCTCCTGAACTTCAGATTACTGATGCGTTGCTCGAAGTCATGTATAGAAGATCTGTATTTCTGAGATTCCAAGAATTTCGTCTCGTGTTTCATGTGTATTGTGAAGCTCACCTGAATTACGTTCAATCATTGATTAATTCAAAGCCAGTATAGACCATCAGTTCAAACTCCCTATTAGTTTCTGCATTTCTTAACCAATGCTTAAACTTTACGAATGTAACTGGGGTGCATACTTTCTGCGACACCCTATTGTCTATACCAGTACTGAGCAATTTCTTTGTCTAGCCAATGACTGCTAATTCTGTAGCATTGAAATAGCTCAGCTGATGTGCAGTATGTTCACATGAATGGTGTTAACTATCCCATTCTCTTCCCCTCACAATTTTCAGGTTCTGAAAAGCAGGTTTTGTCGCTGCTTCCAGAAGTGAAGTGCTGCTGTTGCAGATTTTCTACACTGCATTTCATGTCTCCAAGGAATAACTTGCACGAAGCATGGTGTTAATGCAATCAGTAGTACTTATTAGTATGGTGTTAACGTTACACCACGCTACAGGTTGCGATAATCGATAGCGGTCCAGCACTTGCTACCTCTCTGGACTCGCTGGTGCTTGCAGCGCCGCCGTATGGCACGGACGGAGACTTGCAAATCGCACCGACCGAGTCAGCTACAGGTCGTGAGCGGAGTCAGATTAGAATAGCCTTCAGCCCGCTAGGTTCGCAACCTCTAGTTCGCGCGTGTATTACACACGTAATACCAGAAATGTGTTATCTTGCTTGTTGTATAATCCAGTTAATGTTTGTTAATGAGTCATTTGTATTCGAGAAAGTTAGTAATTACTTATTTTCCTGGAGTGCAATAGCAGGACAAAGTTAAGTAAAAGTTATTTACTAAAGTATTCCAGTACTAATTATTATAGAATGTTCCAGATTCCTACAGCCACCCCACTCGTGCTAGCCTCTATCATCCCACTGCATATCTCAGGGGTATCGATCGAGAAGTATCCTGCATTTGTGTGAGGTCATGACATGCTGCCATCAACCTTCAAATCAATTAGTACATTCAGAGTTTGTCTTTTGAACTACATCGTTATTAAATTGTTTTGGTAAGATATTAACAGCAATTAACAATTTTCTGATTGAGTAATTTGGTTTCACCCCAGGGGAACCATCCCACTGCACTGTTTGGCTACAAGTTGACTACGTCCACACTCTTTAGTTCTGATGGGACTTTACGAGTGTTTTCACGCTGTTTGATGTTCAGTTACACAAGCTATGCATGCCAGTTTCAATTTGGCCTTTTTATTTGAAGTGCATTCTATGTGATTAACTCTTTTTCTTCTTTCCAAAGTCAGATTTCGCTACAAAATTGATTACTGGGTCATGAACATAAATATAACAAAGTATATCTTCGATAAATCAGGGCTTATTCTAACTACTTATCTGAGTAGATCAGTTCTCAACGTAACAAGGCACTTTCAACTTATCAGTTGGAAATGGCATAATAAATCGAAATTGCCATCTTGGTGAATAGAGAAATCTATCAACACACAGGGAAAATGTTGTCCCTTCTAAAATAGAAAAGAATACATTTATGATGATCATCCTCCTGATTGTAAGTTCCCTAATTACATTAAACTAGATCTGAAACCTCTAAATAATGCAAGGAGTATTTTACCTACTGATACGGTTGTCAGTAACTAACCACTCCTGTGATCTGCATACAGCCAACTGATCATTACTCATTGAAAGCTAAACAGAGACCTTATACAGTTAACTGTACTTTACTGTCACTCGGCTGTGACTGATTATGGCACGGTCTACTATACTGGCTTAAGGTTTTTAGAAAATATTAAAATACATGGCAATTAGATATTCCACAAACATTATAATTCTTAAAATAGTATTCTTACGAGGTTCTATTTTCAGAAGTGAATTTGTAATATAGACTCCCAAGAAGTTTATGCAAACGATAATATTATACTTTAGATATGTTATTAACTAATGTTTTCTTGTAAACATCGTTGGGTATGGAAAAAGGAGTACTAAGAGAAAGTAACACAAAATTTTGAAATTGTTGGGTTCTAGTATTTTAACAATTACAAACCCTTTTGAGTACTAATATTTCTTTTGCTGCAAAATTTAGAAAATCTTCGAACAAATCAGACGTAGCCGTTAAACATTTCGGTGTGCCATTAACCCAACCGTTGCCATTACTTTACCATTTGTAATTTGAAAAATTGTGCGTTCAGGCAGGAAGCAGGTATGATTTCTAATAGCTCCTTTACTGATACAAGCTCAAGGGTCAGACGGGAGACAAAATTCGATTGCTTGTGGCCTAATGGGTTGACTCTGTGACGGGAGAAAGGAAGGAAGATTAATGTTTGACGTTCCACCGACGACGAGCTCGTGGGAGATGGAGCAGATGCCCTGGCTGGAAAAGAATTTGGAACGAAATCGGACAGTTCATTTCCACGCCATTTCCCTTATATTATTTCTACATCTACATATACATCCATACTCCGCAAGCCACCTGACGGTGTGTGGCGGAGGGTACCCTGAGTACCTCTATCGGTTCTCCCTTCTATTCCAGTCTCGTATTGTTCATGGAAAGACGGATTGTCGGTATGCTTCTGTATAGGCTCTAATATCTGATTTTTTCCTCATTGTCTCTTCGCAAGATATACGTAGGAGGGAGCAATACACTGCTTGACTCTTCGGTGAAGGTATGTTCTCGAAACTTCAACAAAAGCCCGTACAGAGCTACTGAGCGTCTCTCCTGCAGAGTCTTCCACTGGAGTTTATCTATCATCTCCGTAATGCTTTCGCGATTACTAATTATCCTGTAACGAAGCGCGCTGCTCTCCGTTGGATCTTCTCTATCTCTTCTATCAACCCTGTCTGATGCAGATCCCACACTGCTGAGCAGTATTCAAGCAGTGGGCGAACAAGCGTACTGTAACCTACTTCCTTTGTTTTCGGATTGCATTTCCTTAGGATTCTTCCAATGAATCTGTCTGGCATCTGCTTTACCGACGATCAACTTTATATGATCATTCCATTTTAAATCACTCCTAATGCGTACTCCCAGATAATTTATGGAATTAACTGCTTGCAGATGCTGACCTGCTATTTTGTAGCTAAATGATAATGGATCTATCTTTCTATGTATTCGCAGCACATTACACTTGTCTACATTGAGATTCAATTGCCATTCCCTGCACCATGCGTCAATTCACTGCAGATCCTCCTGCATTTCAGTAAAATTTCCATTGTTACAACCTCTCGATACACCACAGCATCATCTGCAAAAAGCCTCAGTGAACTTCAGATGTCTTCCACAAGGTCATTTATGTATATTGTGAATAGCAACGGTCCTATGACACTGCCCTGAGGCACACCTGAAACCACTCTTACTTGGGAAGACTTCTCTCCATTGAGAATGACATGTTGCGTCCTGTTATCTAGGAACTCTTCGATCCAATCACACAATTGGTGTGATAGTCCATATGCTCTTACTTTGTTCATTAAACGACTGTGGGGAACTGTATCGAACGCCTTGCGGAAGTCAAGAAACACGGCATCTACCTGTGAACCCGTGTCTATGGCCCTCTGAGTCTCGTGGACGAATAGCGCGAGCTGGGTTTCACACGACCGTCTTTTTCGAAGCCCATGCTGATTCCTACAGAGTAGATTTCTAGTCTCAAGAAAAGTCATTATACTCGAACATAATACGTGTTCCAAAATTCTACAACTGATCGACGTTAGAGATATAGGTCAATAGTTCTACACATCTGTTCGACGTCCCTTCTTGAAAACGGGGATGACCTGTGCCCTTTTCCAATCCTTTGGAACGCTACGCTCTTCTAGAGAGCTACGGTACACCGCTGCAAGAAGGGGGGCAAATTCCTTCGCGTACTCTGTGTAAAATCGAACTGGTATACCATCAGGTCCAGCGGCCTTTCCTCTTTTGAGCGATTTTAATTGTTTCTCTATCCCTCTGTCGTCTATTTCGATGTCTACCATTTTGTCATCTGTACGAAACCAGATAAACCAGATAAACCAGATAAATAAAGCTAAGAGGCTGGATGTGGATGTCAACGACTTCACTCGAATACGAATCCAATGTCTTACCGTTGCGCCATCTCGCTCAATTGGAGTGATGGGAAGCTAGCGACATAGTGATGGCAAGATTCTTTTCTTTTACTTTACTTTTTATTTATCTATTTACTGAACTCGTAAAATCTTACTCACGATACTCATTTAGTCTTATTTACAAAACTAGCTTCCTTGTGTCGAAGAGGCATGGTTAATCTTAACTTCGCGATTTGGCGCGTTCTCTATTGCATGTCAACATAGCTTCAACACCAGCAGCAAGCAATCCGACGTGGCTTATTTTATGACCTACACATTGTCGTTACTTACTGTGACAGTACCATCATATGGCTTTGCGATATTAAGTGAAACTGGCAGCTTAATGTTGTTAACTGTGCTGGAGGGCATACATCGTTACTGGCTTCTGGTGAAAGATTCGTGAATTTCCCTTCGTTGAGGAAGATCTGAGAGGGTACAGTAATTGACCTGGGCGGTCACAGTGCTATGAATACGAGACGTCTCTGCTGGTTTGCAGAAATGTTGTGGCCACACGCTGACCTTTCTCCGTGTCCACGAAGCATCACGGTATTGGAAGATAACGAAGCGACCACAGGTCCTCTCAGCATTTCTGTTGTGACGTATCTGCACTTCCCGTCGACGGTTGCAAATACGCGACACCTACATTGCGCCATGTTCAGTGTGGAAGAATACCAAAATCTAACTGTCCGGATGATATCAGCTAATCAGAAGGGCCGTCGGCCTATGCGATTTAGCGTAAATGTCTGAACCAATGAGTGGTGACACAGCATACAAAAAAATGGTTCAAATGGCTCTGAGCACTATGGGACTTAACATCTATGGTCATCAGTCCCCTAGAACTTAGAACTACTTAAACCTAACTAACCTAAGGACATCACACATATCCAAGCCCGAGGCAGGATTCGAACCTGCGACCGTAGCGGTCACGCGGCTCCAGACTGTAGCACCTAGAACCGCACGACCACTCGCGCCGGCACACAGCATACAGTGTACCAACCTATGGACGATTAATAGGCATACTGCAGGCGATAGTGGAGAAGTTTTGACAGGCTTTCCCTGCATTTCAGCGTGTTGACAGGAATTCGTGGCAAAAGTTTTAAATCCTCCCGTCCAAGCCGTAGTTTTCTTGCAGCAGAGAGGAACATTAATTAGTCGCGGAGTCGGTGTGATAGCCGAGAGGTCATATCAAAATAGAGGCGCCTGGTCGCCACAGAGCGTAGAGGTAAGTACAGACGCCTTACCGTGGCGAAGAACCGGAGGGCGGAGCACAGAGATTATCCTCGGCGTGGGCTTCATGCGTCTGTATGCCACGATAATTGGTACGTGCATGTCCGAAATTTCCGTTGCAACAATGGACACATAACTACGGTCCATTTGAAGCGAAGAGAAAGGAGCAGAATACAGTTACACGCTGCTTGACGATTAGCTCGTCGCCACGAAGGATGGGCAAAACGAAGCGACAGTTCCCACCGTGATAATGATGGACAGCATGCCATTGATCCACTAGAGCGCGAGGAAATCCTTCACCTTATCAAAGGTAAAGTGTCCGCAATCAGGGATATCCCGGAAGGAAGCCGGAAGGAACTCAGATTTTGATCCAGCATTTCGATGTGTTCAGTATAAAAACAGGTAGTTTTAAAATTTTAGGTAAAAGTTTAGGGTTAAGGAACACGGCAGAGTTTTCAGTCAGACATACAGTACACCACTGCTGTATAAGAAGCAAGTGCAGCAACAGATGTTGGAACAGGGAGTAATAGAACGTGCAACTAGCAGTTACAGCAGTCCCTTGCACGTCTTCCAAAAGGACGGAACGATTATAGTAGTTCTCGGCTCCTGTAAATTGAATAAAATTAGTTTGACAGAGATGCACCGTCCTGGGAGTCTAGATTAATTACTTCAACGACTGTCCGCCCCTGGTAGCTGAGTGATCAGCGCGACGGAATGTCACACCTAACGGCCCGGGTTCGATTCCCGGCTGGGTCGGAGATTTTCTCCGCTCAGGGTCTGGGTGGTGTTGTGTCCTTATCATCATTTCATCCCCATCGACAAGCAAGTGGCCGAAGTGGCGTCAATTCAAAAGACTTGCACCAGGCGAACGGTCTACCTGACGGGAGGCCCTAGCCACACGGCATTTCATTTCACTTCAGCGACTCCACTGAAAAAGCATACTTTCAGCGGTCAGTTTGCTGGCTAGTTTCTGGTAAGTGGAACAGAGAATCTGTGCTGCAGAAGGTGCTACCAATTCAAAAAATTACCGTTTGGATATCGACATCTTCCAGCGTATTTATACGCGCCCTAGACACAGCACTTAACGAGAAAGTAGAGAATTTCGTCACAAAATAGATATGACACGTTCTTTGCCTCCGCGACGTAGGACAAACAATCATATGCGAGGAAGCTGTTGCAGGTATTGCAAAAGCCGGACTCGCTGTAAACTTAAAGAAGACGAGCTTCGGTAAATCAGAAATTTCTTTCTTGAGACATCAAGTTCTGGGAACGCAATAAATCCAAATAGAGAAGATAACGGCAATACATGAGTTACCTACATCCACCGCGAAGAAACACGTGAGGAGACTGTTAGATGTCACAAATTTCTACAGAAGATTTTTAGGAAATGAGAAATTAGCATCACCTTGACTGTGACATCCTGGGTAAAAATGACCTGTAAGTGGAATGGCGAAGCAAATGAAGAACTTTTCTTGGCACTTGCGAATACACCCATACTAGCCAACCCTGATTTGAGTCTGCCATTCTGCGCTGCTATGGACTGTAGCAGTGCAGGGTTTACAGTAGAAATATTTCAGGAGATAGAGGTAGATGGAGTAATCGATGACGAGACGATCGCATTCTGCAGTCAGTTACTCAGCAAAAGCGAACACAACTATTCCGTCACGGAACTTGAGGCCTTCGCGATCGTATTCGCTTTTAATAAATGTAGGTACAATTTGTATGGAAGAACCACGATAGTATTCCGCCGTCACAGGGCTCTCGAGTTCCTGCTGACTGCATAACTCACGCATGGACGCCTGTATCGCTGGGTACTTTATTTCGAAGAATTTTCGTTTGAGATTAGGCATATACTCGGTAAAAAGAACATCGTAGTTGACGTACCATCGCGCTCGTGATAGGACTTACGGAACGTATAGAGGAGGAACTCAGTGACAACAAATTTGATATCGTGCACCTCATGGGGTGCCTTTCGACAACTACATTCAGGATGCTCTGTAGAACAGCGACGAAGAACAAGACAAGGATGAAATACTGGGGGACATTAAGGAAAACGGAAACAGGGATTTCCCGGCACTGAGGCCTTTTACCTGTTGAGAACCAAAATACTATTTCGCCGAAGGAATCAAAATGATTCGGCTTGGTTGGCATGTGTGCCGTAACACAAGATAAATAAGTTAATTTGATACATCCACCTAAGTTATGCGCATTATGGAAAAATATGCCAGCAAGCCGAAGGAAACTGTTTACTTTAACAGTACGAACAGATGTGTCGAGAACGTGCTTGACGTCTGCACGTATGGCCATATGGCAAAGCCGTCTTCCACCAGGCTTCCTGTTCCGTTCTCCGCGACGCTTCCTAGAAAATTGCGGGATTATGCGGCCGTCGACTTCTGGGTCCAATCGTCTTACGACAGATACGTACTCATAGCCGTCGAGTTACTCACGAAATATGTTACCCTCATACCTCTGGAAACGGCTGCAGGAAGCTCTGTACCCAAGAGCGTCCTAGGTGTAGACATGTTCTCTCTGTCAAAAGCAAACAGTCTGTTTCGTCGAAAACGATTTTACGAAGAGCAGACACACCACAATGTACCACCCACGAGTGAATGGAGCCTAAAGGGTGATGTAAGAATTGGGATGACAATCCCGCGACTATTTTAATAGGAGGCATGACGCATGGGACGTTTACGTCAAGGATTTTGAATTTAACAGGATTAACTTCCCTCACAGATCAACCAAACTGTCGCCGATGATGGTGTTGATGAACTTGGATCCAGAGGACAGGATTAGGGAATTGATTCCATTTCTACCGCAAGAGTCAGTGCAGCATAGGCAAATACGAGGGACGTTGGTTAAGTAATGGAACACACCTTTTATCGATCAATTTCGGTTGAAAAAATGCTGAATTTATTGTGGGACATTGTGTAATATCCCCTCTTCAGCCCTTATAGTTTCAGAATTTCCAGTAGGTAGCAGCGCTATAGGTAGCCTTTAAAGTGGCGTCTGCAACAGTGGTGCATTCCAAGCAGAGAGCTGTCATTGAGGTTCTTTTGGTGTAAAACCAGAGCCTCGGTCTGCGCGCCCGATGGGAACTCAAAAAAACTTCGTTAGACTGTTCTACCTCATTCACCCTCCAGCCTGAATCTCGCACCTTCCGCGTTTGGCTCAATGAAGGAAGCACTCTGCGTGAAGCAGTACGTGGATTATGGGGAGGTTACTGATGCAGCATGGGGTTGGCCCTGACGTCGACCGGTAGAATAGTACCACGCAGTCATGCAGGCCCTCCCAGTAAGGTGGAATTACGGCCGTCGCATTGAACGGTGATTAAGTTGAAAAATAAGGTTTTATAGCCAAAAGAGTGGGGAATAATGTGGTATATTGGTATCGTGATTAAAATCAACCTGCTTTCAGAAAAAAAGTGTTGCATTGCTTATTGAATGCCCCTCGTAACTGAGGAGGCCGTTGCCAGTATCACGAACGTGGCGCTGAAACAGCAGAGATGTGAGGAAACAGCGGTTCGTTTTCCCAGGACAGAAGGCAAGGGTGAGAAATCACCGCCTCTCCTGCAAGTCGAAGAACAAGACAAAAGTTTTTCTACCTATACGTTGGGACTTACCATATCAAACGTGTGGTCTTCGCCATTGCTGCCGTGACACTCTGCGGTCGAAGAAGGTGAAAGGCACTCAGCACTCCACTTTTCCAACCTGAAACATTTTGTACAGTAGATTTTGTTTTGTATACATCCTGCAATAAGTGATTATTATGAGTTTTTCCTGTCATTTCTCTTTTTATATGTTCTGTATTTAGTGTTTTTGTCTTTGCTAGAGTAAGATACGCGTTTAGTTGCTTTGCTGGTAGTATATTTTGCGCGCATCGCTTGCGGCTTGGGAAAGTTTGTGAATGTCTGTGTACACACGCATTGTTACTTTAATTCTTTCTTATGTTTGATGTAGAGCCTTTCATTGACAGAAAACTAATTCATGTTTTTCGCTGTTGTAGATGAGGTAATGCAGCAGTGAGCTTCGAGAACCGTCGGCAATCCTTACTGATACGTCACGTGTAATTTGTTTCAGAAGCTTCAAATGCGAGAGGTAATAAAATTTAGAGTATCGCTCCATCGCTTTCTTACATTCTCTCTTCTATCTTGCACAGTGCCAGTGTGTCTCACTTTTTTTAACTGTCAGTTCCAGGTATTAAAAGAAATGTTTTAGTATTATGATAGTTCCAAAGTATTCTATTTGTGGAAGACTGTTGATCTCTGCCACTGATTAATCGAGCTCGGATTGGTGTGACCTTTAAGTATTTATTGACACGGGAGAGCTCTTGGACATGTCGTGAACTACACATTCGGGCTTTCGCCAGCTGCAAGTGCACACCCCGGCGAAATAGCCACCTGTGTTTCTAAATGAAGTTTCTTGTCGGCCCCCAGTACGCTAGCCGGCCGGAGTGGCCGAGCGGTTCTAGGCGCTACAGTCTGGAACCACGCGACTGCTACGGTCGCACGTTCGAATCCTGCCTCGGGCATGGATGTATGTGATGTCCTTAGGTTAGTTAGGTTTAAGTAGTTCTAAGTTCTAGGGGACTGATGACCTCAGAAGTCCCATAGTGTTCAGAGCCAACCTAGTACGCTAAGAGAGCGCTGAGCGAGATAGATTGTTTACGCTGAGATAATGTATGTCTTGCCTCGCACAGTCACCCTAACGGATTGTTTCGTAAATGCAGCAAATGGATTTAGTTACCCTTTTCAAACCAACTATGTACAATTTACAACTTTACATTTTCCTGTTACGAAGACTGATTTAGAATAAGAGTACCAACTGCATGTTAAGAAGCACGTTTTTTTGGCGGTGTGGTCAGTTATTCTCCTTTCTTTAATTTCGAAAAGTAATTTAACTTCTTCTTTTTGCACTTGGTGTTTGCCAACGGAAACCGTGCTTGTTTGTTTTCTGAATCGAGATCACTCAAGTAGTAAAAGCAAAACCACGGTTCCGATTTCACTTAAGATCAAATGTTAGGATCAACTGACGGGGTTGTAAAGAAAAAGAAAAACAAGAACAAGATTTCTTAGAGTCGCAAGAGTCTTCGAATGTTTCAAACAAACACTCGAATTCGGTAACTTTTAATGAGCACAAAAAGGGTATTGGAAAAGTTTAAGGTAATCGCTTACTAGAATTAGGCAACTGTGTACTCAAGTAGCAGAACGGCCGGGCTCTCTGAGTAACATGGGATGGAATTTCTGGTCGTGAACATACCTCTTCACTTCCGTGGCTGCCATCAACTGACTAGCATCTGTGCAGGCTTACATACTGCTTCGTTGTGTTCTTCAGGTTATTTTTATCGAAGGGAAAAATATGGCAAATAGACATACTTAGCGACCAGTTATAGTACATGCGGTAATGTACATTTGGTTTGCGATGCTTTTAAATTCAGTCCTTATTGAAGCGTTTTAGGACGTCATAAACGTGGATAGGATGCTGGGGTAACCAATGGAAATGCTCTATGAAATTGTTCACTATAGGCTGCGAAAACTTATTTTCGCGTTTGGAAGGTCAACATGATACACAAGTTCCAGGACACTTAATGAACAGAAGAATGTTATCAAATTCTGTTAAAAGAAAAGACGAAGCTTTGGATGAAAGACTATCAAAGCTTATTCCTGAAGAAATAGGTGGCAATCCATCAACAGTAAACGTTTTAACTCGAAAAGATGTAGAGCATATATGAACAACATTACTCACTCTTGTTTGAAGAGTATGCCGAAACTGACCAAATCTGCAGCGGAAGTTGATTGCCTTATCCTAGATAGAGGTAACAACTATAAAAGACGAAAATTTTATCGTCAGTAATGATATGGAAAATGAACACGTTATTTTTTCTACCGACTCAAATCTCGAATTTGTATGTCAGCAGGAAATTTTATTGATGAATGATACTCTTCAATACGGAGGAAAATATTTTATTCAGCTATTTGCAATACATTGTTACTTTGGAGGTTCTTACATACCACCAGTCTTCAGCGTTATGAAAGAAAAGGAAACCTTTCTGAAGAATCTGAAGTGTATTCATGATGAATGCAGGAGGATACAACTGTCTTTTCACTCAAAAATTTTGGTCATTGGCAGTGCCATCGATGAGAGCGTTAAGATTGCTTTCCTGTCAGTCAAGAATGTTGGTTGTCAGTTTTATCTAGCTCAAGCTTACTAAGTACAATTATAATTGTTGTTTGATGAAAGATACCCTTTTGTTGAACAATAAACGACCATTAATTATACGGAAGGCTTATGCAACCTTCCGTCGGTACTTGGAAGAACAGACATAATATGAATTGAAATGCAGAACACTGATATTTGTGAACCATTAATATCATGTATTTCAATTCATAATATAGAATCATATTCGCCCTTTTCTGTTGACGTAGAAACAAGGCGTGTTGCAAATTTGACGCGTCTGTGTGTCTGCCTGGCATCAGAGTTCGCAAACCACTGGAGCGATTTCAGTGCAATTTGGACGCTGCTTTAATCGGGGTGGCTCTTAACTATGACAATCTGTTCACCCGTTTAATGATCATCTGCTATATAAAGTAAAAAAGTGTGCTGACAGCGCGCTCTCTTGCAGTAACCTGCCTAAATAAGAGAGATTCACCAAACTGTGTTGTGTTGAATTGTACATCTGAATACTGTCTTAATAAAAGTGAGGAAGGTGGTGATTAGGGTATAAAAGAAAGGAAATGCATATATGTAAATCATATGGTTGAGGTACTGTCATTTTTCTGTTTTGAAGTTGCGCACCACGTAACTTTAGAAGACGAAAATGGTCATTGTGGGTCAACGTCAATCTCGGTAACTTTGGTGTAGATTTTTCCAAACGCTACAATTTGGTGGTATCTAGTCTGATGTTACACTTATAATTTAGGAAACAACTTCAAAAGAGAACACTGGCGACAAAATTCCCGACGTGATCCAGTTATCGCCATACATATTCCTAATATGCGAAATTGAGAAAATACACATCTAGCAATACCTAGCAGGAGCATATATCTGTGAAATAAGAAAACGAACTATGTAAAATGGACAAATGATTGCAGAATACGACTATTGTTCGTGTACCTGGTTCTTAATCCTCTCATCGCAAATGTTCTTCCAGCGCATAAATCGCACTTAAAGTTGGTGTCTCCATTATACTGCAGGTAGTTTTTGTAGTCTTTTTTAAATTTTGAACAACTTTTTCTTTTTGTTCCTAAAACAACACGACTTCAGTGCCTTTTCTGCTCAGCGCTACCAGTGATAAGGAACATTGCTTATGTCACAGGCTTTATCCTTAATAAAGAATTTTTATCTTTTAAATGTTCAAAAATATTTTATTCTATACGTTTCAGGTGGCGAAAAATACAACAACTTTGTTTGTCGTCATTGCACAAAGAGCAGAATGGTGAAAAGGGGCAGTGACTTATTTACTTAAGCCTCCTAGATATTCCTGATGTTTTTGCGACCTGGTCAGTATACAACCAAAAGACAAAAGACTCACGAAGTTTGCAGGTTACAGTGTCGAAAATTATATCGACGAGGACGAACAGGCATTGTTTCCTCCATACATTTTGGCAGCAAATTCTGAAGCCTTGTGGAGAACTACTAACGCCAGTGAGAAGAGTTTTCATTCTCGATTCAATACTTCGTGGGTCTCCTCACAAAAATCTTAAAAAAACACTAAATACAAAAATTAGTTATAAAAATTGGTGAATTAGCAAAGTAAATTTTGTAGAGTACGTATCATAAAAAGCGGCCGCAAGTTGAGCGCAAGCATATAAAATAGTTCGCTGTTTTCATGAAATTTTTTAGCGAGTGTAATGTTAAAGTCTGTTTTTACGTATGTTGTTTTCAGCCGGCCGGAGTGGCCGAGCGGCTCTAGGCGCTACAGTCTGGAACCGCGCGACCGCTACGGTCGCAGGTTCGAATGCTGCCTCGGGCATGGATGTGTGTGATGTCCTTAGGTTAGTTAGGTTTAAGTAGTTCTAAGTTCTAGGGGACTTATGACCTCAGAAGTCCCATAGTGCTCAGAGCCATTTGAACCATTTTTTTGTTGTTTTCATTTATATCTCTTTCATTGTACCGCTGTTTTCAAGGTTGTTCTGAAACCATTGCCAATAATGGCAGCAGGTAGAGGTTACCGAATTCGTGTCTTTCGTTCGCAAACTGATTTAGGTGAGTTGTCGGATTCGGGTGTTTGGTTTTCTACCAGTAGGTAAAAGTTGTAGACTTCATGTGAGCCCGGCAACAGTGACGGCGATGCTGCTAGTCCTAAAGACAACAGCTCTCCCGAGAGGATTGCCTGGATGAGAATGGAGTGAGGACGAGCGCACCGCTTACGTGACACTAATCTCTCATAAGCTGGTAGGTCGGCTGCCTACTGTCTCGGCGTGCCTCGGCTGGACAACATTTTGTGAACACGGCCTTCACGCCGTCTGGTTTCACTTCCGGCATTCTCGCCTTGGGCGAATGATGTAGCCACACTGACATATCTATCTGTAAAAAATTAGCTCACACAAACGCTTATACATAAATGCGTGTTTTTATTATTTAATTAACCACTGGACATGGATATCAGTACACATTGTGGCATTAGAAAAGTAAGGAACAAGCCAACAATATTTGTGCTTGTCATCTCAAGTAACAAAACACTTAAATTTTATTTCTTTTTTGACTTTGTGCATGTGTCTGGGCCAATACGGCAACCACTACAAGCTTGCTGAATTAACAGCTATGTAGATAAGTAATATTACATCTTTATGAACGTTCACATGGTACAAATGGCTCTGAGCACTATGGGACTTAACATCGGAGGTCATCAGTACCCTAGAACTTAGAACTACTTAAACCTAACTAACCTAGGGACATCACACACATTCATGCCCGAGGCAGGATTCGAACCTGCGACGTAGCGGTCGCGCGGTTCTAGAGAACGTTCACATTTTCAAATGATTTTGAACGTTTCTTTTGGTAGATATAGGTAGATATTATTAACTCGTATTGTATGTCTTTACAAGTCAAAGCTAATTATCCAAGTGTATTAATTTTTCACTGTTTCAGGGACAAATGTTCCCGTAATTTATGTTTTTACGTTTTCTCTTATAATTGGATGCAAGATTGCTGACAGTTTCGGAACTTTTTGACTTGCAGCGGGTAATTTGGAGCGGAGGTGTTTTCTCTCGTGCAGCCATTAATCAGTGACTATCGTAGATCGACATCAAGGAAGTTTTATTCTTCCACAAATAGGTGGTGTTGTGGTGATGTGGTGATGTGGTGATGTGGCAGTGCCATCATATGTATAGCTTTGCGATAATGAGCAGAATTGGCAGCTTAATGTCCTTAACCGTGCTGCAGGAAAATACACGGTTAGTGGCTACTGGTGTAAGATTCGAAGACATCCCTTCGCTGAGGCAGGCCTGAGAGGGTACAGTGACGGACTCGGGTTGTCACAGCACTATTAATACAGGCCAGTTCGTACGTGACACCGACATTGCGCCGTGTTCATTGTGGGAGAATACCAGAACCTAACTGTCCGAACGATAGCCCATCAGAAGGGTCAGCAGCGTAGGAGCTTTTGCGTAAATATCAGAAAAAATGAGTGGCGATACAGCATATGCAGTGTATCAACTGCTAGGGAATTTAATGGACATACCGGAAGTGACAGTGGAGACGTTTTGGCAGGATTATCATGCCTTTTAGCGTGTAGAGAAAAATTCTTCGTCACTGTGGCGAAATTTGTGTATCTTCCAGTCCAAGCCGTAGTTCTCTGGAAGAGTAAAGGAATGTTGATTAGTCGTGGGGTCTGTGCAGAGACGCATGACACAGGTCGCATCGAGACAGATGGGCACTTGGTCACAGCCTGGCGCAGTTTTCGCTGAATCCTTCAAATGTCGTTTGTTAGTGTTAGCGCTTAATAGAACTGATTTGTTTTCTCGCTTTTGCTTAGTCTCACAACAAATGAGAAGTCAGGTGACCCATAAATACACTCCTGGAAATGGAAAAAAGAACACATTGACACCGGTGTGTCAGACCCACCATACTTGCTCCGGACACTGCGAGAGGGCTGTACAAGCAATGATCACACGCACGGCACAGCGGACACACCAGGAACCGCGGTGTTGGCCGTCGAATGGCGCTAGCTGCGCAGCATTTGTGCACCGCCGCCGTCAGTGTCAGCCAGTTTGCCGTGGCATACGGAGCTCCATCGCAGTCTTTAACACTGGTAGCATGCCGCGACAGCGTGGACGTGAACCGTATGTGCAGTTGACGGACTTTGAGCGAGGGCGTATTGTGGGCATGCGGGAGGCCGGGTGGACGTACCGCCGAATTGCTCAACACGTGGGGCGTGAGGTCTCCACAGTACATCGATGTTGTCGCCAGTGGTCGGCGGAAGGTGCACGTGCCCGTCGACCTGGGACCGGACCGCAGCGACGCACGGATGCACGCCAAGACCGTAGGATCCTACGCAGTGCCGTAGGGGACCGCACCGCCACTTCCCAGCAAATTAGGGACATTGTTGCTCCTGGGGTATCGGCGAGGACCATTCGCAACCGTCTCCATGAAGCTGGGCTACGGTCCCGCACACCGTTAGGCCGTCTTCCGCTCACGCCCCAACATCGTGCAGCCCGCCTCCAGTGGTGTCGCGACAGGCGTGAATGGAGGGACGAATGGAGACGTGTCGTCTTCAGCGATGAGTCGCTTCTGCCTTGGTGCCAATGATGGTCGTATACGTGTTTGGCGCCGTGCAGGTGAGCGCCACAATCAGGACTGCATACGACCGAGGCACACAGGGCCAACACCCGGCATCATGGTGTGGGGAGCGATCTCCTACACTGGCCGTACACCACTGGTGATCGCCGAGGGGACACTGAATAGTGCACGGTACATCCAAACGTCATCGAACCCATCGTTCCACCATTCCTAGACCGGCAAGGGAACTTGCTGTTCCAACAGGACAATGCACGTCCGCATGTATCCCGTGCCACCCAACGTGCTCTAGAAGGTGTAAGTCAACTACCCTGGCCAGCAAGATCTCCGGATCTGTCCCCCATTGAGCATGTTTGGGACTGGATGAAGCGTCGTCTCACGCGGTCTGCACGTCCAGCACGAACGCTGGTCCAACTGAGGCGCCAGGTGGAAATGGCATGGCAAGCCGTTCCACAGGACTACATCCAGCATCTCTACGATCGTCTCCATGGGAGAATAGCAGCCTGCATTGCTGCGAAAGGTGGATATACACTGTACTAGTGCCGACATTGTGCATGCTCTGTTGCCTGTGTCTATGTGCCTGTGGTTCTGTCAGTGTGATCATGTGATGTATCTGACCCCAGGAATGTGTCAATAAAGTTTCCCCTTCCTGGGACAATGAATTCACAGTGTTCTTATTTCAATTTCCAGGATTGTATAAATGACAGATTTCTTCTACGTAACTAAATTATGCACTCACTATGGTGGCATTCTGTTTTACAGATGATGTCCCTGCATGGAACAATATATATATGGTAGGAAATTTAATTTATGACAAATGATTGATGAGACCTGCCATCATTTATATTTAATAATTTTGGAATCCCAGAGCATTTACAGTTACTGTGATAACGAATTTGCTCGTTTTAGGCAATATAATGCTTATAGCAGTTTGCATATCGTTTTTGTGTTTAGCACGTTAAGACTTCCAAGCAGACAGCACTCTCTGATGACAAGCCCTGGTGCATCACGCTCCCAGCAGTGATCCTACTCACTCCACTATGTAGCTCTAACAGCAGTAAGTTTTTGGCAGGGTTGTTCCGAAAATTCTGTACCTGCGTCAGTTGGTACACTGTGTTGGCCGCCTGAAAATTTCTTGCGGGTGACTTGCTCACCAAGGCCACCCACGTGCTACAAAGCGACAGCTAATTCATGAAAATTCAAATCCTGCAAAAATTGGTCGATATAAAGTAAAGATACGTTCCGTATTCTTAACAAACTCTTCATGTAAGTAACTGGCCATCACTACTTCTCTCGGTGCCGTAGTTTAACCTGTATGTACGTAAACGTCATTGAGCTTAAATAAACCAGAACATATTGTTTGTCAAAACTGTAAGTACTATCAAAATTATACTAAAGAAACATCGTCGACAATCCAGCCTCATTACATACATAACCCAATGCCTGACTCTTCTGGAATACTGATTCGTTTCACGGTGACACTGAGCAGTTGTAGAGATTCAGCCAAGTCTCCTCCCAACATAAGAATTGATAGAACTGCTACATTTAATAAATCTAAACTTCCTACAACTAAGTCTGCGCACAGCTCGGGTGAAAAATAGCTGTCACTCCACGTACCAGAGCACGCACATGTAACAGCCTAAGCAAATGCTTGCCACTGTCACAGGATTAACCGGTGAGATACTAGCAAAGATTCCTCGTATCACAAGTGCGACCAATATCGGTCACTTTTTCTCAACATGACATCTGTTGACAGTTTAGTAGGATAGCTAAGTTTTTCTGGGATACAAGTTCTCAGTGTGTACTGCGTTTCTATGTATGCGATGTCCCAATTCAAGATGACGATAAGCATGTCCCGTTCCTAAGCCACGGCGCCTTGCCGGTCGGAGCGGCCGAGCGGTTTTAGGCGCTACAGTCTAGAACCGGGCGACCGCTACGGTCGCAGGTTCGAATCCTGCCTCGGGCATGGATGTGTGTGATGTCCTTAGGTTGGTTAGGTTTAAGTAGTTCTAAGTTCTAGGGGACTGATGACCTCAGAAATTAAGTCCCATAGTGCTCAGAGCCGTTTGAACCACGGCGCCTTCCCACGTTCCCCCACCCTTCCGATCCCTCGCCTATCCTTCCTCCCCTCTCCACCATTCAGTCTAGTTCTTTTCCGGCCATTAAAACGAAACAACCAATCAGACCTGCCATCTTGGCCATGCTGAAAAGTATCTGAATTAATCATTTTCAGAAGTATCCAAACAACCTGCAATATTTATCAATAATACGTTACATACTGATGTAACATACAGTATATTCATGCGTGTATTATTTATCAAACACACACACACACACACACACACACAAACTGCGTAATGTCTGCATGCAGTGAAGTACATTTTTCTATTGGTGCCATGTTGAAAAGTATGTGATCGACCTGAACAGCCAATTATATGCAGCCTAGTGACGTCTGCACCATCTCTGAAAGCTAACTGTGGCAGCTGGACTTGACAAGAGCAGTGGGGTGCTTTGTCAGCAGAAAACACACACGCTCACACGCACAGCTTCAAGTTTACAATTGTCACAGAAACCTGACACATACATTGTGTGACTTCTGCGTGCGAAAGTCTCCAAGCAGCCATAAGTCGTTACACATGCACTGTCTTACAAAGTAATCAATGAATTGTGAGTTTTGTCAAAACCCAGCCATTTTATAAAAACTTTCTTTCCTTTTGTACTTATGAATTATTTCAAGTAGACGTGTGGATGAGTATTCGGTTTTTGTAGTTCTGTGCCTGCTACAGGTCCCGGCCGCATATACGTTTGTGGGTTTATTTCCTGAATTGTTAGAATTATGAATATCGCGGTGTACCAGTTGGGCTGAAAAATTTTTCGAAAATTCTTATGTTTGCTAATTCTAAGAAAATCAACGGCTCTGAATTTAGTTTCCTGCGGACCTATCATCTTCATCTTATTATACATAGCAAACAAAAGGCTATTATCTATCATATCAACAGATACCTTATACATCGTTCCACGTTTTGTGTGATTGCAGTGACTTCCTTGCACAGTATCAGTCCGTTTAAAGAAGTGTGTGCAGGGAAAATTTTAAACATCTTAATTTAAGGGTTCTACTGAATCGCTGCATAACACAAACTTTCGAAATAGAAAACGATGAGTAGTAATTAATCTTAAGTTTTCGCATTTGCTTTTTGAAATTGGTATTGTACTCGTAAAATTGGTTACCAAAGTGAGTTTGTAAATCATATGGATTCTAATCATTTTTGCTATATAATTTTCTAAGCATACCTTCAACCTCAATATCAGTACTAGTCTATATAGTAGCGACCTATACATATTTGGAAAACACATTAATTACAATTAATAAATATTTATAGCCTGAATTGTCTTTGGAATATGCAATCAAACACTCACTGATGTCAATGATAATTTCATCACCACTGATTAAGCAACTTTACATTTAACTCAGCAGTAACTAGTTCATATCTGTGAACACGCATTTTCAATCGTAGCGCAGAAAGTGAGGTGCAGCCCTTGGCCGCAGTACTTTGTACGTCATATTCTGGCAACAAGTCCATAACCCATTTCACTTCCACCAAACCTTCCATGAAGATAGGCGACTTTGGTGGTATAACTGAGCGTAAACCTTTCATTGCCACCTCCATTGAGGCACAAGCTAACAATAGCTTTCATCTGTGTTGCTCATGGCTAGTTATCTTACCAATAATTATTAGATGGTGCTATTGTTTCGTATCCAATTGACAGAATTTCATTCCCAAGTAATGCCACATACGGAACTTATTTTTCTCGATTAGCAGTATATTTACTTGGAATCACTTTGCATAACTAGGCTGGTGACTTTCTCATTTACATGTCTACAGATTTACTCTAAAAATTGAATAACATTGCTAACGAAACATAGTTCGATAAACTTCCTTTGGTACATGATCTCAGTCAATTTTAATTCCTGCAGTACGAGTAACAGTGTAGGGGATTTGCTCACATAGTAAGTGATGTAGTCTCGTCACATAGACTGGAACTTAATCAACGTATAATGCTGCCTTATTTGGCGAGCTGTCTGTTGTGGATTGGCAAGAGAGCCAACCCACTATGAGAGGAAGCCGAAAGGCACGCGTTTTAGCTCACGCAGGCTGGCGTGAGGTCTGGAACAGGTCAAGGAAATGAGACTAGCAGAAAAAGGACGTAGCTGTGGAATACTTAACTTTAATCCATAAATGGTGAACATCGCTCTTGACGGTACATGTTTTACAGCATCAATAGTAACTGGTAATGGCGCCTTGCTAGGTCGTAGCAAATGACGTAGCTGAAGGCTATGCTAACTATCGTCTCGGCAAATGAGAGCGTATTTTGTCAGTGAACCATCGCTAGCAAAGTCGGCTGTACAACTAGGGCGAGTGCTAGGAAGTCTCTCTAGACCTGCCGTGTGGCGGCGCTCGGTCTGCAATCACTGATAGTGGCGACACGCGGGTCCGACGTATACTAACGGACCGCGGCCGATTTAAAGGCTACCACCTAGCAAGTGTGGTGTCTGGCGGTGACACCACACTGTCACCTTGCTGTAGGATAATACAAATACATGGAAAGACATTGAGAATCAAATGAGGAACAATTTAAGTCATTCACTCCTTACAGAGAGTTATAATACGAAAACTCATATGAATTCCGGGAAATGAAAACGAAAGGAAATTATTAGCCGAAAACATACCCAGACGAGCGTGACAAAGCTTACCGCACTAGTGTCAATAAAATCGCAACGCCGGTTGCTGACGCGGTAAACAGCTTAACTGTATAATAATCTTGTCCAGAGTTACCACGAGAATTCATCCCCGAAATATCATAACCATAACTGACTGAGTCTACCTGCGACTGCTTCCAAAATGATGGAAGTTAACACATGTACAGGAAAATGGCGGCAACTCCGACACTAGTTTTAATAACAGTGTGAAGCCAACCAAGTACTTCAAACGATTCGGGCTCGTAGATAATCTCTCAATGCTTTTCTAAAGTCGTACGCAGCATAGCAGTGCACTTCCTCTGACAGAGAGGTTCCTGTAACCAACTTGACAAGGGATGGCTGCAACAACGGTTCCTGCTCCTTTAGGTTGGTGGGGTAGCTCGACCTGCTGGCGCTTAGATTAGGGAACCTGCTGTAGTGACAATTCTCTGAACGTAGGCGAACGTCAGCTCTACGCGTCGGCGTGGCTGCTAGTTGCATCTAAAAGTAATCTACCCAAAGTTCCATATGTTTTTACCATCTTGTGAATTTTCTGAAGTAATTGATCGGTGACTATGAAAATTGCTCCAACCGCAACATTCAATGGTCCTCTGATCTGATGAGCCATTAGTGATTTCAGTTCGCCTGGGAAAATAGCTTTTGAAGCATTAACTGATTAATTTATCAAATTTTTAATTAATATACCTATAGACCTGAGAACACTCTTTGAATACGAGGTTGCTGATGCAGTCCAGACCCGCAATTGAAGTAAGATTTTAAATTAAATTCTTCTCCTTTGTAAGGGGACTGGACTGGACGGCTACTGAGGTTTCTCTGCATGTTTTGTTTCTATCGAAAAAGTTCTCTGGTTACAAGCAGAATGAAATCGCCAGAAGCAACTGTACTATTACGACCAAAGCCCAACACCTTAAAAGCAAGTTCCTTCACAAGAAACTTATTTTCTTTGGCATCGAATCCTTGGCAATGAAATAGGACGGTGTACATTTCTGGAATAGGAAGCATAGCAATGATCAGTCTCACGCTACCCTTCCAAAGCATGAGACAGTTGTAAGATATCTGCCTTCCGCAATGTGAATAGAATTGAGGTGAGAACAGACAAGATTGTAGCGTAGACAAAGTTCAGAGGTGGTAGGACCAAAACAAGAAAAAAGTCTTGTAAACATGGGCTCTAAATTGCATGAGCTCTTGTTCATCTTCGATACTGTGAAACACATCTATTCTATTGAACAAGTGCCCATGGCTGTTAAGGTATGAATTTTAGAGCACATGTTTACTAGGTACTTTTATCAGAACGATTTTCGCCTGTATCTTTGGACTCGTTCGTTTCCGGACCAGGGTCTCTTACCTCGCATTGATATACACTCCTGGAAATTGAAATAAGAACACCGTGAATTCATTGTCCCAGGAAGGGGAAACTTTGACACATTCCTGGGATCAGATACATCACATGATCACACTGACAGAACCACAGGCACATAGACACAGGCAAGAGAGCATGCACAATGTCGGCACTAGTACAGTGTATATCCACCTTTCGCAGCAATGCAGGCTGCTATTCTCCCATGGAGACGATCGTAGAGATGCTGGATGTAGTCCTGTGGAACGGCTTGCCATGCCATTTCCACCTGGCGCCTCAGTTGGACCAGCGTTCGTGCTGGACGTGCAGACCGCGTGAGACGACGCTTCATCCAGTCCCAAACATGCTCAATGGGGGACAGATCCGGAGATCTTGCTGGCCAGGGTAGTTGACTTACACCTTCTAGAGCACGTTGGGTGGCACGGGATACATGCGGACGTGCATTGTCCTGTTGGAACAGCAAGTTCCCTTGCCGGTCTAGGAATGGTGGAACGATGGGTTCGATGACGGTTTGGATGTACCGTACACTATTCAGTGTCCCCTCGACGATCACCAGTGGTGTACGGCCAGTGTAGGAGATTGCTCCCCACACCATGATGCCGGGTGTTGGCCCTGTGTGCCTCGGTCGTATGCAGTCCTGATTGTGGCGCTCACCTGCACGGCGCCAAACACGCATACGACCATCATTGGCACCAAGGCAGAAGCGACTCTCATCGCTGAAGACGACACGTCTCCATTCGTCCCTCCATTCACGCCTGTCGCGACACCACTGGAGGCGGGCTGCACGATGTTGGGGCGTGAGCGGAAGACGGCCTAACGGTGTGCGGGACCGTAGCCCAGCTTCATGGAGACGGTTGCGAATGGTCCTCGCCGATACCCCAGGAGCAACAGTGTCCCTAATTTGCTGGGAAGTGGCGGTGCGGTCCCCTACGGCACTGCGTAGGATCCTACGGTCTTGGCGTGCATCCGTGCGTCGCTGCGGTCCGGTCCCAGGTCGACGGGCACGTGCACCTTCCGCCGACCACTGGCGACAACATCGATGTACTGTGGAGACCTCACGCCCCACGTGTTGAGCAATTCGGCGGTACGTCCACCCGGCCTCCCGCATGCCCACAATACGCCCTCGCTCAAAGTCCGTCAACTGCACATACGGTTCACGTCCACGCTGTCGCGGCATGCTACCAGTGTTAAAGACTGCGATGGAGCTCCGTATGCCACGGCAAACTGGCTGACACTGACGGCGGCGGTGCACAAATGCTGCGCAGCTAGCGCCATTCGACGGCCAACACCGCGGTTCCTGGTGTGTCCGCTGTGCCGTGCGTGTGATCATTGCTTGTACAGCCCTCTCGCAGTGTCCGGAGCAAGTATGGTGGGTCTGACACACCGGTGTCAATGTGTTCTTTTTTCCATTTCCAGGAGTGTATTTACCCTTCTCCGTCATCTCTGAATCACTCTGTACACAGCTTGAAGATGTGCCCGCGGTCGAGGAAGTGTGAGAAATTCGCTACCAGCATACATGTCTATCGCAGCGTCCCCCTTAAGATCTTGAGACAGAAGTTACACAGTTTCTACTGCTATGACATGCATTTTTCTTTAATGCTATCCCTTTAACCGACCAGCAATGTTTATTACATCATTAAATCTCCGATATATTTGTACGCCTTGTCCTTGTTACGCGGTTGGCTACAGTCGTCATTTCTAAAACAGAATTGTGAATAACCAAACATTCTGCCATCGTATTGGTTGGGAACAACATTTTTGTTTGCATTTCAATTCGCATATCAATAGCAGTCGGTTTCAGTGTACCATCATCCTGACGATAAAATGTATGGGAAATTTCTGGAACTCTGTACAACTCATGAGGGATTTCTCCTTAGTCCTCTCTCCTCAGAACACAGCGACTGATAATTACGGCACATTCTTTACAGCTGCGCAGTCTTCCTTGTGTTAAGATCGACCGAGTAGCTCTCTTCCGGATATTTAGACGAATTTGGATATTCCTCCCAACTCTGTTATGTTTCTTGTTTCTATCACACTCCAATGACTGGAAATGAAATTACTTTTTGGCTGAAAATCTAAAATTAAGTATTTTGCTGTTTCGAGAGCAGTATAGAATTTAAGTACTAATTTCTGGTGCAGCGCATTCATTTAACTCCCAATGACGGAAAGCTAGTCAGGCTTAGGTAATTTTTTAATATCTTCCATAATGCTATTTGCTCCTTCTCTACTGTTCATATTTTTGGCATTTCTCTGCACACTTTTCCAAGTAAAAGTTTCTACTTGGTTTTTGCTTTACCTGAGGTCGTTAGTGTTTTTTTTGCTGTGAGTCACTGCAAGTTCATGGCAAACGTCTAAAATAATCCTCCCATAATCCTCTGCGAATTCAAGTACCTTACTGAGCGGGAAGCAGAAACTGAAATGCTTGTCATTTTCAAAAACTCTGTTAGTTAATCTCTAGCTCCCTAACAGCATCCTGCACTGTTACGGCATCAATCTGCGCAAAAGATGCATAGCCTTACACTAGCGGTGCTATTCTCAGATTGCATACATGATTAGCAGTTTTGTTATTCAGACGAAACTGAGTTTCTGCAAACAAGTGAGGTGCATAATTTTTATTTAAGTCAATGTCAACAACTTTCCGCATCCCTGTTTGAAAAGTTTGCCTTCAACGTACAGACAACTCTCACAAGGCAGTAGGTTACTCACTTCATTTTATGTCATCTATATGGAATCGTGAGAAAACACTGGTTGACCAACTGGATTATGCGTATTGCTGTATCTTGCCTACTCGTCAAATATGGGGTGCTTAGGAAACCTGTTTTCTCGGGTCGCTAGACAACAATTGAAGCAAATGGTATTAGAGTTTTATTACAGAAAATAAATGACAGCACTAAACTTTGAGAATTTACAGTGATGAGCCGCAAGCAAAAAACGACAAAATAGGAATTCTCTTCAGTATAGACAATTCGTAATACAAGAGAAGTAATACAGGAGAAGTAATACAGTTCCTAAGTCGCTTCTATACAAGTGCCTATTCTTGACGGCGCTGTGGAAGTCCAACTGCTAGTCTTCAACTGGGCCGCGGCCAGGCGGCGCGGCGCTATGTCCTCTTCGTGTCGAGGGCGCTGCCGTCAGGTTGTCGTCCTAGAGAGGGGTCGGTCCGCGTGCAAATGGCTGGCGTCTTCTTCATGGCCCAATCTGCTCTAACGTTCCCGACCGGCATGCCCGCGCTTGACTTTACGCCGGATCACGTATGATATTCGAAGAAGTAATAGAGTCGTCAACGAGAATGCTCTCACACTTTCAGTATGTAGCTCATCATCGTCATCATAATCTTCTTCACTCACTATAGTCTCAAATGAGAGCTCACAGAGAATGAAGTCGGTGTTTAGAGCACTGTATTGACAACTGACTTATTGTCCACCCTGTATATATAATATGCATGTTGAGACAGTCAGCAGATAGATGTCGTATTACACATTAAACATTATAGGATAAAAACGTTAAGTTACATTTTATACGATGCACAAAACAGAACGACAGGAGATAGTCAGATACACAGTTTCATTCAGCTGCCACTTCCTCACTACATCACTCGAACAATTAGTTTGTCTGTTCATTATCAAGATAAATATGCGCATTTATACCAGACTTCGAGACATATCAGATGGTGTGTCTCATGCATATGTTGCATACGTGTAGCTTTTTCTTGCTGTTATGAACAATTCTACATGTACTGGACGTTGTCATTCCACTTACGTTGTACCAAAAATCTTTATTGTTTACACATAGCGATTGTAATTTCGACAGGTTGTCAGCAGCAGGTGGTCTGGAAGCAATCAATCACCTTCCCAAAAATTTATACAAAGTTACAAGTATTTATACCGCCGTATATTTTATAATGTTCGGGGCATGCTGTTATATATGACAACTTCATGTTGTTAGTAGGTGCCGTTGCCCCACGTAAGTAATTGTACGTTCTTTTCTGTATGGTCAAATTGTGAACTTTTTTAAGGGGAGGGAAGGGGAGACTGATTGCTTTCAGACCACCGGGTGATGATAAAAGTCGAAATTGCAATGGCTATATATAATCAATAAAGGTTTTTGGTTCATCCTAAACGGAATGAGAACTTTCGGTAACTTCACCAAGGTTGTTGACCAAGTCCTTGTCAAAATTTTGAATTTTACATACAATTGTTAATAAGTTTGTTAATATTTGTTTATATAAATATGGTAATAATGATGAATTCGTCCCTTTTTGCGAATCCAATGCGGTCATCAGATTTCCTGTAACTTGTCTGGAAGCGATTTTAGTGTGTTGGTGAATATTTGAAACTTTAGTTTTAACACAGAATCTCGAGATACTGCTTAGTGTCCACAACCACCTGATGAGACAGTTGGCTCTTGCCGCCGTGATAATTCCAGGCTTCGTTCAACCCACTCAGTGGCCTGCTGCTCGCCAATCCACATCCCCCCATAACTGCTGCAGCCACTTGGAGCTCTCCCCAGTGTAAACATACCTACCTGATCTAATGGCATTGCGGCAACTTGCCATTTATATGGTACTCACCCAGACCTTCCGTTCTCTGATTAAGTAGTACATAGTAGACACACCACTCGTAATGTTACACTGTCACAATGTGCTAAGTCTTGCTAATACATATGAAGTTTACAAACTTCAAACAAACATCTGACTTATAGGTGACTGAACTGTATTGTAGTTATACTTTATTGTATAGTTTTCTGAAATACCTCACTATTTTCCGAGGAGATGGTAAACTGCCGAAACTGTCGAAGTAAAACACGTTATTACCCTTCTCCTTGTAAGCACTCGATGTGAAACAAGTTCACTTTGTCTGGAGGTTAGCAATCGCACTTCCATATTTTTAGGCATTTTCGGTATAGCATTTCTCAGAAACACACCAGAAATTGTATTTTCAGTTTTTTAGTGTCATATTCTAAGCCATTATTATATAGCTGACCCCGGGGGTGGTGATATGGCTACGTTGTCAAGATTTCCGACGGATGAGGGTTGAGGCTGGACAGTAGGTCGATGAAGACTGAGAAAAGCTGCTGTCAAAAATCAACAATTATTTCCAGCTTCTACATCAGCACTGCGTCGATCTGGGAGGCGGCGGTGCTCTTACACCAAGGAAAGAGGGCCGGTAGCCAGCCAGGCGGCTGCTAGCGACCTGCCAGATGCCTGCAACAGGTGTTCGCGCTCTGCTTTGCTGACACTTGCAGTCAGTGCCTAGCTTGTTCCCGTTTTGGGCGAGTCTCAGTATCGGCACCAGTGGCGCATGGAGACAGGCAGCAATCTTGCAGAGGTAGCCTCCGATCTCCCCGATAAATGACTGCACGCTGGTTGTCAAAGTTTGCAGCGAGGAAACGCTTCCACCGTGTTGACAGATTCAGCTGCTGTGCCCGGGATGCGACCAGCTGCCTCTTATTAAGAATCCGGCTGCTGGTGAAGTGAACTGGGAAGGCCCGCTGCACTGTGGCACAAGTCCTAAGGCCAGACTTATGCAGGAAGCTGGTACTGCGACAGAGACTCGGACCTGTGGCTGCTGCTGGCGGTTCCATGTCGCCTCCTCGTATGGCGGAGCTCCTTCATCCAGCTATATGGCAGGGCTGCGAATGATTCTGCTAGAAAATCGACAGCTGTTTATTCCAGATAACAGAGCGCCCGTTATGGCATTTCGCCACTTCTGATCACGTACTCGGAAACACCACCAAAACCCCGATGACAGAGAAATACCCTTGTCTATGATATGCATTACCGCTGTGCTAGTAGGTTACACCGAGCGACCCTAGTCCGTATTGCAGTAAATCAACATTTTTTTTTTACCTTAGCCAGTAGGACGACACGCCGTGCTCACTAGCTACCCGCGGCTGATGCAACATTCCTCCACACCTTCTCGCAGAATTCTTTTAAAATGGTTGTGGCGCTACAATTAGTTAGCGTTCTTATTGGAAGACGGCTGAAGGAAAACTTTCTTTGTCCAATACAGGCTAAATCCATTTTTCCTTTCCGGTCCCAAACACAGTCCTTTCACTTCACGAAGTACTATTGCTCCAATTCTACTACTAGTCCGTTGTATTCCAGCTAACTGTTTGTGAACAGCATTTGCATCAGTAGCAGCCTCATCAACCCCTGCTGTGCCTCCAGCTTATCCTCCAAGCACTGATGAAGCAGCAAATACTGGAATGAGAGGCAATGTTAAACCAGTTTTGACGATGGATATTGTAGAATTTCTGTCGTGTGATTTTGCTTCTGAAGCAACTTTGGAAGCAAGTTGTGATACAGTTTTAAGACCAATTTTGACAGATACTCTGCTGTAATTTAACCCAATAAAAACTAACACAACACAAGATCTCCAAAATTACCCTACAATTCTCAGGGCTATCAATGTTCCCAAAACTATCTGTCCTATATACCAGCAAATTTCAACAAAGGTTATAAATATACCAACATCATTAAGCTTGTACTCGATAAAAGTAGTGGATCATTGGCGGCATCCGATGCTAAGCATATTGTACAGGAATGCAGAGAGTGAAAACGCACTTGACAGTCAAGATTGTAAGACTCCAATGAATCGTCAGCTCATACGTACTATATTCCCTAAAAATAACCCGAATGAATTGTTTTAAAGAGATAATCAGTCTTGGCTGCAAAAATGGCTTTATTATTTTTTATATTTTGACAATAACGCGTTTCGCCTTGCTCAAGGCATCTTCAGACTGACCTACAAAGAAAATGCAAACTATTCTTGAAACTGGCATGACCTCGATTTAGTAAAATTTTGGACTATCACTGAAAATATTAAAGCCGAGTTACTGGCACAACGGGTGTTACATACAGGCTGCGGATGTCTTAACAGGCAAACGCCGCAGTTAATATTTTAAGAATATTGCGTAGTACCACTAAAAAATAATAAATTTGATATAATAGCCGAAAGTATTCAGAAGCCAATAACTGATCTTGTCCATCAAGGACACCAATAATCACAACAGAATTCTTTCAAACAACTTATTGAAATAAGCTGTTGTTGAGTATACGGGAAGTCACGTTTAAAATACGTAAGACCTCAGTAGGTAGTTACCCTTGTCGAGTTTTAAGAGACTTCGCGCAGTGCCCTATTAAACTAAAATAAACCAAATGAAGGCTTTCAAGGCGAGTAATCTGCGTTTTCCTCTATGCTACGTACTGGCTCAATAGCATCTGGGGTAATGGTAGTCACCATCTTTGCAGGGTAGTTGTGGTCAATTTATAAACTGACCTACGTTACCCAACCTAGTTGTATCTGGGGTAATGACAGTCACCCCGTCAGCTGACCATCACTGCCTTATCCAATATCACGTGGATTAATGGTATAACCCCCCACCCCAATCAACTGATCTGGTCATCATTGTCCCACACAATACCACATGGGGTAATGGTAGTCACCCTGTCAATTGACCATCACCCCACCCAATGGTATTATCCCTAGGAAGTTTTCTGATTGGCTGCATCGTTTCATTGGCCAGGAAAATACTGGGCACTGATTCGGGGATCTAAATGTGTGTGTTTGATACATAATAAACAAATGAATATACTTTAAGTTACAACAGTATTGTCAATATCTTACGTATTTTTATTGAATATTGCAGGTCATTCGGATATTTTTAACATCATGCTAAATTCAGTTCAAATGATTTTCTGCATGGGCAAGATGCCAGCTATGATATCCCGTTTCCTTGTAATGGCCGATAGAAAACTGGGCTCAGACTGGCTCAGACTGGCTAGTAAACAACACTCAGATGATGTACAGATTTGAAAGAACGCTGTGAAAGGGAAGGTGACCCTTTTCTAAACAGAAATTTAACGTGGGATGAGAACTGGTTTCACCATGTTAAATCAGTCCAAAAGACAAAGCGTTTAATGGAAGAATATCAGCTCACCTAGCCGAAAGAAATTCAAAAAGCAAGCATCAACGGGAAATGTGGTATCGACCGTCTCTTGCCCAAGATGTCGTCTTTAGTGATTATTTGGAAGGTCAGCGTATAATAAAGAGTGCCGAAAGTTAACCCTGTGGGGACTATAGAAATGATTGAGAATGAAGTAAAATTTACTAACATTTATTTTTAAAAGGAAAAACAGACATAAATTATGCCAAACAAGTTTTGATTAAGTATCATAAACAACTAATAGGTGGTTTAAGACCACAATGGACAAGGATCCTGGGTGGCAGAAGTTCAAGTATTCTGGCCCCAAAAACGTGGATAACGCAATCTGAATTGATCTGATGCTGAGCAGACTTTGATTGGTCAAATCTACTGTAGTTTCACTACATAGGTGCATCTGAGAGCAAGTGGCGATTGAGATCTGTATGCCCTCACAATGCCGGAGCGGCAGTACGTAACATTGTTTACTTCGTGCGGTGATTTAACTTGCAGCTGGCGAGATGGGTGCGGCGGAGGTGAGAGTAAGGCGGCACCTGTGAATCGATCGCGGCCACGGAAGAAATGCAAAAATCTCACGGTCTAACGATCAGGCAGACGGATCGCAATTTACTCTCTACCAGGGCCCTGTAAACAAGATGGATTTCAGTTTGTGACACACCCGTTCGCTGGTCGTACCAAGGACCATTTTGACTCACTTATATGACAGAGTGCACAAGGATACCAAATGTCAAGACTGGTAAACCAAGCTGGCCGTTGCGGCCGAGCGGTTCTAGGCCCTTAAGTCCCGAACCGCGCTGCTGTTTCGGTCGCAGGTTCGAATCCTGCCTCGGGCATGGATGAGTGTGATGTCCTTAGGTTTAAGTAGTTCTGAGTCTAGGGGACTGATGACCTCAGATGTTAAGTCCCATAGTGCACGGAGCCATTTGAACCATTTTCCTTTGGTAAACCAAAAACGAATAAGTGTGCCCTCGGCAAACGACTAGTCCGAGACGACTGAAATCACACTGTCAGTACAGTAAGAACTTCACCACAGGCTCCCCAGTCTAAACTACTCGCGAGTGAAGTCAGTCTCAGGGCAGGTCCCAAGCACCAACCCCACATGCCAGAGCATCAAGAAGAAATACTCTTACCAGACGAAAGTCCAGCACCCGAGTGGTTTGCACTTCTTCAGAAAAAAATTCCGTTTTCCCGTATAGTGCACAAATGACAGTCTTCACCCTGTCTTGAGCCAATCACAGGGCCTAGAGACACTAAACCTCCTCTCCCACATGACAGCACACACATGTCAAACAAGGGCAAGAGTTAAGAAACATGTGTCTCTGGAAAAAAAAGAAACCACCAATTACTGGCTATTTTAAGTTTTCACAGAGGGGGAAGATGATTTTCTCTGAAGTCGTGACACTTCCCATGCCAACAAGCAAACAGATACAGTCTTAAAGATCTTTATCTAAATCGCCTGTGCCTTGGAGCTTATCAGTCCTAGCAATGAGGTGTAATAAAGATTCTATCTCAAAATGTTTCTCAGGCGCCGGAGTTTCTTATACAACTGAGGTGGCTGATGAAGTGGTTCACAGGACTATTTGCAGTATCAGTAAACATGAAAACTTGTGAATTTTTATTACACGTGGCTCTGCACACAACGCCCAGTTTATGACTCCACTGTGTAGACACGTTCCTTCAGTCCATCGCTCCCAGCCCAGCCTTCCACTGGCACCACTGCAGGTAGCTCAGCATTGTTATGCTGGAGACCTGTCTCGAGGAGGGGCTGCCCTGTCTACCCTGTACAGCTGTGGGCCTGTCCGGCAAGATTTACTGAGGGATGGGCTCGCCGTCAATTGCTTTCAACTCGCAACATGCCGTTTCTATAAGCTAAGAACCATATAAATACCTCATGATTTTAGCGCCCTACCATGCTCCATCAACGTCTGCTCAGACCGTTAACTTTCTAGAGTCTCGCTCAAGGTGTGTCAGGTTGTAATAAAATCTGCTACACTAAAATGCTCGCCCTCACACCACCCAGCTCACCCAAGAAACCATTGAAAAACCAATTTGGGAGATACCACCTAATCCTTCCTACAGTTAAGATTTGGCTCCCTCGGATTCTCATTTGTTCTGTCCACACAAGGAGGCATTACATGAAAAAAGGTTCAGGAACGACGAGGAGGTCAAAGAATTTGTAAGAAAGTGGCAAGTGGCTCAAACAACCAGACAAGACAATTTTGCATCAGGTGGAAGAAAATTAGTTCATCGTCTGGACAACTGCATTAATATTTATGATGATTCTATTGAGAAATAGTAAACGTCTCATTTTGTAAAAATATACAATTATTTTCCACATCTATTTGTCTCTTTAATTATTGAATGTTGCTTGTAGAATATATGAGAGCGTGCTGAAAAGTAATGTCTCCGAACTCTATATGTGAAAACTCTTTGAGCTTTTAAATACAACAAACGTTCTTAACATTCTACATCTTTATTCCTTATGTCTGTACACTCATTCTCAACAAAGTCACCCTGGCGATCAGAGATCTGTTTGTTGACACTATCACTGTAGTGTGTTTGACATTTTTGTTGTAGCGTCAACCTAACCTCTGCTCGCACCAACTAATCACAAACAAAGTGAAGTCCTTGAAGGTGTTCTTTAAGTTCTGCAAAAAGGTGAAAATCAAATGGGACCAAGTCGGGACTGTATGGAGGATGGTCGATAGCAGTGACTTCGAGACATCGAATTCCTGCAGATGTCGTACTGCTCGTGTGTGGTCTAGCACTGTAATGCTGGAGGAATGGGTGATCCATGTACAGACAAACTCTTCGAATTTGAAGCTCTATTACAGCACGCTGTTTCTCGCGCACTGACATATTTACGTTACACCCCACAATTCGCAGCCCTCCGGTGGCTGGAGGTTTCCTCACCGAGGCAGGATAGTCGACCAAATATTATGCATGGCGTTAATACCTCAACCGATATTGAGAATAGAATAAAAAAATCCACAGGCGTTAACACTCTATTCCCATACACAAGTTATTTCTAATGGACTTCTCAAACGTATAATAAATATTTGGGGATCTGTTAGCAACGAAGGCTGTGTAATGTCTCATAATAATGTAACAAATTTAAAAATTTAAGATGTCCTGAGTCTTTACGTATCTCACCAGCGGATGGAACTAAAGTTAGATAGCCTCTAGTATCCACTGGTGACAGTCAGTGAAATTTACTTCCCTTTTACTCACAGTTTTCACGTATAGGGACAATCACATGCAAGCAACACAATATGAAATTTACGGTTTCCATTTATAACGAAGTAATTTTAACGACTACAAATGCATCGATGTATAATTTACAAGTTACGCAAGTATCGAATGGATATTTTGTCCACCCATAATAAGTACAAGGCAAAATGTGACCAATATCAAAGTGACTGCAAAACAATCTACAACCCTTTTATGTTCATCTCTCCAGGGTTAATCTGAGGACTTCTGTTTTGGAATTTGTACTATTATTTCGTTCTCGCCGTCTCTTCATCGCCTTCACGGCTCTCCACTCATACACCTCCACCAACACCCTTGTAAGTATTGCTCATTGTTGTTCTCATAGTATTCTTCGCTAAAAGAGATTGAATTTCGCTGCCTTTTCAGTTTCATAGTTTATTGCTATGCCTTCGTCATTTGAAATACAACTCACTATACTCTGAATTTTGAATTAAGTTTGCCACTGTCGTCACTGTGTTCAACATAATGCAACAGAGACTCATTTTGATCCAATTTTTCAATGTGAAATTCTCGGAAGGCCCCCACTTAAATACACTGATCTCCTCTTGTTAATATTTAAAGTTCCATGCATTAGAATGTGACAGACTGAAATGTCTACCTCCAAAGAGACCATAAACAGTTGGGTTAAGAGTCTGTTGCATTATCCATAGGTCACATCGATGATAGACAGCACATCCCATCTTTATTCCTAGTAGGGCCATCGACTTAGCCAGAGTATTGATTTCGCCGTCTGCATCTTACTATTCTAGTTTGCTTCTGCCAGTATACTCCGGGATCAATAACGAAGAAAATTGTCGTAGTGGACGACGTAATTTCCCCCTTTGTGCCCCGAAAAGTTTCATTAGTTACTATGTCAGATTCCTCCATACTGTAGATCCGAATTTGGCCTGATACTTCTCAGTGTACACCTTCCTCTACTCGATTTTGTAACATGAGAAGGAATTCCTATACGGGGTGGACCACTGTATCTGCGAGAACGTTTTGGACTGATTATACATTGCAGGAAAAAATTGTGTAACCTCCACGGACAGCTGTTCAGGCGCTGACTCTGGCATCCAGTCGATCGTGCAGATGGTGAATACTGTCCTTGGATGCGTTATTCCACGCCTGCTCGACCTGTTCATGTAGTTCTGTAAGAGTTGTTGGTCGACGAGTCGCACGAGTCACTTCTCGTCCCATCATATCCCTCACGTTCTCGATTGGAGACAAGTCCAAAGATCGTGCTGCCCAGGGAAGTTGCTGCACGTCTTCCAGGGCTCGTTTAGTTTCACGGTCAATTTGTGGGCGAGCGTTATCCTGTTGAAACAAATCACTATCTTGTTACAAGAACGGAAAAAACGGGTCTAAAAGCATTCTCCATATGGCCAGTGCTGGTTAGCGTCCCCTCCAAACAGACCAAATATGAGCGAAAGTTGTTGCTTATCCCAACCCAGACCATAAGGCTTGGGATGGGGCCAGTATGTCTTGGACGAAGACACTCTACGAGACCACTCACCAGGTCTATTTCATTCTCGCAAACGACCATCACTTGCATGGAATCAGAATCTGCTCTCATCGCTGAAGACCATGGCACGCCACTCCATTTTTCAAGTGATGCTCTGACGGCATCAGAAGAGCCGTGCGTGTCCATGTCATGGCGTGAGTGGAAGACGGGCTAGAGGTGTGCGTGCCCGTAGTCTCGCTACTAATAACCGGTTCGCAATATTATGTGTTGACATGTATGGACTCACAAGCCTTTTCTGTACTGCAGTAGCTATACGATCAACCATAGCTGACCTTACAATACTACGATCCTGGGGGGCTTCTGTGTTCCATGGCCGTTCAGAGCCTCATCTACGGCTGTAAGAATGTTCACGTTAGCACTGATACCAGCATCGTTGCCCAAATGAAGCAGCACGTCCAATTTGCGTGGCAGTTCTCCGAAAGGACTATTCCGCCACTAGGAATGCCACAATTTGACTCCTTTCAAACTCTCTTAGTTTGCTGTAGGAAGCATGGTGTCATGGTTGCCTGCGTGCTTCACACTTTTGGACCACGCTGAGCCTTCTAGCTGTTAGCATTCCCTATTAAAGGGTAGGCACAGATGGCGCTTTGGTAACTGTCACAATGCTATCTGTTGGTGAACGACACTGAAACCATCATCAGTATATCTACTATCCCCCACGTGGCATATGCCCTCATCGGATCAAAATCATCGTCGTCCTTCCGAGTGTTGAATTATACAGTCACTACACCTGCAAAAATGTTTGTGTGTACGTCCATTATTTGAGGCAACGAAGCAACTTACTAAATGAGAGAATATTAAGTTTTATACTAAAGTTAGATGAAAGGGACGACACATATTTCTAGTAAATAAATTACATTCAGTCTTTGTTTAGTAAGCACCGTGGTAGGCGGCGAAAGTTTTGTAGCATGAAAATGAGGTTTTGGCAATATCCCCTAATCGCGACCTTAAAGTGCAAAATACCTGTTCATATGTTATCAGACAGTCTAATAGTTTATTCCAGAAATTTGTGGTATATAACACATTTGAAACTGAACAACAACAGCTACCTGAATGATGGAAGAAAATTGTTATAATTCCCCTTACACTGAGGTGACAAACGTCATGGGATAGCGATATGCATACATATAGATGGCGATAGTATCGCGTACACAAGGTATAAAAGGGCAGTGCTTTAGAGGAGCTGATATTTGTACTAGGTGATTCATGTGAAAAGGTTGCTGATGTGATTATGGCCGCACGACGGGAACTAACTGACTTTGAACGCGGAATGGTAGCTGGAGATAGACGAATGGGACATTCCATTTCGTAAATCTTTAAGAAATTCAATATTCCGAGATCCACAGTGTCAAGAGTGTGCTGAGAATACCACATTTCAGGCAGTACCTATCACCACAGACAACGCAGTGACCTACGGCCTTCACTTAACGACTGAGAACAGCGGTGTTTGCGTAGAGTTGTCATTGCTAACAGACAAGGAACGTTGTGTGAAATAACCGCAAAAATCAATTTGAGACGTACGACGAACGTATACATTACGACAGTCAGATGAAAGCTGTGGTTAATTGACTATGGCAGCAGATGATCGACACAAGTGCCTTTGTTAACAGCACGACAGCGCCTGCCGCTGCTCACCTGGGCATGTGACCATATCGGTTGGACCTTAGACGACTGGAAAACCGTGACCTGGTGAGAAGAGCCCCGATTTCAGTTGATAAGAGCTGATGGTAGCGTTCGAGTGTGGCGCAGATCTCACGAAGCCATAGACCCAAGTGGTCAACAAGGCGCTGTGCAAGCCAGTGGTGGCTTCATAATGGTGTAGGCTGCGTTTAAGCGAAATGGACTGGGTCCTCTGGTTCAATTGAACCGATCATTGACTGGAAATTATTATGCTCGGCTACTTGGAGACCATTTGCAGATATTCGTTTACGCCATGTTCTCAAATACGATGGAATTTTTACGGATGACAATGTGCCACGTCACCGGGCCACACTGGTTCGCGATTAGTTTGAAGAACGTTCTGGACAGGTCAGGCGAATGATTTGGCCACCCAGATTGCCCGACATGAATTCTATGGAACATTGATGGGAAATAATCGTGAGGTCAGTTCGTACACAAAATCCTGCACCAACTACACTTTCGAAATTATGGGCGGCTATAGGGACAGCATGGCTCAGTATTTCTACTGGAACTTCCGTCGACTCGTCGAGTCCATGCCACGTCGAACTGCTGCACTACGCCGGGTAAAAGGAGGTCCGACACGATATTATAAGGTATCCCATGACATGTATCCCCTCTCTGTAGTATGGTCAGCCTTGCGTCATTTTACACTCTCAAAACATGGTATACCATGGATTGTGAAGAGGTTATTGCAGTATCCCTGTAACAATTTAAGAAACAACGCGATATTTATCATTTGTGTAATATGTTTTCAGACTTGCAACCTGGCTATAACTAATGTTTACTGAACGCCTTATATCCGTTATCAATAACTGTAACGTTTAACTATGGAATGTCATATTGTTGTTATTGTTGTGGTCTTCAGTTCAAAGACTTGTTTGATGCAGGTCTCCATGCTACTCTGTCCATCTCTGAACAACTACTGCAACTCACATCAATTCGAGCCTGCTTACAGTACTGGCTGGCTCTGAGCACTATGGGACTCAACATCTGTGGTCATAAGTCCCATAGAACTTAGAACTACTTAAACCTAACTAACCTAAGGACATCACACACATCCATGCCCGAGGCAGGATTCGAACCTGCGACCGTAGCAGTCGCGCGGTTCCTGACTGAGCGCTTACAGTACTAGCCTCTTGGTCTCCCACGGCAATTTTGACCGCCCACACTTCCCTCCACTGCTTATTGCCCACATTTCACATCTGCGCTAGACTACTCTACAGACGAATCCCTTCAAAAATTTTCTAACATTTAAATTTATATTCAATGTTAACAATTTTCTTTTCTTCAGAAACATTTTTCTTGTCATTGCCGGTCTACAATTTAGATCCTCTCTACTTCGGTTATCATAAGTCGTTGTAATGCACAAGTGAGAAACTTATCTACTACTTTTAGCGTCTCGTATTGTAATCTAATTCCTTCAGCAGCACGTGATTTAATTCGACTACATTCCACTACCCTTGCTTTGTTTCTGTTAATGTTCATATTATATCATACCTTCAAGACACTGTCTATCCCGTTCAACTGCATTTCCAAAGTCTGCTGTCTCTGACAGAATTACAATTTCGTCGGCAAACCGCAAAGTTCTTGTTTTTTCTTCCTGAACTATAATTCCCTTTCCTAAATTCTCCTTGCTTTCCTTTACATCTTGCTCAGTGTGCAGATTGAATAATATTGAGGCTAGGGTACAATCCTGTCTCAGTCCATTCTCAACCAATGCTCCCCTTTCAAGCCCTTTAACTCTTACAACTTTTGTCTAACTTTTGTACAAATTGTAAATAATCTTTCGCTCCATGTACTTTACCCCTGACACCTTCAGAAGTTTAAAGAGTGTATTGCAGTCAATGTTGTCAAAAGCTTTCTCCAAATCTACAAATCCTACAAACGTAGGTTTGCCTTTTCTTAAACTATCTCACAAGATAGGCCGTAGAGTCAGCACTGCCTCACGTATTCCAGTATTTTTCCGGAACCCAAACTGATCTTCCCCGAGGTACGCTTCTACCAGATTTTTCATTCTTCTATAAATAATTGGTGTCAGTAACATGCAGCCGTGACTTATTAAACTGATAGCTCGGTAATATCCACATCTGCCAACACCTGCTTTCGTTCGAATTGGTATTACTACAGTCTCCGTGAAGTACGTGGTTATTTCCCTAGCCTCGTATATTTCTCACACCATGTGAAATATTTTAGTCATGGTTGGCTCTCCTAAAGATATCAGCAGTTCTGAGGGAAAGTCTCCTTCTCCAGGGGCCTTTTTTCGGCTTAAATCTTTCAGTGCTCTGTCGAATTCTTCTCGCAGTATCGTATCTCCAACCTCATCTTCATCTACTTCCCTGGTACAGCTTTATGAGTTCTTAGTTATAAAACAGTTAAATTTTCTCCGTCCTTAAGTATCTTACAGTTCAGATTTACGTGTGTTCACCTTACTGTGGTCTTCTTTGTAACAAATCGTTAACTGAGAACCAATATTTAACTTCATTAATGTTATGTTATGCTATGTGTGTGAAATCTTATGGGAATTAACTGCTAAGGTCATCAGTCCCTAAGCTTACACACTACTTAACCTAAATCATCCTAAGGACAAACACACACACCCATGCCCGAGGGAGGACTCGAACCTCCGCCGGGACCAGCCGCACTGTCCATGACTGCAGCACCTGAGACCGCTCGGCTAATCCCGCGCGGCTAACTTCATTAATAAAAGATGTAATAAAAGAATGTTGGGCACATCTAACTTTTTTATATGTTGCATTCAAACTTTTTACTTAGAAAAATATCAAAATAATGTTCTAAGAGGTCTAAATTTCAAACACCCCTCTCCCCACCAATGGAAGGTCTCAGCACCCGAACCTCTGCAGCTCGATAACCTATGGCACAACTAAAACTTCCCGTTTTCAGTGCCAAACAAGCAAAGCAGTCTTTGGAAACGAATATGCGACTCTGCCTCATCCATAGTGATAGGCGATAATAACAACAGCACTCTGTCATGCGAAATCTCCGGTTGCGAATCTAGGCTTCTAGTGCGCAGATCCTGCTAACTTCTGGCATTTTGTGCTCTTAATCTTGTAATTTATCTGTTATCCTCATTTACGACCTGTTATAAGATCACTCTATTTACAATATTGAATGAAAAACGGGAATACTCATTTCTCCTCAGCTGAATTCATAGAAACCGACTCATATCGCTATATTTCGCTGAACTTATCGTCATCATTGTACTGGAACCTGCAAGCTGCTTAGAACAACACCTAAAGAAGTGTATATACAGTGCCAGGACACAGTTGAGAGTTACAGTTCGAGTTTTGAGACAAGAATCTTTTAGGAACAAATTAGTTGAATACCAGCATCAGATAAGCGTTGAGTGCTCAGCGTATGATGGAAGTAAAATAGTCTATCTGAGACTTAGTGACCCAGTAAAAACGTAAATATGTAAATATGTTTACGTACATTGCAGTGTTGTGCTTTGACAAAAATTAATTCTCTTGTAGATTTAAATGTGTTATTTAGACCTGAAGAGATAGTCCTAATAGAATAGTTTTCCGTGGTGTTACATGAATCCGTGCACAAGCTGACTAAAGAGAATGTTATTTGTGAGAAAGTCAAGAGCACTTAACAATTAGTAATACGGTTTCCCATTGTAATATGATGCTGGTGATCATTATTCATACTTATGATGAAATATACGCGTTATGCTGAATCAGACGAAGAAGTAAAAAGGAATACGGCTATGTCAGACGCCTACACCACAATGAAGTCATTTGGTCGATGAGACAGGTGAACTACGGCCGACCACGTGGTGACAACCACATAAAGAATGCGACTTAGCAACAGTGTCCTCTAGGCGCCTTGCCCCTTGGGATATGAATGTTCGAACTCGGCATGGAAAGTAATCTTACCCACTTGCACTAGTAATAGATACTCATTAAGTAATGAATTACGTGGCGAAGACAGCGATAAGAAGTTTACAATTCCAGAAGGACTTTTTCAACCTTCAAAGATCTCTGGGAGTCGAAATATGTGAATTCCTGTTCACTTAAGGGCTATCTGTGTTACAGTACGAGTATCTAGTACACTAAAAAAAAAATAGGAACCTAAATTCCCTGCGAGATGTGCATGAACGCGTACAGTTTAACAGTTCGAATGATTCATAGTGCTTCAAGATAGCATGAAAAATCTGAACTAGACTTTCAGTTACCTCATACAGTGGCACAAAATGCGTCTGGATCACTTCCGGAAACGCCGCAGACAGTTCAGAGGGCGGGTAGTTCGCTGGTACAGGTGTTCACCGCACGGATCGATGCAGCCAGCCAGAATTATCTCATCGGCGACACACCCCGCGTCGGATGTCGGTGTGTGTTGGGATATGGAGGGGGTTGGAGGGGGTGTAGTCTCTTCCGAGGTAGCACGTTGTGAATGGTCAACGTTGTGTGCAAGCTATAATACTGATTTTGCTTGCACTACAGCGTAGCCAATACACTTCGAAGAGCTAGCTGCACGGTGTTTTGAAATAACTGGTATTATTCGTAACTAGTTTTTAGAGAATCTACAACCGGACATTGATACTTTGAAAAAACGTCTATTGCTTCATTGTAAGCATTATCGCATCATCACGGTTTGAGTTGAAAGAGATGTAAATAAATGTGTAGCATACTCATAATGGTTATTGCTTACACATAACACCTTTGCTACAAAATTTCTTAGAATACATACCTGGCTGCAGATTCTAACAACAGTCAGTCCTTACACTACCTGCCAATTATTAGCGTGCGCTTGAGTGTTGGTGATAGTTCTATTGTAATACCGAGCGACCGCTACGGTCGCAGGTTCGAATGCTGCCTCGGGCATGAATGTGTGTGATGTCCTTAGGTTAGTTAGGTTTAATTAGTTCTAAGTTCTAGGGGACTGATGACCTCAGAAGTTAAGTCGCATAGTGCTCAGAGCCATTATGTATTGTAATACTGATATCAATAATATCATCACAATCTGTGATATTAAATACCCTATGAAAGGTGTGCCTTCCATTATACAAAACGCGCATTTACTCATTACTTGTTATATTAATAAATAGTACCATATCAGAAACAGTGGCTCTCTATTGCCAGGGTCATATATTATTGTCTTCGTGCAGGTCTAGTGTCTCTAGACCTAACGTTTGGTCCAAGTTTCAGATGTGCAGACGATTACTGGCAGAGCTCCTGATATATGACAATGTGTGTGCGGAGATGTTTTATATGTAGTATCTGAGTGATTCCTTCAAACTGTCTTACAGAATCGGGTCACACAGTTCACACTGGCGTGAATTTCACATTAGACATAAGAATAATATGCTTTAATTCAAAGTTAAATGAGTTCGAACTGGTACTCTTAAAAGACAAGTAAAACGTACTGATTAAAACCGTACCTCGCCATATCTACTTCCGGAACACCTTTCCGGTGGTGTCCCTTTTAAAAAGCAGCTTTTGTTTCGTTGATGATGTATGTTTTGTCGGTGGTCGCTGAAAAAATGCACAGCATCGACTGTGGTAAGGACTGTAGTGCTGGACGAGAAAATACTTGAGACATTTGCAGACACTGTTGTGGATCCTACCATCACTAGGGCCACCAGTGGAGGAGGCCGAGTGAATTGTAACAAGATAGTATACTTAACTTGGGAACTATCCGTGTCCACAAGAATGTCAATTATGAATTTGTTACTGAAGCTGTACTACGTAACTTACCATTTGACACAATACAGAATGGCAGTCTCATGTCAGCGTATGTATCCAACTGATATAAACTTGTATACAGTTCTGACGTCTGATACAACTAGCGCTGCTGGATCTGACTAAGACGAATCCGTGTTCGTAAGCGGTGACTGCAGACTGGGATGAGCGGCAATGCGCTCTGACGTAAGTATCCTCCCAGCAGCGGCGGGGTACAGAACCTCTTGAGGGCGTGTCTACTCCTACGTCTCTCATTCGTTGCACCGACTGTCCATACTGGTGGTTCCGTCGTCAGGTACCAACCTTGACATGCGACCTCGTTTTTCGGACGACACCACAAGGAGCTGCTTGTCGACTAGCTTCACAGCAGCGAGCAACGAAATTAAAGTGCGTTACCTTCCCCAATTAGTTTTACAGTATTCTACCTTTTGCCTAAGAAATAAAGCATCGCCAATATCGTTTCAACCTTACATATGCTATTTGTGGAATGTCTGTCAGTAAGGTGAGTGATTTGTTATAAATGTTTCGTTCAAATTGCAGTTCAGATCTGTATCTGATTTAATATTGCTGGCGAAGAGTTCTCGGGCTTCCAGCCGGGTGGCGGTGTCTTCAAACTGCGACGTTTCGACAAGTGACATACTCATCATCTTCTGGCGAAGTGCCGAGACTTTGCGGATGCCGGTCCCTTTATACCTGCGGTGTGGCCCCACCACCTGGCCGCGGGAGGCTGGGCCCAGTGGAGCCGGCGGGCGGGGTGGAGGGGGAAGCGGGTGCGCCGTTCGTGTCTCCGTCAGAGCATTCTGATCGCGTCTTGTGAGCTGGACGGTTCTTGTTGCGTTCCTGGCGTATTGCGGCTAATGCTGGATTCCAGGCCGCGCTCAGTTGATAGCCTTCGTCTCTGTTCACAAGATTCTCGTGGACCCGTATTTCTATTGATTCTTTAATGACGCTATCCCAATAGCACACGGCTCGGCATAGCACTCTGGTGTTTTCGAAATCAAAGGTGCGGTTTTCTTTGATGCTATGTTCAGCTATAGCAGATTTCTCTATCTGTCCAAGTCGAACATGCCTGATGTGTTCCTCGCACCTTTTAGAGATGCAGCGCTGCGTTTGACCAATGTACTGCAAACCACATTCGCAGGCAATGCTGTATATACCAGGTGTGTTTAGTTTGAGTGCGTCTTTAGCTGAGCCCAGCAGCTCTTTCGTCTTCGGCGGTGGTCGGAATACGGTATTTATGTTTGATTTTCTTAATAGCCTCCCGATTTCGGCTGATGTGGGGCCCAAATATGGAAGAAAGGCGAGTCTCTTGTTAACTTCCTCTTCCTCTTCCTGAAATTTGTCAGCCTGTCTCCTCTTGAAGGCCCTGCCAATCTGTGTTTCACTGTACCCGTTTTTCCGAAATACCTCTCTTAGGTGATGTAATTCGTCTGAGAGACTTTCTTTGTCACAAATGACGTGCGCCCTATGTACCAAGGTGGTCAGTACTGACTGGGGTTGCGCCGGATGGTGGCAGCTTGTTGCATGGAGGTACAGGTCTGTGTGCGTCTTTTTTATATATACTGAATGGCCCAACGTGCCATCCGCTTTCTTCCTGATCACACGAATGGAATACATCCATTCTCTTCTACTTCCATCGTGAAGGTAATATTCTTATGTATGCAGTTTAGGTGGTCCATAAACTCCTCCAGTGCCTGCCTGCCATGCTGCCAAATCACGAAAGTGTCGTCCACATAGCGGAAGAAGTGCCTGGGTTTACGGTGAGCAGTTTGTAGTGCCACCTCCTCCAAGTGCTCCATATAAAGATTCGCGATACCTGAAGCAAGGGGAGATCCCATGGCCACTCCATCCACTTGTTCATAATGCTCTCCATTGCACTTGAAGTAGGTGGTCTTAAGTGCATATTCAAAGAGCATCATTGTTTCAGGCTCGAAGTGCTGATTAAGGAGCGCCAAGGCGTCTTGTAGCGGTACTTTCGTGAACAAGGAGGAGACGTCGAAGCTCACGAGTAGGTCATCACTCTGTATTCGGATGTCCTTCAGTATTCTAACGACATCTGCGGAGTTTTACACGTGATGACTGCAGTGTCCCACCAGTGGTTTCAGTAGTGTCGCCAGGTATTTGGCCACTCCATAACTGTGCGAGTTGATAGTGTTCAGAATCGGCCGTAGAGGCACCCCATCTTTGTGAATCTTGGGCAATCCATACAGGCGCGGTGTCGTTGGCGCTCTAGGATACAGCCGTTTCTGCACTGCCTCTGGTAGATCTGAGTCCTTCAGTAGCGCCACGGTATTCCTGGTCATCGTCGATGTAGGGTCCTTTTTGAGTTTCCTGTAGGCTGGGTCTTGGAGCAGAGAGCAGATTTTCTGTTGGTAGTCGACTGTGCGAATCAGCACCGTCGCATTTCCCTTGTCTGCTGGGAGGACTATGATGTCAGCATCATCCCTATGGACCACCTAAACGGCATACATAAGAATATTACCTTCACGATGGAAGTAGAAGAGAATGGATGTATTCCATTCCTGGACATACTGATCAGGAAGAAAGCGGATGGCACGTTCGGCCATTCAGTATATATAAAAAAGACGCACACAGACCTGTACCTCCATGCAACCAGCTGCCACCATCCGGCGCAACGCCAGTCAGTACTGACCACCTTGGTACATAGGGCGCACGTCATTTGTGACAAAGAAAGCCTCTCAGACGAATTACACCACCTAAGAGAGGTATTTCGGAAAAACGGGTACAGTGAAACACAGATTGGCAGGGCCTTCAAGAGGAGACAGGCTGACAAATTTCAGGAAGAGGAAGAGGAAGTTAACAAGAGACTCGCCTTTCTTCCATATTTGGGGCCCACATCAGCCGAAATCGGGAGGCTATTAAGAAAATCAAACATAAATACCGTATTCCGACCACCGCCGAAGACGAAAGAGCTGCTGGGCTCAGCTAAAGACGCACTCAAACTAAATACACCTGGTATATACAGCATTGCCTGCGAATGTGGTGTGCAGTACATTGGTCAAACGCAGCGCTGCATCTCTAAAAGGTGCGAGGAACACATCAGGCATGTTCGACTTGGACAGATAGAGAAATCTGCTATAGCTGAACATAGCATCAAAGAAAACCACACCTTTGATTTCGAAAACACCAGAGTGCTATGCCGAGCCGTGAGCTATTGGGATAGCGTCATTAAAGAATCAATAGAAATACGGGTCCACGAGAATCTTGTGAACAGGGACGAAGGCTATCAACTGAGCGCGGCCTGGAATCCAGCATTAGCCGCAATACGCCAGGAACGCAACAAGGACCGTCCAGCTCATGAGACGCGATCAGAATGCTCTGACGGAGACACGAACGGCGCACCCGCTTCCCCCTCCACCCCGCCCGCCGGCTCCACTGGGCCCAGCCTCCCGCGGCCAGGTGGTGGGGGACACACCGCAGGTATAAAGGGACCGGCATCCGCAAAGTCTCGGCACTTCGCCAGAAGATGATGATTATGTCAGTCGTCGAAACGTCGCAGTTTGAAGACACCGCCACCCGGCTGGAAGCCCAAGAACTCTTCGCCAGCTGTATACGCCGGGAAAGCATACATTCACATTGATTTAATATTATTTCTCACTGTACGAAAATTAGCTGAGAGGTTGGTGTTGCCTAACATCAGTGCTAAAGCACAAGGTCAGTACCGTACAGGTAGGGGGAAACACTGTAAAAAATACTGTATACATTCATATACATATGACAGGTGCTACAAATCAAACGCAAATGAAGTACTGAATTAGAGGCAAAGCTATGTTCCATTACTCATAGGGTACATACAGTATTTGGTTGCTTTTGGTCAAGTGCAAGAGCTACCACAGAACGATCGAGTTGGAGTGTGAAACAACACTTTTACGAGGGGCGCAGAATAAGTGTCGCAACACTTTTCTTCTCGGCCAATTTAGGTTCAAAACAGGGAGGAATTTTTTGTGGAATGTTGCTGCTTCAGCCCGTATGTTTTCATGAAGTTCGAACTGGTAGCGGTGCCATTCGCAACCTTCAAAATGGCGTCTGTAACGGAAGTGCTTTCCGAGCAGGGGGCTGTCAGTGAGTTTGTTTTGGCGGAAAACCAGAGCACTGGAACTATTCATAGGTGCCTGCAGAATGTCTACGGAGACATGACAATGAACAACAGCGCTGTGAGCCGTTGTGTGAGGGGTCTCTCGCAATGGCAACACGATCGCGCAGTCCTGTCCGTGATCCCGTGTGCCGGCAGGTCGCACACAAATGTGGCTCCTGCTGTTTTGGATCGTGCAGACACTCTCATTCGAGATGATCGACGGATCATAATCAAACACGTCTCTGCTCATGTGGAGGTATCTGTCGGTAGTACTGACACTCTTCCACCAGTTGGGATGTTCAGAGGTGTGTTCTGCTTGGTTCCTCGCCGCCTAACAGAAGACCATAAGGGGCAACGAAGGATCATCTATGCAGAATTGCTTGCGCATTACAGGCCTGACAGTAACAGTTATTGACGAACATTGTACAAGCCATGAAAAATGGGTTCTTGATTTAGAACCGGAAACAAAACGGCAATCCACGGTCTTAGGCGCTGCAGTCATGGACTGTGCGGCTGGTCCCGGCGGAGGTTCGAGTCCTCCCTCGGGCATGGGTGTATGTGTTTGTCCTTAGGATAATTTAGTTTAGGGACTGATGACCTTAGCAGTTACGTCCCATAAGATTTCACACACACACACACACACACACACACACACACACGGAACGGCGTTACACGACCTCTCTACGAAGAAAAAGTTGAAACACGCACCCTCAGCTGATAAATTCATGGCGACGGTCTTCTGGGACTTTGAAGAGATTATTCTTTTTATGTGCTCCATCGTGGTGCAACGATCAACTGTGAATTGTGCTACCCTCAGCTAATTGAAGAAACGACTTCAGCGTGTTCGTCGCCACAAAAATGCGAACGAACTTCTTCTAAACGACAACCCAAGGCCTCACACAAGTGTGCACACCCAAGAGGAGCTCACAAAACGTCGTTGGACTGTTCTTTCTCATCCACTCTAGACCCTGGATCTCCCACCTTTCGAAAACCATCCGTCTTGCACAATGAAGGCTGCAGTCTACGGGAAGCAGTGGATGATGGGGAAGGTACTGATGCAGCAAGACAACGATTCCATCGTCGACTGGCAGAGTGCTACCATGAGGGTATACAGGCCCTGCAAGTGTGCTGGTGTAAGGTCGTAGCACTGAACGGAGATTATAGTCGAAAGTAGGATTTTGTAACCAAAAGTATGGGAAAAATAGATGTATTGGAATCGTGAATAAAAGTAACATGTTTTCAGAAAGAAAATGTGTTGCACTACTTATTAAACACATTGCGTACTTTAAGCTCTATCGGATTGCCCTAAATTACAGCAGAACAAAATAAATAATTAAATTAAATACCCTTTATCTGTTCATTAATGTGAAACACTGAAGGAATGTCACTTCTTTAATAATTAATCACAGAATTTGAACTTCATGCTTAGTTAGTCTACAATATTTGCATATATGTTAAAATAATCTCTCAATAGGTCTTAAGCTTGAAAGTAATAGATAAGAACAATCTTTGAGTGAGAGGTCTGAAAGAGTCTGTATTAATTTTCTTGTGCAGCATGTTAAACATAAACGATATGAAGGGCTAGAGCATCCGCAGCTGTATCGAACGATCTGAAAGAATTTGTGCTGAAATTATATAGAAAACATTCCGCAGTCTTACTAGTTTTACCCCCTCTCTATAATTCTCCCATCTGTGAAGTACATAGCCAGATTTCTAGCGGGGAAAATCAAGATGGTCGAAATAGAGGACTTGAAGTTCTTAAAAAGGCATGTTGTCAGACGTAGAGCACTTGTTCAGTGTAATACTGAAAGTGGATTCTAATTCTGATGGGAAATATACGGGAGAGTGCAATAAATTTAAATAAACCTATTATTCTAAGGTAACACATTGAGAAATAATGAAATGTTATGTTTTTGTGGTCTTCAGTGCGAAGATTAAATTCATGGAGCTCTCTACGCTACCTTATACTGTGCATGACTCTCCATCCCCGAGTAACTATTACAACTTACAGTTTTCTGAATGTGCTTGCTGTATTCATCTCCTCGTCTCCCTCTACACTATTTCCTCAAATACGAAACTGGTGACCCCTTTGATGTCTCAGAGTGCGTCCTATCAACTGATCCCTTCTTCTAGTTAGGTTGCGTCACAACTTTCTTTTCTGCCCTATTCTATTCAGTACCTCACGATTAATTGTGCCATTTACACATCTAATCTTTAGCAGCCTTCTGCAGCACCACATTTCAGAAGTTTCTGTTCAGCTCTTGTATAAACTGTTTATCAAATGGTTCAAATGGCTCCGAGCACTATGGGACTTAACAGCTGTGGTCATCAGTCCCCTAGAACTCAGAACTACTTAAACCTAACTAACCTAAGGACATCACACACATCCATGCCCGAGGCAGGATTCGAACCTGCGACCGTAGCAGTCGCGCGGTTCCGGACTGCGCGCCTAGAACCGCGAGACCACCGCGGCCGGCAACTGTTTATCGTCCATGTTTCATTCCCATACGGGATTACGCTTAGTGCAAATACTTTCAAAAAAGACCTCCTAACATTTGAATCTATATTCGAAGTTAACATTTTTCTTTTTCAGAGACTTTTTTTTTTTTTTTTGTAAGCCTGCATTTTATATCTTGTATGTTATACCTGCTTCGGCCTCCATAATTTATTTTGCTGCCCAGATAACGAAACTCATCTATTATCTTCAGTGTCTCGTTTTCTAGTATAATTTCGTCAGCATCACCTGATTTACCACATTCCTGTATCGTTGTTTTCCTTTTGTGGATGTTCATCTTATATCCGCCTTTCATGGTACTGTCCATTCCGTTCAACTGCTCTTCCAAAACCTTTGCTATCTCTGTCAAAAGTACAATATCATCGACAACCGTCAAAGCTGTTATTTCTTTTCCATAAAATTTAATGCCTGCTCCAAATTTTTCTTTTATTTCTTTTATTACTTGCTCAATGTACAGACTGAGTAACATCGGTGATAAGCTACAACCCCAGCGATTCCTGATTCACTCACGTCTCAACCACTGCTTCCCTTTCAAGCCCCTTGACTCTTATAACTGCCGTCTGGTTTCTGTACAAGTTGTAAATAGCCTTTCGCTCCCTGTACTTTGCCCCTGAAACCTTCAGAATCTCAGATAAAGTATTCCAATCAACAATATCAAAAGCTTTTCTGAGTCTACAAATGCTATAAACGTAGGTTTGCCTGTCCTCAACTTCGCTCCCAAGAGAAGTCGTAGGGTCAATATTAAAGACTGTGTTCCTACATTCCTCCAGAATCCAAACCGATCTTCCCCGAGGTCGACTTCTACTAGTTTTCCATTCTTCTGTAAAGAATTCCTGTTAATTTTCTGCAACCATGTCTTGTTAAGGGAACTTGGTTACGTCATGGCCTGTACCTTTCACTAGACTTTTAAATTTAATAACTCTATAACTTTAATAGATATTGGAATGAAATGTTATTCAAATAATTAGTGTATTGTCACCTCTATGTAAAAATTAATTGAAAAGTGTGGAATACCTAGCAGAGGGACTTCTGATTTTTATCTTGCATACTGAATTATTATTTTAGGCACAGCGTACTTCCACACTATTTAAAATAAATGGTCAAAACCGAGTTTATTGTTTTAGTTTTTAACTTTTTAAGCCGTATATCAGGAATATTTACCAATTTGTTATTTTGTGTATTTTAAAAAAATGTTCTTCTGAAGTCAATTTTTTCTCCTACCAATTTAAGAACATATGACTTGCATCAGCTTAAAATATTTAATACAGTCTCGAATAATGTGGTTCTTTCTATAGGAAAGCACTATATTATTATTCATACAAAATTTTGTTGTTGTATCTTTAATACTGGGTGAGATAACAATGCCTAAGAATGCGAAAACGTTGATTATGGGAAATTTAAACTAAAGATTTGATCATCATTTTCTTCTCAATGGTAACATGTCAAAACATTCCAGCTCCATAGTCTTGTTGGTTCCGAGTGTCCTTTTCATCTTCTTCAGTTTTGTTTCTTTTCTTTGTTATTCTGGCCTCTTTTGTCATACTTTCAGCTGCTCTTCCAGCTTCAGTGAACGTTACCTGTCCACTCGTAGCAGCACACTGCTCATGGTTTTTAATCTGCTTGTTATTCCATGATTAAAACATGTTATGGCGGTCGGTGATGCATCATAGCCAGTGTCATAGTTGAGAGGTACTATAAATGTTTGCATAACGCCCTAGCAGGAGCAAGTGAAACATCTATGCAAATGGGAGCGAAAGAAAGTGTAGATATTTGGTCGTCTATTGATATCGTTGCTCCATTATACGGTTCCTGGCAGAAGAGAGGTCATACGATTCTGTGTTTTGACATATAAACATTTTTCTAGGAGTTTAGAACCTCAAAGATATCTATATATTGTCTTTAGTTCTACAATAACAGTTTTTGGCGTGATATGTGCCTGTGTATGTTTGGGCCATTTGCTTTACACCTATTATACTTGCACGATAAAGTATTTCCTTCAGGGCAGAGGCCATGCTGTGGATGGTCACCAGTGGACATTCTATGAAACAGAGTGGCGTCCATCACACCAATCTGAAAAGCTGACATGCCAACAAAGACCATTTTTGGCAGACGTTACCAAATTCAGCTATCGACATCGCTGAATGGAGTTGCCACAATTACCTCTGTAGATATAGGCAAGATGCTGGACTATGAATGTCTGACACGACATTGCCAAGGTTGTGCCAGTGAGGTACATGAACACAAATGTGACAAAAACTTTTTGATTTCAGTGGTGGTATCAAAAGCAAGGCAGCAGTCTATTTTTAGTAGGTCTATTGTCAGACGTGGTGTGCGATATACTTACTACCTTGATGATGGCGGAGCTAAGGTAACGTCAGCCAAGATTTCGGCCAAAGCACTCAGAAGCTTCGCATTTCCCCCACCGCCAGGACACGCTGTTTGAGCACGATGAGGAGAACAGGGGTAAATTGCGAATGCGCCGCGTTTAAATGGCAGTGTAATGTCACTGCATACTGTTTGGTTTTGTATTTCACATTTCTCAACAACATTGGTCACAGATACAACAAACTTTCAGTACTATTTAATTATCTATGGAGCACTGGTACAAACTGTCGGCACACGGATAGACGCAGACAATTCCATAGAGTTTCGCTCTCATGTTGCCACATAATCGTGCCTCAATATAGTTTCATAATCGAAAAAAGGTCTTTCCTTCAAATATGTCGTTCGTAATATTGTAACACTTTTGCAACCTCATTAGGGAGACTCCGAAACTCTACATGAGGAAAGCAATGTAGACGTCCTGGACAGGTTTAACGTAAAAAGGTTTGGTTCAAATGGCTCTGAGCACTATGGGACTTAACGGCTGTGGTCATCAGTCCCCTAGAACTTGGAACTACTTAAACCTATTTAACCTAAGGACATCACACACATCCATGCCCGAGGCAGGATTCGAACCTGCGACCGTAGCGGTCGCGCGGTTCCAGACTGAAGCGCCTAGAAGCGCTCGGCCACTCCGGCCGGCTAAAAGGGTTTCTCAAACGTCGGCACATGCACAGGGACACTTTCAGCTGAAACGGAAGACAGTCTCTAAAACATTATGGAAACACATGTAAGACTGACAGTGTCCTCAAGATTTTTATGAAACTATTCTTGTAATTCTTTCAAGGCCACGAGGACTATTTTTGTCAGAATGTGTCCCTTCTGCAACGCGACTTTCTTTCTGAATACAGACCTATCAAATGAGAAAGAAGTAACCTTGCATTGTCTTACTGTGGGAAGTGTGCAGTCAAGTACACTTAAAATGCGAAGTATGAAATCCATCCCAGATGTTCTAATTTTCTTTGGTGTACTCCGTTTTCCTTCATAAATTCATCAATTGCGAGTTTTAAATCGAAAAATCATTCTCGACATGCCCACTGACTTAACCAATGTACTTTGCAGTAATATATGAAGTCTCCAAACTCTTTGTTCAGTTCCACTGAAAACGGTTGCAACTGACAATGGAATAATTAATACGCCGGAGTACAAAAATTTTACTGTTCGTACCATCAATTTCTTCACATGGTACAGGCCTGCAAATTTAGCACAAAGTGCTTCTTGACATGTAGAACAATGAATCCCATCTGTCGATCAATGTAATTTTTTGCTCTTTCATTGTTAACAAAATCTTTAAATTCTTTCTGCATGGTATTGTAATGTCGTATCATAGCAAATATGCAGTGCAAGTTGTTTATGCCAATTGAGAATTCTCACCCTCCTCTTTTTAAAGGACTGCGACAATACATCCCTAGACTGCCTCTTTTTGTGCAAACAGCTACTGACTTGGGAACGTCCCGCTCACCACAAACGAATAACGAAGGTTAAACAGCACTGACAGCACAATTCTGCCGAATTCAGAAACTTGTTCCGACCGAAAAATGCAGCATCGCAATGCTAAATGAAACGTCGCGCCTTACCGGTGTACTTCCAAGGAGGATCGAACAAAGCCAAGTGACAGGACGAGCCTTTGCCTACGGCGGCCCGCACGTGCTGCACGCGTGAAGTTTTTGACATGCCGTGGCCGGCCCTGCTCTAAAGGCCTCAATTGCTGATATACTGCTTAAAAAGTTAAAAACTAGCAAGGTAGTAAGTATATCGCACACCACGTCTGGCAGCAGACCTACTGAAATAGACTGCCCCCTTGCTTTCAATACCACCACTGAAATCAAAGTTCATGTCACACTTGTGTTCATGTACCTCACTGGCACAACCTTGGCAGTCCTGTATCAGACATTCATAGTCCAGCAGCTTGTGTATATCAACAGAGGTAACTGTGGCAACTCCAATTAGCGATGCACGACCTCACTACTGCCAGGAACCGACCGATGGATCAACGATATCAGTAGACTGACAAAAATCTACACTTTCTTTCGCTCTTATTTGCATAGATGTTAGGGCGTTATGCAAACATTTCGAATATCTCTCAAATCTGACAGTGGCCGTCGGAAATCCACCATGGCACAGAATATCTGAGCTGTTTTCTTCCCTTTGCAATAAACCTCGTGGCATAAGAGAGGTGAATACTCACTTTACCACATTTTGTGCACGTAATAGGAGATGTCACTGTACATTTTGATAGATTATACACTTGACATTCCACTACAATTTTGCTGGATAGGCCTCTTCTCTTGCTTGTGGCCTCACTAAAATGGCTCTGAGCACTATGGGACTTAACATCTATGGTCATCAGTCCTATAGAACTTAGAACTACTTAAACCTAACTAACCTAGGGACAGCACATAACACCCAGTCATCACGAGGCAGAGAAAATCCCTGACCCCGCCGGGAATCGAACTCGGGAACCCGGGCGTGGGAAGCGAGGACGCTACCGCACGACCACGAGCTGCGGACGCCTCACTAAACATAAGCAATTTTTCACTATTACGGTATTTACATTTAGCAAGTGACAAAAGCAATTCTGAAAGCTTGCCTTTACTAATTAAAAAATAACAGGTATTTTCACTATTTAAAATTCCAATATTTTGTTCATTTTCGGTAAGACGTTTCAACTGGCATTTTGATGCACTGCCTGGCGATCTTCTAGCCTCACCTCACTTCGTTGTAGCGTAAGAACATTTTTATTTTCACGATTTCCAATAACATACACTATGTGATCAAAAGTATCCGGACACCAGGCTGAAAATGACGTACAAGTTTGTGGCGCCCTCCATCGGAATGCTGGAATTCAGTATGGTGTTGGCCTACCCTTAGCCTTGATGACAGCTTCCACTCTCGGAAGCATACGTTCCATAAGGTGCCGGTAGGTTTCTTGACGAATGGCAGCCCATTCTTCAGGACAGGTATTGATGTCGGTCGGTGAGACCTGGCACGAAGTCGGCGTTCCAAAACATTCCAAAGGTGTTCTATAGGATTCAGGCCAGAACTCTGTCCAGGCCAGTCCATCACAGGGATGTTATATCGTGTAACCACTTCGCCACAGGTCGTGCATTGTGAACATGTGCTCGATCGCGTTGAAAGGTGCAATCGCCATCCCCGAATTACTCTTCAACAGTGGGAAGCAAGAAGGTGCTTAAAACATCAGTGTAGGCCTGTGTTTGATAGTGCCACACAAAACAACAAGAGGTGCAAGCCCCTCCATCAAAAACACGGCCACATCATAACATCACCACCTCCGAATTTTACTGTTGGCACTACACACGCTGGCAGATGACGTTCACCGGGCATTCGCCGTACCCACACCTTGCCATCGGATCGCTACATTGTGTACCGTGATTCGTCACTCCACACGTTTTTCGACTGTTCAATCGTCCAATGTTTAAGCTCCTTACACCAAGCGAGGCGTCGTTTACCATTTACACTCACTATGTGTGGCTTATGAAGTCAAAGTTTTCGCACCTACTGCCTGTCATAGTACTTGGGATGCAGTTTGGAGTTCCTGTGTGATCGTCTGGATAGATGTCTGCCTATTACTCATTACGACCCTCTTCAACTGTCGGTGGTCTCTGTCAGTTAACAGAAGAGGACGGCCTGTACGCTTTTGTGCTGTACGTGTCCCTTCATGTTTCCACTTCACTATCACATCTGAACAGTGGACCTAGGTATGTTTAGGAATGTGAAAATCTCGCGTACAGACAAATGACACAAGTGACACCCAATCACCTGATCACGTTCGAAGCCCGTGTGTTCGCGGAGCGCCCATTCTGCCCTCTCACGATGTCTAAAGACTACTGAGGTCGCTGATACGGAGAACCTGGCACTACGTGGCGGCACAATGCACCTAATATGAAAAACGTATGTTTTTGGGGGTGTCCGGATACTTTTGGTTACATAGAGTACTTATGTTGATTACCATAAAATTTACGACTGCAATTAAAATTATTCGTTTTCGGCTTTTCACAATGTAAAATGATTGAAATACACAGTCACAACAAAAAGTTTACTACACGAAGTTTACATAAGCTAACTCGAAGTAAGCCACTTGCATCGGCAGAAAGATCGATTGCAAAAACCTCATGCTGATAGTACGGTAGATGTGTTCTTCAAAGGTATTACACAAATGAGTTACTATGGAAACAGTGGCACCAAAATTGACATTGTAGGAAAGTTTTCTGTTTGTCAGTAGTATCACACCTAGACATTCACGTGCCGCATCTGCTTTTAGAAAAGCATTAAACACGAAAAAGGTGCGGTACTATAGACAGTACATATTTTTTTTTAATCAGGAAGAATTACAGAACTTTATGAAATAAAAGAATCAATTTTTTGGGCCTTCACGGCGTCTGGGTCCACTTACTGATAGTTGTGCCTGATTGTTGTCTATTCCTTCGGCCTTGTTTCAACTTAAACTTTTCAGTGCTCTGCCAAATTCTTCTCGCAGTATCATATTCCCTATCTCATCTTCCTCCACGTCTTCTTCCATTCCTATAATATTCCCTTCGGATGCATTTCCCTTGTATAGACCCTTTAAATACTCCTTCCAACATTCACCTTTCCCTTCTTTGCTTAGGACTGGTTTTCTATCTAAGCTTTTGATATTCATACAGCTGCTACTCTTTTCTCCAAAGAAGCCTTTGATTTTTCTGTAGGCGGTACCTATCTTCCCCGTAGTGAAATATGTCCCTGAATCCTTACTCGTGTCCTCCAGCTATTCATGCTTGGCCATTTTGCACTTTCTGTGAATCTCATTTTTTAGATGTTTGTATTCCCTTTCGCCTGCTTCATTTGCTACATTTTTATAATTTCCCTTTTCACCACCTAAATTCAATATCTCTTATCTTATCCGAGGATTTCTACTAGGCCTTATTTTTTTACCTATTTGGTCTTTTGCTGTCTACACTCTTTCATCTCTCAAAGCTACCCATTCGTCTTCTAACGTATTTATCTTCCCTGTTCTAATCAATCGTTGCCTGATGTCCCCTCTGAAACTCTCTACAACTTCTAGTTCATTCAACTTATCAAGGTCCCGTCTCCTTAATTTTCTACGTTTTGCTATTTCTTCAGTTTTAATCTGCACTTCATAAGCAATAAATTGAGCTTAGAGTCCACAGCTGCCCCTGGAAATGTCTTAAAATTTAAAATTTGGTTGCGGAATTTCTGTCTTACCATTATACAATCAATCTGAGACTCTCCAAAGTCTCAAGGTCTCTTCCACGCATACAACCTTAGATTAGAGAAGCTAACCTTCTTTGCAAAGATCGCTGATAATAACATTTACTCTCGATAACCGTTTTCAATAATCAAGATTGTAACATTGGTTGCCACCTTCTGATCTCTGCAGTCAGGGTACTGGACATTTCTTAATATAGTAGTAGACATATTATGTTAATAAATATGCAGTAACCTGTCTGTAGAGATCTGAAGATGGCAACTTTAATAAAGAAACCAGTTATCAAGAATAAAGGTTATTATTAGTAATCTTGGCAAAGACGTCTATCTACTGTAATCTATTATCAAGGATCACCCCTTGCGCCTCAAACTGGGTAGACTAAAAGTGTACAGCTTCCCTTCATGATTCTTAAAACAAGTGTTAGCGAAGATTAAATTACGCTCTGTGCAAAATTCTACAGGAATCTCCCTCTTTCATTCTTTTCCCCAAGTCCACATTCACCTACAATTTTTCCTTCTGTCCCTTTTCTTAATATCGAATTCCAGTCACCCATCACAACTAAATTTTTGTCTCCCTTAACTATTTGCTTAATGTCTTTTATCTTAAATCTCTTCATCATCTATGAAGCTAGTTGGCGTATAAACTTGTACTAATGTGGTGGGTATTGCCTTTGTGTCCATTTTTGCTACAATAATGAGTTCACTATGCTGTTCATAGTAGCTTACCCGCATTCCCATTTCCTTGCTCATTATTAACCCCACTATTGCTATCCCCCCATCTGGTTTAGTATTTTTAACTTTGTATTCATCTAACTAGAAGTCCTGTTTCTCCTGCCACCGCACTTCACTAATTCCCACTATATATAACTTCAACCTATCCACTTCATTATTACATTTTCTAACCTACCTGCATGATTAAGGGATATAACATTTCATGGTCCCATCCGTACAACGCCAGTTTTGTTTCGCTTGACGACGACATAGTCCTTAATAGTCTCCGCCCGAAAATTTGAATGGGGACTATTTTACCTTCGGAATATTTTGCCCAAGAGAATGTCATCGTCATTTAACCATATAGTAGATCTACATTCCCCCGGGAAAAATTAGGATTGTAGTTTCCCTTTGCTTTCGGCAGTTCGCAGTTCCGGCACATAAAGGCCGTTTAGGTTGATGTTAGTCCTATATTAATCAATCATCCAAACTGTTGCTCCTGCAACCACTGAAATGGCTGCTGCCCGTCTTCAGAAACTACACATTTATATTGTCTGTTGTGGTTGCACCTGCGGTACGGATATCTATACTGACGGAAAAAAATGGCACCACTGAGAAGGAGTTGTGCGACATGAACGAAAGTTGGTAGGGGTGTTTCAACATCTGTAAAATAATGTCAATTGCAGTTTCGCGTCAGTTGCATAACAGTGGAACTAGTAGCACCACTATGAGGATACAGATCAGGTTTTCTTTAAACACACGCTATAACGGTCGTTAGCGTTAGTTACCTTTGAGATTGAGCTTGGTAAATTGATGCTAGTCAAGAATGCGTTTAAGGCGACAAAGACATTATCAGCACCTCACTGAGTTTTGAACGAGGTCGTGTAATAGGGCTACGAGAAGCTGGATACTTCATAGAGAAACTGCAGGAAGATTTAGCAGGAATATAGCCACTGTGCATGATTGCTGGCAGAGGTGGAACTGTCGCAACAAGACCGGGCTGCCGGACGGCCACGTGGCACTACCGACAGAAGGACCATGGAGTTCGGCGTATCGCTCTGCCACATCGTATCCACTGTGCAACAGCAATCTGAGCAACAGTTGTCAAGACAGTGACACAACGAACTGTTACAAATCGACTACTTCAAGGGCAGCTCTGAGCCGAACACCCTGTAGCGCGCTTTCCAGTGACCCCAAACCACCGCCATTTGCGATTTCAGTGGCGCTGACAGTGACGTTGGTTAGAATGAGGCCAGTTGAGGGCCTCAACCAACCTGTCTGCGTCCTACACACACTGGACCTACACCTGGACTTACGGTCTGTCGTGCATTTCGTATGACAGCAGTGGAGCTCTGATAACGCTCGCCCACATAGCACTGTTGTTGCCCAGCATGCTCTACAGAGCGTCTACGTGTTTCCTTGGCCTTCTCGATTACCATGTGTCTCTAGTGGAGCACATATAGGACATCATCGGTAGACAATTCCAGCGTCATCCACATACAGCATTAATCGTCCTGGTATTGATCGACGAAGTGCAACGGGCATGGAACCCCATCCCACAAACTGATATCCGACACCTGTACGACACAATACATGCACGTTTGCATGCTTACATTCAACATTCTGTCCGTTACACTAGTTATTAATGTACCAATATTTTACATTTGCAATGGCTTATCTCGCGCTTACATTCACCTGTGACCTTTCAATGTTAACCACTTAAATATCATACCTAGATGAACGTATTCCTGAAATTTCATTACTCTTCATTAATTCTTTTTTGATGTTTCGTTCTTTCTCCCGTCGCTGTATTTCGCTGAGGCATGCAAGCCACCCCACCAACGGCATGGTTTAAGGTTCATGGACAGCGGTGCTATAAATAGGTTTTTCGTTGTAAGCGAAATGATGAGGAAACAATATACATTTACGATGTTAAGTTCAAATGACACTGCATTTGTGGTGGGTTGATTTCCTACCCAACATGTTTAAATATATTCTACTCCCACCATGTATTCTATAAGCTTGAGTGTTAGAACACTGGCACTGCAGCTGTCGTTGCGAAAGATTCATTCCCTTCCCCTTCCTGTCCTGTTTCAGCAAATAATCCTTGCAGATAGAATTCCACTTGAGGGGTCTTGGATTGTATCCTCTTAAACAGCACTTCTCCTCTCATTTTCCTTTATAATAATTTACACACTTTTTTGATAGTTAAGTGCAATTCGTATCTTTCTCGTTACTCTCACGTAGCAGATTTGACCATCAGGTCATGGATTTGAACCAAGGATCAGTAATTTTGCAGGTCTTTAGCCAATAATATCATTTTTTTACTACTCCCTAATTTTCATGAGTTTTGCGCGTATCGCAGAACTTCAACCTATTGGTTCTCCAGTCTTCTAGCTGTAGTTTGAGGTTAGGTTCCACCAACTACACCCTTTTTTTCAATTTTGTTAACTTTATTTTCTTCTTTTTCACAAGTGTCACACATGTGTCTGTAGCCCTTTTTTCAAGATGTTTGAGATGCAGAGAGGGAAATAATTTTTTACATATATTCTAATGTTTCGTCAACTCATCACCATTCTTATTTACTGACAGTGAAACATAAAACTCTTCAAGTACGTGCAAATGTAAATGCACACAAAATTTAAAGGCGCACACACAAACACGTTTACAAATATTTTTAAATGGGAATATAGCTAGGACCACCTCTATTAACATCCCCTACATGATCTTTGTGTTTTGTTACATGGACATTTACACCATTCTTCCTGTGTTATAATGTAAACTGAAGGTGAAGAGGGGAGACAGGAAAGTACATGGAAGGAAGTCATGATGTCAACTGCATTTAGATTTTATGCCCAGTCAGCGGCGCCAAGTAAAAATGTGGGCCAGACCGCGATTCGACCCGGCATCTCGTGATTACTAGGCCATTGCCTTAATCACTGCACCACCCAGGCACAGAACATACTGCAACTGCACAAACTATTTTGGCACACACCTCGGCTGACCCACTAGCGCCAACTATGGACAGTACCCCTCCATGTCCTCCATGCTCGCTACTTGAGATTCTCGCAGGAGCTCGATCGTGATTGCGTATTCGCACTGTAGGTGGAGGATTTGTGGCCCATCGACGCGACTCAGTTATATGAATGCGTGGTGTGTATTCTTTTGGACATTACCGAAATGTTGCATCTGGACTAAGAGGAAGAAAGAAGTTAGAATAGGTATTTTTACTGTTGGAAGAATAACGTATTTCATAATTGTACACTCATGTTCATAAATTAATGATAATGCTGATACATGGTCAAACAACGCTCTGGTGGGCGGATTGCGTGTTTAAATCACCTCGGGGTATGACTATGCGGTGCATTTGATCTGCGGTCGTCGCACGGTGGCGCTGGCAGCAGTCCACATACGCTGAGGTGTGTTGATGCATGTCAGAGTACGGTGCAGCGAGTAAGTGTGCAGACGTTTTCAGACGTTCTAATGGTGACTGTGTGTTGAAAATGACTCAAAGAACACATACTGATGATGTTATGAGGGGTAGAATACTAGGGCGACTGGAGGCTGGTCAAACACAGCAGGTCGTAGCACGGGCCCTCCGTGTGGCACAAAGTGTGATCTCAAGATTATGGCAACGATTCCAGTACACAGGAAACGTGTCCAGGCGCTACACTAAGGGAGGTCCACAGTGTACAATACCACAAGAAGACCAATATCTCACCACCAGTGCCCGCAGACGGCTACGGAGTACTGCAGGTAGCCTTGCTCGGGACCATACCGCAGTCACTGGAACAGTTGTCTCCAGACACGGTCTACAGACGACTGAACAGACGTTGTTTATTCGCCCAGAGACCTGCAAGTTGCATTCCACTGACCCCTGGTCACAGGAGAGCCCGTAAAGCCTGGTGTCAAGAACACAGTAGATGGTCATTGGAACAGTGGTCCCAGGTTATGTTCACGGAAGAGACCAGGTATAGTCTAAACAGTGATTCTTGCCGGGTTTTCATCTGGCGTGAACCAGGAACCCGATACCAACTCCTTAATGTTCTTGGAAGGGACCTGTATCGAGGTCGTGGTTTGATGGTGTGGAACGGGATTATGATTGGTGCACGTACACCCCCCCCCCCCCCGTCCCCCATGTCCCTGACAGAGGAACTGTAACTGGTCAATTGCATCGGGTCGTCATTTTGCACCAGTATGTCCGCCTTTTCAGGGGTGCAGTGGGTCCCACCTTCCTCCTGATGGATGATAACGCACGGCCCCACCGAGCTGCCATCGTGGAGGAGTACATTGAAACAGAAGACATCAGGCGAATGCAGTGGCCTGCCTGTTCTCCAGGCATAAACCCCATCGAGCACGGGCCGGCCGAAGTGGCCGTGCGGTTAAAGGCGCTGCAGTCTGGAACCGCAAGACCGCTACGGTCGCAGGTTCGAATCCTGCCTCGGGCATGGATGTTTGTGATGTCCTTAGGTTAGTTAGGTTTAACTAGTTCTAAGTTCTAGGGGACTAATGACCTCAGCAGTTGAGTCCCATAGTGCTCAGAGCCATTTGAACCATTTGAACCATCGAGCACGTCTGGGTTGCTCTAGGTCGACGCATCGCTGCACGTCTTCAAACCCCTAGGACACTTCAGGAGCTCCGACAGGCACTGATGCAAGAATGGGAGGTTATACCCCAGCAGCTGCTCGACCACCTGATCCAGAGTATGCGAACGCGTTGTGCGGCCTGTGTACGTATGCATGGTGATCGTATCCCATATTGATGTCGGGGTACATGCACAGGAAACAGTGGCGTTTTGTAGCACATGTGTTTCGGACGGTTTTCTCAACTTATCACCAATACCGTGGACTTACACATCTGTGTCGTGTGTGTTCCCTATGTGCCCATGCTATTAGCTCCAGTTTTGTGTAGTGCCACGTTGTGTGGCACCACATTCTGCAATTATCCTTAATTTATGAGTATGAGTGTGGTTATAAATCAGTAAAACTCATCGTTGCAGGAGCTATACCATCTGCATAGGTCTTGGCTATATTCCCATTTACCCATTGGTAGCCAAATACACGGATTGGTTGTCGGCATCAGGGGTCATCATTAGAGATTAGATGGGAGCGTCATCTGTAGAGAGATTTGTCGAATTTCGTTTCTGCGTACTAGATAGCTAAAATCTCCAACTTTATGTATAAGTACAAGGCGTGCTGGAAAGTAGTGCCTCCGGACTTTTTAGGTGAAAACTTTTAAAGATTTTTAAATAAGACAAACGTTATTAACATTCTACGTCTTTGGGCTTCGTATCTACAACATACGAGAGTTGGAGTTTAAATAGTGGCAACTATTTATTCACAACTGATAAAAAAGAGTTACATGTTTGCACCTGTTACTGTCCTTCAAAGTAGTCACCAGCGTTGTATAGAACCCGTTGCCAGGCTCTGCTAACGGTATACTACGCCTTCCATATCGCTGGCAACGGGTTCTACGCGACACTGGTGACTACTCTGAAGGACAGTAACAGGTGAAACATGTAACTCTTTTGTATCGGTTGTGAATAAATAGGTGCCACTATTTAACTTCCAACCCCCGTATATATCTCAACATGGTCACCCTCGGGACGTACACATTTCTCCCAACGAGTGACCAATTTGTTGACAGCGTCATTGTAGAAGGTTTGACTCAGTTGTCAGAGCCACATCACCTCTGCTTTCACCGCTTCATCACTATCAATGCGAAGTCCCACAACGTGTTTTTTAAGTCTGAGAAAGAGATGAAAATCGAAGGGTACCAAATCGGGTCTGTGTGAATGTTGATCGATGACAGTGAAACCAAGGCGGGTGGTTCAGATGTCGCAGCGCTCGTGTATGGTCTATCAATGTCATGCTGAAGGAGAGGGTGCTCCATGGGAGGACGACCTCTTCGAACTCGAAACTCGATTACACCACCATGTTTCTCATGCACCGACATACCTACGTTACATACCGCTACGCTACAATTTGGAGCCTGCAAGCCCCAGAAGGCTGCAAATATGTGCAAAAGAAGAATAAAGATGTAGAATTTTAAAAACAGCGTGCGTTTTATTTAAAAAGCTTTAAGTGCACATAAAAAATTCGGAGGCATTACTTTTCAGCAAGCCCTCGTAGTTCCGTTTGGACGAGTGTCAGCGCCTTTGAAGTCTGAGCAACAGGTTATGTTACGCCTTCGATCTTCTTTCGGGACAAGACCACCGACAGACATCGACTGATACGTAGATTGTCATGATTAATGGCCAATTGAATGTAGCTCATGGAAACATGTAGTGGCTGCAAGCCGTTACTTTAGTTTGTTGTAGGCACATAGTTGCCACTATTTAAGTTCCAACTGTTGTATATATCTCAACATGGTCACCCCGGTGACGTACACATTTCTCCCAAGGAGAGACCAGTTTTTTGGCACCGTCACATGTCATGTTCCACTCAAGCTATATCTCCTTCATTAGTAAAACAGGAAGAAAGATTAGCATTTAATTTTCCATCGACAACGAGTAGCAGAACACGAACGCTATGTACGATTACAACAACATAATAAATCAGCGATAGCGCAACACCACCGTGACTGTGGACAACCTATCAGGTTCCAGGAAGCCAGAGTACTGGCGAAAGAATCGTAGATGCGAGAACGCAAAATACGGGAGGCGATCGAAATTATTAAGCAGTCTGACAACATCAACAGAGAAGATGGCTACAAACTCCCGGCGTCCTGGCTGCCGGCCATCCCAGTCCAACGGGCCGCGAGCGGTCGCGGGGCAGAAGCTACACGGGACACGGTGATGGACGTATGTGCACAAAAAGCTGTAGAGCAACTGACAGTCCACTTCCGCGCACACCAGGAGGAAAACTTGCACACCAGAAGCCGAACGCTGATTGGGGGACAGCTACCAATCGTTGACGACTTGGACATCCACGAATAGCCTTTTTCCTTCTATCTTCCCTTACGCCATGACTCGCCAATCATATTTGAGGGCCAATTAAAATTTTTAAAATTGTGACGGCAGACATTGATAGTCTGTAATAAATAGAAGCACCTATCCTCATGCAAAACCAGTCGTGCCCTGAGGAAGGCTGTTGCAATTCGGCCGAAACGTCGGTTTAATTTATTATTGTTGTTAGTTTTTAGCAATGACGCGGCATAATACCCAGAAGAATTTTAACCAAAGCCAAAATGAGTTTATTTTATAAATCAGAGTAGTCCCACACTCAGAAAAAGAGGGTAGGGAAGCAGATACCGGTCTCTTGTATCACCTAGGCAAAGTTCTAGTCGCACTGGTTTGCCATTGCCCTTCTCCAACCTGTTATGAAGTGTCAAGTGTGTATCTGTGTCCTGTGGATTACTGACATGAATGTCTGTACAGCGTGGTGTTGGGTCTGTGTCGTTAAGACTGATGGCACATAACCTGTTCCTTTCGAATAGCACCAAGCGATTTCATGGTCGGATCACCGTCAACAGTGACCCATATCCTCATTCCATGAGACACTGCGGAGGGGTTTAGAACGTAATTCAGGACATTAGTGCAAGGACTGCTGATCAGGAACTTTACACCACAACCACTTCTCCCCTGTCCGCTACTGAGGTGGGTTACTTGTACTTTGTCCAAATCTGTTGCATGGTAAATAACTAATCTGTGGTACTTCCTATTCACCAAGGGTAACTTGAAACCCAAGCCTTCGACACGATATGCACATAGTATATCACTGTACAAAACATGTCTATTAGGAGCGAGAAAATGTTTCCGTTCGAAGGCCGTAGATTTGAAAATCGGTATGCCAACAAGGCAAAATCGCCGTAAGTATTGAGGCAATTATCCCACCGACGCACCAGGTTGAAGATATCTGATTTGTAAAACGCCGTATCCTGCTGCGTAAAGAAGTCCGCAACGGCCTGCTACTGATCCTGGTACGACGGAAATCGTCGACCCTCGAAGGCCAGGCCTTTTTTGAGGGACCATAGGCGCGATAATCGCATGAGGAGAGATAAGGACTATAGGGCGGCTGCTCGAGTGCCGCCCACTTGAGTCAGTGTAACTTCTGTGTTACGACATTTGCGGTATGCGGACACGGATTATCATGAAGAAGCAACGCCCCTTATCGCAGTTTTCCCGAGCGTCTCATCTTCATTGCTGCCCCACACACATTTTTTATTCTCCCATGGATGTCTACCAGTGTTTATCCTTCGTTAGCCAAGAAAAGAACCAGCGGAAGAGTGACCGTCGGAACACAAAAAATGTCAATATGTGCCCGTTTATTTAAAAGACTCTGACTGAAAAATGCGGTACCAGATGCCTTAATATACGTTCCTCAGAAAAAAAAGAAAAAAAAAAAACGTCCTGAAAGCCGACCTCCGTGTTATCCTCGGCCCTTAGTGGTCGCCGGGTGTGGATACCTTCGAGGGGGGCGGGGGGGGGGGGGGGGGGAGGAGCGGTGATGTGGTCAGCACACCACTCTCCCGGTCGTTGTCAGTTTCTCAATCGAGTAGCCCATAAGGGCTCACTTTACTACGCTTGCCAGCAACACTCGGCAGACTCGGACGGTCACCCATCCAAGTGCTAACCAAACACGGCAGCGCTTAACATAGATGATATGGCGGGAACCGGTGTTTCCACTGTGGCAAGGCTGTTGGCAGAATTTCATCAGCAACTTCAGAAACTTCCCCAAAAACATTTGCATGCGATCATATTAGCGATGTATTTTAACATGCAAGCTCCCCTAAGTGTAATTCGCTCATACCCACTAGTCAATTGCTGTAAGTCACGTATATCAATCCACTCCAATTTGCACTTCGTCACTCACTCATTGGGCCCCACTCATTGTCATTTGCGTCTCTGTCATTGTCTCCTATATCGTAGCCACAGTCCCCATCGTTCTGTGCTACTACTTCAGCCTCCTCTCATCTTGCTCTCTCGTACTGCTAATATCTTGTTCCTTCCTTCCTACTGCTGCTGTCCCTTCTCACTGTTATTACCTTTCTCGTTATCGTCGTCATTGCCATATACTCTGTCTCTGATTATCACTGGCACTCATACACTTCCACTTTCTCCTTTTCTTACTTTAACCCCCCTCCCACCCCCATCAGGTACTGTGTACTACATTCCGATGTTCATTACTTTTAGGTCTTTTTGCCACTGCCACTGTCTTCTTCTGTCTCAGCATAAAAGAGCGCGAATATGTTCGCACGCCAAAAGTTTTGGGAATATTTTTAGAAGTGCTTAGGAAAGTAGAATGTGGCAGCTGATACAAACTTTTCAGTTACAGTCTTTTAAACGAACAGGAATATAGCCACTTTTTTTTTCTAGGACAGGACCATTTCTCCTCTGGTCCCTTTCTTTTCATTTCTGAAGGACTAGTAACTCATAAGAAAAAAGGTATTGGTAAAAAAATTTAGATAATTTACTTAAGGAAAATTTAAACAACACAAAACCAATTACTCTATTTGCCCAAGCGGGAGGAAATGTAATATTAATATTTTAAACCTCTGCTCTAAGACAGCGACACAAAGACAGTCCTTCTGTTGGTTATACGAGTATAAATGGTCCCTAGCCCAAGAGCTATGTAATACAGTTGACATTACCTTTTTATCACCAATAAAACCCGAGGTATGAGGACCGAAAAATCCAGTTTTTACGAACCTCATTTTTGAATATTAGCATCTCATTAATAAGGCATGCGCAGAAACATTAATTAGGAGAAGACGGGTCTCAGAATAAGAAAATTCTAGTAATTTAACAGTAATTTAAACAGGAAATGTGAATCAATGGATTAAAAGGTCACATGAGCTACATTGCCATTTCAAGAGTCCGGAGCTATGGGGAAGTTACATACTTGTAATATATTTAGTCAGAATCGCTTCCTGTTACTGACGTTACTGACGGTGGCCTGAGGATACTACTTACTTTTCCAGACCATGAGAACTTGTCACCACATAGTGCGTGAACTCAGTAGCTTAGGAAGGGGCGGGGTGGAGAGAATCCTAATAGCCCCCGGGCTCTGAAACTTCGATAGCTGAGGTCTTGGAACGAATTTTTATTCCAGCCCGCAATATCTTAAAAAATGGCTCTGAGAACTGTGGGACTTATTTTCTGAGGTCATCAGTCCCCTAGAACTTAGAACAACTTAAGCCTAACTAACCTAAGGACATCACACACATCCATGCCGGAGGCAGGATTCGAACCTGTGACCGTAGCGGTAGCGCGGATCCAGACTGAAGCAATTTGTCAGACTTGTGCTAGTGGCGACAGGAGGCTTTTTGTGATGACTGACGTTTTATGCTATATCGGACAGATGGCCCTTACATCGTCGGAAAGATCCATGCCAGAAAAGCGAGTGTTATGATCTGGTGAATGTTTCGTTGCATTCCCTTGGTCTTCTCGTCATTGTGGAAGCACAATGGATCACCACAAGTATGCCTCTATCTCTTGGGACTATGCCCACCCCTTCATGCAATTTGTGTTTCCTTGGCACAGTAGGACAATGCAAGGTGTCCCACAGCTAACAATGTACGTGTGTGGTTCGATGAGCGCCAGGATGAGTTTGCCGTATTAACGTGGCCACGAAATTCCTCGAATTTATCTCAGCGGTCCGTGCTGAAAGAGGGTGTTATTCAGGCTTCTGCTTTGCTTTGACGATGTAGTCGTCGACGGAACATTAAACCCTGATTTTATTCCATTTCTTTTCGAAGACCCTTGGGCTCCAGCTTTGTTCACAAGATTTTCCTCAATCACTTTCATCGCAAATCACCAGTTGCGAATCTCGACTTCCAGTGAGTATGTCCTGGTAATGGAATATCTTTTACTTGTATTTTTATACACATACAGTTGTCATTTATGTTTTATTCACAGTTACGACCTTTCATTACGTCATTATGTTTCCAATATTGAAACACCAGTGGGAGTAATCACTTCCCCTCTCTTGAATCCATGAAAACCTACTCACCTCGACATATTCTGCTGAAATATTTGTCAGAATTGTACTGTAACCTGCAAGTTTGATTAAACTACACTGAAATAAGTGGGCAATTAGAGTTCAAGTTTTAACACGAGAATCTGTAGGAATAAAAGAGTTGAAAACCATCGTCAGGTTAGTGTCGAGTGGTCACCGTAGAATGAAAGTAAAATAGTCTATCTAAGACTTGGTGACACAGCAAAAAATGTAAATAAGTAAATATGTTTGCGTATATTGTAGTGTCGTACTTTGATGAAAATTAATTCTTCTATAAATTTAAACGTTTGATTTAGACCTTAAGCAGTAGTCATCTATGTAGTAGTTTTCCGCCCAACCGATCGACTAGAGGGAATGTTGTTTGTGAGAAAGTCAAGAGCACGTGTTCCCATCCTTTCACATTGTCATATGAAGTTATTGGCCGTAATTCATAGTTACGTTAGAGTATTTGATATGCCGAATCAAGTGACGCAAGTAAATGGCTATGAGCCTTTGTCAGACGTCGACACCATAAGGAAGTCATTTGTTCTACGAAAAAGGTGAGCTCAGGTCGACCACGTAGTGATAACCGCATAAAAAATACTACACGCCAATTTAGTCATCGCCATGTAAAATGAGCTTACGCCCCTCGCAGTGAACAGTCATAATGCACGCAACTAACGCGTCCAATAAAGAATTACATGGTGAAGACAGCAATGGGCTGTTTCAAGTTTCATAACGACTTTTTAACCCTCTAAGATCTCTGGAAGTCGACATATGTGAATTCCCGTTCAGTTTTGAGCTTATTGCGTAAAAGTACCAGTATCAGGTTCTCTGTGAAAAGAATAGAAAGCTAAAATCCCTGCGAGATCTACAAGAGTGCGTACAATTCGAATGATTCATAGGGCTTCTTCTTAGCACAAAAATCTGTATCAGAGTATTAATTATCTCATGCAGTCACTCGTAGCACGACATACATTTTGAGCACTTCCGGCAACGCTGCAGGAAGCTCTGAGGGAGAGCAGTTAGCTGCAACAGGTGTATGTTGCACGGATCGATGCAGCGCCAGACAGAATCAGCTCGCCGTGTGGGCTGTCACTGTGTGTGAGTCTAGGAGGGGGGTGAGGTAGGCAGCGGTAGCCTCTTCCGAGGTAAAGCGTTGTAAATAGTCTACGGAGTTTTACTTTCTTTCTGGTGTCTTTATTTCTATGACAACACTGACAATCGGTTTCGAAGAGCTACATGGAAGGTGTTCTCAAATAACTGCTATTATTCTTAAATACTGTTGAAGGGCTCGGCAATCAGGCACTGATGTTTTGAATGACCGTGTGTTGCTTCATCGTCAGTATTATCCGATCATGACGGTTTGAGTACTTAAAGTGGAAGAGAGATGAAAATAAAAACGTTGCTTACTCATAATGGCAGTTGTTTGCACACATCACCTTGTCCTAAAAATATGTGGCTAGTTGCAGATTCTAAGAATAATCATCAGTTTAATAACTGCCCTTTCTCGACTTGCCGAGCAGGACCGTGCTCTTGAGTGTTGGTGATGTGATGGTGACTCTATTGAAATAGTGATATGAGTAACATCGTCAAAGACTGTGATATTAATTACTCTGTGAAAGGTATTCCTTCCAAGATTAAAAAGAACGCGTATATTAATAAATAGAACCATAAGAAAAATAGTGGCTTTCTGTTGCCAGAGCGATATCTCATTGTCTTGGTTCAGGTTGGATAAGCTATAGTCTATGTAGATGTAACCGTTCGTCGACGTTACAACTATGCAGATATAGCGAACCACAGGTATGATAAAGAGTGTATCGAGGTATTTTCATATGTATAATCTGAGTGATTGACTCAATTTTCTTTACGGAAGCAGGTGACATTATTTACGAGACTGACGTTCTCATTAGCGTGAATATAACATTAGACATGAGGATGACATGCTTAAATTCAAATTTACATTCATTTCCGTGTAGGTTCAACCCGGTACTGTTATGAGACAAATAAAAGTTACTGATTAAAATTATACTTCTCCGTATTTACTTCCGGAACACGTTTCCGGCGGTGTCCCTCTTAAAAAGCATTTTGGGTTCATTGACGTTGTATGTTTTGCCGGCGGCCGCTGAAAAATTGAACAGCATCGACTGTGATAATAATTGTAGCACTGGACGAAAAAACACTTGAGACATTCACACTGACACTGTATTCTAGCAGCACTAGAGGCACCTCTTGAGGAGGCCGAGTGGATGCTACAGCACATATAAATATCATGTTACTTTATTAGAACTTCAATGAGATAGAATACTTAACTTGCAATCTATCCATGTCCACAAGAACGTCAGTTATAAATTTGTTCCTGTAGCTGTACTCTGCACATTTTCATTTGTCACAATAGAGAACGACAGTCTCATGTCGGTGTATGAATGCAACTGACTATAAACTTCTTTACAATTCTGATGTCTGATACAACTAGCGCCGCTGGATGTGACTAAGATGGTTCTGTCGTTGTAAGTAGTGATGGCAGACTGGGGTGAACGGCAATGTGCTATGACGCTCCCAGCAGCGGCGGCGTGCAGAACATTTTGAGCGTGTGTCTACGCCGACGTCTCTCATTCGTTACTGGATCAGACATTGACTGTCCTTGCATGGGGTTCCTGCGTGAGGTACAAACCGTGGCATGGGACCTCCTTCGAACGACACCACAAGCAGCTGCTTGTCGACTAGCTTCAAAGAAGCGAGCAGCCAATTTAAAATGCATTACCTTCCACAATTAGTTTCTCAGTATTCTACCTTTTGCTTAAGAAATACAGCGCCACTAGTCCTTTGAAACTTACATTTCCTCTTTGTGAAATGTTTGCCAGTAAGTTGTCAGAAATGTTTCATTCAAATTACAGTTCAGTTAACGAGTTTGTTTGCATGGCCATCCTCCGCAGCAAGCACAGAAATATGTTTTCTTACTTATATATATAAATGGGAAACACCTTCTCACGCTGCACTGTATTTTACTTCTCCCAGACGTGTTCCGCCTTTTTTCTTTTTGAGGAATCATCAGGGGGATCTAGAATGACACAGTTTTGTTTTGACTTGTGTAATTTGCAGATTTTAAAACAGTTCACGTGCCTTTTTTATCAAAATAAATGATTACTCACAGTTCTTCCCGGTTTTAGTTGTCATCTTCTTTTCCTCTAATCTTGTCACATGATGGAGGTCACACGACAGCTCTAATTATGAAACATAAGCATGTTTTTATGATCCAAACTTTTTTCTTTCTACTTTTCATCTTGTTTGGTCTTCTTGTGACGTACTATCAGTCTTCTGTCATTAGTCCTAGATATTTGATCGAAAACTGTGATTTCAAGGCGTAACTACTTTGAGTTCGCTATGTGTCTCATCGTGTTCGGTTTATTTACGTACAAGTTGTCAACCTCACGAAGTAAATGCAGAAAACTAACGTCTGTTCACATATATATAATTCGTGGGTTGGAACATCAAAAGTGGCAACTATTTATTTACAGCTCGTACAAAATAGATACGTGTTTCAAAGTTTTACTGACCTTCAGAGTAGTTACCAGCATTGTGTATAATCCGTTACCAGCGATATGGAAGTCATAGGATACTCTCAGCAGTGCCGTGCCAGTTGTGATGACAGTTCGAGCGGCGCGGTCTATTGCCCGACGAATTTGTAGCAGTTCTCAAGTGAATGCCGTGAAGTGTCTTTTTCAGTTTAGAAATCGAGTATAAGTCAGGGGAGTGCAGTAGGTGGTATAGCACTTAGCAGCCTCATCAGTCGAACAAATCAGTAACAGCTTGCACTGTATGTGCTTGAGCATTGTCCTGCAAAATGATGGTCAGGTCCTGCAGAAAGTGTCATAACTTCTGTCTCGACGCTGTTCATTGTTAGAGCAACCTACGACCAGCTTAGAGACAGAAATGATGACACTTTCTGCAGGACCTGACCATCATTTTGCAGGACAATGCTCAACCATGTACAGTGCAAGTTGTTACTGATTTGTTTGACTGATGGGGTTGCTAAGTGTTATACCACCTATTGCACTCCCCTGACTTAAGCACTCGTAAGTTCAACTCGATTTCTAAACTGAAGGAAACACTTCACTGCATTCGTTTCAGAACTACCACAAATTCGCCGGGCAATAGACCGCGCCGCTCGAACTGTCAACACAACTGGCAATGCTAAGAGTATCCTACGACTTCCACATAGTTGCCAACAGGTTATACACAATGCTGGTGACTTCTCTGTTGTTGTGTTACTCTATTATTTTGTCTATTAGCGTAAACAATGAGTTGTTTGTCGTGCGTCCTTCATCATTCAACAGGATTTTCTTTTCTGTTTTGGTTTCCTGTGTGTTATTTCCCTGCAGGTGTAGGATATGGTTTTTATTGTTGATTCTAATTACATTCGTGTCTCCTTCTCTAGTGGTTGATTTGTGATTGTGTTCTCTTAGGTGTTCTGCAAATGTGGAGTGGTTTGACCCATGCTTCCAGGCTCTCAAGTAGTCTGTGCATCGGACATCGATTATTCTTCCTGTTTGCTACTATTTTTGTGAAAATGATGTGCTCAGTGTGGTTTACAAAAATGTTTGCTAAGGCTCCTGGCACTGCGGACCCCATTGGTAATCTTGTAAATAAAATTCATTGTTGAACTGGAAGAAATTTTGTGCTGTTATGAGCTTCATTAATGTATTTCATTAATCTAGTAGTTGGAGAGTTCATTATGTGTTTTCAGGTTCTTATCTATGATTTCCTTCGATTCTGGTACTGGTATGTTGGAAAACATGTTTTCTACATCAAATAAAATGCGTGTTCCTGTCTCTGGGATTTTTATACCTTTTATTTTTTATATTAGCTGTGTAGTGTTTTTAATGGTTCTGTGTTTTGTACTTTGAAATTTTCAGATAGTAATTTTAACACGTATCCTGCATGCTTGTAATTTTCTGAAAACCAGTATTGGTATTTCAGAAAATCTCCCATTTACAAGCTTACGTGATACATGTTAAAATTACTGCATGAAAATAAAATACAGTGCAGCAGGAGAAAGCGTGTTTTACTTACAAAACAAAAATTGCAGTTCAGTTCTGTAGCTGATTCAATACTACTTATCGCTCTATGAAATAATTCGAGACTCTGATAATAACAACACTGATAAGGTCGGTACTGTAAAAATCTGGCGGAACAGTGTCAAAAATAGTGTACATGTTCATATACATATACAGAAATATAACATGTGCTTCAAATTAAACGCAACTTTAGTACTGTATTAGAGAAAAATTTACTTTTCATTGCTCATAGACTACATACGTTATTTGGTTGCTTATGACCCAAGTGCAGGAGCTATTAGAGAATGATCTTACTTTTAGCTGCGGCAGACTGCACTACATTACAGCAGAACAAAATAAATGTTTAAATTTAATACTCATCATCTGTTCATTAATGTGAAACACTGAGTGATGTTACTTCTTGACTAATTAACTCTGCAGAGATTAAATTTTATGCTTATTTACTTCGCAACATGAACTAAAATTATCTCGCCATTGGTCTTTAACTTGCAACTATAAGGTATGCTTAAAAGGAGTAGTTGTTTAGTGAGAGGTCTGGAACAGTCAGCATTAATTTTCTTGTCCGGCATGTTAAACACAGACGACATCACACAGAGCGTCCGCATCTTCAGGGAATGAACTGAGTGAACTGGTACTGAAATACTATTCAAAACAGTCTGTATTCATACTTGTAGTTGTCGCCTCGCTCTCTGATTCTCGCCTCTGTGAAACATGGCCAAATTTCTCTCTGTGAAACATGGCCAAATTTCTAGCAGGAAAAATCCTGATGGTGAAAATAGATGACTTGATCAATTTAAAAATCCATGTTGTCGAACGAAGAATATTTTTTTAGTGTGAAACCGAAAGTAAATCCCAGTGCTTCTGGGGAAACAAAAAAGAAATTTGAATCAACCGATTGTTCCAAAGATATAACAGTGAGAAATGGCAGAATATCGTACAAATTATCAGATTTTTATAGTAAACATAATGGTATGAAAAAATACAAATTCACGTTGTTAAGTTCAAATGACACAGCAATTCTGCTGAGTTGATGTCCTTCCCCATTCTGTTTTGACATTTTTTACTTCCATAGTGTATTTATGAGCTGTATTGCTAGAACACTGGCACTGAAAATGTTGTTGTGCAAGATTCATTTCCTTACCCTTCCTGCTCTGTTTGAGTAACCAACACTTGCGCAAGCAATTCCACTTGAGGGTCTTCGATTTGGTGCTCTTAAACAGAAATTTTTCTCAAATATTCCTTATACATAATTCGCACAGTTTTTTGATATTTCTGCGCAATTCATATATTTCACATGCCTTTCATTTAGGAAATTTAAATTTTAGGAGCGGTACCTTTGTATGACTTTTACCTATATTATCATATTTCTTGTACTACTAGTTAATTTTAAGGAGAATGTAGTGGATTTTGGTCCAAAAAATTGATTTTTCAGAAATCTTATTTCCTTGATCTACACAGTTTAATCTATGTGGTGTTTGAATTTTTACGTGACAGCAGCGTTAAAAATGCCTTTAAATTGTTAAAATGATTAACTCTGCACTGGTGGAGACTCTCACCTTTTCCTACATTTGAAAAACTGGTTGCTTTAGCGGAATTTTTGTCAGTGTGGAGGCTATTTTCTTTCGATATCTTTAGCTGACACCTATATCTCTGGCCGACATCTCTATCTTTGCCTGAAAACTTTCTTGTATGTGGTTTATTTACATTTTGACAATATGACACATATTAGTATATGAAAGGTTGAATTCGTAAACCTTTACGTGGAAGTCAAGATCTACGCATAATGGGTGGTGGGAAAACTGTGTTGAAGAAACGGAGGTTTCGAGGAAATTGGTTTACCAACAAAAAAGAGGAAACTGCTCGAAATTAAGAACAGAAGCTCTCAGCTTCAGCATCGAAACTTGGGACAGGAGAATTGTGCAGATGCGTGAATCAGGTTGATATGGATTCCACTGGATTCAGACTCATTGATTCAGAGCTTCTCTTCCAGTTTTAGATGTAGAAATGAAGTCTAAATACTGCCACCAGTGTGCAAAAAGAAAAATGTCCAACAATGAGGACAGTGAGAAACTGTGGCAAGAAAAGCATGCAGTAGCATACTCTAAAAATTATAATGGCTCAAGTGGAGCATGGAGGCTGCTGCAGTTGTGCGGATGTTCTCCAGATCTGAGGACCAGTAAGGTGTTAGATACACTAAATACCTTCGTGATGGGGACTCCTCTTCGTTCAAAGCTGTAACAAATAAAAATCCGTGCAATACAGCAATAGAAAAGTTGGAATATGTTGGCCACATCCAAAAGAGGCTTGGTGGTAGGCTTCGTCGCTTGCTGAAAGAAAAGAAAGGTGAAGCACTTGAGATTGGAAAACCACAAGGAGGAAAAGGCAGGCTTGCTATGAAAGAAATTAATTTTCATCAGTTACTTTATGGGAGAGCTGTCACGAAAAGCACATATAATTTAGAGGTATTGGGGGGTGCTGTGTGGGCAATTTTTTTCCACAAACTATCCACTGACCAAACGCCAATGCACAATCTGTGTCCGAAAGATGACTGGTGTAAGTTCAGTAACAGAAATGAGACGCATTCAATAAACACTCCTTACCAGAACCTGTTATAAATGCAATTAAGCCAACATTCTGTTTCTTGCAAACCCTGGTTGATTGAGGAAGTGTCTTCACGGAAAGACACAAAATGCAAATGAAAGCCTCAGTAATTTAATATGGATTAGATGCTCACAAAAGACATTATGTGGACTTGAAGAACTCCAAATAAATGTCTATGATGCAGTTTTATGTTACAATCACCGAAGTAATGGCCGAACTGAAGTGTTGAGGAGAGTTGGTAGCGTGTTTACCACAAAAGTATTTTACACCATCGACGAGAGCAGGGTCAAGAAAGCTAACAGACCAGTGTCAAATACAGGCCAAGCAGATTCGAAGAGGAGAGAAGAGAAACCTGCAGGATAAGGAGTATCATTATGGAGGATTTTAAAATTGAGGTAAGCTTATTACATATAGAAGTGTTAGAAGAAAATCTTTGAACCTCATTTCCTCTGTTTTAAAATATTTTTCTTTATTAGAAGCCTTTTCTCACAAAGTATATGCGCGAGTGCTATGGAATTTTCAGGAACTGTTTGCAACGTGTTCCTATATGTAGAAAATAGTTAATTTTTGATGTGCAAAATTAAAAACACTGTTAATGATTCGGTTTGTACCATAAATTAATAACTGTAGTTCAGTGGTCTTATAACCTTCTCAGGACACTACAATAAAATTTTCAGATTCATTACATGATTAGAATTTGAGGAATGGCTTTTTATAAAAAAGTCAATAAAAAATTTAAAAAAATAGTGTGTGAAATCTTATGGGACTTAACTGCTAACCTAAATTTTCCTAAATGTGCTCTGACGTAGATTGTCCACCCATGCCCGACGGAGGACTCGAACCTCCGCCGTGACCTGCCGCACAGTCCATGACTGCAGCACCTGAGACCGTTTGGCTAATCACGCTGGACCAATTAAAAAAAATTCAAATTCAAATTTCAGGCAAAATATTAATCCTGCATTTTTATTACATTTTTCTGTTAAAACACAGCTCTTTTGCTTTACACATGCAAAATTTTAGATTTGTGCATTGATAAATATGGCTATAATGATTTTTTAAATAAATGTTTTCATTTTCCGTTAGATCCCCCCCTTAATGAGCTTTTGCAATAATCGCAGTACTTCTACCTGGTAGTCTTCCAGTCTTCTAGTTTAGGTTTGAGGTTGGATTCCATCAATTAAACTTTTTTCACTTTCTGAATTTTATTTCCTTATTTTTCACAAGCCCAACACATGTGTTTGTAGTGCTTATTTCATGATGTTTTAGATGCAGAGGAGGAACTACATTTTTCACATGCATTCCAGCGTTTCGTCCCCTCACCATCTGTTTTACATACTGCTAGAGAAACATCTATCTTCTTTCACACATAGTCACAAGCACAAATATGCAAATGCATATTGCTACGGGGCGGGGTCGGCGTCTGCGTTTTTGTTAACGCTATCATTCAGTTCACCTACCTCGATAGGATTCTTGCCGATGTCCCATCACTCTGTGGTAGCAGATATGTATTAGGCAGTGTAATGCGGCGTTGATGAAACCACCACCTAATACCTATAGCACAGAGGCCGTGTAACTCTAGTTCAAAGTCAGTTCCTGGAAGTTCGCGTTCGGGATCTTCGGCCTACTAGCAGAAAAGCGTTTAAAATGAGATTACCGCTGCTTTTTATTCATATTTAAACACATGAAATGGCTATCAAGTCCGCATTTACTATGGTAAAACATTATCATTCAAGTAAGTCAGACCCGTCTAATTTTTACGTTCTACCAGTCACAGTACCACAACTATTCGCGAATTAAAGATTCGGTCGTTCCAGTGGTCTTCTTCGTAAGAAGTGCTCGCTCAAAAATATTCCGTACAGAGCCACACGGAGTTGTTACTACGACCAGAAAGTTCACACGCTCATATCTCTCAAACTATTTAATTTAGAAACACCAAACTTTCATTAAAATGTTCGTAACGCCAGCTGCTTCTGTCACGATATGTTCGAACCGAAATTAGCTCACTATTTCCTCATCTTACAGTATATTTTTAAGGAGCGATCTAACATCGTGTTATCCGTTGACCGACTAGCAAGTGACTCCCATCGAGGTACTCTCCTATATGCCCACCCCTCTTTTCTGACGTGAACAACTTAATTCTGACTGGCTGTTGATCTAAACGACCAATCAGAACGTTCTTTCCAGATCATTCTCACGGCTAATCTTGCCTTATCCAATCACTAATTTGATAGTAATTAATGTCAGCAGAACTTCAATTTCTTGTATTTTTGAATCAAAATAAGCGAAGTGAGAAATATTCTTCAACTTGATAAATAAACTTATTCCGCCTCTAACTTCCATTCTGGCTACTTTTATATAAAAGCAAGAACACACCGACATACGTCACCTGAATCGTGGTTGCAACATAACTTTCCCACGGTTAATTTGTACAAGGTTTTACGTAAAATGAAATATTACATTTTTAACGTATATCCCACATACATTCTCTCGATCATTCTCACGCACGCACACGGCAAAGTATAATACGGCTCTGCGGTCGGCAAAGCCTATATAAGACAACAAGTGTTTGCCGCAGTTGTTAGATCGGTTACTGCTGCTACAATGTCAGGTTATCAAGATTTAAGGGAGTTTGAACGTGATGTTACAGTTGGTGCACGAGCGATGGAACACAGCATCCCCGAGGCAGCGATGAAGTGGGGATTTTCCCGTACGACCATTTCACGAGTGAAAGTGTTTATTGGTGTCACGGACTGCTGTGTCGATCTGGAAAAGGACTTCTGCGTTTCTGTAAGATGATACATCACGACTGAGACGAAGAAAGAAATCGTAATAGTATTTTTAGTGTTTTAAGTTTAGCGGTTTTCGTAACTAGAGTTATTAAGTAGTAAAACTAATCGTTGCAGGAGTTATGGCATCTGCTCTGGCAGCCTAAGGCATGAATTTATTATCGGCAGGAGGGCTCATAATCAGACATTAGAGCGAAGCAGCATACGTAGGGAGATTTTTGGGATTTCATTTCAACATACAAGATACCTAAAACCTCCAGCTCACCTCTTCTATCACTGCTTCATCAGTATCTAAGTGAAGCAGATGAATACCGCATGAGGTCAAGTCGGGACGGAGAGGAGGATGATCGATGATAGTGAACCCAAGGCATCGGATGCTTGCAAAAATGGTTCAAATGGCTCTGAGCACTATGGGACTTAACATCTGAAGTCATCAGTCCCATAGAACTTAGAACTACCTAAACCTAACTAACCTAAGGACATCACACACATCCATGCCCGAGACAGGATTCGAACCTGCGACCGTAGCAGTCGCGCGGTTCCGGACTGAAGCGCCTAGAACCGCTCGGGCACTACGGCCGGCGGATGCTTGCAGATGTCGCATAACTCGTTTGCGGTCTGCTATTGTAATGCTGTCGGAGAGGTTGCTCCATGTGTTGATCAACCCTTCAAATTCGAAACTCGATTACAGCACACTGTTTTCTCACGCACCGACGTAGTTCCGTTACACACCACCATGTTACGTGCTACAATTACGAACCCACTAGCGGCAGAGGGCTACAAATATGTACAAATGGAGAATAAAGGTCCAGGATTTTAATAAAGTTAGTTTTACTTGAAAAGCTTTAAGAGTTCTCTCACAAAAATTCGGAGGCATTACTATTCAGCACGATCTCGTAGTTCCTTGTGCAAGTTTCAGCGCCTTTGAAATGTTAGTAACAGGTTATGTTAATCCTCGTGTTCATTTGGGACAAGACCAATCACGGCCATAGCGTTGTGCATGGGTTGTCATGACGGGTTTAGCTGATAGAAACATGGGGTCGCATGAAGACGTTCGTTTAGTCTGTTGTAGGTGCTATCGCATACTTTTACACAATCTAATTGTAACACCTTCATTAGTGAAAAAGGAATGAAGATTAGCATTAAATGTCCCATCAACAACGGTATGATTAGAGGTCTAGCACAAGTTGGGATTGTTTTAAGGACAGGGATGAAATTTGGCCGTCCCCTTTTAAAGGAAACATCACAGAATTTGCCTGGTGCGATTCAGGGAAATCACGGAAAATCGAAAACTGGATGGTCGGACGACGATTTTCCTTCATTTGTAGCTAAATTAAAATGTCTAACAGGTGGATAATTGTAGCTACATGTGGAAAAATTTCATTTAATAATGTCTTTTACACATAGGAGCTTGAATTTCTCACATTTACTTGGGTAGTGACAGCTTTTGATGGCTTGTGTATGTACTGGTGGGCTGGATACCATCTTTAATACCCCCTTACTTTCAAAAAATGGTTCAAATTGCTCTGAGCACTATGGGACTTAACATCTTAGGTCATCAGTCCCCTAGAACTTAGAACTAGTTAAACCTAACTAACCTGAGGACGTCACACACATCCATGCCCGAGGCAGGATTCGAACCTGCGACCGTAGCAGTCCCGCGGTTCCGGACTGCAGCGACTAGAACCGCACGGCCACCGCGGCCGACCCCGTACTTTACTTCTGTATGGAAGAATTAGATCTTGCACACGCTACAACATAGCCCAGTTGCTGTGGTAACGTTATGTGTAAATAGTTTACACATGAATCGTTAAAATACCGCTGAAACAAAACTAGTGCACTCTCGGTGCCCAAAGGGGAGTCGCTAATGGTTGTGCATGTCACGCCTTGATCGTGACTTATCAACCAAGGAATTTTGCAGGTACACATTTGCCAGATCGATCTCTGAGAAACTCGAAAACTGAATGTTTTACTAAGAGATATTTTTTTTGGGGAGGGGGTGAGTTAAGATAAACATCGATAACAGCAACAGAGTTGAATGTTACTTTCAAGTTTCCACAAATATGTAGACGATGGCTATTGGCGTAGCCCATTGACATGTAGAGATATTTTTAAGCGATCCGAAGTTTCAATCAGTCTAATTCACCTTTGCACACCATTTTCAATCAGATACGAATGGGCTGCGGTGGAAATAAATAGTAAATTGCTAATGATCTCACGGCGCTGTGGACTGTGTGCTTTGTTGCATACCCCAGCGCTGCCGAAAATATGACACGAAATTCTTTTCATGTTTTGTTAGTGATTGCATTGGGATCGGGTCCGACGCTAAGATTACTGAGTAATACTGAAACCAGGTGGCAATATCAATTCTATACCAAAAATGTTCTCTACGCCCAAACCATGTACTACTATTTTGCCCAGACGTTGAGAGGAATTTAGTAGTTACCATATCACACTAGTTTCCTTGTGGATCGTAAGAATACTGGGGAAGCCAGGCACTGGATAATACAAATGTTTACTATCGTTTCCGATCCATCTTCATTAAACTGATATAATACAATATTACTGTTTATGTGTAGTTCTAAGATTTCGGGTGTCTATTACTATTTCCATCCTTGTGTTCGGAACATGGACAATACAGTCCTAAACTGGAAGGTCTGCTCTTGCACATAGTGGTGAGTTGCCCGTGACATCCGAATTTCACAGATTGCCTGACGGTGGGTGCAATTATAATTTAGATGAGTTTTGAAGCAGTCTCTACTTTACATCTCGTCGTAACGAACTGAAACATCCTGAATGAGTGAACTGTATGCAGCAGTACTAGGCACCGTTTCATTCTCTTTAAAAAGATCTTCTGGTACTGATGCTAGTGTCAGGTTAGAATTGTCCTCGTTGTGGTTAGCTGATTGCAACATAAGCTAAGTATTTATATGATTTGCACATGAATATGAATTGGCAGTGCCTCCATTGTTATAGTGGTCCTAACCCGGAATGCTGATGTCTTTGATCTCCAGGCAGCATACAAGAATTTGACATTTATGGAATTGTGGCAACAAAACAGTCTGTCCCAAAATTCACACTATACTGATAAGTTATATCAGCATTCAATATATTTACCATTGTTGATCCCCTTTCGCTTTAATCACAAACTTAGTTTTTGAATATGCTAAGCGTAATGAAATTATGATGCTTTCATATTGTTTTAAAAATAAGAACTACTATGATTTTAATAATAGCAGCAACTGATTGAAATAAAAGTTTCACTTTCATTGAATACATCTATTCAACCCATAGGTTGCAGTCGTTTACAAGAGATATTGATCTCTTGGCCATCAGACAGAGTATCTTCTCCTTGCTTTCGAATCCTTTTCTGCGCCCCTTGCCCGATGTCACGTCCGCCAGTTACCAGAGAAAGCATTCACTGCGCCGTTGCAACTTAAATTACCTTTGATTACATATATAATTATTTATTATAGTTTGATGGTGGCATTGATTCATATTGCGACAGTTAACACTCAGAATTATCATACGAATAAAATGAGTAGCAAAACTTTTAGTCAGACAGTTAAGAAAGTAGGAAGCAGTAAGACCTTTGCTAAGCACCGTTTCTAGAAAGGAAAATGCGAAGTAGGTAGCCGCGGCGGACGTAGTTGAGATAGTGGCAAACTGTGGCTTTGTCACATTCAATTTTGGGGTCACCTCTTTTGTTGAAAATATTTCACAACGGGCAGACTGAGCAGGGCAAAAGTAAATAGGCAGCAGCGACAGTGAAAGTCATGTCCCTTTGTGCTAATATCTGCCTAAAATAACGTAGGAAGACGTAGTACTTCTGTTTTAAAACGTCATCTCTGGTAATTATTAGCCATGGTTGCAAGACTTACCTTTCTCGGTTTTCAGTCATTGCACAACTTTGCTTCAAGTCTGCCGAATATATGCAGCCGTGTTGATGTCACCATCATATCGTTTTAACTCGAAACGTGTGGAATTTTCAGAAGTGTTTCTTGGCACCACATCTTCAATAGCACTAGTGGTTAGAAGACCAACAACGAACTATTTAACATTATTGTAGAGGAGAGTCAGATTTAATTCAACTCGTTCTGTGGTCAGTCATGTTTTGTTCAATATATTACCATTTATAACTACAGATTGTTGCTGTTTGATTTAAAAACCCATTTCATTTTTGTAAACCTTAAGTTCAAATGTGTTGATGATGATACGAACAGTAGCAAAAGTAGTTCTAGTGTTTTCTAAGTTCAAACAGAACAGTTTGCATTTTTGACGGGTCAGTTTGGTACATCGTCTGAGTAAAATTTGTTATAAAGGCATTTTTTTAAAGTTTTAAAATGACAAATATTAACTTTAACTGATTTTTGAAAACACTTAAAGTACTAAACGTAATTCAACAGATATCTTGTCAATTTCATTGCGATTCTAAAAAACTTGAATAACTGTTCCAAGTTGAATGAACAGAGTTAGCACTGAAAATTCGTTCCTTCGGGATATGGCTATCACATGTAGCACACAGAAGCTTTTAATGTCAGGAGGAACTTTTCAAGGTGAGTTTACTCACTCTTCCTGTTCAAGTTGCGGACACAGTCACTGTGTTTAGTGGAAAACAGAAGTCAACGTGAGAAGTGAAGTGCTTTGAATAGTTTCTTACTAAATAAAATGTCCGAGCGTATTCTCTACTAAACACATCAGACAAAGTTCGATAGCCAAACTAAGTTTTAATGAGGTAAACAGAAGACCAAATTATTCACATATTGCGCTATAGTTTAATTTACTGTTCAAAGTGTAAGTATTGTTATGCGAATTTGCAGTTACGCTTTTAGACACTACATACGGCAGATAAGCTCTTGGCAAGGTCAGTCTAATTTACAGACGAGACAAGTCTGTCGTAAAGCTAACGTAAAGAGAACACTGCATAGAGTACAAGAAAGGGAATGATATGATCTTTATAATATTTAGTGGGTTCTTCAGCTGATATCATCTCATTACATTATCATTGTACTGAGCGTAAAATAGTTGCGCGTGTGTCAATGAGTGGCTTTAGTCTAAATTTCAGTGTCTCACACTGGGAGGCAGAGGGAGAAATTTACAGTAGTCTTCCTGTTTGGCGAACTACTGGACTGAGGGCGTTGGCTAGTAGGGGCATTCGCAGGGGCACATTGACACCAACTACGTGTCTGAAAACGGTGGGGTTTCGCACAGTCTTTGTTCTGCAGTCTCACCCGAGAACGCCACGTCCTTAGAAAACCAGGAATGCACAATGCTGAAAGGCCATCCGGATGATAAAATTGAGCCTTCACTGGCACTCAACTGGCAGATGAAACATCAAAAGACTCTGCTCGTTAGAAGTTATGATCAAGAGCAATGCGGCGGTAGGGTATTTCAGGACAGATGACATCTTCTTCAGAGACTTGTGAGAACACAGAGTGCTTTACATTACACGTTTGTCCTTTGACTCGCGTTCCTTTGGTGGAGCCACTCGACACCTGCATGGGAAGCTGGAGGGGTGAGTTTCGGGGGCGCATCTGCTTCAGTTGGAACTTCGTTCTATTGGTTCCTGATTGCAACCACCAGCAGGCAAGGACGATACGAGGATCTTACCTGTATGCTTCTTATCATCAGTGTGCATTTTACCAGTTGTGTGTATTTTATGAGATGGATTTCTATCATGGGAAGTAAATTTGCACAGTGCCTTTTATGGTTTGTCTTAATGTAACGTGACATCGCAATTTTATACTCAGTGGCATAAGATCAGATAATGGCAGCATAAGAGAGCTGAAACTGGTCACCTTGGAGCAATAGAAGTGTCTGCACTGTTACCGCCGAGTACGAAGTGTGTTCATTTTCAACCATGCCGATCGCCTCACAGCACAGTCTGTATTATTTAGCGAAGGAGTTCTTAGCAATTCTTGTCCCATATTTATTCACTACCCCTCTTTCACCAGACGCATTCCTGCTTCAACCAGTAGCACAACACGACCGCTCAAAAAGTTGCTCGAATAGTCTGGAGAAAGAAATCGGACTTTCTAGTGGGCATAACGCAATCTGTCTTCGCATACCAATGGCACTACGAGATAAAAGAGGTTTCCGGATGGTCGGATCAATGGACTAGTAGAAGAGAAGATTCTACCCAACGAATTGCTTGAAGCACTGTCAGGAACAATCTTTAATCTCCTCTAACATACACAAAGTTAGAGAGACAGAGCGAGAAATGTTAGACTTGGATCTGCTTTTCCAAGATTCAGAATGGTTAACAGTTCTGGTGCTGATATAATTTCCTACACGCACTTATTCCTCTCTGTCTGCAGCCACACTCTCAAATGTTAAATGTGTGTGAAATCTTATGGGACTTAACTGCTAAGGTCATCAGTCCCTAAGCTTACACACTACTTAACCTAAATTATCCTAATGACAAACACACACACCCATGCCCGAGGAAGGACTCGAACCTCCGCCGGGACCAGCCGCACAGTCCATGACTGCAGCGCCTTAGCCACACTCTCGATACCCATTACTAGATACAAATCTGCTTGGGTACTGTAGGTGCAAAAGGGGAGCTTACTGATCGTATCATCTGTTAACTTCCGTTTAAGAAAATGAAGTCTAATAAATATTATTTTTCTTCTGCACTTTTGATTATGATTTGTTGACGTCAGAATTTGTCTTACGCCTTGAATAAAGCGTTTATGTTTCAAATCAAAGTAGTCTCATACTCAGGAAAAAAGCGTAGGTGAGCAAATGCAAGAGTCCTGCATCACCTAGTAAAGTTCCTGGTGGAAGTGGTAGAAAATATTTCCTCCAATCTGTTATGAACTGTCAGGTGTGTATCTGTGTCCTGTGGATTACTCTGATGAGTGCCTGTACGGTGTTCTGTTGGGTTTGTTGTTATTATTGAAAGGAAGGGAAAGGATGAATTCTGCTGACGGCATATAGCCAACTCCTCTCGAATAGCATCAAGAGGCCATGGAGCTTAACCTACCTATTCGACAGTCGGATCACAATCAACAGTCTTACATGCGCTCATTCCATGAAACACTACGGAGGGGCTTAGAACATAATTTAGGACATTGGCACAAAGACTGCTGATCAGGGCTTTAAGCCTCAACCACTTCTCCTGTCTAGGTAACGGAGGCGGATTATTTGTACTTCGTCCAAATCTGTCTCATCGTAAATACCTAATCTGTGGTACTTCCCATTCACCAGGTGTTACTCGAACCCCAAGTCTTTCAGATGATACGTACATAGTATATCACTGTACAAAATCTTTCTATTAGGGCGATCAAAATGTTTCCGTTCGAAGGCTGTACAATTCAGCATCGGTGCGCCGATGAAGCAAAATCGGCGTGAGCATTGCGGAAATCATCCCACCGACGCACCAGGTTGAAGATCCCCGTTTGGTAAAACACGGTGTCCTGCTGCGTGAAGAAGTCCGTAATGGCTGCTGCTCATCCTCACACGACAGAAGTCGTCGACCCTTTAAGGCTTTTTTTAACGGACCGAAGGTGTAATAATAGCATGGGGAGCGATCATGACTGTAGGGCGGCTGCTCAGGTGTCTCCCACTTGAGTCGACGTAACTTCTGTGTTCGGGCATTTACGATGTATGGACGTGGGTTATGATGAAGAAGCAGCGCCCTTTCGCAGTTTTCCTGCACGTTTCACCTTAATTGCTGCTCAATACACACTGTTTATTACGCGATGAATTCCACCGGTGATTGTCCTTCGGTAGCCAAGGAAACAACCAGTACAAGCCTTCTCCTATCTGAGCACAAAAGATACCAATATGTGCCGGTTTATTTAAAAGACTTTTACTGAAAAGTGCGTTACCAGATGCCTCATTATAGCTTATATGTTAAAACTTTTCCCAAAAACTTTGGCACGTGAACATTTTCTAACATGCAACTCACCTAAAACTGTCAATCTCTCCGCTAAGTGTAATTCACTCACACCCACTAGTTCATTACTGTAAGTCGCTCATACCCATCTACTCTCATTTCCACTTTCTCACTCACTCATTCAGCCCACCTCATTGTCATTGTCACTTTGTGTCTCTGTCTCATTGTCTCCTATATCACATCCACTATCCCCTTCGTTCTGTCCTACTACTTCAGTCTCCTCTCACCATCACTATTTCCCACTTGCTCTCTCTTACTTGTAATATCTCGTTCCTTCCTTCCTACTGCTACTGTCCCTTCTCATTGTCATTATCTCTCTCTTCCCCGTTGTCATTGTCATATACACTGTGTCTCATTATCACTGGCTCTCACTCACTTCCACTTTCTCCTTCTGTTAATTTATCCCCCCACCCCTGCTGGCACTGTCTCCTTCTCTCTTTCGATACCACTTTTCTGTCATTTCCAACAATGTCTCACTGCCACTGTGCCCCCACATTCTCTCACACCAGTATTGCTTCTTACCTTTCTAGCACCAATGGAACCCGAGGAATGACGACTGGAAAATCCAGTTTTTATGCACGGCATTCTGGAACATATCTCGTACGCACGCTGATGGGACTCATTTGACAATAACGTCGCCATAATTAACGTTTCCACTTTTACCTCACGCAAGTCGAAAATACACGAATGCCACACTGATCCCGGTCCTGCATGTCAGTGTCGCATTGGAGGCGCTCTACGTTGCACATACGCTACAGAAATGTCCTGAAACGAAAACTTTTTGACCGCCCCTAATCGACGGCTCTTCCTTTTGTCAACTGCAGTAATACTGTGAGCGCGTTCTGTGGTCAATGGGCAGCTACGCATTACTGTCTTCTTAATGAGACACGAGCAGAAACATTAATTAAAAGAAGACAAGTTTCAGGAAAAGAAAATTCTATTGATTTACCAGTAATTTAAACAGGAAATGTGACTGAACGTGAGGCGTAGGGCCTTATATCGCTCCTGTCTAGAGCCTGTGTATCGGGGGGAATGACACATGCCTGCACAGTGACAGATGGTCTGAAGCGGGTTCAGTCGAGTACGTAGTTCTAATTTAAATCCACCAGAGTACAGTAGCAGACAGAGGCATTCAAGAAACAGGCCAAGAGAATGATTTTGTGAATTTTTATTTTTACTTTTTATTTATGTGTGTGCAGTTTTGTATATGCTTTTAGTAGTGTGAATGATGCGTGAATGTGGTGTAAAGTATATATGTAGATCACTGTTCTACTAATGAACGCTGTAGTGTGAGACAGTTTTAAGATAGTGTGAACGCAGACGGCGGGGAAATTTTGTATCATAATATGTTAAGTAAGTTTAAGGTAAAAGGAAAGCTAATTCGAATTCAAATGAAAATAGTTAATAGCGTAAAATATAAACAAATTATCAGAATGTAAAATATTTATTTCGGGAAAAAAATACAGTTCGAAAGTGTGTTATATCTTGATTGGTTAGCCATGAAAAGCAAGGACTAACGCGGGAGAATGTTTTTCTATTGGCCTTAAAGAAAACTGATCAATCAGAATGGAGTACACTTCGCGCGTCTTTTCCCTTGGAGATAGAGAATGCTTACAGCAGTCTAAGTAGTCGGAGCTCAGCATTTCAATGGTACGGTCGTGTGTAGTATGAGCTCCGAAGGAAGTTACAGTTTGCCAGTTTTAGTTATGCTACATTCTTCGAATGTGCTTTAAAGTGAAGGCATGTTTATTCCGGTGTGTCTTGTAGAAAGTGCGGATTTTTTAAGTAATTTTGTGTAAGAGAAAACACAATAATTCCGCGTGGCATATTGGGCAGATCGGTGACCAAAAACTTGAGTGCATTAGACACCGATAAAATTAATAGTGTGGCGAGCATTTTCATATAAGAACAATCCGTGTTTAGTAGCTGTTCAGATTTCGGGAAATGCGTTACCATAACCTGCTAACGTGAATGAAAGGATTTATGCATGGCTGTGTTAGGATTAGCACGGGCTTTGCAGGGAACGTGTAATTCCCGACTAGAATATACCGAAAATTTGCCAGTATTTCCACCTTTCATTTAAAATTAAGACCATTTCCCGATTTTTAGAATAGTTACGGTGTATGCAGCCTCGTGCGAGTAGCAGCACGGTAGGTTATTGCTCGGCTTTCCTACCGGCGATCTGCTGCGACGATTTCAGAGGTAGATGCTGCTAAAAAAGAACAAAGGCCGTCAGGCTAGCCGTGCGGTCTAACGCAGTGCTTCCCGAGCGAGAAGGCGTGCCAGTTCTCGGTACGATTCCGCCCAGCGGATTAAATGCGGTTTTTACATGTGTCTCGGCGAATGCGGGCTGGTTCCCCTCGTTCCGCCTTAGTTACACTATATGAAGATGGTATCCGTTCTTTCGGACATGTCCGAAAGAACCAATACCATCTTCATATAGCTAAGACTTGCTGGCCAATGATCTTCTTCAGTGCGGATGTACTCAAATTGCCCGAAATCTTACGGGAATCGGTAGATTGACTACCGGGAGTAATGAGTACGGTGTACAGGGATACTACAAATGTTGTCTGTGGACAGAGTGTTGGAAATGTGGGTCTCACTGGGAGCGTGCCAGAGGTAAGTCCCTGCCGTAGCATTATCCTCTGTGCCCTCAATGGCTCAGTGGGATAGAGCATCTCCCATGCAAGCAGGAGAACCCTGGTTCGGGTCCCGGTCGGGGCACACATTTTCTACATCTACATCTATACTCCGCGAGCCACCTTACGGTGTGTGGCGGAGGGTACTTATTGTACCACTATCTGATCCCCCCTTCCCTGTTCCATTCACGAATTGTGCGTGGGAAGAACGACTGCTTGTAAGTCTCCGTATTTGCTCTAATTTCTCGGATCTTTTCGTTGTGATCATTACGCGAGATATATGTGGGCGGTAGTAATATGTTGCCCATCTCTTCCCGGAATGTGCTCTCTCGTAATTTCGATAATAAACCTCTCCGTATTGCATAACGCCTTTCTTGAAGTGTCCGCCACTGGAGCTTGTTCAGCATCTCCGTAACGCTCTCGCGCTGACTAAATGTCCCCATGACGAATCGCGCTGCTTTTCGCTGGATCATGTCTATCTCTTCTATTAATCCAACCTGGTAAGGGTCCCATACTGATGAGCAATACTCAAGAATCGGACGAACAAGCGTTTTGTAAGCTACTTCTTTCGTCGATGAGTCACATTTTCTTAGAATTCTTCCTATGAATATCAACCTGGCGCCTGCTTTTCCCACTATTTATTTTATGTGATCATTCCACTTCAGATCGCTCCGGATAGTAACTCCTAAGTATTTTACGGTCGTTACCGCTTCCAATGATTTACCACCTATGGCATAGTCGTACTGGAATGGATTTCTGCCCCTATGTATGCGCATTATATTACAATTATCTACGTTTAGGGAAAGCTGCCAGCTGTCGCACCATGCATTAATCCTCTGCAGGTCCTCCTGGAGTACGTACGAGTCTTCTGATGTTGCTACTTTCTTGTAGACAACCGTGTCATCTGCAAATAGCCTCACGGAGCTACCGATGTTGTCAACTAAGTCATTTATGTATATTGTAAACAATAAAGGTCCTATCACGCTTCCCTGCGGTACTCCCGAAATTACTTTTACATCTGCAGATTTTGAACCGTTAAGAATGACATGTTGTGTTCTTTCTTCTAGGAAATCCTGAATCCAATCACAAACCTGGTCCGATATTCCGTAAGCTCGTATTTTTTTCACTAAACGTAAGTGCGGAACCGTATCAAATGCCTTCCTGAAGTCCAGGAATACGGCATCAATCTGCTCGCCAGTGTCTACGGCACTGTGAATTTCTTGGGCAAATAGGGCGAGCTGAGTTTCACATGATCTCTGTTTGCGGAATCCATGTTGGTTATGATGAAGGAGATTTGTATTATCTAAGAACGTCATAATACGAGAACACAAAACATGTTCCATTATTCTACAACAGATTGACGTAAGCGAAATAGGCCTATAATTATTCGCATCTGATTTTCAACTGTCCTCGTTGATATTTATCAACGCCTATTAGCTAATGGTCGGGATTTCATTGTAAAATTATGTCGGCGATTGCTGCGCATACACTGTCTCCACTTACGCGTTCACCATAATTACTCTACAACGCAAACAATGGGGTAACACTCATCGGGAATAAGACATTAGTGGGGAAGGGGGGGGGGGGGGGAGGTCCGCTGGGGGCTGAACCGCGCAATAACCCTGGGTTCGGTGTGGGGCGGTGGGTGGGGTGAGTGGACTGCTGTAATCTGTTGTGGGCTTGTGTACCACTGAGGGCTACGGTGGGGACGAAGGCTCTCCATCGTTTCTAGGTCCCAGTTCAATACATACATACATACAAAAAGGACAAAAGGAACCGCGCCGCCGCAAATGGATTAAAAGGAGGTTACATGAGCGACTTTGCCACTTCGAGAGTCCGTAGCGATGACGAAGATACATATTTGGAACATAATTACACTAAATCGTTTACTGTGACTGATGCTGGCCTAAGGAAACTATTTGCTTTTCCAGAAGACGGGAGCATGTAGTGAGTGAGCTCAGTATGTCAGGAAGGAGCGGCTTGGGGAGAACACTAATACACCTGGACGCTGAAGCTTCGGCAGCTGACGACTTAAACGAATTTCCATTTCTGCCCGTAGAATGTTAGACCTGTGCTAGTGGCGACTGAAGACCTACTGAGATGAATCATGTTTTAAGCTACATAGGAGAGATGGCTGTTAAATCGTCGGAAAGATCCTTGCCGGAGAAGTGTTGTGTTATGATCTGGGGATTGTTTTGTGGTATTCCCTGAGAGATCTCGTCATTATGGATGGCACTGTGGTTCAACACAAGCATGCTTCTATCCTTTGGGACTATGTCCACTCCTACATGCAGTTTGCTTTTCCTTGGCTCAATGGTACCTACCAGCAGGAAAATACAACGCGTCACACAGCTCGCAGTATACGTGCGTGGTTCGAAGAACACCAGGACGAGTTTGGGTACTACACTGGTCACCAAGTACTCCGGATTTAAACCCAATCTAGAAACTGTGGAACCATCCCGATCGGGTCATTGGACCTTAACCATGAAAACTAGGGCACCTCGCCACGGCAGTGGAGTCGGCATGTCTCGACATCCCTGTCGATGTCTTCCAGAACCTCAGTGATTATGTTTTTGTGCGCCTCTCAGCGGCCCGCACTCCAAGAGGGCTCATCAGGCTTCTGCTCCGTCACTGACGACCTACTCGTCGACGGAACGTTAAACTCTAATCTTCCCCCATTTATTTTCGAAGCCCCTTGCGCTCTAGCTTTATCCACAAGGGAATCTTCATTCACTCTCATGGCAAATCACCAGTTGAGTATCTGCTGAGAGTCCTGTTAATGGCTTACTTTTTAGTTATATTTACGTGCATTAATTATTGTCATTTATGTATTATTCACGGTTGCGACCTTTTATTAGGTCATTCTTTTTTCTATACTGAAACAAGATTGGGAGTAATCACTTCACCTCTCCTGAATCCATGGAACCATGGAAACATACTCACATCGACGTATTCTGATGAACTCTTCTGGAGGACTGTACGTAATTTGCAAGCTGGATAAAACTACAATGAAAGAAGTAGACATATAGTGTCAGGAGACAGTTGAGCCTTAGAGTTCGAGTTTCAACACGAGAATCTGTAGGAAGAAATTAGTTGAATACTAACATCGAACTAGTGTCGAGTTATAAGGTAGGATGAAAGTAAAAAAAATGGTTCAAATGGCTCTGAGCACTATGGGACTTAACATCTGAGGTCATCAGTCCCCTAGAACTTAGAACTACTTAAACCTAACTAACCTAAGGACCACACACATCTATGCCCGAGGCAGGATTCGAACCTGCGACCGTAGTGGTCGCGCGGTTCTAGACTGAAGCGCCTAGAACCGCTCGGCCACAACGGCCGGCGGATGTAAGTAAAATAGTCTATCTACGATTTGATGACACAGTAAGAAATGTTAATAGGTAAATCTGTTTATGTATATTGTAGTGTTGTAATTTGATGAAAATTAATCCCCTATAATTTTAAATGTGTGACTTAGACTTCAAGCGCTAGTACTGTGTACAGTAGTTTTCCGTAGTGCTGTATTAATCCGTCCAACAGACCGACTAGAGGGAATGTTATTTGTGAGAAAGTCAAGAGAAGTTAACTATTAATGATACGTGTTTTCTTCCTTTCACACTATCATATGAGGTTGGTGGCCGTTATTCATAGTCGTGTTAGGATATGTGACATGCCGAAACGAGCGATGCAAGTAAAAGGCTATGAGGCTTTGTCAGACGTCTGCACCACAAAGAAGTCACTTCGTCTATCAGAAGAGTGAACGCCGCTTGACCACGTACGTCGTGACAACCACATGAAAAATGCTACACACCGACAGAAATCTCGGCATGTAAAACAAGCTTACGCTACTCACAGTGAGCAGTCAAGACACTAGTAGCTGGTACAGGTCCAATACAGAATTACATGGCGAAGACAGAAATGGGATGTTTCAAGTTTCAAAATGACTTTTTCAACCCTCGAAGATGTCGGGAAGTCGAAATATGTGAATTCCTGTTCACTTTCGAGCTAATTGCGTTAATGTACGGGTATCCAATTCTCTTTAAAAGAAATGAAAACCTAAAATCCCTGCAAGATCTTCACGAGACCGTACAATTCGAACGATTGATTGTGCTTCAAGCTAGCATAAAAATATGAATCAGAGTATCAGTTACCTCATGCAGTCACACATATCACAAAATACGTTTTGAGCACTTCTGGAAACGCTGTAGGAATCTCTGAGGGCGGGCAGTGCACATTGCACGGATCGATGCAGCGCCAGACAGAATCAGCTCGCCAGCCAACGCTCCCCGTGCCTGACGTCTGTTTGTGTGAGGTTGGGCGGGGGATGGACGGGGATAACCTCTTCCGAGATAAAGTGTTGAAAATGGTCTAGGGAGTCTTACGGCAGTTTTGCTGGTTTCACTTTCTTACTGGCGTCTTTATTTGTATGAAAACAGAGCCTGTCGGTTTCGAAGAGCTAGGAGCAAGGTGTTTGGAAATAATTGCTATTATACTTAAATATTTTCGAAGGAATCTGCAACCAGGAAATGTTGCTTTGGAGGTACGTGAGTCGCTTCAACGTCAGGAATTTGTGATCACGACGGATTGCGCGTTTACAGTGGAAGAGGGAGGTAATTAAAAATGTACGTTACACACATCTTTTGCTAAAAATGTGTGGCTGGTTGCAGATTCTAAGAACAGTCTTCAGTTTGATAAAATTCCTTACTCGCCTGCCGATCAGGAGCGTGCTCTTGATAGTTTGTGATGGTTCTAGTAAAAAAGTGATACCAATAACATCGTCAGTCTGTGATATGAATTATTCGGTTAATGTTATTCGTTCCATGATGTAAAAATCGTATTTACTGACTACTTGTTACGTTAATAAATACTACCATAAGAGAAGTAGAGGCTCTCTATTAGCTGGGCCATACCTCATTGAGCCGGCCGAAGTGGCCGTGCGGTTAAAGGCGCTGCAGTCTGGAACCGCAAGACCGCTACGGTCGCAGGTTCGAATCCTGCTTCGGGCATGGATGTTTGTGATGTCCTTAGGCTGGTTAGGTTTAACTAGTTCTAAGTTCTAGGGGACTAATGACCTCAGCAGTTGAGTCCCATAGTGCTCAGAGCCATACCTCATTGTCTTCGTGCAAGTGACATATGCTATACTCTAAACAGATCTAAAAAAAAAAAAAAGTTCAAATGTGTGTGAAATCTTATGGGACTTAACTGCTAAGGTCATCAGTCCCTAAGCTTACACACTACTTAACCTAAATTATCCTAAGGACAAACACACACACCCATGCCCGAGGGAGGACTCGAACCTCCGCCGGGATCAGCCGCACAGTCCATGACTGCAGCGCCCTTAGACCGCTAGGCTAATCCCGCGCGGCGCCCAGATCTCACTTTTGGTCAAAGCTTCAACTGTGGCGACGTTTAGTGGCAGATCTCCAGAACTATGGTGAAGGGTGAACGGAGGTGATTTCAGATGCAGAATCTGAATGATTGATTCAGTTTGCCTTCCGGAATCAGGTCGAATTTTTCACGAAATTCATGTTCACATTAGCGTGAATATAAAGTTTGATGTCACGATGATATACATCAATTTAAATTTCATTTCATTTCCGAATAGGTTCGACCTGATACTCTTATGAGACAAATAAAACGTGCTTATTACAAGTCTACCTCACCATATTTACTTCCAGGAACATGTCCGAAAGACCAGACACCATATCAATATAAGTATATAGTTCTGGCAATACCGACCATGACCTTCTTCTTCTGTGCGGATGCACACATATTTCCCGAACTCTTACGGGACTTGGTAAGAATTTCTTCCACGAGTAATGAGGGTGTTGGGTAGGGACAGTACGAATGTAGTGTGTGGACATATAAAGTGAGAATGTGGGTCTCGCGGGAGGCGTGCGCGAGATAGTCCCTGTAGTCGCACTCTCCTCTGTGCCCTCGGTGATAGATAGAGCGTCTGCCATGTAAGCAGGAGATCCCGGATTAGAGTCCCGATCGGGGCACACATTTTCACCTGTCCCCGTTGATACATATCAGCGACCGTCAGCAGCTGAAGACATTTATATATAATTATAATCCTTACTTTTGGTTCCGTCCTGAGGTACCAACCTTGACATAAGACCTCGTCGAAAGGACGACACCATAAGGAGCTGCTTGTCCGCCATCCTCACAGAAGCGGCCAGCGAATTTAAAATGCATTACATTCCCCAATTAGTTGTACAGTATTCTACCTGTTCCTCATGAAAAAAGAACCGCTAGTATAGCGAAAACTTACACATGCTATTTATGGAATGTTTCAAAGTGCGGTGAGCGTTTTATCGTAAATGTTTTATTCAAACTGCGGTTCAGTTCTATAGGAGATTGTACATGACTTCTCAAAGTATGAAATGTTAGTTGAGACCTTAGTGATGACTAACATCAGTGATAATGCACAAGTTGGTACTGTACGGGGCTGGTGAAACAATGTCAAAAATATTGCAGGTATTCGTATACATATACGTAAATGTGACATGTGCTTCAAATTAAACGCAAATTACGTACTGTATTAGAGACAAAGCTATTTTTCAATATTCACAGACTAAATACGTTATTTGTTTGCTTTATATTCAAGAGCAGAAGCTATTATAGAATGATCTTGCTTGATGTGTGAAACAGCACGTTTACTTTGTGCTCCGTCAGACGGCACTAAATTACAGCTGAGCAAAATAAATATATAAATTTAATGCTTTCATCTGTTCATTAATGTGAAACACTGAGTGAATATTACTTCCTCAATAAGTATCTCTGTGTAATTAACCACACAGTTCTAATTTTATGCTTAGTTAGTTCACGACATGTGTTGAAATTATATCGCCGTTGGTCTTCAACTTGAGACTATAAGTCAGCCGGCCGGAGTGGCCGTGCGGTTCTAGGCGCTGCAGGCTGGAACCGAGCGACCGATACGGTCGCAGGTTCGAATCCTGCCTCGGGCATGGATGTGTGTGATGTCCTTAGGTTAGTTAGGTTCAATTAGTTGTAAGTTCTAGGCGACTGATGACCTCAGACGTTAAGTCGCATAATGCTCAGAGCCATTTTGAGACTATAAGTCATTCTTCAGAAGAATACTTGTTCAGTGAGAGGTCTGGAACCATCAGTATTAATTTTCTTGTCCAGCATGTTAAACATAAACGACTTGAACACACAGATCATCCACAACTGTAGGGAATGATCTGAGTGAATTGGTACTGAAAGTCTATACAAAATAGTCTGTATTCTTACTAGCTGTTCCCCCTCTCCCTATTTTCTCCTCTGTGAAGCATTGGCGAATTTCTAGCGGTAAAAATCGAGTTGGTGAAAACAGACGACTAAACCCGTTTAAAAATCCATGTCGTCGGACTAGGACACCTGTTAGTTGTGAAACTGAAAGGAAATACCAGTATTGCTGAGAAATGGCAGAGAATGACAATAAATTTGAATAAACCTTTTCCAAGATAAACGATGAGAAATAGTGATATATGTCAGGAATACTCACACTTTTCATTGTAAACAAGACGACGTGAAAACAATATGCATACACGTTGTTGAGTTAAAATGACACAGCAGCTGTGCTGGGTTGATATCCTTCGCCATTCTGTTTCAAAATGTTTTAACCCCTTTGTGTATTCTGTACGCTAGATTGCTAGATCACTGGAACAGCAGTTGTTGTCGTCCACGTTTCATTCCCTTCCCGTTCCTGCTCTGATCCAGCAACGAACACTTGTGCAAAGAATTATGCTTAAGGGTCTTTGGATTTGATCCCCTTAAACGTAACTTTTTCGCTAATTTTTCCTATTCATAATCTGCGCAGTTTTTTGATGGTTCAGTGCAATTCACATATTTCTGATTACCCTCATAGAGGACTATTAAATTTCAGGACCGGTAATTTTTTATGAATTTCGTATATTTTATCATTTTTTTTGCAATATTTCGTAATGTAAATGAGTTTTACGAGTATCGGATACTTCTACCTGGTAGTGTTCCAGTCTCGTAGTTTAGGATTAGGGTTAGGTTCCACCAGTTACACTATTTTTTTTCAATTTCTTAATTTTACTGTCTTAATTTTCACAAGCTTCACACATGTATCTGTAGCATTTATTTCACGATGATGCAGAGGAGAAACTAAAAATTTTTTACCATATATTCCACTGTTTCGTCACCTCATTACCTGTTATACGAACTACTAGAGAACCATAAAACTCGAGTAACATCTACCTACTTTCACACATAGTCTCTCTCTCACACACACATACATACATACGTACATATCCATATGTACTCACAATGTGCAGGTACTCACACAAACATGTTTCTAAATACTGTTAAATGGGAATAAAAGTAGCCCCACCTCCGTTGACCTCCCCTACGTGACCTTGGTGATTTGCTGCTTGAAGATTTATACCCTTTCTCTTTTCATGTTGAATGATGTGTTCAACACCATTTCTGGAACGAATGTGATTTGAAAACGATCATATGGAAGTCGTTGATATTTCTGGCCAGCAACATGGTCTCCTCAACAAATGCAAAATCCTTTTTACAAATTGAAGAGTGTCCACTACTTGAGGTTTGTTCGCGGGATGGTAACTTTGGGAGTAGGTAAAGATTAAGTTCCAGTTTCTGGTCCCAGACGGGCCAATTGGGTTTGACCGACCATCGTTTCTTCCTACAGCAGTGGCGTTGACGTATGCAGTATGGAGGGTATGGAGGGACATGCGGTCAGCAGACTGCCCGACCGGTCGATGTCGGGTTTCTTGAGCTTGGTATCGCTACTTATCGATCGCTTAGCGAGGCTGAGGGCACCCTGTACCAGTCCTATCACGAAGGTGGAGGTGGAGATTAGTGTTTAATGTTTCGTCAACAACGAGGTCATTAGAGACGGAGCACAAGCTCGGATTACAGAAGGATGGGGAAGTAAATCGGTGGTGCCCTTTAAAAGTAACCAAGCCGTCCGCCCCGATAGCTGAATGGTCATCGCGACAGACTGTCATGCCAAGGGGCCTGCGTTCGATTCCTGGCTGGGTCGGAGATTGTATCCACTCAGGGACTAGGTGTTGTGTTGTCCTAATCATCATCATCTCATCCCCATCGACACGCGAGTCGCTGAATAGGCGTCAACTCAAAAGACTTGCACCAGGCGACCGGCCTAACCAACGGGAGGCCCTAGCCTAGGGGAGGAATCTTAATGTGGTTGGCCAAAGGCGCCCTGGAGGTGCAGAGCCCTCACAGGTTTGGCTGAATATTGTAAAGCGCCGGTGTAGTGGTGGGACGGCTATAGGATGGCAGAAATAGTGCACCGTCACAATCCTTTAAGAACTATGTTTTTATATTCAGAGAGAACTCTCACTCAGACCATTGGGACGCCATCTCCGTTTCGCTCCTTGCCAGCTCCGTCACGCCTGTTTTTTCCCATGGAGTGCTGACCTCAAATTTGTACTTAAAATCCTGTTAGTGTTCGGTGCTCCTGTTAGCGCTCATTACACTGCCTAAGACACTGTGATCAATTATGCAACCAGTAGCACCCTTCGCTTTTTCTAATGTTTAGAATTAGTCTTCAGTGTAGTAGTTAGTCTGACTGCGAATGAACGGTCTTCATCAGACACTAGGTATCCTTGAGTCTCCTCGTGCAAGCTTCGCATCGGGTCCTGTAACCTGTGCCTCTCGTATGCGGCTCTACTTCAAACAATCAATGTGTCTTCAGTGGAAGTTTGTCTATGGCGCAATTGTTTCTAATTGCTCGGAAATTGTAGATTGCGGTGTAACCCCCTGTCTTACCTCCATCCTGCATTAGTACACGATATAGGTAAAAATGTGGGGCATCCTTACTGATTTTTAAGATAGATAGGACTTCGCACATACTCAGCCGCCGGCCGGTGTGGCAGAGCGGTTCTAGACGCTTCAGCCTGGAACCGCGCGACCGCTACTGTCACAGGTTCGAATCCTGCCTCGGGCATGGATGTGTGTACTGTCCATAGGTTAGTTAGGTTTAAGTAGTTCTAAGTTGTAGGGGACTGATGACCACAGATGTTAAGTCCGATAGTGCACAGAGCCATTTGAACCGTTTGTTAAGTCCAATAGTGCTCAGAGCCATTTGAGCCATACTCAGCCCGACGTCAAGACTGGACTGGCAGCTTGGCACTACATGGAAAACAGACGGAGTGAGATGAGCAGAAGAAAGAAGCAGAGATCCGGAAATCGACGCCGGACGAGGGAAGACGTTACCAGGGTAGCCCTTTCTACACGACTTCACGACAACGCGTTGGTAGCGGGAACGACCGGGTGACAGCGAAAAGGAGCGGTGGTCGCGGTCCTAATAGCAGAGCAACGACACGCGGCGGCAGCGCGGTCGAGCAACTGAGGGGGCGCTGAGTCCTCTCGAGCTTCAGTGATAGCGGCAGCTGCTAGCGAGCAGCCGGCAGCGGGCAACGGACCGGCACAGCACAGCTGAAGACAACGCGGGCGTCGTGCGGTAACGTCCTGTCGATCTCACCTTAACACAGCGACGGCTTTCAGCGGCGGTGCTATCTCGACTCGTCTCCCCTTGGCACAGCTCATCAGTAACCAAAGTAAGTCATGGCATCGCCTACACTACTGGCCATTAAAATTGCTGCACCACGATGATGACATGCTACAGCGCGAAATTTAACCGACAGGAAGAAGATGCTGTGATATGCAAATGATTAGATTTTCAGAGCATTCACACAAGATTGGCGCCGGTGGCGACACCTGCAACGTGCTGACATGAGGAAAGTTTCCAACCCATTTCTCATACACAAACAGCAGTTGACCGGCGTTGCCTGGTGAAACGTTGTTGTGATGCCTCGTGTAAGGAGGAGAAGTGCGTACCATCACGTTTCCGACTTTGATTAAGGTCGGATTGTAGCCTATCGCGATTGCGGTTTATAGTATCGCGACATTACTGCTTGCGTTGGTCGTGACCCAATGACTGTTAGCAGAATATGGAATCGGTGGGTTCAGGAGGGTGATACGGAAAGCCGTGCTGGATCCCAACGGCCTCGTATTACTAGCAGTCGATATGACAGGCATCTTATCCGCAAGACTGTAACGGATCGTGGAGCCACGTCTCGATCCCTGAGTCAACAGATGGGTACGGTTGCAAGACAACAACCATGTGCACGAACAGTTCGACGACGTTTGCAGCAGCATGGACTATCATCTCGGAGACCATGGCTGCGGTTACCCTTGACGCTGCATCATAGTCAGGAGCGCCTGCGATGGTGTACTCAACGACGAGCCTGGGTGCACGAATGGCAAAACGTTTAATTTTTCGGATGAATACAGGTTCTGTTTACGGCATCATGATGGTCGCATCCGTGTTTGGCGACATCGCGGTGAACGCACATTGCAAGCGTGTATTCGTCATCGCCATACAGGCTTATCATCCGGCGTGATGGTATGGGGTGCCATTGGTCATGCGTCTCGGTCACCTCTTGTTCGCATTGACGGCACTTTAAACAGTGGACGTTACATTTCAGATGTGTTACGACCCGTGACCCTACCCTTCATTCGATCCCTGCGAAACCTTTCATTTCAGTAGGATAATGCACGAGCGCATGTTTCTGGTCCTGCATGGGCCTTTATGGATACAGAAAATGTTCGATTGCTGCCCTGGCCAGCACATTCTCCAGATCTCTCACCAATTTGAAACGTCTGGTCAATAGTGGCCGAGCAACTGGCGCGTCACAATACGCCACTCACCAGTCTTGATTAACTGTGGTATCGTGTTGAAGCTGCATGGACAGCTGTACCTGTACATGCCATCCAAGCTCTGTTTGACTCAATGCCCAGGCCTATCAAGACCGTTATTACTCCCAGAGGTGGTTGTTCTGGGTACTGATTTCTCAGGATCTATGCACCCAAATTGCGTGAAAATGTAATCACATGTCAGTTCTAGTATAATATATTTGTCCAATGAATACCCGTTTATCATCTGCATTTCTTCTTGGTGTGGCAGTTTTAATGGCCAGTTGTGTAATAACGCAGCTGCGGATAGCGGGGCAGCCGCGGCTTATGTTACTGTTAGTGATTTTGATGGCACTAAATCCACATTCCGCGTAGGAAGACGTAAGCAATATCTTGCTGGAAAATTACGCATGTAAGCGTACTTTAGTTTTGTAAACGTCTAAAATGTTTTCTAGTCGGCAGTCAAAGGGAGAATCGATTGCAAATTGGGCCAGTGAATTGCATTCACTTCAGCATCAATTTCGTGGGGCTGCCCATGTTGCAATGCCGGCATCAGATCTGGCACGATCTCTGTCATTAGTAGGACAATTAAGCAGATCTGAATCCATTCAGGTGACCTATGATGAGCGCATACAGGTAATAGTGCGTGCAAGGGGCAAAACATCATCCCTAATGAAGCAATTGAGGTGTATTTGACGGGAGAGCCGGCAGTTGTGTCCATCAAAGGAAAAGTAATTGGTAAAAATGTCATCAAGGAAAAATGGGAAACGCTACCTGTGGTGTCACCGCCAGACACCACACTTGCTAGGTGGAAGCCTTTAAATCGGCCGCGGTCCATTAGTATATGTCGGACCCGCGTGTCGCCACTGTCAGTGATAGCAGACCGAGCGCCACCACACGGCAGGTCTAGAGAGACGTACTAGCACTCGCCCCAGTTGTACAGCAGACTTTGCTAGCGAAGCTACACTGCAAATTACGCTCTCATTTGCCGAGACGATAGTTAGAATAGCCTTCAGCTACGTCATTTGCTACGACCTAGCAAGGCGCCATAGCATTTGATATTTATCGTGTGAAGCATGTACAAACAAGAGCGATGTTCTCCAATTGTGGATTAAAGTTAAGTATTCCAAGAACTACGTTCTTTTCTTTATAGGATAATTACTTTACCTTGTTCCAGACCTCACGCCAGTCTGCGTGTAATTAAACGCGTGCATTTCGGCCCCCTCTAGCAACACGGTGTTGGTTCTTCTGCCAACACTTCACTACCCTTAAATGTTTCTCATGTGGACGTGCAGGGTGCACGTCTAAGGATTGCAATGTAATGTTAAGTGCGAAACCTGCGGCAAATTAATGCATTTAACTTGAGACTGCCGACTTCAGAAAAGAATTCGTAAAGCAGAATCGCGTCAACCTTCTCGGGAATCAGTGACTCAAAAAACAGTCAGATGCGGATGTTACGATGTACAGGGACATAGATGTCCTTGTAAGAAAGCGAAGCCAGTTGTGTGTTTCCAGTCTCATAGATCGAGGCATATTTCTAGGAAATGTACGAATAACGCAGAGGATTCTGTGAAAAACAAGGCGCCGCGAAAAGAAAGAAAAGCATTAGACTACAGTCGCCTTATGCTGAATTGGGAAAGATATGTAAAGTCGACTGTGAAAGTAAAAATGAGTTTGTAGAACTGAATTGCCTACAGAGTACAGAAAGTTGCTTTTAGATAATGGAGAATAGATTAGCTTGTACAATATGAAGTATCTGTGAAGCCAGGTCTGGTACAGACCTGAAGAAAGTATAAAAATGAAAGGTATTAAAAGTTTGTGACGACGGTTTTAGATCTTTGAATAGATCAGCAATTAAGAGTGAAACATAAGTTTATATAGGATATTCCCTACGCTGGTTTAATTGGTAGAGACTTCTTTACGTGGTGCAGTAATTCATTACGCCAAGGGAACCCTGTGAATAGAGGGTACGACCAGTAAAGTGTATGCGGAGACAGAAGCGCAAGGCGCCAGTACACAGGGCAGAGGTCTAGCAAACAACAAACAGGCTTTGAAAAAAATGGTTCAAATGGCTCTGAGCACTATGCGACTTAACTTCTGAGGTCATCAGTCGCCTAGACCTTAGAGCTAATTAAACCTAACTAACCTAAGGACATCACACACATCCATGCTCGAGGGAGGATTCGAACCTGCGACCGTAACGGTCGCTCGGTTCCAGACTGTAGCGCCTAGAACCGCACGGCCACTCCGGCCGGCAGGCTTTGAAACTACAGAATGTGAATACAGTAGAGTGCATAGTTCTCTGAGTAGTCCTAGCTCAGAGAAGCCAGTAAACCAAAGTACGATAATGAAACGGCGCAGCAAACAAAGTACCGGTTGACAGACGTGTCACCGACAGGAAACGGGCACTACGGAACCTAAGATAGGCCAGATGACTAAAGTTAGGTCCTCGTGAGCAGAAGATTTTGAGGATAAGGTTACAGGTAGTAGCCTAAGAGAAGGCATTATCGAAAAACAAGAGTGGGTAAAGGTGTGTACCTACCTGAGGCGCTGGTGAAAGTAAGAAGAAGCTCTTGTTTCATTAGCGTGTTAAATACACGACAGGAGGCGGTTTGTACTGAGACGTTTCGCTTTTATGTGGAAGAAGTTCCGTCATTTAACCCAAGCCCGAAGCATACTGTGCAAATCAGAGGCAAGTTCTCAATTGAGAAAGAATCGAGAGTGAGTTTATCAAAAGAAAACTTGCTGTCAGATCATTTCAGTGCCATAGAAAAAGGGTCCATAACAGACATGTGTTCTGCGTATAATATCTTTCATTTACACGGGTACAATTTGACATATACAGGCACAATTCGGCATCAAATAAAATTAATCCCCGAATCAGAGGAATGAGTAATTTGCTCTCGTCCTTACAGAATACCAGAAGCGCTGAAGGAAGAGTTACAACAGGAGATAAATCACATATTGAAAGACGATATAACAGCACCTTCAACAAGCGGCTGGAATTTCCCGTTAATCGTGATTCCCAAAAAGATGGATGCACCTGATAAAAAGAAATGGAGAGTGGTAGCTGATAAAAGAAAACTAAATGACTTGACTGTCAACACAGTCTTCCCACACCCATGTATCAACGAAATTTGGGACCGATCAGCCAAGGAAAAATTTTTTCAACGGTAGATTTGGCTAAGGAATACTATCAGGAGTTATTAGATGGAGCGGACCGAGGACTTAATGCTTTTAATACACCACACGCCCATTATATGTGTAAGTAAATGCATATGGGACGTTTATTTGCACCCCTACACTCCAAAAATTGATGAATTCAGTTCGAATGGGTTTGCAGGATGAAAAAATTTTCATTTTTTCGGTTCATTCCTAGGACAACACAATGCCCACTTGGGCGAGGGTTTCAAGAGACTATGGCAACATGATTTAAAGTTACAGGTGGAAAAATGAGAATTTTTAAGGGAAGAGGACACATATCTGTGACATATCTTAACCGAGGATGAGTTAAGGCCGGACCCAAATAAATTAAAAGCAGTGGCGGAATATCCCCAGCCCAATACGATAAAAGTATTAAAAAGTTTCCTCGGGTTAGTCGGGTACTATAGGCGTCTCCTAAGTGACTTTAATTCTGTCAAAATCACTACATGAGTTGTCGAAGATGCGAGGTAGTTCAAGACCTTCCAATTGCATAGGTGTCCAGAACTCTAAACAAGACAGAGCGAAATTATAGCACTATTGAGAAAGAGTTGTTGGATATAGTTTGGGTGGTAAAACATTTCAAATCATGTGTGTTTCGTCGTAAGTTTACCACTTGTACTGATGATAAACCATTGACGTGTGTTGGAAATATGAGCGATCCGTCCTCATGTTTAATGAAGTTCCGATTGAGATTAGAGATCATGAAATTGTAGACAAAAATAGACAAGACAGGGACTGCGCCACTGCTACAGTCGCAGGTTCGAATCCTGCCTCGGGCATGGATATGTGTGATGTCCTTAGGTAAGTTAGATTTAAGTATTTCTATGTTCTAGGGGACTGATGACCTCAGATGTTATGTCCCATAGCGCTCAGAGCCATTTGAACCATTTTGAAAAGACAAGAACAACTGTGTAGCAGATGCATTTTAGAGGATAAGGAAGTACAGTAAGCTGATACCGAACCTGGGGCAAATGAAAGTGAGGAAGGGCTGGTAGTAAAGGAAGACGAACATCAGGAGATAATGGCTGAAGAAAAGGCGGAAATTTTGCGTGAATTCCTTTACACACCCACAGGTGTTCGCGAGGGATATGGCGAACATACGATCGGATTAGAAAATACCAAACGTGGTCTGGTATAAATAAGGATGTTTAGGACTATATCAGAAAATATGTTAGTAGTGGGGCTAGGCCGGCGCCACCCTAAAGTACCGTTATCCTAGATGGCGGAAGGGTGTCGTCACCCCAGGGGCGGCGTCACCCCAAAGTACCGTTACCCAAGATGGCGGCTTTGGCGGGAATTTTGAATTTTTCGAGGGAATTTTTTTTCTCCACTCACGTGACCAGATTTACTGGCACACATTCAGTCTTCGCTGAGCTGTCTTTGTGGGACGATCATTATGTGTTCGATCATCGAGATGAATGTGATGGATAGAGCTGCTTTCAATAGCTACATTACATGTATACATTCGAAGGAGGACTGTAGCCATAGTTCACTACATGAGGTGTGGAAGAGTATGATAATGGAGGATGGTTCAAATGGCTCTGAGCACTATGCGACTTAACTTCTGAGGTCATCAGTCGCCTAGAACTTAGAACTAATTAAACCTAACTAACCTAAGGACATCACACACATCCATGCCCGAGGCAGGATTCGAACCTGCGACCGTAGCGGTCGCGCGGTTCCAGACTGTAGCGCCTAGAACCGCACGACCACTCCGGCCGGCGATAATGGAGGAGTGTAGAAGAAATAAGTAGAAGAATTCATCTCAGCAGAGGGATGGAGCCAAGGTGCATGTAGTAACCAGCACATGCTCATGCGCATGCAGAAACTGCCAAGATATTCAACATGAACCATTAACTCTCCCAAAACGGAAGAGGTGAGCAGTTGACGTCAATTCGCTTTGGTGGAAGCATATTCGTATACGCCATATACCATTGAAGAGCAGCTGCTCACCTCATCCTCGTGGCCATGCGGAATGTGTTCTATGGAGGAGTTATTGGTGTCTGACTGGGAGGAGTTTAACAGCCATGTAGCCTGTGAGCATTCAGCCAAGGACTGCCCCCGTTCCCTCATACATGTAGAATGGAAGCGAGCATTAATGCTTGAACATATGAAGAGGAAGAATACAGTCCTACAAATAAATTCTTTGCATCAAGATGCACTAAATATGTATTACACAATGCATGCAAACATCTGTCTCTGCTGGAACTGTCATTTCTTAAACCTACATATAAGCTCTCACCCCACAAGAGACAACTCCCTCCGATCCAGCCGAGCAGAATACTAAGCTAGTTAGTGAGGTCACCGCTAGAGAGCACTGTGATAGGTCACATTATCGTGCAATTCAGCCAATACGAGCACAGCATCATGATGATGTAGACATGGTGTATATAAGGAGGGCGCAGCAGCTGGTCAAAATCTATCATCAGTCAGGATGATGAAGTACCATTCAGCCCAGCAGAACAGGAGGAAGCAGCGGAAAAGTAAGCATCTACAGTGCCCTATTTTTATTATTATTGTTATAATAATAATAACTATTATTAATATTTTTTCTAGCAGCAACATATGATGCTGATGATTATTATTTCTCTCTCTCTCTCTCTCTCTCTCTCTCTCTCTCTCTCTCTCTCTCTCCACCAAATGTATCCATAGAGTCACCCCCTACCCCGTCGGGATCAGCACCCGTGGCGGCGGCGGTAGGTTCCAACCTGCAGGGATCCACTCCTGTGCCATCAGCGGATCCTCTAATGCAGCTTCTCAGCATGATGTATCAGGATAATGAGACTCTATTGGCTGTGGCACTCGATACTGTCGAGGGTACAACATCATACTGGGCTCCATCGTACAAACTGTCCATTAGGCCAAGAGCAAGAGACATTCCAGCATGAGTGCAAGAACTGGTGGCTAACCGTGCCTGTGTGGATTGTGAATGAGAAGATACCAACCCCCAGTGCACCACCACCTTTACTATTCACGTCATGTTATGTGTTAACGGTGAGCAGTTCAAAACATCTTCATGTAGGAATTGAAGTTTCACAAGAAAATGCTTGAAAATGCTTGAAAATGCGCCAAAAATATTAAAGTACAGTTTTCAGCCTACGAGTGGGATGACCTCCGTCGCGCAAAAACATACATCAAGAAGCATATGACTACAGAATATGTTCCGGCCTAATCCTACCAGAACTTCTGCTGTGGAAGCCTAACAGTGAGTATATTATCAATGTATGATGATGCTACACTAAGAGTTAAAAATGCTGATGGTCAGGGGTATTTACATGCAGCAGTCGATTGTTGATAACTTTTTCAATCTAGACTCGGCGATAACTATTACGATGGAGAGACCTAATAGATGGCTCCCATATGTTGAAGACTTATACAGTGATATCATTAACTCGCTTCGCACATGCCGCATTCACATAGGAGATTTAGATCACTGTTTTAGTACCTGTATAAGTGCAGTGCTGAAGTCTTGTACTATTCGCCGAATAGGTGTGGAAAATGTTAAACTCAAATATACTGATTGAATACTAGACTATTGCAATGTGCAGATAACTTTGCGAGAAATACATGCAGAATTTGAGGGATATAAGAACCAGCTATTTTCCAAATACTGCACTGCTGCTGCCCCAATTAAAAAAGAAGCAAGTGATTTTTTTGATAGTGATATGTATAATTGTCAATCGTGAATAAATAAATATATTTATCATCTCAAATTTGTGTTTGTGTTATTTTTATAGACAAAATAATCCTGCCTATAATGTCACATGTGATTACTCACATTTTCTTTTATATATATATATATATATATATATATATATATATACATATATATATATATATATACAGGGTGTTTCAAAAATGACCGGTATATTTGAAACGGCAATAAACACTAAACGAGCAGCGATAGAAATACACCGTTTGTTGCAATATGCTTGGGACAACAGTACATTTTCAGGCGGACAAACTTTCGAAATTACAGTAGTTACAATTTTCAACAACAGATGGCGCTGCGGTCTGGGAAACTCTATAGTACGATATTTTCCACATATCCACCATGCGTAGCAATAATATGGCGTAGTCTCTGAATGAAATTACCCGAAACCTTTGACAACGTGTCTGGCGGAATGGCTTCACATGCAGATGAGATGTACTGCTTCAGCTGATCAATTGTTTCTGGATTCTGGCGGTACACCTGGTCTTTCAAGTGTCCCCACAGAAAGAAGTCACAGGGGTTCATGTCTGGCGAATAGGGAGGCCAATTCACGCCGCCTCCTGTATGTTTCGGATAGCCCAAAGCAATCACACGATCATCGAAATATTCATTCAGGAAATTAAAGACGTCGGCCGTGCGATGTGGCCGGGCACCATCTTGCATAAACCACGAGGTGTTCGCAGTGTCGTCTAAGGCAGTTTGTACCGCCACAAATTCACGAAGAATGTCCAGATAGCGTGATGCAGTAATCGTTTCGGATCTGAAAAATGGGCCAATGATTCCTTTGGAAGAAATGGCGGCGCAGACCAGTACTTTTTGAGGATGCAGGGACGATGGGACTGCAACATGGGGCTTTTCGGTTCCCCATATGCGCCAGTTCTGTTTATTGACGAAGCCGTCCAGGTAAAAATAAGCTTCGTCAGTAAACCAAATGCTGCCCACATGCATATCGCCGTCATCAATCCTGTGCACTATATCGTTAGCGAATGTGTCTCGTGCAGCAATGGTAGCGGCGCTGAGGGGTTGCCGCGTTTGAATTTTGTATGGATAGAGGTGTAAACTCTGGCGCATGAGACGATACGTGGACGTTGGCGTCATTTGGACCGCAGCTGCAACACAGCGAACGGAAACCCGAGGCCGCTGTTGGATCACCTGCTGCACTAGCTGCGCGTTGCCCTCTGTGGTTGCCGTACGCGGTCGCCCTACCTTTCCAGCACGTTCATCCGTCACGTTCCCAGTCCGTTGAAATTTTTCAAACAGATCCTTTATTGTATCGCTTTTCGGTCCTTTGGTTACATTAAACCTCCGTTGAAAACTTCGTCTTGTTGCAACAACACTGTGTTCCAGGCGGTGGAATTCCAACACCAGAAAAATCCTCTGTTCTAAGGAATAAACCATGTTGTCTACAGCACACTTGCACGTTGTGAACAGCACACGCTTACAGCAGAAAGACGACGTACAGAATGGCGCACCCACAGACTGCGTTGTCTTCTATATCTTTCACATCACATGCAGCGCCATCTGTTGTTGAAAATTGTAACTACTGTAATTTCGAAAGTTTGTCCGCCTGAAAATGTACTGTTGTCCCAAGCATATTGCAACAAACGGTATATTTCTATCGCTGCTCGTTTAGTTTTTATTGCCGTTTCAAATATACCAGTCATTTTTGAAACACCCTGTATATATATATATATATATATATATATATATATATATATATATATATATATATATATATAAGCCTATTGCACGCTAGGACCTAACACAGTAGGTATCGCGGCAGGCTGGGTGAAGCACCTTCGCCACAAGGACTTTGTTGTGGGTGGCTGGACCTTCGACGACGAAGATACGGAGAAGAAGGCTAAGAAGAATGGAGTGCTCCTCCCCGACAGCAAACGAGCTATAATTGGAGGTCCCTCCAACTGTGGCAAGACAAATCTTCTCATGGCTCTGCTAACACACAATGATGGAGATCGCTTCGAGCATGTCTACATATTCTCCAAAACACTATTTCAACCGAAGTCTAAGTTACTGCAGAGAATATTAGATGGCATAGATGGTGTAACGTACAGGGTAGTCAGTGAAAGTGAAGACATCCCTCCACCTGAAGAAGTAAAGCCAAACACGGTCTACATATTCGACGATGTAGCTGTTGAAAAGCAGGACCAGATCCATAGATATTCCTGCTTTGGTCGTCATATGGGTGTTGACGTATTTTATGAGAATCAAACATATCCCAGGATCCCAAAACAGTTGGTCAGGGATAACACCAACCTCATTATAGCATTCAAACAAGACAATCTCAATTTAAAACACATTTACCAGGCTCATGTGGGAACTGACATGTATAATGAAGTTGTAAAGATATATACAGATTGCTGGAATCACTCACAGTATGGGTATCTCGTTATTGATAAAGCTCGAAATCTGAATGATGGTAGGAACAGTCGGAACTTCCAGGCGTTTTTCCCAATATAATCATACAAAATAGGTGAATGCATCAGTATACTCTACACCACGGACAAGTTCAGACACATTTCGGGCACTCAGTCTGAGAGGTTAGGTTTACATAGACAAAATTCTCGCATCTATACTGATATGCAATTTCAAACTCTTGAGGAAAGACTCCGCATACTCCGTAAGGCTGTAATGGAATTAAAGGACAATGAGAAAGTCTTTGTGGTTGACCACCATCGGCTATAGAAAAGAATTAGCCCAATTTAGGCGAAAATAGAAACTGAGGCTCTTATTGTTGAGAAGGAGGGGGAGGAGAATCCTGGAAAGAAGAAGAAGAACAAAGCATATATAAAGCCTCGTGATATACAGAGTCCAGATTAGTATGCGTCAAGATGTCGACTAAGCATAAAGTCATTCAAGCGCGTAAAGCTGTTCGAGAGAAATTACGATTGTTGAGGATGGGACATGTGGAGCGGGAGCAAACACCAAGACAGACATTTAAACCTGTTACCGAATCTGTCAGAAAGCTAGCATCACGAGATGATGACAGTCTTAAGAACGATTCAACTGCTGCCTTCACTACCATTCGGTGTCAGCAAGGAGAGACCGTACATGCTCGGCTCTCAATCTATAAGCTTAACCGATAGCACAATACGGATTGGGGATAAAGAGTTTAAAAGAACAGCTGGCTTAATGAAACTCATCTTTCTAAGAGCGTCAAAAAACTTAAATATCCTGCCACTGATCGCAAGGCGTATGGAGAAATACTATAGTTAACTGAAGTATATAAGAATGCAGACGGGACGCTGAAAAGCCCACAAAACTATAAATACACTAGCATTATACAACCTTTACTGAATGAGCAACCCAAAAGCATTGGTGAAGGTCTTGACATTCAGCATAAACGATTGAGCAGTCAACCCACCCAATATACAGGGTGAGTCACCTAACGTTACCGCTGGATATATTTCGTAAGCCACATCAAATACTGACGAACCGATTCCACAGACCGAACGTGAGGAGAGGGGCTAGTCTAATTGTTTAATACAAACCATACAAAAATGCACGGAACTTTGTTTTTTAACACAAACCTACGTTTTTTTTAAATGGAACCACGTTAGTTTTGTTAGCACATCTGAACATATAAACAAATACGTAATCAGTGCCGTTTGTTGCATTGTAAAATGTTAATTACATCCGGAGATATTGTAACCTAAAGTTGACGCCTGAAACCTCCGACGTTCAGTTGCGTGTTTTAACAAACACGGGCCACGGTCGGCGAGCAGCATCTGCAGGGACATGTTTACGATGACGACCGTGTTTACGAGTGTGGCTGTAGTGCACTGTTGTGGTTTGGTCTAGCTGTCGCATTGTCCGCATGTAGCGCTTGCTGCTATTGTTATTCTGCATTCGTCTCCGCACGCAGACCAACTGTAGTACACCGTGTTACCAGACGTCTGTGATAGTGTAGTGTTGTAGGAACTGTGACCATGGTGTATTCGAACTCTGAAAAGGCGGAGATGATACTCATCTATGGCGAGTGTCGACGAAATGCAGCTGAAGCCTGCAGGGTGTGTGCAGAACGGTACCCGGACAGAGAGCATCCAACGTGCCGCACATTGCAGAACATCTACCGCCAACTGTATGCAACAGGTATGGTCGTAGCACGCAAACGGGTCCGCAACAGGCCCGTCACAGGAGAAGCGGGTGCAGTTGGTGTGTTAGCTGCTGTTGCCATGAACCCACACATGAGTACACGGGACATTGCGAAAGCCGGTGTACTGAGTCAAAGTAGTGTCATGCGCATACTGCATCGTCACCGCTTTCACCTGTTTCATGTGTCGCTACATCAGCAATTACATGGTGATGACTTTAATCATCGAGTGCAATTGTGTCAATGGGCATTAACAGAGAATGCGTTGCAGTTCTACCTGTTTACCGATGAAGCGAGTTTCACAAACCATGGGGCAGTGAATCTACGGAACATGCATTACTGGTCCGTGAACAGTCCTCGCTGGCTCAGACAGGTAGAGCGACAGCGACCGTGGACTGTAAATGTATGGTGCGGAATCATTGGCGACCACCTCATTGGTCCTCACTTCATTGCAGGTGCCCAAACAGCTGCAACATACATCGCGTTTCTACAGAATGATCTGCCAACATTGCTCGAAAATGTCCCACTGGAAACGCGTCGACGTATGTGGTATCAGCATGATGGTGCACCTGCACATTCCGCAATTAACACTAGGCTGACCCTTGACAGAATGTTCGACGGGCGTTTCATAGGACGTGGAGGACGCATAAATTGGCCAGCCCGTTCTCCTGATCTTACACCTCTGGACTTCTTTCTGTGGGGTACGTTAAAGGAGAATGTGTACCGTGATGTGCCTACAACCACAGAGGATATGAAACAACGTATTGTGGCAACCTGCGGCGGCATTACACCAGATGTACTGCGGCGTGTACGACATTTATTACGCCAGAGATTGCAATTGTGTGCAGCAAATGATGGCTACCACATTGAACATCTATTGGCCTGACATGTCGGGACACTCTATTCTACTCCGTAATTGAAAACGGAAACTACGTGTGTACGTGTACCTCACCCCTCATGGTAATGTACATGTGCGTCAGTGAAAAAGACCAATGAAAAGGTGTTAGCATGTGGACGTAATGTGCTGTTCCAGTCTCTTCTGTACCTAAGGTCCATCACCGATCCCTTTGGATCCCTACGTAATTCGGTGCTCTCCGATACACACGATCGAACAGCGGAGGAGTAGTACTCAAGCATTTTACAATGCAACAAACGGCACTGATTACGTATTTGTTTATATGTTCAGATGTGCTAACAAAACTAACGGGGTTCCATTTAAAAAAACGTGAGTTTGTGTTAAAAAACATACTTCCGTGCATTTTTGTATGGTTTGTATTAACCAATTACACTAGCCCCTCTCCTCACGTTCGGCCTGTGGAATCGATTCGTCAGTATTTGATGTGGTTGACGAAATATATCCAGCGGTAATGTTAGGTGACTCACCCCGTATATATTACGATGAGGCAGATGAGCTAACAGATAGACTTCGGCTGTTGATGGCTTCAGCTGCAGCGGGTAATACAGCACACTCGAATGAGGTTGTCTCAATAATTTCAGAACTTAGAGAAAGAGGAATCATCGAATAATAATAATAGCAAGTATGGAACAGTAGTCCATGAGCTGCACAAACCAGCACGCAGAACATACCCTCGCAGACATGTCATGATTAAAGGACTGGATGACTTATTTGCATGGGCATTTCCGGTGAAAACAAAGACAGGGAGAGATGTTGCTGCGGTGTTAGAGCGTTTGCTGCAAACAGGAACGAATCGATGTCCAGACAACCTTCAAACCGATCATGGTGGAGAGTTTTACAATGAACATTTCAGGACTGTGATGGAGCGGTACGGAATTCACCACTACCCAACGTTTACCCACCTGAAAGCGAGTATTGTCGAGCGTCTGAACAGATCAGTGAAAGCTCAAATGTGGAAGCGATTTAATCTTCGCGGGTCGTACAAGCGGACGGATATCCTACCGCGGATAATAGCACGCTATAATGGAACCAAATATAGTACAATAAAAATGTGACCGGTTGATGTTCGTGACAATTCACTCAAGGAGTCAGTATATTTCCGCATTAAAATATTGGATCCACGAAAACAAAGGTTTAATGTAGGTGACTTAGTATGTATTTCAAAGCACAAGATTGCATTTGAGAAATCGTACTTACCAACTGGTCAGCTGAAATATTCATAGTCTCCAAAGTGCAGAGAACGAACTCTCGAACATGTATCTTAACGGACAGCAATGGTGTAGAAAATGCAGGATGCTTTTACACAGAGGAATTGCAGAAGAGCTCTGTACCAGATGTATTCCTCATCGAACGTGTAATGAGACGTCGTGGGAATAGAGCGCTAGTTAAATGGCTGGGATTTCCTTCATCAGAAAACAGCTGGATTGATGCTGACGAATTAGTATATAACAGGATGCGTAGACCTCAATTGCCTCATTAGTGTACAATGCATGATAGGAGACACACCATAATAAGAGCCAGGGGTGGTATTTTCGACAAATTACCAGTTGAATTACACATTCCGGGATATAACTTTTGTGGACCAGGAACAAAGCTTCAGAAACGCTTCGCACGTGGGATAGAGGTATTAACCTACTCGACGAAACCTGCCCCGAGCACGACCTTGCCTACGACGCAAATAAAGATCTCCCAGCACGTCACGTCGCACACAGAATTTTAGCTGACAGAGCCAAGGATATAAGACGAAGAAAAGATATCGGCGTAGGTCAACGTGTGGTTACATTCGTTGTTGATAAAACCATGCATGGTAAAATTAAGATAGGTTTAGGAGTGATGAATTTCAAACGAATTACGAAAGTACCGAGGTTCGCTTTGGGGCAGAAGAATAAGAAAACGAAGAAGTCAGGCTGCCTGAAAAGCAACATTCTCACATCGATGTGTGCAGCTAAGCACGCAATGATGAGTAAGAAGAAGAAGAAGAAGAAGGGTACAATTAAACCACCTCGCGTTCTGTCTTTACCCAAGACATCAGGCGGAATTATTCCGTCCTCTTTCCAGCCCTTTCGGCTCTATCAGCAGAAGGCTCACTCACAGGAGGGGCTGCGGCTGTAGCGAAATCAGTCAAGAATGATCAAAACGCCCAAGCGGAGCTAGAGGAATCACGAAGGCATAACTGTGTCATGGAAGCTGCAGCCATTGGAAAGGGTCTATACCTGATACCATACAAGAAAGGACTTGTCCTATTTATAAATAATAAAAAAAAGCCAATTAGCTATTCTACCTAATCGAGCGCTCACGAATAAAGATCTCCTTAAGGTTGTTAAAGAAGAAAAACTCCACATTTCAGGATTCTGTGATGTCTTTCTGAGAGATACATTACCGAAGGTAATGTGGCGAACTAATGAATGTGGAACTGTGAATTTAGATGTTGCAAGCGACCCAGGAACCCATTAGGTCTCGTACGTCAAGAAAGGTGCAAATACATTTTATTATTTTTATTTGGAGAATTACAACCACCTGAACAACTGAAACGGTACTTCATGCGCAAAAGACGAGTCTTGTACAATTTTCAGCGATATTATGGCTTTAACACATACTTCTGTGGACATCTATGCATCATGTTCCTCCTCACATCCTTGATGAAACAGCATCTAAAACGACACCAAAGATAAGTGCATGCTCAACATCAAGGGTGGCTGATGTATATAAGAACGATCATTGAACGTTGCCCCCATCAGTTGAGGCTTAAATGCGATGCCGAACACTCTGACGTTAAAAGAACGAGAGTCCGCATTACGTGCAAATTACTTTCTACCAGTTGATTTAAGTTCTGGTGATTTGAGTATTGCGTTGATTGCTCTGGAGAAGCATAACAGCATCCCAAATATCACAATGGCCAACAATAAACTGCATCTGAAAATAGACGGTAAGGAGATTCTACAAATACAACCTGGCCCCTACGACATTGATGATTTAAACGAAGTCTTAAAACACTCGGGAAAGGGAATTGAGCTACGCGCAGACATCAAAACTCTTTAATCTGAAATACGAACAGAGAATGATACGATTGACTTTAGGCATAAAGATTCAATAGGTTTACTGCTAGGTTTTGCGAAAGACAGTGTTTTGGTGAAGGATTCCAGTAAATTCTACGCGTCAGATCAGGCTGTGGACATACTACCAGTCAGCACAATCGACGTTGAGTGTAATATACTGGTAGCTACAAACTCATATCTCAACAACAAGTTGATTCAATCTATTCACGGATTCTTCCCTACAGTTGGAACGGGGTATAACACAGTTCAGACCCCTACAAACGCGATATTCCTCCCGGTGACAGCTCAGATACTGTACTACCTGGAGCTACGTATTGTGAATCAGAATAATCGATTTGTCGACTTTCGAGGTGAAGAGATCATTGTATGTCTACATGAAAGAGAAGATGGGTATAAAGCTAGCACGCAGCTGGCAGTCAGTCAGTGTGCCACAGAAGCGCAAGGTAATAACACGCCTTAATAACGAGTTCCTTATTTCAATTGGTCTCAAGCCGTGTGATGACGTCACTCAACGTAAGGCAGTCAGTGGAGTATGATTGTCGAATTATACGTCATAAATTCCACTCACATAAGCCCGACGCTTCAAGCACATTTAACAAAAATTATGAAATTAGGGTTGTTATTCAACACCAGGGCGCTTTAACACTACCTTGCAAGAGCTTCTTACATCTCAACTGTACATTTAAGAAAACTGATAGCGCTGCGATAACACTCTCGAAACTGACACGTAATGCTCTAACATTTCTCTTTCAGGAGATCTGTTATGAACGTAATGGGATAGAAATCGACCGCACACGTAGTGCCGGGCTAGCATCGACCCTTAAGACGTACGTTTCAGCCTCAATCTCCGATTCGAACAGCTTGGAAAATGCGGGATGGTTCATAGACGCACCAGACGTCGGATACAGCCGATTTACTGCATGCATGCCTCTAAAAATGCTTATGGGTTACTTTGAGGACAAGCAACGAATTACCATGAACGCCAAACAGGAACTTACTTTGGTGCGGAGTGCAAGTGACGCCAATTCATACAGTCAAAAAGCGGCAGAGGACGTCGAAATCAAGATTAATAGCATAGTAGAGAAAATGCCCCACATCAGTGTTGTTGACGAGGAACGCTTGAAATTTTTAAAAGTTGTGAATGCAGGCACTTATCTGCCGCTAACTTTCCAGCCATGGGGGGCTTTTTGAATACCCTGTCTTACCTAAAGCATCAACACATACGTGGGCTATTAAAACATCAGTTCAGGTGGAAGCACCTATGTTCATTATACTTCCATTTCAAACTCAAAGGCGGGGGGACGTATCAAAAGACTCAAGTGAATTTGACCACTGCGAGTTAACTAACGCCAGAGTCTACTTGAATTCGGATACTACCCATAGGAGAATTTACATCTAAAGTGGAACAGCAATGTATACAGTCTAGCATTTGACAAGAATGAGAGATTCTGTGCATCTTACTATGAAGGACTTGAAAATTAGGGATGTCTACTCAGTCCATAGAATTTCAAGAAGTTGGCACCAATAAACGTGATTGACTGCTCAAAACAGAATGAAATAATTAAATTAGCACCAGTAGATGTACGGATAGAATTTGAATCTTCAACAAACTTCCCACATCACACGGCAGCACATGCTCTAGTTCTGCATGATCATGTTGTTAACTACTGTCCACTCACAGGTGTTGTACAGCGAGTTGTATAAATTAATACGTGCTCTGCTAGCTACAGCACAGTTCACGATGTTACCCCAAGGTCTAGGGATCGTAGCTGACGTTCAAGGGTTCTATTACAACGAACGCAAACAATTCATAATTAAAGACTGTGCAATAATAGCGTTCACACAAAGTGACGGAATAATAGAAACATTCGTAGCAAGCATTGCATTGCCGAAACCTTTCAAGGATGTGAAGTGCAAGGAGAAGTGCAAAGTGGCTAACACTTTTCTTTCATGGACTCCACTGGGATGATCCTGGTATAACTTATAAAGAAATGATGACATCATTTCGAATATTCGATCATCCTGAAACCACCATCTATGTCAAAAGGCAAGGAGAAGATCGCATGGATGCAGCGAATCTTCAAGTTTCCATCTATTCACGACCTGGAATCCTTTGGATGCCCTACTATCCATAATCTCAAGAATAAGAAGAAGATGTATGAAAATAGTCTTGTATCTGCTTATGAAAATGTAAAATTACTTTTAAGTTAGATTAATGAAAATAAATGAACGCAAATTCTGTGTTTTTTTTCTATCTATCTCGTACTTAGATAGCACGTAGCTTTGCCCAGATCCCTTGTCTGTGGCGTTGTTCAAGCACATGACAGATAATTTCAGCCATGTCTTTGGTAGCTGCCACCATCACGCGCCGCCTGTTCCCAAAAACCTACACGCGCAGCTCGATAGGCAAAATCCCAGGCAATGATTAAATATATTTTCTTATCTTCGATCTTAAACTTCACATCCTTAATAGCACTCATCTTCAGCAAAACTAATATCATTTGAGACATGCACAGCCTTTATATACATAATGAAATAGTGGCTAGTGTTTTTTTAAATTAAGAACAACAAAGACTTATTTTTGACGATTTTTTTGTCTTTGTTCATTCAGTTAACACAAATACATATATTTCTCGAGGTACAATATAGTTTTTTTAGGTACAATATAGTATTCTTGAGGTATAAACTGACTCTACTTTTCCAATGCAGAAATATGTTCAACTTACACACTACAACAGTAAGACTGGAAGGATTTTTTTTACATAAATTTACGCTAAAAACTAATGCGGAGATTCTTTCTTTACTACTACAACTAAGTTCCACAGCACAAGTAGCATAGCTTTTACAATAATTCTGATGGACTGTGCACGCTTAGAATATGTCAACAGTCCACAATAGCAAAGGTTTTTACAATAACAATTCTGAAGGACTGTGAGCTATATATATATATATATATATATATATATATATATATATATATATATAAAACTATTCTGACATGGATGGCTAGCGGCAGGCGAAAAGCTATTCTATTTACAATACACACACATAGTGCGTAGATGTATATATATATTTAAAGGCTACACATACGCTGCCTGTGAACAAATTAAATCAATATATAAATTTTTTCTTTTTCTTTTTTAATTTTTTTCTTTTTTTCATTCTTTCTTTCACACACACATGGCGTGCATATATAAATATAAATTTTGTTCTTTTTTTCCAAACCTCCTCCCTCTGTATATACACGTGAACATAGTACACAGAAATATTTACACCACACACACACACACACACACACACACACACACACACTCTCTCTCTCTCTCTCTCTCTCTCTCTCTCTGAGTACCACGCCCCTTCTCTCGCTACAAGGGAGTAGTCTGAGTAAGGGAGAGTGTCAACCCTGTCATCAGATATGACCCTTTTATCGTCATGAGGCGACAGACCGATTTTAAACTGCAGCACAGTGTACCCCTCGTGTCCTCTCTATCGAACTCTGGTCTGCAGTACCATGTGCAGTGGCTGCGGTGCAGCACCGCGAACACCGCTGCACAGGCACTGCAAATAGTCTTCGATAAAGAGGGCTCTCGATGCCATACGACGCACACTCTTAGCCTGCATCTGGGTGGCACCTTCCAATGTGCGGTACGCATACATTTTTGAGCGTAGACCTACAAACTCCACAATCTTTAATCCATTCACCTCGTCCTTCATAAGACCGATAACCTTCTTGTTCTGTAGAATAATACGATAAGGATTATCGGTCATGTATGAGGACGTGTCGAATTCATTACCGTGGCACCTTATCACTTGATATGGATCTCAGCTCTTCACCCGACAGATGAAACTATCTGTTTCCGTATAAAGTAATTTAGGATCTGTGAAATGGGTTTTCGTAAACTCATAATGAAAGCGGTATATATGGAATTTGGATAGGTCTAGTATGCACTTCTCCACATAAATAGGTTTCGTAAACTCTACTGCAGTCTTCGCCATCTCCTCAGCAACAAAGTTCTTACTGAATATGGTGACCCGCTTAAAATTTGGTCTGTCAATGCATTTTCGTACGCCATAACGCGCATCCCATTCGGTTCTAATCAAAATTTCACTTCGTTCCCTCAAATTCTCCATTGTTTTACCGAAAATTGAATTATTCGTTAATTTATAAAAATCTTTTCTTAAGTCACATGTCACGGAAGATCTCTGCCTTGTATTCAAATCAATATACTCCTTCAACCATGGGGACTACTTGAAGGAGATAGCCCGGGTGATTGTAACCAGCTCCATACCGAAGATGAGGCACTGCTGGAGGTTACGATTATGAATAATGTATCTCCGCTTATCCCCCAGCGTTCTGATCAGTTTTGGCGTGGAGCCTCCTTGAGGAATTAGTTGCTCTGGACACCGTGGAAAATCGGTGTGCTCATCATGCAAGCTAATAGTGCGTATGAGTTCTGCCTCTACCACATATCCTACATCAGAATCAGCAGCCATACCCCCATGATTTTTCCACCTAATCCCTTGCGTTCGTCTTCAGGCACCCATCTAAACTTACCAATCGGCAGTGATTGCTGCATGGGGTGCCCGTATAAGTTATTCACATCGAGGTACATTATATAACTCGAGTCAAGGGATGCGTTGAACCTGTCACCCATCCGCAGGTTATTTGCCTTCGTGTGCCTATGGACACACTGGCAAAGTCCTCAGCGGATCCCACGCTCAAAGAAAAAAAGCGTATCAGTATCTGTCAATAATTCAATGCTACAGTTCGTTTTCTTGAGCATTGCGATCCAAGACAACCCAGGTGCTGTGTAATAAAAGGCGGGATCCAGAGAATATGTGGTCATGCAAGCGACAGCACCTCTGTGTCCATGTAAAGCCGTGCATACTCTACTAAAGTGGAAATATTGAATTCCCACCAGACATTCACAGCATGTTCATACTCTGCATCGGTTATGGCATCGCCTGTAAGGCTGCTGGAGAATTCAGTTGTGTTAGGTAGCCTGGTTTCGTCGAGTTTCGCCATACTATCCGCATACCCATGTGGGAAAACCCCTTCCTAGTGACAAGTTGAAACTTCTCCTCGTCAGAAAATGCAGCTAGTGTGATATGCATATCCCCCCGAGGTAGAGTTTCAACGAGTTTCTGGAGTGGTGCCTGCATAAAACGTAGCGTATCAAGGAAGCGGAGCGTAATTCTTGGCGTTATTCGTTTGGAGTATGAAATGTATTTCTCCAGGCTCTCAGGTAGGACTTTGACCTGATCTTTCTCCAAACAGAAATCAGTCAACTGCTCAACTAGAAAGTGAGCGTCATACCCACTTAAATTGTGAAAGAAACCGGGTATGTGTCTTGGTACCTGGTACTTCGAATTGGACGCATTGTGAGCTGCGCCACGGCACTTCCCCGTAAGATGATAGTGGTCCCTAGGAGGAGTTTCCGCTTTTCTTTCTAACGGTAGCCCACAAATACGACAAACAGTCGCGTTATTATACAAATCTTCATTCTCCTTCGATTTGGTCACTGGTATGTTGCCACTGTAAAGCTTATCAACCTCCCGTGAAAATTTTTCGAGCTCAGTGAGCAAGCAAACCGCAGGACGGTCCCAGACAAAAGATTTGTAGCGGTTAAGACTGGAATCATATGACGATACAGTTTGGTACACTGCCGCATATGGTACGTGTTTGTCTGTAAAGGCGGTGTGTGAGGCTGCAGGGTCACCTTCACAGTGGGTCACAGGGACGAGGAGGCATTCAAAGTCGGCGTACACTACAAACGGGCATCGCTCCTGCTGGTGAGCATTCTTGAACGTTATGAATTTGTTTTCTTCTGTAGGCATAATAACACATACCAGGTCCTTGGAAGCGAAGTCTACTAGATGCCCTGCTAATAACTTGTCTGAGGAGAAATAATTCAGACACCTTAAGCAAATACCGGGTGATCAAAAAGTCAGTATAAATTTGAAAACTGAATAAATCACGGAATAATGTAGATAGAGAGGTACAAATTGACACACATGCTTGGAATGACATTGAGTTTTATTAGAACCAAAAAAATACGAAAGTTCAAAAAATGTCCGACAGGTGGCGCTTAATCTGATCAGAATAGCAATAATTACCATAGCAAAGTAAGACAAAGCAAAGATGATGTTCTTTACAGGAAATGCTCAATATGTCCACCATCATTCCTCAACAATAGCTGTAGTCGAGGAATAATGTTGTGAATAGCACTGTAAAGCATGTCCGGAGTTATGGTGAGGCACTGGAGTCGGATGTTGTCTTTTAGCATCCATAGAGATGTCGGTCGATCACGATACACTTGCGTCTGCAGGTAACCCCAAAGCCAATAATCACACGGACTGAGGTCTGGGGACCTGGGGGGCCAAGCATGACGAAAGTGGCGGCTGAGCACACGATCATCACCATTCTGCATAAACATCGTACGTTCCAGCAGGTGTTTATCAGCCAGGCTGAGGATGATGCGATTCTGTAACATATGGGCGTACCTCTTACCCGTCACGGTAGCAGTTACAGAACCAGAATCACGCATTTTCTCGAAGAAAAAAGGCCCGATAACTGTAGATGTGGTAAATCCAACCCATAGCGTGACTTTCTCGTCGTGCAATGGAGTTTCCACGACAGTTCTAGGATTTTTGGTAGCCCAAATTCTGCAGTTGTGGGCGTTGAGTGACCCTCGGAGCGTGAAATGAGCTTCGTCGGTCCACAACACGTTACTCAACCAATCGTCATCTTCCGCCATCTTTTGAAACGCCCACACCGCAGATGCCCTCCGCTTCACTAAATCGCCATGTAACAGTTCATGATGCCGATGGATTTTGTACGGATAGCATCGGAGGGTACGCCTAAGTTCCAACCAAACAGTAGCGTATGGAATGCCGGTGCGACGTGCGACTGCACGAGCGCTGACTTCTCCGTGTATAGACGAACCCGCTACAGTCTCCATTTCTTCCTGAACTGCCTCAGCAGTATTACGCCTTGTGCTCGGTCGGCCACTACGGGGTGTATCGTCTAAACAACCCGTGGCTTCGAACTTCGAAATCATTCTCTCCACAGCTGCATTTGTCAACGGACCTTTACCCGTTCGAATCCCCTTCCTATGGCGATAGGATCGTAACGCTGATCTAGCACATTCCCCTTTCTGATAATACAGCTTCACTAAAAGCGCCTTTTCAGGTAACGTCAACATTCTGCGACTGCTGGCGCATCTGATTCTCTCTCTCATTACAGCTCCTTTTATACACGATTGTCATGCGCAGCCACTGACGTTTTGCTGTCCAGCGCCATCTGTCGGACATTTTGTGAACTTTATGTGTTTTTGGTTCTAATAATACCCCATGTCATTAAAAGCATGTGTGTCAATTTCTACCTCTCTATCTACATTATTCAGTGGTTTATTAACTTTTCAAATTTATACTGACTTTTGATCACCCGGTATGTTGCTTATGTTCATGTTTATTTATCTGGTTGGGAAGGAGTCGGGACATGTCCTTGATCCAGACATAGTGATAATTATCACTTTCAGAGAAGAGCAGCATGTTTACATGCAGCCCATGCTCACCAGAAAATTGTGAGAAATGGAGGGGCCGACGACGATATGCTTGTCTTGCTCAATTGACTTGCTTTTCTTCTCCAGGTAATAAACATGAACGGGTATGCCGGTATTCTGCGCCTCAAAATTTAGGTATGTCCTGGATCTTGACGGGGAACTCCATACCATCAAAGTTATAACACCCACGAATATTATCACCTGCATGGTATGTACTCGGACTCTCAGGATGATCTCTGTAATTGTACTTTCTTTCGTAAGCCAGGATTGACTATGCAAAGCAAGCCTGATCATTTCAATTTCCGACATTAATGCATGCCCTCTTCTTAGCTATATGATTAGGGAGCTTGATATAGCTGCACCCTCCATTTACCGTATCGTATGCATGTGTATGGATGTCCAGACGTAGTATTCGGCTAAGTGCTTTGTCTGAGCCTCTCACTTCCATCTCAAAAAAACGGCCCAATATAGCACTGAAGGGGGGTTTATGAAACCAGGCGATTGATGTGGTCCGCGTTATCACGCCAACCCCCCCTCCCTACCACCACCCCCACCCCACAAAGATAGTGAAGACTCTCGTCTCCTCAACACCTGACTCAACCTTGGGAGGGTGCGATAATTCGATGCAAAGCACCGTACTGCATTCAATGGCGGCATACCGCGGATCATTGACTAACTTGAGGAGCTCGGTTTTCATGGCAGGAAGGCACGCCCTTAGAAAATCAACAGGGTCGCGGTACCTTCCTGCCGTGTTCTCGATCCTGGTGAAGGAGATTCGCTCCTCAAAAGCGTCTGCAATCACCGAGTACTCTAACTGTGGTATGTTATCACTGACCTGATGCCCTTCACTAAAAGGACGGGTAAGGGAACTGCCACTAGACACGGGTTAACAATGGTTACTACTAACACGATATTGAACAGGCGATGCGGTCTGCTGTACCTGGTCGGTGGGCGGAGCCAGGGGTGAGGCGGCGGTGTCAGACCAGTGAGAACATCCGGGTCTACCAGCGGGCGGAGCGCAGTGTATAACGCTGTCCCGGGACTGCGGATTAGCCACTACGGCGCCGCCACCAATGGCTGAGGCGTCGGCGGTCGTCCGGTGCCCTGCCCGCCACCGCCCCCAACTCTATGAGCAACCTTGGACAGGGCGGAAGGGGGGTGGGGGGCCTCGCGATGGCTGGCTCTGTGACGCGCAGGTGCGGGCAGCCGATAGCTCCGCTGTGATGGGCGCGATGCACGGCTCAGCTCGTCATGCTGGGTTTAATGGCAGTGCGCCGCGCCCCGACACGCACTACGATCATCTGAGGCTTCACCTCCGTGAAAAAAAAATAAATAAATAAATAAATAAATAAACATCGAGTTATAGAGCATGTTCAAATAGACTGAAATGGAAGTATGAATGACAATATGACTATTAAGTCTATACTAATAGTCACCTTGTCTGTTCCCGACCCACGGCTCAATCACAACAGCCAGCCCCTTATTGACATCAGGGTCGAATTCCCGATCCGCAGCAAACTGCGCCTGAACAACAGCATCGCGCAGAATTTGTGCATTTAATTCGTCGAGCCAATCCAAATCACCTGTAGCAAAAAAAAAAAAAAAAAAAAAATTAATTAGATAAAATGTTTGAACCGAAAAAATGTAATTATATACCGATGGAATTGAATGTTACGCAGGAGAGATGGCTCGTCCCCCTGGCGAAGAAGAAGAGCATTGTCTAAATAACGCGACTGGGGTGCACACGATTCATCTACAATAACAACGAAGTGTACGTTATATTACTGTATTATCGCACACTCGAGATATTAGGAAAACAGAAAACAAATTTCATACTCACGTTTTTGAGCTGAAGGGGTTGGATTTTCCCTTCCCAGCGCATCGTTAAGCGCGTCCAACACTTCAGCGAATAATGCTGAAATGATGAGAAAAAACAAATTCAATTTTACGCATGAACAGAGCAGTTGTGTATCTCTAAACGGGGTTTCACATGCTAAATAACGCTGATACGAAAATAATAACTTACGTGGGACCTCGTTCAGGTGAGGGCGCTTCCCCTCACTTCTGAAGTTGGCTGAAGATCGTTTCATGATGGTCGAGACACGCAGACTGTATCGGAATGAGTGTGAGCACATGTATGCTGGGGTTTAAATAGGACCTCTAGCGTCCTCCTACGTCACCGAGACGCTAGCTAATGGGCTTTGAGGTTCTTGGGGTGAGCCCACTAGCACACCCGGCGACTAGAAGCTGAACTAACCAGATGCGTCCAAAACCTCGAAGAGAACTGAGTCTCTCGTAATTTATGGATTTAAAGGGAAAGAATTCATACTATTTGGATTACTCGTTCGATGATATTGAATTCAGTCTCTGCAGCTGGATTCATTATGTGTGTTACAAGCTTAGCTGCGGAGAATGCAATTAGACATATTATGGATAAAGGAAGGGAGGTATTTTTATTGCATCTCGTTCAAGGTCTGCGATTTTCGATGGTGAACGTTATATACCGGATATTCTACGTTGCAGGTGTTAAGACTAGTGCTTCTTACATTTAGCTTAGCTGCGTAAACTCTGGAGCAATTGATTTAGAAAGTATTCAGATGATAAAAAGGAGAATTTTAGTATTTAGGAATGTTTTCCAGCGAAAAAGATGAAATTTAAAAAATTAACGCTATCGACGGGTTATATGAGTGCTGAAAATTTAGTAAATTATTCTAACGTGATGGTGGAAAATTTTTACATAGAAAATGTAAAGTGTTACATGTTTCGAACTCTTTAGAACTGGGGTACGTGTTTAATAGATGTCTGGAAATGTTTCTCAAAGGTGAATATCATGCTAATTGATACGTGTAATGGAATAATAAAGCGATGGGAAGAACTAGCCCCCATTGTAAATTATTGTAAGTTCATTGTAGCAGAACCGACGCAAAAGCAGGACGCAGACACATTGGCTTGTGTTCTTGTGCAAAGAGTATTCTAAAATCTGAGATACTCTCAGTAATATTCAGCGACAATGGTAGCAGTTTTTTGAGTGACACACTAAAGAGAGTGTGCAACTTGTTAAAGATTGAGTGGGAACAGACCTCCTGTTAGCCTCCCCAATCGAATGGAGCATTGGAAATATCACACCGAACTATAACAGAATTCCTGAGACACTATATCAATACCACTTAGTCACCCTGGGATGAATGGCTTCCATTTGCGGTATTTGTGTACAATACCACCCCTCATAGTGCCACGAATTATACACCACATGAGTTATTTTTCGGTAATACGTGTAATTTACCGGGTATATTGCAAAGAGATTCCGCACGTGTTACTTATAATTAGGACGATTACGTACTCGAATTAAAGGAGAAAATAAGACAGAAGCACCAATGAGCCAGGGATTATACCGTGTAAGGAGAAGAACAGAGAGTACTATGATTGTGAGCAGAACCCTAAAGGTTTTAAAGCAGGTGATCAACTTCTGCTGTACGATTAAACCGTTAGAATGGGCAGAAGCCGTAAGCTAAACACACAGTGGCCAAAATCTCGTCATTCTTTTATAGAAAACCAAATTTTTAACGGTACATGTCAATAGGTTAAAGGAGTTCTCGAAATACAGATTTTTCTTGAATTTCATATGAGGAAACTGACGGATGTATTGGACCTGGTGAGCTGTACTGCAGCAGTGTACACAATTGGACAGTTTCAACATTTTACCATAGAGAAATTATGATAGTATTGACAAGACATAAATCCAGAGTGACGTGGAAAATGCCTTAGAATGGCATGTCAAAAAGATCAAGAAATCTCAAGATCTAATTGGACAATTAACAAGACATGAGACACGTAGGAAACGAGGTGTCTTAAATTTTGTGGGTGAAATTAGTAAAATATTCTTTGGAGCAACAGATTAACAGCGTGCCTCCTATTTCAAATCAAAGACTGATTTAACTGAAAATGGAAAGAGGTAACTGCTTAACTTGACTAAAGGCAAGTAACAGTAGTAATAGCAACTTTGACGAGTTTCAGTCATACAGTAGCTAGCCTTGAACGTAATGAGGATATAACTGTTGAAAACGAAAAAGCTCCATAGGTACATGAATGAATAAGCTAATAGTACTGATCATAAGCTAGAGCACTTAGCTATGATCACTACCATTAATGGACAGTTTATACAGTTGGTATCGATTTACACAGATTTAGAAGAAGAATACGAGATTCTAATTTCGGCCATAGTAAATGCTCAGAAAGGAATACTGGCACCCCTATAATTAATCTAGTGGAAATAATTAAATACTAGCATATAATTCGTAATGATATTAAGGAGAAGAAATTCACAGTTGCTGTCACGGAAGAGAGCGGATACCAGTTGTTACACATAACTGCTGTTGATACGCTTATGTCTGGTCATATATTAAGCTATGTATTGAATATCCCATTAGTAGAAAATAAATGGTTTAATTTGCACGAAGTATTACTCCTACCCTCCGAAGCTGACTGAAATCAAGATTTAGTTATTTTCATACAACCAGAGGAATATTATTCGTTACCTGACGAATCAAAGCGGCAGTGTGCAAAATTCAGCAACGACAAACTGTTGTGTAAAGAGACAGGTTGCGTTCGCAAAATTTGTAAACAAAAGTTTGTTTTATGTCCACGTATGACCACGAAACGTGTGAACCTAGGATGTTACAACGAGTGAGGGAAAGCCCCAAGGATTATAGCTGTGCGGTCTAGAGCACATTTTCACGGTTCGCGCGGTTTCCCCCGTCGGGGGTTCGAGTCCTCCATCGGGCATGGGAGTGTGTGTTGTCTTTAGCGTAAGTTAGTTTAAGTTAGATTAAGTAGTGTGTAAGCCTAGGGACCGATTACCTCAGCAGTTTGGTCCCATAGGAAATTACCATCACTGGTTCACCACCACCAAGGATTATATTAAGAAGTTTGCGAAACTAAACGATGGTATCTGGACTCCTCTGAGTCAGGACCAATGGTTATTCGTTGCTCCAAATGAGGAAGGTCTGTGTTCATACAGTCCAAGCAAATAATAAGAATTAATGTGACCAGTGTAGATACAGACAGCTTTAAACATGGGGACTGATTACCGTATTATAAATAAGGAAAAGAGGAACATTTCTGAGTTACGCTTGAAACGTCCCCTTAGAAAGATTATACATGACTGTGCTTAAACTGACACACAATATTTTTTTTTAGCGCAACGCAATCTGACTTTCAGTAATCCCTACAAGAGAATGGCCCTGACTAAATTAACCTATACGTTTCACAAATCACTTACCTCACAAAAATCTTCGTTACTCGAACTACTGCAATACAGCGAGCGCCACTACTGCCAGCCAAATAAAAGATTCAAACTACGGAAGGCACTAACTACTGATAGGCATAGTTAGCAAATGAAAGATTTTAATAGAGAAGAAACAATGTATTTACCTTAATAGTCATAATATATATAGCAGTTCATGACATCCATTCTTACAATGTACTGTTTCTGATGGACACACCTCCAGATTATCCATTCTCAAAAATCCGCCCTCTCACTTCCCCACATCCACCACTGCTGGCGGCTCGCATCCAACTGCGCAACGCTACGCGCTGTTAACATCCAGCTGCCCAACACTACAATGGCAGACAACAATGCAAACTAGCCACAGACTGCACACAGCACAGAAAGTGATTTTCATACAGAGCGGTACGTGGCGTTACCAATAAGAAAACCTAAATAGCCTACTTACAAAGTCCCCATGCTCCCCACAAAAAATTTTACAAATTGTTTTGGGCACTGGCCAATACATATTTGTTAAAAATTTTTCACAATTACAATAACAAAGAAATCAAATGCACACACTTATTGATACAATGTTGGTCATAAGCTAAAATTTTCTCACAGTCCATGAAGACAGTCCTGATCGTTCATCACAGTAAAGTAGCAGTGTTTTTCTCAAAGTCTGAGCACTAAAAGAAAATGCACACGGAAGTAGTGGATTTCCATGCAGTCTTGAAGAAGTAGTGTTGTCCTTCCAACGGAAAGACAGTGCTGACTCTCGACATGCAGACAGGTGATGGGCCACAACAGAGTAAACCCACAGCGGAGTCAGTCGAAGTTTTGAAGAATATTGGTGGTAGGTCATCACAGAGCAGACCCACTGTAGTCCTGGTAGATAATATGGTATTGGTGGGCCACCAGAGGTGCAGACCCACTGCAGTCCTTGTAGAACTAATGGTATTGCTGAGTCATCAAAGGTGTAGACCCACTGTAGTAATTGTAGAGATGGCCAGCAGCCATCTGGTGCGACTGTGCACGTGCACAATCACCATCGAAGAGTCTTGTGGACAATATAGCAAGTCCATAAACCACCACTTGTGCACTCACAAAGTTTTTGGAATTGTCCTTAGAACCAGCAATGCTGTTAATCAGTCCCTTGCTGAATTATTAACACACGTCCAAACACTAACAGTCCCTACTTCTCACATATTTTGCATATACTATGACCATCAGAAATTTGATGAACTGGTGTCAATTACAATTTTATAACATGAGAATACAATAATAAAGGTACAAAATACATTATTAAAGAACATAACAATACAGATAAATTTGTAGTATCACAGACTTTACAAAAGAATAGAAATAAACATATAAATCAGTGTTACAGGAATTATGACGTAAGTAAATATATAAAATAATGAGAATAGTTTTCGAAACATTAATTTCACACATGAGCATTAAAACAGAACAGAATAAATAATGTCTAAACATCTTTACAAAGAAAATAACATAGTATTGGAAAAATTCTACAACATAGATCTTATTAGCTAAACACATAAAGACAGGAAAAAGATAAATACACAAGGGTACATAAACACATAGCGGAATGATACAAAAGGACAGGACAGGGTTTGTTTTCAGTCTGACATTTGGTACTGCAGTCCACCCCAAAACTTCATTCCATATACCTTTCCTCTTATTTCAACATTTGTTTCCACCAAAAAAATCTTATCCAAGCATGCTTTCTGTATTCTGTTCACATCCTCTTTCAAAATTCTTTTTTGGCCAAACCATTTTCTTATAGCTTCTCAATGCACTTCTTCCAATGCATCACAACTCGTTCTCACATATAGCCTACCCCATCTTAAGCTAACTTAAATCTACTGAGCTCAGATGCTAAACTAAGGGTCGAGGCAATGCAGCAGCACAAAACAATTAACACAAACAGCAATGACAAAAAAATGGAAATTGGCAAAGCAAGCTACAGTAAATCTAAATTACCATGCAAATGCAACATTACAACTAATATGAGCCAATGTGCAGCAACAAGAAAAATAAATCAGTAGTAAAACTAGCTTAACAGAGTAATACAAAGTGAAATTTAGTAGCACTATGCCTGGCAAACAGCAGCAGCAAATGCAATAACTTATATCTAAACATGACAAAGCTCAAGCAGAAAAAATATTACATTAAAGACAACAATGCAGATAAGGGAAATGTCTATTCACATCTTAATGTCTATGTAATTAAAGTGGTGCACCACAAAAACTTACTCTATGAAATAAATTACCAAGTACTTGAAAAGAAAATTATGTATGCAGTTCCTGTGAAGGGAAATGTCTTTTTGTGCTTCCTCAATTTTTGGAAGTATATGACAAAATTATTATTTACTGGATCTGTAGGCAGAAAATGTTTATATTAGAACATCTATAAAATTTTATTTTAACCAATGCTGCAGTGGAGCTAGATACTAGATATTAAACAAAATAGGCAAAGCAAGGCGTGAAATGTCATTCACTAGCCATAAGGCATTTCATAATGCAGTAAACAATCTTCAACTAGCAAGACAATAGATGTGAAATGTTTCTCATCATTTCATTTCAGTAAATATCATAAATTAAGAACTCTACAATGTAATCATGTTTTCAAGTTTGAGCGTGTCATATTTGCGATGCTTTCCACAAAGGAATGTTAATACCGAGAATAATGGCCTCTTTTTTTTTCCACCTGTGCCTCTGAAAGGCACACACTAATGGCTTTTTTCCAGGTGACTGTTGCGCAGCTGGGTGTCCATGATGCATTACGTGAAGGTGGTCACTTAACTTTCTTACCGAAATATTTACAACACCAGTTTGCACTACAGTGACAGTCTCATATAAAAATTTCACAGATCGAGAGTTTGCGTTGCAAATCTGTAGAAACAGAATCCTATAAATATAACAGTGTCCAAAAAATTTTTGCTGGCATTGTGATACATTCTCGCATTTACACACATTTCATAACTCTTAAAGTACGATTCTTGGTTTCCAACAACCTTTTTCACAAACCAGTGTCCCTAACCACTACTCATTATTTCTTACCTTATTACACAAATTACACACATTCGTCGACACTTCAATATTTCATCATAACAGATATGTAGCATAATCAAATTCCTCATATAGCATCAGCTTATTAATCATAAACATACCTCAGCAGCATAATACACATTGTAGTTGTAATAATAACATCATAACACCTCAGTCAAATCTCAAAATCGTCATAGCATTCTGCAATAATGTCAAAACCTAAAAAATTCTCTGCTCATTTCAATAGTGTCATCTACCTCAAATGTACTTTAAAAATCATGACCCCATAATGAATACATCATTCAAAGCTCTCATAGTATCACAATGGTTCTGAAAAAATATGAACAGTTCACAAAGTACAGACAAAATACAGTTTCATAAGTGTGAAGTTATCCAACTCTGTAATTGTGTAAACATGTGTCACTGATGTAGTAAAAAAAATGTTTATCTCTCAGTTAAATGATCAGATAGCTGTGTAATGTATGTGTTAGAGAAATATGGTACCGATGTGTAAAGTTGTATAAGCAAATACCATATTAGCTAGGGCTCCTTGTGCTTGCCAAACACATGGTACACGAAGTAAGCGTGTACCCCCCTGAGGATTAATGTAATTATACCCTCAGGTGTTACAAACTACAGCAATCGAATGAAATGTGTCACGGAAAACCTTTGTATCATTGTAATTCAAAAATCTTTAAAAATAAATGTTTTAAGTAAAAAATTAATCACTCAAATACTTGCACTGTAGCGCTAAACTGTGCGTCTTGTTGTAACATAATCTCTGTGGATATGTCATAGTTATCGTCCTCTGTAAGCAAAGTTCTGCTGAAATCAATGTACTTACCTCATCATAATCGAAAGTGAAATGCTTTGCGTATAGATATCTTAGTTATTACATACCTTACCGTGATCAAGAAAGTACTATAACGTAACATATTCCTGTGCTACGAAAAAGGCTGTCTCATTGTAGCTATACCACAAAAGTTACTACTAAAACATGTTTTACTTTCCAGAATAATACAGAAATACTGTGCAGATATAAAGCAGATACAGCACAAAAGCAACAATGTAAATTCTGTCACATATTAGTTGCGTCGTGATATAATCGTGTAGCTGTCAAAGAAACCAAACGCTAAGCCATCTTTAATCTCACAGAAAGTACTTTAAATCCAGAATGTATTCTCAGGTAAACCAAAATGTTGCATTAAAATCTCGTTAGCAGTACTGGTATATGTTCTAAGTATGTGAGCCTTATAGTCGTTACGTAATCGTACAACTAACAAGCAAGAATATACAAATAACAACACTGTGTCATCTGTTCACTATAACAATGTACTCGTAAATACTGTCTAAGTATGTTCCCTAGGTTCTAGACTGGATAGTTAATTTTAAACATTGTTGCATGATAACAGTTTCTAAGTGTGACAAAGAGGTTTTACATGTGAAATGTGGTGCAATCCTTTACTCTTCATAGTACTCAGTGTTTCAACTTGAACACAATTATCATGCAGTATACGTTGGTAAAGAATAATGGAATTTTTTCAAGGTTTGGATGTTATTTTTCTCAGAGCCAACCGGCGCACGTGGCTGCCTGCGGTGCGAGTCATTGTCTGTCTCTTTGTTGGCGTGCGCCGTTATTAGGATTAGGAGACCTAACTTCTACAAATTCACCTTGATAAGAAGGCCCTGCCCTGTTTGAATCTCGCCAGTTCTGATGAAATTCAGGTCTGTCGTTATGATTATATCGTCTGTCGTCATGTCGGTAATTTCTGTAATTTATTTCTTTTCGGTCACGTGGTGGAGAACTTCTCCCTGAGTTGTAACTGCGCGGAGGACCGTTGCGTCTGAAGTTATTCTGTCTCCCTTGATAATAATTATTTTGGTTCCCATATTGTCTGTTTCTCTGATTGTCTCTGTGATAGTCATTACTGTGGAGAGGTGATCTTTCCCTGTAATTATTACTACTCTGCCAATGGTTGTCATATGGATTGTGTCTGTTTTGGTCACGATTTACGATGTAAGAATAGCCTTGTCGTGTCCATTTATTACTTCTGTCATTGCAGAATTGTGACGGATGTGATCTCTCATTGTTGTGTTCCTGTTTTCGCGTTCTGCGATTGTCTGTGTCAATTTCTAATTTTTGTAAGAGTCCCTGAAAAGCTTCAATGTCGTCTTTGCAACGTCCTGCCAAAATAATATGTCGTAAATGTTCAGGTAATTTGATTAAGTAAATGCGGATGAGTTCTGAGGGGCTGTATGGATTTGACAGGTACTGATTCTTGTGCAACATGTCTTCAAAGTATTTCACAAGACTGGAAAATTCAGATTGTTCGAAATGTTTCATCATTATGATGCTATGTTTTACTCGGTCTTGTGTAGCTTGAGACCAATATGCTGAGAGAAAGGCATGATAAAATTCTCCTTCACTGTGACAATCGTGAATGACCGATCGCATTCTTTCAGCTGGTTCATTCTCTAAGTAGCCACACATAAATTCTAATCTGTGCTCTAATGACCAGTTGGGAGGAAAACAATAAGAGAATTGATGAAGCCACGCTTGTGGATGAATGTCGTTGCCAGAATTCTTAAGTGTTTTGAATTTACGTGTAGTAATGAACAGCTTAAAGTCAAAATCATCATGTCGGCGAGTAGCATATCGGTCATTGTTTAGTCATGTCGTCTGTTCCATCTCAAAATTCGGTGCACCTTGCCAATTTCTTTCATAATTTCCGAAATGCCCTGTGTTATTATTTTGTGGCTTTTCCGTATTTCTAAGTCGCTCTTTCCATGTTGGAGCATGAGTGTCCTCTGTAATATGTAATTCTTATATTACTTGTGCCAGCTGATCTTGTACTTCCCGGATTTCTCTTTGGTGTTGCGTATTAATTTGATTCTGATTTTGTTTGAATTTCTTAATTTGTTCATAATCTTCTGTGTCAGTGATGGCTACAGGTCTTGTGTCATTCAGATCATCATCTACCTTTGCAGATAAGTTAGTGAACTGATCAGAAAGTTCAGCTACTTTCCCGATAGTGTACTTATTTCCTCAGTGTGTTTGTCTGAACCAAATTTCAGAGTGTCCATTTGTGTGGAAATCGTATCTACTGTGTCCTTTAAGTTTTCCTCAGTTTTTGCAAGTTGCGTAACCGAATCGGTAGATGCAACTGAGTCAATTTTAGCTTGCAAGGTCTCATGATTTTCATGAACAATAGTTTGCAGTTCTTTTATGGCTAATTCGTGATTCAGTAATGTATTTTCATGCCGTGAAAAAATAGGTTGGAAATGCTCACAAATTTGTGTTTTTACGTCATTACTGACTTTTTGACATTTCGATTCGATTTTATGTAACTCAGTAGTTAAATCTTCACGTGTTTGTTCAAGCGTATGTTCCACTGAGTCAAAATTTTGAAGCTTTTGTTCCATTGTGTCTAACTTTTGAAGCTTTTGCTGTGTTTGTCTCTGATTTTGTTCCATTGTGTCTAACTGTTGCTGTGTGTTGTCTCTGATTTTGTTTCATTTGTTGCATTAATTGCAATAATAATGTATTAGTGTCTGAAATCTGTTCCTCTATGCTTTTCGGCAGTGCATTTGCACCGGCAACATTCACATTTTGACAAGCTGAAAATGTGTCTTGACTTATTTGAGAAAACGGCGAGGACGCAAAACCTGAATCTACAGTATTTGCAAGATTGTGTCCTGTTATTTTGGATTCCTGAGGCGAGCTGTTGCCGACCAATCGATCGATAATGCTGCCCTGTTCACTAATTGTTTCACTGCCTACACCATTATTTGCAGCCCACTCCATTTCCCTATGCACAATTACCAAATTACTACTTTGAACATTAGTTAATTCATTACTCAGCGGCGCTAACACACTGCTTTCGTCTTCACTGTCATTTCTCAGTTTACTTTGGAGCCTAGTATTACGTTTTTCACATGCCATTATCGTCACAATATTTCACACGACAGCACAGAAAACCACAATTTGAAGAGCAAAATAAGAAAACACATTAACATAGCATTGAAAATAATATCTCGTTAATTGCAAGTGCAGCTGCGAAATACTTGGTGCAAATCTACGTGCATGCCACAACTGTTTTACTGTACAAGAATGAAAAACTACAACTACAAAGGAAATTGTCTCTACAATTATGCACTAGCAATAAACAAAGGCTGCACTAATTACACTAACTACAAGGAAAAAATCAGAAGATTCCAGTGAGGTATCCTGGCAGGGTCGCCATATGAAACATCCCCTTAGAAAAATTATAAAAATTATACATGACTGTGCTTAAACTGACACACAATATTTTTTTTTAGCTCAACGCAATCTGACTTTCAGTAATCCCTACAAGAGAATGGCCCTGACTAAATTAACCTATACGTTTCACAAATCACTTACCTCACAAAAATCTTCATTACTCGAACTACTGCAATACAGCGAGCGCCACTACTGCCAGCTAAATAAAAGATTCAAACTACGGAAGGCACTAACTACTGATAGGCATAGTTAGCAAATGAAAGATTTTAATAGAGAAGAAACAATTTATTTACCTTAATAGTCATAATATATATAGCAGTTCATGACATCCATTCTTACAAATGTACTGTTTCTGATGGACACACCTCCAGATTATCCATTCTCAAAAATCCGCCATCTCACTTCCCCACATCCACCACTGCTGGCGGCTCGCCTCCAACTGCACAACGCTACGTGCTGTTAACATCCAGCTGCCCAACACTACAATGGCAGACAGCAATGCAAACTAGCCACAGACTGCACACATCACAGCCAGTGATTTTCATACAGACCGCTACGTGGCGTTACCAATAAGAAAACCTAAATAGCCTACTTACAAGCTTAGATCTGCCAGTGGAACATATAACGTAACATTTAGATGATCTTAAAGTAGCAGGTTATAAAATAGCGGAAACAGAAGAAGGGATAGCTTTACAAGAGCAGCATAGTTTCTCAGCGATATCTTGGTATCATTATTTCATTATTAGCTCCGGCATTACCAACGAGATAGAAGTCGCAATGCTTACCATTATATTTATATGTTGCTTGTGCACGTGCTGCAAGTGTTTCAGAGATTGTTATAAATACATGTGGACAGGCGTGGGCGTTGAGTGTTGTTGCAGAATGTGTGTGAGTACGACCATAGAGAACACATGTGAAGCGTCGTAGAAGACGGCCTCTTCGGTCAAGTAGAGAGGATAGTGAAGAGCGAGATCCACGCTCCATTACGTTTTAACACAATGAGGAAAGAACCTGGTTACTTGCGCCAGCTCTATGCAAGAACCAAAGATAATGCAGGCACTGCAGAACTCCCTTAGCATATAAAAAATTACTATTTTAAGCACACAAAGAAAATATAAACATGAATCTTGCATGGGTCAAGAACTCAAGGGCCGCGCAATACACTTGACCCTACCTTTTTATAACCAATGGAAATCAAGATATGGGAATCGGAAAATCCTGGTTTTGTGCGCGGCGTTTTGGAACATATTAGGTGCGCATGCTATCACATGCACACCAATAACCGCAAGTTTGTCCTGACTGGACGCATTTGATAATAACGTTGCCGTAGTTCACGTTTCGGCAATAACCGCACGCACTTCGGAAAGACATGAAAGCAACACTTATCCCATTCCTACATGTCGACGTTTATATACCCAGACTGGAGTCGCACTACATTGCATATACGCGGTAGCAACGCCCTCAAACTTAAACTTTTTGACCGCCCCTAATACTCGTACATTAATCGATGGCTCTTTCTTTTGTCCACTGCACTAATATTGTGAGCACTTTCTGTGGTCAATGGGCAGCTACTCATTAGTGTCTCATTAATGAGACATGTGCAGAAATATTAATGAGGAAAAAACAGGATTCAGGAAAAGAAAATTCTAGTAATTTAACGGTAATTTAAACAGGAAATGTAATGTAGTGGATGAAAAGGTTACATGAGCGACTTTGACACTTCGAGAGTCCGGAGCAATGGAGAAGTTAAATATTTGGAACATAATTACATAGAATCGCTTTCTGTGACTGACGCTGGCCCAAGGAAAATATTTGCTTTTCCAGAACATGAAAACACGAAAGCATGTAGTGCTTGAGCTCAGTACCTTTGGAAGGAGCAGGGTGAGGAGAATCCTAATAGCCTCTGGTCGCTGAAGCTGCGATAGCTGAAGTCTTGGAACGAATTACCATTCCAATGTGCAGTGTGTCAAACCTGTGCTAGTGGCGCAGGTGGCTTCTTGAGATCAATCATGTTTTATGCTACATAGGACAGATGGCCGTTAGGTCGTCGGAAAGGTCCATGCCGGAAAAGGGAGTGTTATTATGTGGGGAATGTTTCGTGGCATTCTCTGGTTGATCTAGTCATTCTGGAAGGCATCATGGATCAACACAAGTATACGTCTATCCTTGGGGCCCATGTCCACCTATACACGCAGTTTGTTTTTCCTTGGCGCAATGGCATCTACCAGCAAAGCAGTACAACGTGCCACACAGCTCGCAATGTACGTGAGTGGTTCGAAGTGCACTAGTATGGGTTTACCATACTTCCTTGCCACCAAATTCCTCGGATTTAAATCCAGTCAAGTAACTGTGGAAGCGCCTCGATCGAGTAATGGAGCGTCAACTAAGAAAGCCAGAGCACCTTGCCACGGCAGTGGAATCATCAAGGCTCCGCATTACTGTCGATATCTTCCAGAACCTCACTAATTCCATTTTTGCAGGTCTCTCACAGGTCCGCGCTGCAAGAGGGGGTTATCTGCTTCGTCTCTGACTACCTACTCGTCGACGGAACGTTAAACTCTAATCTTCCCCCATTTCTTTTCGAAGCCCCTTGCGTTCTAGCTTTATCCACAAAGGTACCTTCCGTGACTCTCATGGCAAATCACCAGTTGCGGATCTCGGCTTCCACTGAATAGGTTCTGGTAATGATACACCTTTTTCTTGTATTTATGTGCACTTACTGTTGTCATTTATGTGTTATTCGCTGTTACGACCTTTTATTAGATCATTGTGTTTCCAATATTGAAACATGATGGGGAGTAATGACTTCTCCATTCTTGAAGGCGTGGAAACCTACTCCCATCGACGTGTTCCGCTGAACTCTTAGTCAGAATTGTAATGTAACCTGCAAGATGCATAAAACTTCAATGGAAGAAGTAGAAATATAGTGCCAGGAGACAGTTGAGAATTAGAGTTTGAGTTTTAACATCTGAATCTATCGGAAGAAATGAGCTGAATACCACCGTCAGATTAGTCTCGAGTGCTCACCGTACAATAAAAGTAAAATAGTCTATCTAGGATTTGGCGACAAAGTAAGAAATGTTAATAAATAAATTTGTTTACGAATATTGTAGTGTTGTACTTTCATTTATACCTTAAGCAGTAGTCCTCTACATAGTAATTTTCTGACGTGTTGTATGAATCCATCCAAGAAACCGACTGGAGAGAATGTTATTTGTGAGTAAATGAAGAGCACTTAGCCATTAATAATATGTGGTTCCCTCGTTTCACGTTGTTGTATGAAGTTGGCGGCCGTTATTCATAGTTACGTATTGTGCCTAATAGCGCTACGCAAATAAAAGGGTATACGGTTCTGTCAGACGTCTACGCTGGAGGAAGCTCTGAGGGCGGGCAGTTAGCTGCAACAGGTGTATACTGCACGGATCGATGCAACGCCAGACAGAATCAGCTCTCGAGCCCACACTCCACACGTGGCACGTCTGTGTGTGTGAGATTGGGCTGGGGATGGAAGGGGGTAGCCTCTTCCGAGGTAAAGCATTGAGAATGGTTTACGGATTGCTACGGCTGTATTGCTGGTTTTACTCTCATATTGGCAATAAGAAAGTAAAACATATTAACTATTTAAATTTAATATTCTTCATCTGTTCATACATGTGAAACTTTGACTGAATGTTACTTCTTCAACAATTAATTCTGCATAATTAACCACAGACTTTTAGTTTTATGCTTAGTTAGTTCATAGCATGTGTTAAAATTACCTCGTCATTGGTCTTAAACTTGAAATTATAAGTCATACATCAAAAGAATAGTTGTTTAGTGAGACGTCTGGAACAGTCTGTATCAATTTTCTTGTCCACCATATTAAACGTAAACAACATGAAGACACAGAGCGACTGCAACTGTAGGAAATTATTTGATTGAACTGTTACTGGAATTCTGTACAAACTTTTCTGTATTATTACAGAGGCGAGAAATTCTGTACAAACTTTTCTGTATTATTACTAGTAATAGTGCTGCGACAACCTTCATTCTTGGGAATATCACTAAATGTCAGGTTCTTGAAAAGTTGGGCTTGTGTGTTGTTTGCCGCACTGACTTTAGATCGGCACATACTAAGGCATGCAGACAATGTAATCAAGACATAAGTGAATAAAGCAAGGCAGGTCCACTGGGTTCCACAAGAAGATTTGAAGACGATTATGAAGGCTGTGGAGGGGGTATTAACTGTGGATCATGAATGTTCTAATCTTCTTTCTCCATTTCCAGATAGTTTACTTCAGCTACTGTTGAACCTAGAAGTCTGAAATTTTTATGATACGGTCACATGGGTTTCCTGTGCGTACTGAAACAATGACGTTTTAATTACTTGACTTGTAAAAGATTTAGAGGTGATAATGTAGTGAAAAGTAATGTGGTGTCTCTGTAAGTAATTACTTTGACAAAAAACTTGTTTCGGTGTTGTTACAACCTGTCAATGCACATACAGTAAAAATTTTGTCTATCTAGCTGTAGTACAAAATGTTCCCGATAGTAGCCATAATTTGACACTATGGAGATAGGCGAATCCGTATCCCCTCTTCAAATGACACAACAATTTTGCTGAATTGATGTCATTCCCAATTCTGTTTCAACATGCTTTATTCCCATCGTGTATGCTATACGCTAGATTGCTAGATTACTGGCACTGATGTTGTTGTCGTCAGAGATTTATTCGCTTCCCCTTCCAGTCCTGCTTGATCAACCTACCCTTGCACAAAGAATGCCATTTGAGGGGTCTTGGATTTGATCCTCTTAAACAGCACTTTTTCTCAAATTTTCTTCATTCATAATTTGCACACTTTTATGACATTTGCCGGCCGCGGTGGTCTAGCGGTTCTAGGCGCTCAGTCCGGAACCGCGGGACTGCTACGGTCGCAGGTTCGAATCCTGCCTCGGGCATGGATGTGTGTGATGTCCTTAGGTTAGTTAGGTTTAATTAGTTCTAAGTTCTAGGGGACTGATGACAACAGATGTTAAGTCCCATAGTGCTCAGAGCCATTTGAACCATTTGTGACATTTCAATGCAATTCACATATGACTCATTACTCTTATGTAGAAGATTTAAATTACAGAAGCGGTAATTTTGTATGAATTTCACTTACATTATCATATTTTTGTACTACTTCTCAAATTTCATGAGTTTTGCAAGCCTACTAGTCTTTCAGTGTAGTAGTTTAGGTTTGAGGTTAGGTACCACCGGTTACACTACTTTTTTTTCACTGTCTTAATTTTATTTTCTTATTTTTCACATGCGTCAGACATATAATTGTAGCCCTTAATTCACGATGTTTGAGATGCAGAGGAGTAACTATCATTTTTTTTTACATGCATTCCAATGTCTCGTCATCTCATTACCCATTTTACATACTGCTAAAGAACCATAAAACTCGCGTAACAGCTATCTTCTTTCATATATAGTCTCAGATACATATGCAGTGCATATGTACACAAAATTTAATAGTGAACATACAAACATATTTCTGAATACTGTTAAACTAGAATACAGGTACCCAACCTCCACTGACCTCCCCTACATGAACTTGGTGATTTGTTACTTGAATATTTACACAGTTCCACCAGTTTTGATGTTGAATGATGTGTCGAATACCATTTCTGGAACGAATGTGGTTTGGAAATGAACATACAGAAGTCGGTGGTATTTGTGGCCAGCAATCTGATCTAATCAAAGGCAGCAAGAACATTTTTACAGATTAAAGAGTGTTCACAAGTGGGAGTTTGTGGGTATTCTGGTACCTTTGAGGGTATGTAAAGATAAAGCTCCCGGTTCTGGCCCGAGACGGGCCAATCGTGGTCAACAGACAGCCGTTACATCCTCTGGCATTGGCGCTGCCGTGTAATGTCTGGATGGGCATGACGTCAGCGCACAGCCCTTCCGGTCGTTGTCGGGTTTCTTGACTAAAGTGCTACTAATCGGTCGCTTTTGGCCTCAATTGGCCTCACGAGGCTGAGAGCACACCGTAACAGTCCTCCGACTGCGAAAAAATCCATGGGAGTAGCGGGAATCAAACCCGAGTTGCCTGCGTCGTGTCATGTATTGACGACGTAATGACTTGTACAATGTCAAGCTTAAGGCCTTTGGAAGTCAGCAAGGCCTCTCCAAGATAGGAAATCAGAGACGCAATGCAGAGTGCAGGCAAAAGTGGTAGCGTTTAGGTTACAGGAGGTCATCAGTAACGCTAGGACAATGTGAATTGTAACGCTCTAGACAGCTGTCCCAGGGGAGAAGTTTCACTTCAGAGAATTAACTGGTAACTCCATCCACGGCCTAGACACTATTTTAAGGCTTCATAGAAGAAATGGCTTCAAAAATGCACATCTTAGCAGCTGCAGCAAGCTTGATACTTGTCCCAGAGAACCGCAACGTCATTGGGTTTACGCTGGTTAGAGTGCTACTACATCGCTCCTCACGGACAAAACCCTCTGAGCGGGGCCAAGTGACGTAAAATAGTGTTATTGTTGGCTATAAGAGGGAGGACGTGACATTTAGGTTCCATCTGAACGCTGTCACTAACAAACTTGGAGTTTGTTAATGTTAAGTCCACATACATCCCTACCTACAGAGTAGAAAAAGGGGAGGATTCTGATTGTGGTTGGCCAGAGGCGCCCTGGAGGTGCAGGACTGGCTGAAGCCTGTGAAGAGCCGGTGAATTGATGTGCCGACTATATGACGGGAGGATCAGGGCTCGCCCCAATCCTCTAATAACCATTTTTTTGTATTCAGAGAGAGTTCGCAGCCAGATCATTGGATCGCCAACTCCGGGACGCTCGTTGCCTCGGCAGACTCCGATTAGCCAGTATCTCTGCTCTCGAAGTTTGTACTTAAAATGATGCTAGTATTCGCGTCTCCAGTTATCGTTCACTCCACGGGCTCAGACACTGACTTCTGCTGTGCAACCAGAAGCACCCTCTGTTTTTTTCTAATGTTTCGAATTAACGTTCAGTGTAGTAGCTAGTCTGATTGCAAATAAACAGTGTTCATGAGACCCAGAGTATCCTTGAACCTCCTGCTGCAAGCATCCTATCGGGTCTTAAAATGCACGCCTCTCGTAGGAGGCTTCTGACAGTGCTTGGGGTTACTACAAACAATTATCTCGCTTCTTTGAATGTTTGTGTTTCTGCAATTGCTCCTAACCGCTCGGAAATTGCAGACTGAGAGATAAGCCCCTGTCTTCTCTCCACCCTGCATTACAACACGACAAAAGCAGTTAGCCACCCCGACATCTCGGCTATGGAGGCGAACACCTTTGGCGGTATCCTTGGCTACATCAACGTAGAACTTATTAGAATGTAAAGGTTGTTAGCAAAAGTGTTTAATGGTGTCCTAGACTACTGTGTCTATACGGAAAAAGACTTCTGCGCTTCTGTCAAAGATACACCAGGACTGAGAGGAAAAAAAATCGTAATAGGTATTTTTACTGTTGATAGTATAGGGGATTTCATAACTGAAGTTACTATGCAGTAAAACACATCGTTTGAGGAGCTATACCGGCTGCTCTGGCAGCCTAATGCATTGGTTGGATGGCTCATAATCAGAGATTACATGGAAGCCTCATATGTAGAGAGATATGTGGAATTCTGTTTCCACATACTAGGTAACTAAGACCTCCAGCTCTTCTGTGTTAGCACTGCTTTATCAATATGGAAGTCAAGCAGATGAAATTCAGATGGGGCGAAGCTGGGACTGTGTGAAGGATGATTGGTGTCAGTGAACCCAAGGCACTGGTTGTTTACATATTTCACAGAGTTCGTGTGTGGTCTGCCATTGTAATGCTGAAGAAGAGGGTCCTCCATCTTGGACTAAATCCTTGAATTCTAAACTCGATTACAGCACAACCTCTTTTTCAAGCACCGTCATAGTTACGATACACACCTACACGTATTTTACATCTACATCTACATACATATTCTGCAAGCCACCGTACGGTGCGTGGTGGAGGATAACTTCTGCCACTACTACTCGTTTCCTTTCCCGTTCCACTCGCAGATTCAGCGAGGGAAAAGCGACTGTCCGTATGCCTCCGTATGTGCTCTATTTTCTCGTATCTTATCTTCGTGGTCCCTACGCGAAATGTATGTTGGCGGCAGTAGGATCGTTCTGCAGTCAGCTTCAAAAGCCGTTTCTGCAAACTTTATCAGTAGTGTTCTTCGAAATGAATGTATTCTTCCCTCCAGGAATTGCCACTTGAGTTCCTGAAGCTTATCCTAAACACATGCATGCCGATCGAACCTGTCGGTAACAAATCTTGTACCTCACCATTGAATTGTTTCGATGTCTTCTTTCAATTCGACCTGATGCGGATTCCAAACACTCGAGTAATAAATACTCAGGAATAGGTCGCACTAGCGTCCTATATGCGGCCTCCTTTACAGATGAATTACACTTTCCTAAAATTCTCCCAATAAACTGAAGTCGACCACTCGTCTTCCCTACCACAGTTCTCACATGCTGGTTCCATTTCATATCGTTTCGCAACGATACGTCCATGTATTTAAACTGTGTCAAACAGGATACTACTAATGCTGCATCCGATTGTTATGGGTTAGTTTTTCCTACTCATTCGCATTAACTTACATCTTTTAACATGAAAAGCCAGTTGCCACTCATGACAACAACTATAAATTTTTTCTAGGTCATCTTGTATCAACCCACACACTTATTTTCGACATCTTCCTGTACACCACAGCCTCATAAGCGAGCAAGCGCAGAGTCCTGCCCACCTTGTCTGCCAGATCATTTGCGTATATAGAAAATAACAACTGTCTTATCACACTTCCCTGAGGCACTCCTGATGTTACCGCGGTATCCAATGAACACTCGCCGTCGGGGACAGCATATTGGGTTCCATTATTTAAGAACTCTTCGAGCTTCTACTGCCAAACCGGATGGAAGCCTTAGACCCGCTTTGCGATTTTACATAGGATCAGAATTTTTTCGGTTCTCCCCCAGATCTTTAGCCAAAGTATGACGGTTGTAGCAGTTGTATGTCTCACGCATAGATCTTTTCACAGACGCATCAAACTCTACTAATCTTTGCCTGTCGTCATTTGCGCGACCTCTTTTGAATCGAGAGTGCAACAGCCATTGTTTCCTTAGCATATTCCGAATTTCGTTATTAAACCACGGTAGATGTTTTCCGTCATTATTCCACTCACTAGGCACATATTTGTCCAGAGAAATATTTACAATCTGTTTAAACTTTGCTCATAATACCTCTACGTCCATCATTTTTTAACTAAATGATTGCACTTCATTGTCTAAATGAGATGCTAATACTGCTGATCTGCTCTTTCTATTAGAGACATTGGCTTAGCCCTCCTAACCGATTTATTAATTTTTGTAACCACAGTCGCTATGACTACATCATGATCACTAGTCCCCGTCTCTATCCTGACAATATCAATAAGGTACAGCCAGTTTATTCCTACGAGGTCCAAGATACTTCCATTGTACATGGGCTGCCGAGCTAGCTGCTCAAGTTTTCGGAAAACGTGTCCAAAAGTACTTCACAGGGCTGTCTGTCTATACCCCCTCCCATAGGTTAAAGTCACCACCAACTAATATTGCATGATCTGGGTATTTGTGAACAGCTGGCCAGAGATTGTGTTTGAATGCCTTCGGGAACTTTGTTACGCATACTTCGACAATTTACTGATAAAATGTTTACTGTCGAACTGTCGATACTCTGAACGCCGTCTGACTACCCTATATGCATATCGACCGGCGAATGCTCATGACAGTACCTCAAACTACAGCCTAGTTTCAAGGAAACATCAAGGAATTTGCCTGGAGCGATTTTAGGAAAGCACGCAAAATCTAAAACTTGATGGTCGGGCGCCGATGTACTATCATTTGTAGCTAAATCAAAATGTGTAATACGTGGATAATTGTAGCTACATGTGGGAAAATTTCATTTAATAGTATCTTTTACACTGTCCTGTTACACGCTAAAATCCGGAGGCCGCTGGTGGCAAAGGGCTGCAAATGTGTAGAAATGAAGAATAAAGCTGTACTATGTTACTAACGTTTGTTTTATTTGAAAAGCCTTAAGAGTTGTCTTATAAAAAATTCGGAGGCATTACTTTTCAGCACGCCCTCGTAGATCCCTTGGCCAAGTATCAGCGCCTTTGAAGTGTTAGTAACAGCTTATGTTATGCCTTCGATGTTCTTCTGGGACGAGACCAGCCGCAGCCGTAGCCTGTGCATGGATTGTCATGATTGATGGCCAACCAGGTGTAGCTGAAGGAAGCACTGAGTCGCATGAAGACGTTCTTTTAGTCTGCGGTCGGTCCTGTCGCATGATTATGCCCACCCTAATTGTAACACCTTCATTAGTAAAAATGGAATGTAGATTAACGTTTAACATCTCACCGACAACGGTATCATTAGAGATGGAGCACAAGTTCGGATTGTTTCAAGGATGAGGAAGAAAATCGGCAGTGCCCTTTTCAAGGAAACATCACGAAATTTGTCCGGAGCGATTTAGGGATATCACAGAAAATCTAAAACTGGATGGTCGGACACCGATTTACCCTCATTTGTAGCTAAATTAAAATGTGTTACAGGTGGACAACTGTAGTTATATGTGGGAAAATTTCAAATAACAATGTCTTTTACACGTAAGAGCTTGCATCCCTCTCATTTCCATGGGTACTGCTAACTTTTGATCGCTTCTATATGATATTGCGTAGGACGAGTAGCATCTTTGATGGCAGAGTTACCAAAATACATAGCCGCTAACTGGAAGATGGCAACGTAGCTTAGCTGCCTTCGGTAACGATTATGTGCAAATAGTTTACACCTGCACCATTCAAGTATCGTCGAAATATCACTAGCGCGCTCACGTTTCCCAAACGGCAGTTGCATCTATTGAAGTATGTCATGTTACGATCGAGGATTCTCAACTACGGAATTTGCCGGTAAGGATTTGAAAGATCGACCTCTGAGAAACTGTAGCAAACGAAAAGTTTGTCGAAGAGCTATTTTGGGGGAGAGTTAAGATAAACGTCGATAACAGTAACACAGTTAAGTGTTAGTTTGAAGTTTCCACAAATATGCAGACGATCGCTATTGGCGTTGCCCATTGGCATGTAGAGATATTTTTAAGCGACCTAATGTTTCACTCAGTCTAATTCACCTTTGCACACCGTTTTAAATGAGAAAGGAATGGTCAGCGGTGGAAATAAATAATAAACAGATAATGATGCCACGGTGATATTGACTGGGTGGCTTTTTGCATACCCCTAACATGCCCAAAAATATGGCACGAAATTCTTTGGATGTTGAGTCTAGTGATTACTGTGCAATACTGAAGCCAGAAGACAATATAAATTCAGGTACCAAAAATATACTCTACCTCCAAACCATTTACTACTATTTTGTCAGGACGTTGCGAGACATTCTTGTAGCCAATTTTCGCTTAAATGGTCTTTTAGAGCAATTCAGTTGGTAGAATATCACGCTAGTTTCCCAGTAGGTTGTAAAAATGCTGGGAAATCCAGACACTGGACAATACAAACATTAACTATCGTTTTCGAAGCATCTTCATTAACCTGAAATTATATTATAGAACCGTTACGGGTAACTCTAAAAACAAACATAACAGTTAACAGATTCTGATTTCTGAGGTCTATTATTGTTCCCATCCTTGTGTTCGAAATGCGGATAATACAGTCCTAAACAGATGTCCTGACGGTGGATGCAGTTACAGTTTTGGTGAGTTTTGGAGTATTCTTTACTTTAAACCTGGTTGTTTGGTGCGAAACGAACTGAAATATTCTGAATGAGTTAACTGTATGCAGCAGTACTAGTCTCCGTTGAATTCTCTTTACCCAGATCTCCTGGTACTGCTACTACTGTTAAATTGGAACTGCCCTCATTTCGGATGTCTGCTTACAGTATCAGTAAAGTATTTACGTGATCTGCACCTAAATATGACTCAGCAGTGCCGCCACGGCTGTAGTGGTCCTAACCCAGAAATAGTTCCATGCTGGTATCTCTGATTTCCTAGTAACAGACAAGAATTTAGCATGAAACTTCCTGGCAGATTAAAACTGTGTGCCCGACCGAGAGTCGAACTCGGGACCTTTGCCTTTCGCGGGCAAGTGCTCTACATTCTGAGCTACCGGAGCACGACTCACGCTCGGTCCTCACAGGTTTACTTCTGAACGCGGTCTGATTTCCCTATATGCAGATCGATCGGCGAATGCTCATGACAGTACCTCAAACTACAGCCTAGTTTCACACTATACCGCCGGCCGCGGTGGCCGTGCGGTTCTAGGCGCTGCAGTCCGGAACCGCGGGACTGCTACGGTCGCAGGTTCAAATCCTGCCTCGGGCATGGATGTGTGTGATGTCCATAGGTTAGTTAGTTTTAAGTAGTTCTAAGTTCTAGGGGACTGATGACCTAAGATGTTAAGTCCCATAGTGCTCAGAGCCATTTGAACCATTTGAATCACACTATACCGATAATTTAATATCAGTATTCAATATATTTATCATTGTTGCTCTCCTTTTGCACTCCGTTTTGACAACACCTTTTACGATGAAAGAAATTTTGAAATGGAAGACTGACCAGGGCATTAGTGCAATAGGTAGCAACGACAGAGGAAAGTCTTGTGCGCTCTGACAGATTTTTCTCTTTGTGCTAATGTCTGTCTACACTATTGTAGGAGGACGTTTGTGAGTACTTCTGTATTATGATATTGTCTCTGGTAATGAGACTTACCAGGGTCAATTATGGGTTTTCAGTCGTTGAACAACTTTGCTGAATATGTGCGGATGTGGTGATGGCATTGCCAAATCATTTTAACCAGAAAAGTGAAGCATTTTCAGAAGTATTTTTTGGCTCCATACCACAAACAGTACTGTTCATAACAAGACAAGATACGTACCACGTAACTGCCATTATGATACATGACAGTCAGACATAACTCGTTCTGTGATCAAAGGTTTTTCTTCACGATATTATCATATACAACGGCAGACTGTCACAGTTCGATTTCAAAATCCATTTCATTTTACTGAACGTTAAGATCAAATGTATCAATGATGATACTAACAGCAGCAACAACTCTTCCAATATTTCCTTATGTTTAAACAGAATGTTTTGCATTTTTGATGGGTCACTTTGCTACACTACTTAAGTAAAGTTTGTTTGTATAAAGGCATTTTCTTAAAATTTCATGAGGGTATTGTCTTCATTCCAATGACAAATATTAACTTAAAGTGATTTTTGAAAGGACTTAAAATACTGAACGTAATTCAGTAAACATCTTGTCAGTTTTGTTGTGTTTCTCAACTAATTTGAATAACTTCTCCAAGACGAATGAACAGATTTAGCTTTCAAACTTCGTTCCTTCGTTATGTGGCAACCATATATAGCAAACAGAAACTTTAAATTTCAGGAGAAATTTGTTAAAGTGAGTTCAGTCACAGTACCTGTTCCAGTGGTGGATGCAGTCACATTGTTTAGTGGAAAATAGAAATCAAGCTGAGTAGTGACGTGCTTCAAATACCTTATTGCTAAATACAACGACCCAGTGTTTTTTCTACTAAACACATCAGCCGAGTTAATAGCCGAACTTAATTTTAATGAGGTAAACACACGGTCAAAATTTGTCTAAGAGTTAATTATAGTTTAGTATAGTATCAAAGAGAAATTATGTCATGTGGGCTTGCGATTACGCTTTTAGATTTTACGTAAGACAGGCAAGTTCATGGTGCGGTCAGTCTGATATACAAACGAGATAAGTCTCTCAAAACAACTAACGTAAAGAGAACAATATATAGAGTAAAGGAAAGGGGGTGATAGTGTCTTTATTATATGTAGTGGGTTCTTCGGTTTGATTTCATCTTCTTACATTCTTATTGCATTCAGTGTAACATCGGTACATATTGTACAATGAGAGGCATTCGCCTAAGGTTCAGCTTTCCGCGCTGAGGAAGGGAGAGATGAATTTTCAACGGTCTTCCTGTTTGGCAAACTGCTGCACTGAGGGCATCGGCTAGTCCTAACACTCGCAGGGGTGCGGTGGCACCAAGTTTGGGGCCTGAAAACGGTGGGGCTGTCGCACAGACCTTGTTCGACAGTCTCTCTCGACAACGTCACCTCTTTAGAAGCTGAAAATGCACAATGCCGAAAGGCCATCTGGATAATAAAACTGAGACTTTACTGGCACTAAAAAAAATGGCTCTGAGCACTATGGGACTTAACATCTGTGGTCATCAGTCTCCTAGAACTTAGAACTACTTAAACCTATCTAACCTAAGGACATCACACACATCCATGCCCGAGGCAGGATTCGAACCTGCGACCGTGGCAGTCGCGCGGTTCCAGACTGTAGCCCCTAGAACCGCTCGGCCACTCCAGCCGGCTTACTGGCACTCAGCTGGCAGATGCAACATCAGAAGACTAAACTCGTTGAAAGTCATGATCAAGAGGAATGCAGTGGCAGGGCATTTCAGGACAGATGACATCTTCCCAGAGATTCGTGAGGGCATCAAGCGCTTAACATTACATGTTTGTCTTTTGGCCCCTCATTCCTGTGGGGGAGCCACTCGACACCTGTGCGGCTGGAGGGGTGAGTTTCGGGGGCGCATCTGCTTCAGGTGGGAGAGCGTTCGATTGGCTCCTCTGTGCTGACTACCAAATGGAAGTTGATTATTATTGTCAGTTCTTTTGACTAGGTGCTGCGGCCCGCATCTGCCAGTTTGTGCAATCGACTGCTCGACTGCTCTGAAAACATGTCTCCCACACTAATCTTAACGATGATATTTTTACACTGCCTAAACATTCGTGTTCTAAGGAACATTGACTACATATGTGATCACTGAGGGCTTGTAACGCCAGACATTAAGGTGAGGCACGAAAAGTGAGTGAAGTTTAGGTTTTTTTTATACAACAACTGTTTTGAAAAATGGGTGTTTCACCACTTTATTATACATACATTCGTGTATTAAAAACATTCTTTTCTCATAAGATATTAAAAATGGCGGCTGCAGCCCTTGACAAAGTATGCGCCTCACAGCGCGTCCCGTTTTGCATGAAGTGTTACAAAGGGTCGTGGCTAGTTCTGAAACCCATAAAAATAGGAAATTCTTGAATTAGATTGAATTTGGCAGACCAGCACGATGGGGTTTTGAAAAATACTCAAAAATAGTAGCTATTTAAAAAACATGTCAGTTTCTTCTCATGATTTTCTAAGTTCAAATGTTTAAAATAAATATACAAATCAAATTTAAAGAAAGCTCTCGCTAAGGTCTCCTAAATTTAGTTACCTTTCGTTTAAAGTAAATCAAATGTTTCAGTTTGTCGAGAAAAATACGTTTAAATTTTAGAATTAAAAAAAAGGCTATTTCAAACCATTTATCTTCGTTCCCAGCGGCATGGAGGCATCTTCTACCTCTTCCCCAAACATGTTCTGGTTCTGAATTTTCTTTTTATGAACACACTCGTAATAATTTGTCATTTAAACATATTCTTTTGCTTCTTTCATATATACATTACAACACTGTAATTTTATTGCCACAGATCAAGGAGTTTAAACAACACAGAATACACACTTTACAAACTGCAGATACACAGTTACATAATGTAAACCTACTTCTAATCGATATAAGTGTTACAAACTGACCCCCCCCCCCAGATGAACTAACAGGCTACCAATAGATCTCCTTAATGACCGTTCAATGATCGTTGATGCGTATGGGCCGCCTTGTTCATGCACCCATGCTGCCTAGAGTTCATTGGGGCGATGAAGGCTGAAATTTGTACGCCAGTACCGCAACAGGATGTCCACTGAGTGGCGACAGATGGCCTTATCAGATGAATCACGTTTTATGTTCCATCGAACAGAAGACCGTTGGCATGTATGGCGTGAAATGTCTGAAAGCAAACAAGGAGAGAGGGTTATGGCCTGGAGGATGTTTACATGGCATTCCCTTGGTGATCTCGTCATTCTGGAAGATACAATGCACCAACAGAAGAATGCATCTATCCTTTGGGACCCTGTCCACTCCTAAATGCAATTCGTTTTTCCACGGCACGATGGCGTCTACCAGCGGGACAATGCAGCGTGTCACACAGCTCGCAGGGTACGTAAGTGGTTCGGAAAGCACCAGGATGAGTTTGCTGTATTGCCTCGGCCTCCAAACTAACCAGATTTAAATCCACTCGAGAATTTGTGGGACCACCTCGATCGGGCCATGGAAACTTAACCGAGGAATCTAGCGCAGCTGACCACGGCACTGGAGTAGGCATGGTTCAATAAGCCTGTCGATAGCTTCCAGAACCTCACTGACTCTATTCGTGTACGTCTCTCAGCGGCCTGCACTGCAAAAGCGTGTTATTCAGGCTTTCAACATGTTGTGACATTAATGTGACCGAACAGTGTGTAATATTTAAGGTAGTAAGGTTGTATACTTTCTCAGTAGACTACACTGTATATTTTTTGTTTGTATTCTATCATAGCTATACAGGCGGGTTGGAAAAGGGTGAGAGTATTATGATCTTTGGCTGAGATACATAGACCTCGACCCTAGATGCACTATACCGTTCAGTGAGGTACCTGCCCACAGTTTCTGCAGCATCAAGTCCCACTTTTATTGGAAAAGATGAAGAGCCGCAGCATTTAATTTCAACATGAAGCGGCTCCACCATACTAGACAGTGATCAGCTGGGATCATCTTCTCTTCATGATTCCTGGTAAAGGAGCAAGTAGGAGGGGACCTGTCCCCAAGGACCCATCACAGCGGTCGATCGTACGTCTAAGAACCTTTTCCTGAGGCACATTGTTAAACATATGGGTTTCGCACATGATCCGGTGAAAAAGGATGCCTTTGACAACTCATCACCACCTCTTTGTATTTCTTGTGGAATACGGAGGTCATTATTTCCACAAGTGTTGCAATAACAGACGAAGGGAATGGAACGTCGTGTATTATATCGACGTAGTATTATCCACCTTGTCCAGGTCAACTCGATAATCTATAGCGTGACTCAAACTTCCCTTCCTGCGGGCTAAGTAACCAAAGCTCTTTTTGGAAACGAATACACGACTCTGCAGTATCCATAGTGATAGGCGATAAGCATAATAACATTAAAAAAGAGGCTATACCAAAGGGAGAGTCGAACCTACTTACATCGAGCGAGGTGATGCAGTGTTCAAATATTAGACTATTATTCGAAAAACCAATGGTTCAAAACCCCGTCCGACAATACTGTTATAGGTTTTTCCCGAAATTCCATTAGGCGAATGCCATGATGTTTCCTATGACAGGGAACGGTCGATGTTCTAGCCAATCCTTCTCTACTCCGAACTCCTGCTGCCAGTCTCGACTTCCGGTGAGCAGGTCCTGGTTCAAATGGTTCAAATGGCTCTGAGCACTATGGGACTTAACAGCTGAGGTCATAAGTCCCCTAGAACTCAGAACTACTTAAACCTAACTTACCTAAGGACATCACACACATCCAGGATTCGAACCTGCGACCGTAGCGGTCCCGCGGTTTCAGACTGACGCGCCTAGAACCGCTCGGCCAATCTGGCCGGCGAGGTCCTGGTAATGCAATACATTTTTCTAGCTCTTGCGTGCACTTGCTGTTGTCGTTTATATGTCATTCACATTTACGACCTTTCATTATATCATTCTGTTTCCAATACTGAAACAAGAATGGGACTAGTCATTTCCCCTCTCTTGAATCTATGGAAACCCACTCATATCGTTATATTCTGCTGAACTCTTCGTCAGAATTTTACTGTAACCTGCAAGTTGTATAAAACTACGCCAAAACAAGAGGATATATAGTGCCGGAACAGAGATGAGATATAAGACTTCGAATTTCAACATGAGAGTCTGTAGGAATAAATGAGTTGAATATCGCCGTCAGATTAATGTCGACTGCTCACCGTAGGGTGAACGTAATGTAGTCCATCAGAGTCTAGGTAACCCAGTAATATACGTAAATAAGTAAATATATTTACATATACTGTAGTGTTGAACTCTGATGAAAAGTAATTCTCCTGTAAATTTCAATAGATTTAGCCCTTAACAGTTAGTCCTCTATAGAGTATTTTTCCGTGATGCTGTAAAAATTCGCCCAACAAAACGACTGAGATAGTCAAGAGCACTTAACAATTAGTAATACGTGTTTTCCTCGTTTAAAATTCTCATATGAAGCTGGCGAGCGTAATTCAGAGTTATGATAGGATATGTGTTATGCTGAATCGAGCGACGCAGATTTAAGTGTATACCGCTTCGTTAGATGTCTGTCTACACCCGAAGGAAGTCAATTGGTCGATGAAAGAGGTGAACTCCAGTCGACCACGTGTTAATAGCTGTACAAAAAATGCCACTTACCGATATAGTCCTCAAGGACTCTTACCTCTTATGATAGGAATGTTCCAGCTCGGCACGTAAAGTGAGCTTACACTCCTCGCACAGCACAGAGATATTCGTTGAATAAAGAATTACGTGACTAAAACAGCGATGGGATATTTCTAGTTTCAGAATGACTTTTTCAACCCTCGAAAATCTCTGACAGTCGTAACATGTGAATGAAGGGAGGGTAGTTCACTGCAAAACAGGTTTATCGCACGGATCGATGCAGAGCCAGCCGGAATTAGCATACCAGCCATCTCTCCCCGTGTCAGGCGTGTGGGTGTATGTGCGGGGAGACAGGTGGATGGGGGTAGCCTCTTCCGAGGTAAAGAGTTGTGAATAGTCAACGGCGTGTGACGGCAGTTCTGCTGATTTACTTACTTACTTACTGGCGTCTTTATGTCTACACCTATGAAGCCAATTGGTTTCGAAAAGCTAGTTGCGTGGTGTTTTCAAATAACTGTTATTATTCTTAAATATTTTTGAAGGAATCTGTAACCAGGCACTGATGCTGTGGAAAAGCGTGTATAGCGTCGTCGTCAATATTTTCGGACCATGACGGTTTGAGTATTTGCTGTGGAACAGAGATGTAAATAAAAGTGTAGATTACTCATAATGGCTGTTCTTTGCACCCAACACCATTTCTTAAAAGCGTGTGGTTTGTTGCAGATTCTAACAACAATCTTCTGTTTGAATTACCTCGAAGAAAACGATTTACTGACACGTAAACAGCATGGATTCGGAAAATATCGTTATTTTGAAACACAACTAGCTCTTTATACTCATGAAATAATGCGTGCTGTCGACAGGCGATATCAAATTGAGACCATACTTTTAGATTTCCAAAAGTCTTTCCACACCGTTCCTCACAAGCGTCTTCTAACCAAACTGCGTGCCAATGGAATATTGCCTCAGTTATGCGACTGTATTCATGATTTCCTGTCAGAAAGGTCACAGTTCGTGGTAATAGACGGAAAGAAATCGAGTAAAAATAGAAGTAATATCCAAAGTTCCCCAAGGATGTATTATAGACCCTCTACTGTTCCTGATCCATATTAACGACGTAGGAGACAATCTGTGTAGCCGTCTTAGATTGTTTGCAGATGACGCTGTCATTCACCGTCTTGTAAAGTCATCAGATGGCCAAAACGAATTGTAAAATCATTTAGATAAGATATCTGTATGTCGTGAAAAGTGGAAATTGATCCTGAATAAAGAAAAGTGTGAAGTTATTCACATGAGTACTAAAAGAAATCAGCTAAATTTCGATTACGCTGTAAGTCACACAAATCTGAAGACTGTAAATTCAACTAAATACTTAGGGATTACAATTACAAATAACCTAAATTGGAACGATCACATAGATAATTTTGTGGGTAGAACAAACCAAAGACTGCGATTCATTGGCAGAACACTTAGAAGGTGCAACAGGTCTACTAAAGAGACTGCTTATGCCACACTTGTCCGCCCTATCCTGGAGTATTGCTGTGCGGTGTGGGATCCGCGTCAGGTGGGACTGGTAGGTGACATCGAAAAAGTTCAAAGAAGGGCAGCTCGTTTTGTATTATCGCAGAATAGGGGAGACATTGCCACAGACATGATATGTGAATTGGAGTGGCAATCATTAAAACAAAGGCGTTTTTCATTGCGACGGCATCTTCTCATGAAATTTCAATCACCAGTTTTCTCGTCCGATTGCGAAAACATTCTGTTGGCACCTACCTACATAGGGAGAAATGATCATCACGATAAAATAAGAGAAATCAGGTCTCCCACACAAAAATGTAAGCGCTCGTTTTTCCCGTGCACCGTTCGAGAGTGGAACGGTAGAGAGACAGCTTGAAGGTGGTTCATTCAACCCTCTTCCCGGCACTTTATTGCGAAAAGCAGAGTAGTCACGTAGATACAGATGTAGATGTAGATAATAGTCCTTACCCGATCTACCGATGAGGAGCGTCCACTTTAATGTTGGTGACAGTTCTATTAAAATTGTGATATCAGTAACTTTGTCAAAGCCTGTGAGATTAATTACTCTGCGAAACATATTCCTTCCATGATATAAGACGCGTACTTACTCAGTACATGTTGCCTTAATAAATAGTACTACAAGAGAAATAGAGGCTTCCTATTGGCTGAGCCATATCTCACTGTCGTGGTGCAGGTGGGATATGCTGTACTCTTCCTAGACTTCACGTTTCGTCGGAATTTCAACTGTGCTGACGTTTACTGGTAAAGCATGAACATTATAACTTTGACATAAGGATGATATGCTTTCGTTTATAGTTAATTTAATTCCTCTGTTAGTTCGACCTGGTACTCTTATAAGTCAAATAAAAAGTGCTGATTAAAATTCTACCTCACCATATTTACTTCTGAGAAATGTCTCCAGCGATGACCCTTTTAAAAAGCATATTTGCGTCTCATTGATGATGTGTGTTTTGTCGCCACCATTGAAAAAATGCTCAGCATCGACAGTTGTAATGATTGTGGTGCTGGACTGAAAACCACCTGAGACACTCCCAGCAGCACTATTGTGGGTCCTAACAGCACTATGTTTACTTCTGGAGGTGGCCGAGTAGATTCTACAACACATGAGAGATATGAGGAGTCAGGGGAGAAAAATCAGATAAGTCCCTTTTCCTTCGACAAATGAGTCATTGCTGCAGCTCGATTCAGACTGATCATACGCGTCTGTTGAGAGACTAAAACTATAAAAAAGACAGGCGACTCCAGAGATACTAGCTTTCAGTTTTGCTGTAAGGAAACGGGCCACCTAAGTCAATTTTTCAGGGGAAAGAAGCAGGCAAGTCAGTGGTGACTCATGTGGCAACGAGAGGGCAAAGCAGACAGAATTAGATTCAGGTGCGATCTTGTAAGGTACCTCTTATTTCCAGATAAAATCGCATTTCACTTTATTTCCAGTTTTGCTGTTAACAATACTTGAAGTGAATGTATCAGCACTGCAGTACGTACCGAGTAAGGAGAGAGCGGTAGGTTCCCACGCTGGCCAGAAGAGTCAGTTGGCCATCTGGCGCTTGTAGAGATGAGGTGACGATGCAGAAATCGCTCTTGACTTCAGCAAAGAGATATGTAGGGAAACTGTATTTGTTCCGGCGCGAATCAGGTAATTGTTATTACCAAATATTTGTTAACAATAAGTTGCCTTTGGCCACTCACACATTAGGAGGTCTACAGGTCATCAATATTATCTTTCAGTAAGTTTACAATGTCCGGAAACGTTTAAGTTAATAAATAAATGGATAAATTTGTCATAACCGAAGATATACGATCTATACGAAGTATACCGAGTTGTACACTCAAGTTACGGACTGTGCGCCATATTCGTCAGTCGTCGATAGGACGCCTTTCTATCTTGTCATGCGGCAGACCATGTTCTCCGACAGTAAATAGTTAGTTTATAATCAGTGTGAATTAGTTCATTTTATGGTGTTTCTTGAATAAACGCACCATAATGGCATCCCATATAAAAATATTTGGCCAAAAACTTCTTCCCGTTTCATAACATAAAATACAGAGAGTAATATTGCACTTTCAGAATCCGACGTCGCTGCTACGGCTCTGCAAGGCGAAATAGAACTTCGAGTGCATCTCCCAACGGGTAGGAAGAATTTCTACGCTGCGGATCTCTACATCAGTTCAAAGACGGACTGGCTTAATAATTCCCACTCGGGTGGGAAAGCGTGGCATTTATCCTGTACGCCCCTTATACCACTATCTACGGACTCATTGGCTAAACTGAGACAATTCCGGAGGTTTAGTACGAGGGGGGGGGGGGGGTTCTTGTAGTCTCTCCCAACAATAATGTATTGTTGTGTTGATCCACACGTTTTTGTCGTACTGTGAGTTGTATGCCACGAGTGACATCAGCAGTTTTGGCTTCAAGAGTAAATGTTTGTGACAGTGTTCATAGCAAAGAGGAAAAACGGAAGGCGGCTGGATGGATGTCAGAAGCACGGCTGTGATAGAGAACCACACAAGAAGTATCAGGAATCGACAGAGCCCTTACAGTCTCAGAGACTTTATGAAAACCAACTTGCCTGATTATCAAAATACCCTATAAGCTTCTTTTTAATGAAATTCATTCTAGCACATCCACGTTTTTCAACAAATACTGAATGACTGTCAACACAAAATTCAATATTTCGACTGGGTATCTGCGTGCCGACGCTGGCGCAGAGTGCAATGTATTCACACCAAAAATGAAAACATTAACCGTGGAGGAAGATAAGACGCAGACTGGTGAGTTTACGGCAGTGAACATTCTTCACAAGAAAAAGGTTCCAGAGGTTCGATTTAAATAGAAGCGCCAAACTGGAGACAAGGAAAAACCAAAAGAAGGCGTCTGATTGCATAGACTCTGCAAAAAAACTGTATCCCTGCCAAATACAGCAACTAATGTCGTTCAGTTTCAGCCTCAACTTTCGATGTACTCGTTCAGTATACATGTTATTGCAACAGGTGTATCGTTTTGTATATTTATCATGTATGCATTGTCAAAACGGCGCAAATGAATTCACGTCATTCTTGTTTCACTTCATCAATCATGACTTGGATAAGGACCCTGAAGAGCTCTATATATTTTGTAATTCTCTGGTGGTCAAAATAAAAACTTCACTATTTGCCGCTTCATTCATTATGTAACTCTCGGCAAATTAGTCTCCTGAGTAAGATGAAAATCACTTTCCATGAGAGTGGCCAGTCGTACATATAGGGCAATAAATATTTTGGACTATGGAACGCTAAGGCACTAATGGAAACATCTCAAGATTTCAAGGAGGTAATAGAGGCATCCAGACGTAAACCATTCACTTTCGTTGTGGTCAGTGTTAATAATGAAATGGTGTTAGACTGCAAAACACAGTTGCACTCAAAGTAGGCTGAAAAATTCCGTTTCGCCATTTTAGAATGCAGCCTGTTAAGATAATATCATTTGAATCCACCCATTGCCGTATGCTGCAATATCAAACGAATTATCACAAAGGAATGCAAACTGTCATCATAAGGACACCACGACAATATCAAACAATGGACAGACTAGTTTTATAGCCCATACCTGCTTATAATGGTTCGTTTAGCTTCAGAATTCCTGACTTGTCTAGTCACAATAGTTTTGCGGTTGTCTCTGGTCGCCGTAATCTACCTCGAATAATTTCGTTCTTTGTTCTACATCTCCTTCCAATTATCAGATTAAGATATAAAGATTTACAAAACATGATGAAGTTTTGCCGAGCTGGTGCTGTGACTCCTTCAGTCAGCTGCCCCATATGTAAACACAGGTGATGGGAGTACTATAGCTGTATTATCACAACCAGAAACTCATTTAGTCCGCATTATTATGGAATTATTGCGTCTGTTTCGCTCTATTCCTTTCCCCTTAGAGAGGGACGTTTGACTGCATTCTGGGAATCTGTTTCACTCTGAGAACATACAGGATACCAATAACGCTACTTCCACATTCGATACACTCAGAATGTTTAATTTATAAAGTAAAAGTTATGAATGTGCTTAAATATTGATGTAATACCGGTTCAAACATTTTCTCGGCTTTCATAAAAATTGTCTACCCTGTTTCTTTCCACAGGCCCTTGACATTAGATCACTTTATTAAAACTTGAACTTGCAAACAATCATTGTCCACCGAAATGTCAGAAATGAATTTGTTTCTGCCGCTGTACTCTATAATTTATCACTTGACACAATGCAGAATGATAGCCCCAGGTCAGTGTATGAATGCAGTTGACTGTAAACTTAGAAACAGTTCTCACTTCTACTGTAGCTCGCGCTGCTGGATCTGACGCTGTCTCGCAAGCGATGATCATCGAGTGAGGTGGAGCGACACTGCGCTGTGACGTAGTTCCCCCCCCCCCCCCCCCCCCCCACACACACACCCTACGCCGACGTCTCTCACTCGTTGCTGCTTCAGGCAGTGACTGTGTTTACTAGTTGTTCCGCCGTAAGGTACCATCCTGGACATGGGATCTCGATCTTCCGACGACTCCACGTGGAACTGCTTTTCGGCCACCCTGACACAAGCAAGCAGCGAATTTAAAATGCGTTCTCTTCCCCAATTAGTTTTACAGTATTCTACCTTTTCGTTAAGAAATACATAGGCGCCAGTATCGTCAAAAACTTACATATCATGTTTGTGGAATGTCTGGCAGTAGGGTGGGCCATGTATCAGAAATGTTTCATTGAAATTGGAGTTCAGGTCTATAGCTGGTTTCATACGACTTCTCACTCTATTAAATATTAGCTGAGACTTTGGTGATGTATAAGAACAGTGATACTGCACAAGATAGGTATTGTACAGGACTGGTGAAACTATTAAACGCAAATTGAGTACTCTACTGAAGTCTAAATCACGTTCAGTTACTCGTAGACTAACTGCATTGTTTGGTTTCTTTACATTCAAGTGCAGGAGTTATTACAGAAACATGCTACCTGATAGGGCGAGTCTCGTTTCAAATAGGGTATCGAGAGAACCTCATTTATCCATGGACCCTGCATGTCAGCAGGGGACTTTTCAAACTGGTGAAGGCTCTGTAACGGTGTGGCGTGTGTGCAGTTGGAGTGATATTGGCCCTTGATACGTCTAGATACGACTCTGATAAGTGACACGTTTGTAAGCATCCTGTCTGATCACCTATATCCATTTATATACATTGTGCATTCCGACGGACTTGGGCAATTCCAACAGGACAATGCGGAACCCCACACGTCCAGAATTGCTACAGGGTGGCTCCAGAAACATTCTTCTGAGTTTCAACACTTCCGCTGGCCATCCAATTTCCCAGACATGAACATTATTGAGCATATTTTGGATCCGTGCATGGTGCTGTTCAGAAGAGATCTCCACCCCGTCGTACTCTTACGGATTTACGGACCGCCCTGCAGGATTCAAGGTGTCAGTTCCCTCCAGCACTACTTCAATCATAAGTCAAGTCCATGTCACGTCGTGCTACGGAAACCTCTGCGTGCTCGCGCAGGCCCTACGCGATATTAGGCAGTTGCACCAGTTCCTTTGACTCTTCAGTGTATAATTACGATGTTCTGTAGGATGGATACCGTCTTGGATGGCCGTGTTACCAAAATACTTAAGTTCTGTATGGAAGAATTAGCTTCTGAACAAGTTGCAACATGGCCCAGCTGCCTGCGGTAACGATTGTGTATAAATAGGTTACACCTGAATCCTTCAAATATAGTCGAAACAACCCTCGAGCACTCACGGTGCCCAGAGGGCAGTCGCTTATACTGGTGTAACGATACGATATTGCAGTGTCTGTGTTATTCCGAATTACGATGCAAAGTTCCTTTGGACATGCATGCATGTGTGCGTCCACTTCAGCTTTCCACAGTGCTGTGAGATAATGCATATGGCCAGATCAAGACTTCTGAGAGACAGACAGTTACAGATTTTCTTTTGCACTGCACGACGTTTTCAACAAACAGATAGCGCAATAGAGTAGCTCAAGTGGAAATGAACACTTCCTATTTAAATTCCTGCATCCCACATTGTTGGCAGTTCTGTGTAGGTGGCAGTTATGTGATTTTATACAAAACAGAGTCGAATGTGTGCACTGGGTAGCCGAGGCAGCTAGTTCATGGCGATTCGGTCAACCAAGTAAATGAATGTACTAAACATGCTGCAAACCACTACAGGGAGCCTATGTGACAGAAATGTCATCCAGTGTGGCGCAACAGCGTTACGATAGAAAAATGAGTCACAGAGAAGAGGCTCTGATTGTCGCTTGGATTGCTGATAGGTTCTTATAGTCTAGTTTCGATTCCAACCTGTGCCGATGATTTTTGATAGGGAGAGACAGATTCTATTCTCTTCTGGCTACGCCAAGTGAAGAAGGTATAGTGGCGTTGTGGTCTGATATTCACATTAAACATGATATTCTTTCTCTACCAAGTAGACGTTAGGTTGAACCACAATAAAGTCAGGAGTGGCGACATGTAGAAACTCTATCACCAGTAACCTTTCTTATACTAGTTATTTATTTCCAGTGACGAAACAAACGCTATGTAGGGTCACAGGACACTTATTCCATCTTTTATTTGATCCTCTGTATGTCGATAAAATTGGTTCTGAACTGGGAATGCAACTCAGACCGTCCTTAACGCGGAATTTGATCCCTTCGTGACAATACAGCTCGACTACAATTTGTTGTTTGTTCAAAACTGCAGATTCCTCAACATCTCCACATATTGTGCGTAAATGGGTTCGAATTCTGGCCCGGCACTAAAGTTATCATTATGTATTATCAAGCTCTAGCATGAGAACACATATATTCTGGTGGATAATAATTTGAATTTTAATGTATTTTGGGAGCTCACTGTAAGTTCAAGGATGTTATTCCGAGCTGCTGGTGGAGAAAACTTCGGTAGCTGACGTCTCTTTGTGTGTAGTCAACAACGATATGTGTGCGGTTCGAGTACCAGTCACCACTGAACTCTTCTTCATAGTATTTCTAGTTCAAAGATGATCACATGTCGCTGCTGGTGTAACAAACCCATATTTGACGTTCGTTTTCTCTCGAATATAACAGCGATAGGTGCCGGGTTGGAGTCCTGCGAAGGAAAAAATTAATGTTTCGTCCCGTCATTTCAGTTAAAACATCTAGCGACTGCCGAGTAAATCCGATATGTCCCAGTTAATTGTGCTTCGATAACAATCCGATTAGGTTCTGGGTTCGAATCTCTGTCCAACACAAAGCTTTACTTCACGGCATTTGATGTAAGTTACTTGTGAAGAAGCAGTACTAACATCTCTCGTAGTTAACAGGGACAATAGATGCTGAGTAGGATTTCGCGTCCGTTAAAAATGTTTACGTTTTGTAATTTGAAGTTGATGTTTGCTAACTGATACTGTCTAAAATCGAGGTATATCACTCTCTGCATGCGTAGTAAGTAATGACTGTTAGTTTCCGTCAGTAACGAAATCTTTGCTTAGTCTGCATGACTTGGGTTTGAATCCATATGCAGGACGACACGGTTCGTCGTGTCATTTGAAGTTCATATATATTCTCAACTAGCTGCTCGTGAATAACTTAAATTTTAATGGCATTTTGTGTTAAATAATAAGATCGGTATGTTACTTTGAAGAGGAAATCATGAATAGGACGTAATTACTACGTGCATTTCCTGTCTGACGTAATAATGAGAGGGGTAACATTTCAGGTGTGTCATTTATTGTAATAAGTGTGTGCTTACAAGCCTTAAGGACAGTCTTATCTGTGATAAGGGTTCCCTGATATTTGTAGCGTCGTGGTATTACTTTACATCTTGAGTTATTGCGATACAGAGCAGTGTTCTCTAGTGGTGACTTGATGAAACCATTTTTAATAGCTAAACGACTGTACCAAGGAGCCAATAGAGGACCGGCTAGACAGCTGCGTTATGCGGGTTGCGTGCGAATCAGGCAAAGTGCAGTTCTGGTTGTTCGGATACTTTTGAGCACGGTTGTACATATTTGGATTCCGGAACACCAATTCACTGTTTTTCTATCTAATCAAATTAGAGATCATCTTGATTCTGTCATCAACTATAGTGATCAGAAGTCAACTGTCCGTAGATACGCTAGACCAAATTATGTCTGAACCCTCTCTCTCAAGACAACACACTCCGACGTGAATGTCATGGAGGGTGATTCAGCAAGTCTATTCATCTGAATAATTTCCGGAACTATTTAAAATATCACAGTTCTGCTTTCATGCAGATGAATTGCAAGAAAGTCCTCACAAAACGACGCATAGATATATTAGTTATAGAGACATGGATATAAACTTCAAAGATTCAGAAAAATTGTAGTGATTTCTGCTGTTATTATTGCTGAGCTGACGAAGGCGAATTAATCACCTTTCACTCCGATAAGTAATTTCAGAGAAATTTACAATTTTTAGAATTTAGCATTCATTTATACTGACGTTGGTGACGTCATACGGAAATGTCGCTTTAGGCTGATAGGTCGTTCCAGTTTGACGTATATAAGACTGCCTAATTATCAGTTCGTAAAATATGAGAAAATTTTAATCTAAAACTGATACCAATAAGACTTACTTGGGTACATGTGGTTGGACCGACACACCAACTGGAAGGAAACGCACGTGGTATTTAAGTATGATTGAGTAATTAATTACGGTCACACTTCTATTGCCGGCCGGAGTGGCCGAGCTATTCTAGGCGCTACAGTCTGGAACCGCGTGACCGCTGCTGTGGCAGGTTCGCATCCTGCCTCGGGCATGGATGTGTGTGATGTCCTTAGGTTAGTTAGGTTTAAGTAGTTCTAAGTTCTAGGGGACTGATGACCACAGAAATTAAGTCCCATAGTGATCAGAGCCATTTGATCCATTTCGAACACTTCTACTCTTTTAGTGCCACAGCCTAGAGATCAAGGTGAATATTACAAACTCAATGGATCTATAAAACTGTAAGTTGAGGTATAAGGATTAGGAAACATCAACGTTGCCTGAAAAATGTTGACATGGATTTAATTTCGAGATAAACATTCAGGCCTGCGTTGCAAAATTACATCAGTAGCAGTAACAAAGAGAAAAATCACTAAAGAGAATGGTCATAAATACAATCTTATAATTCTGTTTACTTCATCACGTGTTCTAAATGTCCAGTGTCTACTGCTACATACACTTTTAGTCGTTGGTGTATGAGCATCTGGACAGACACAAGAGTTTCAATGATGCAACAATGCAATGTTGTAACTACCGCTGGGTTCGCCGAAACTTGTATGTAAATTTCATTTTTCAGCTAATCGCAAAGGTCCATACGCGTCAAATAAACGGAAGTCTACGCTAAGTAATGACGTCTTCAAGACTTTTTTAACGACCAGGAAAGAATTTGTTGAACGCTTTCCTAGACGTAATACAGTAATGAGGCGGGCATTGATCACGTTATTGTCGAATAATTCAGGTATTTCAGTTGGTACTTCCGCTTGGAGAGCCGCCACAAATTCGGTAATAAATAGCATTTATACATATATACGTTACCCGCCAACGTTTACACAATAAAACAAGGAACAATTCCATGGTCTGTAATAACACTGAAAAAAAAGCTCTCATTCCACGGCTTCCGATGAACAATCTGCCTCAGCCAGTGCAGAGTCACAGTGGACTGACGTTACATATTCTTACATTCCCGTTTCCATGTAAGAATACTTGATGTCACACCACTATGGAGCGACAAAATTGCATATGTCTTCTACAATACCGCTGGTTAATCTGTTGGTTTTCCCGGAAGATACAAACAGCATTGGAATTATTTATTCCAGTAGCATTCGTAATTTCTTTGGATGCAACAGCCAGTTTATGACCAGTTGCTGCCAGAATATATCTTTTGTTCGCTCCGCTTGTTGCAGGCTTTATGCTGCATATCTAATAACAGTTTTTTGCACAGTTGGTAAATTGTCACTCTCGTTGGGCACCATCAGTCATGAAACCTTTCTTCATACTTCTCAGATTTTCCCTTCTCTTTCGTCTACATCTACATACATACTCTGCAAGCCACTGTACAGCGCGTGGCGAAGCGTACTCTGTACAACTACTACTCAGTTTCTTTTCTGCTCCACTCGCAAATAGATGGAGTGAATAATGACTGTCTATATGCCTCCGTACGAGCCGTATTCTCTCTAATATTATCTTCATGGTCTTCTGCGAAATGTACGATGGTGGAAATAGAATCATTCCGCAATCACCTTCAAATTTCAATGTTCTAAATATTCTCAATAGTGTTCCTCGAAAACAACTTCGCCTGCCACACAGGGACTCCCATTTAAGTTCCCGAAGCATCTCCGTAACACTTCCTTGTTGTTCGAACATACTGGTAACACATGTAGTAGCCCGCCTCTGAATTGCTTCGATCTCTTCCTTTAATCCGACCTGATGCGGGTGACAAACACTCGAACGGTACTCAGCAATGATGAATTCAACAGTGATGAACACTCGCCATCGAGAATAACGTACTGGGTTCTGTTACTTAAGCAGTCTTCGAGTCACTCACATATCTGGGAACCTCTTCCGTCTGCTTGTACCTTCGTTAACAGTTAGTAGTGTAGCGCCTGTCAAACGATTTACGGAAATAAGGTAATAACCTTACAGTAGAAAAATAGCTAATTTCTTTGGTTTGTGAAAGATATTTTTTTCGACGTTTTCCGTACAGAAGAAAAGTATCTAATTTATTTTGGTGTGTGGAAGACATTTTTTTTCAAAGTAACCAGCTCTTGCTTGATACACTTGAACAGGAAGGAACTTTTCCAGTGTGTCCCTTCTCTACTTGTACGAAACATGGTAGCGCTGTAGTAAGATACTACACTCGCATCCTGGAACTTTGTAGCTCAAATCACCGTCCGACCATCCATATATTGTTGGTTTTCCGTGCTTTTCGATGAAGGCAAATTATGTTATGGTTTCTATGAAAAGGTGACTGCCTGCTCCGTTCCCCGATCCGAGCTCCTGCTCCATCTCGTCGTCGACGAAACATTTTTAAACCTTAACCTTCTATGCAATTTGTTTCTATCGTTGAATGGTAAATCGCTAAGCGAATATTTTGCTCTGTCGTGCGTTCTTGGGAGAATCCGGCCCAAATTTGCGTTTTCTCTTTGATCGAGAAACGTGCGATTTAGACGGAGGCGATATGTTTCGCAGTGAATTTCAGTCCAAATTTTTATTTATTCTCTTGTGAGAAATACATAAGTGCACCACATGCGTTACAAAAAATAATTATGTTGTGACAGCAACGTGTTCCAGGTGGGATTCAGCGTACGATGGAACATTGTGTGACTCGAGCAGCAATTTTGGAATACAAGTACTAACCTTTTAATTATGTTAAGCTTTCCTTCGAGGCACTGCACATTCGTGGGTTCGTAGACTGGACGACAATTAGATTCATCAAACAAATTAGAAGATTCTTTTAAATTGCTATGAGGAACCACAATTTTCCCCAGATATTTGGAGTTGCGTTGGTGTAAAACATGAGTGGACGACAGAATCGTGTGGATCTATGTAGGCTTCACAGGGACCCCCTATTTTTCAAAGTGAGACGCTCCATCGAACCAACTGATTTTAAAGAAGAAGAAATTCTTTTTCAATAGAGTATGGAAGCAAAATGTGGTGCGGCCTTGCAAAATAAGCCGTTCTAGTGCTATCACTGGGGGTGGCGGTATCTGGAATTATTAATGAATATTTGAGTTAGGTCCAAAACACGAACGCACCACCTTAAGAATGAATCCAGTACCTGCATCTTCGTAGAATGGTCCTGGAAGACTCTTGCGCAGTTCAGAAGCGACTGGGTCATGCGCACAGGTATCAAAGAACATATTCAATACGATTGGAATTGTGGACAGAAACGTGTGTTCATAACTTCCAGACATTCCCCGTGAGCTACGCTGGCAGACTGATTCTCGTCGAAACTGTTTTATCCAAATCTTTGGCATGTAATCTCCCCCCTCCTTCCTTCATCCATCTATTGTTCACATTAAACAATGCCCAGTCCCAGTAACTATTAAGCAAAGTCTTTTATGAAGATTTGAGAGGAGCGAAGATTACATTAAACTTCCAAGTTCACTTAGCTTGTTATGCTGAGATGGTTCCAGTTCTTCTTGTCTACGGATCTAATTCTTGACGCTGAAAATCTGACATCAGGTCCTCACGGTTGGCTTCAACTAAATAAATTGGAAGATTGTTGTTGCAGATTTTTTTACGTAAATATGTTTTCCACTGATTGTCTCACATTTTAGTATATCATACAGTATTTTGATTTTTCACGTAAACAAAGCCGAAATTACATTGTTCGTGCCTATTATACAAAAATACGTCCGATCACATCAGAGGCAAGCTTATGACTCTCACACTCTGCAGAAATAACAATATTCCAAAGGGTTTACAATTTTTCTTAACAAATGAATTCCTACTACTTCTCATTAAATTTTTAATTTCGATTATTATTTCATAAATGAATCCAGAAATAAAGGTAGTAAACGGTGTACTGTATTGCGTAATTAATAATAGAAATTTGAAGTATGCAAATAATTCGTAATTTCAAATGTTTCTAAAAAATAATTTTAAGCCTACATCCAGAACTATTACTTATCGATTATAACATCGAAACTAAAATATTTTATAAAGTAATTCTGTTTTATAAATTTTAGCTTGATATACTGTATAACATACAGTGTACAAAATTATATGAAAGTTTTCAGAAAAACAACTGAGATAAGATTGACCCGTCCAAAATTCGAAAAATGTTGCTGGTATCGACAATCACTGTTGAGGAAGAGTAATTCTGGAGGAGGATGTCCCGTTACAGGCGTCGCAGTATTTTTGTAAATGACCCAGTTCGACTTGGGGCATAGATTTGCCAGTGTGTTTGGCCACAGTGATATATTCGTGGTCGAATTACTTTTTCGTGTCTCCCTCAATCATTTAAAATACGCATTACTAACGAGTATCGTGAACAAAACACAAAAATTAGTGGATTCTGGCAATGTAGGCTTAAACTCTTTACAAAATTAAAATACACGCAAATATGTGGAGGCACTGAAATAAACTACACACGTTATCGATGTCATTTTCTCTTCTATTCATCACTGCTAGAAATACAGTAATGAAGTCTACATGATGAACATACAGTCAATTTGCAGTTTTTGTATAATGGTTTTTTTCGTGTGAGCATCCGATACAATTTTAGTTCCTGTTCGCCGGTAATGCCATGTTTTGAACGTGAGCACCTCGTGCCACAAAGGACAAAATAACGCCTGTTTGACGTCAGACTAAAGATACAATGAAGAAACGGTAAGGTGTAAGTTTGTTGCAACGACCTTAAGCCTTAACAGTTTCTCATAGAAGACAGTCCGTTAGAGATGTCTGCCTCATTGGGTATTTTATAATGATCGTTGATCTCAATAATAAATGAAGGACTAACTGTGGGAAAACATTATTCTTGCTGAAACAGATACTATAGGAAAGAAACTGTAGAAAACATTCTTTGAACTCCTAGTATCTCCTCCACGAATAAAGTAATATTGATAGGTGACAGTGAAATAATGCCAAATCTTACGTCTACTTAGAGCGCCACTGAATATTGGGAGAGATTATAAGAAGACTGTAATTTAGTAGCTCACCTGAGGGTCGACTAATCGCCATAAAAATTGGAAACCTCTTATTAAACTTAATTGCGTCTACAATGACATATATTTTAAGTAATCAGAGAGAAATACAGCCACAATAAAATTTATTTAACAAGCCAGTCCAGTGAATTTGAATGAAAAGTTTGCGAGGTCTGATGTGAATTCGTAGCTACAAAGATCTGCTCAATACCAGGAAGTCAGCTGTTACGGGAGTCAGGTTGCATAACTGTAGGTAATAAGCGAGCGTGACGCTAATGTAAAGTGAATTAGTTTTCTAGTGGCCGGTCACGAGTCAGCCACTACTGAGAAGGTGTCGCGGGGGGGGAGGGGGGGCGGAGAGGGAGTGGAGGGGACGTGAAGAGGGGACAGGGGAATGGGTACAGGGGAGCGAGGAGGAGTGATGGAGACGGGGGAGAGGGGGAGGGGGGCGCCCTTTCCACAAGCTCTAGCTGCACAGAAAGCATTATTTTCGGGTTTGCGAGTATTAGGTAATACAGTGATAAGGTTTCGTCCAGTAAGCGAATAGGTAGTCATTTTCGGATATTAAGGACGTATCCTACAGCAGCTCTCCGTTTTGAGTAACGATGTGGCAGGAATAATTTTTGCTGAAAAATTACTCGAATTACGCTTGGCAGAAACTGAAAACGTGAAATACAGAAATAATTTTAAGCGTATTTCGCGTTGTGCTACCACAGGTGTTGAAACTCACTTCAGTTGTTGTGGTGGTAATTTCAAAAGAATATAGAACGATACCAACTGAGTAGAGATTAAGACTATAATGTGTTCTTCATTTCTACGAAATAAATAAGTAACTAAAGGATTTATGTATTTCACTCCTCACTTACAAGGTCAACCTGCACATGTGCATACGAATACAGGGTTTTCCGAAAATATTCGTTCAAACTAATACAGGAGTTAAAGAACATCGAAACAAACCTATTTCGACCAGGAACGTATGATCCCTGACGTCAACTTGTAAATTTAGTGAACATTTTGTTAGCCGTGTTTACGTAAGCTTCTGTGTCCGTGTCACTGGCTGGGAATGTGTACTGACATTTAGAACCGTGGAACAGTGCTGCCAGAACTGCTGGGGAATGTACCTCTGAACAATAAACAGAGGATGTACTTGCAGTCTGCTTCAGCATAGCTGTGAGGAATCATCTGAGATTCACCTTCAATAATCGATGGGTCGGCCGAGTTGGCCCTGTGGCCATCTCATGAGTCTGGATTTCTCCCTCTGGCGGTATATGAAGCAGCTGTTGTATGAAACCGTTGTGGAATCGAAGAAGACCTCGTCTCTAGAATCACCGTCGCTGCTATTACCACTGCGGACATGCCAGGAAACTTCGAGCGGATGCGACAATCAACGGTCTGATGATGTACTGCCTGAGTACAGGCAGTTCCTGTGAATGTCGCTGCTGCAGTTAGCATGCTGAACTAACCTTTGTGTAAATCGTCCCTTGCATCAGAAATTGCCGGCAGGGTTCAGATGTACTATACCTGAATTTTTTTTTTTTGTTCTCTCCCTCGTGTATTAATTTGAGCGAATATTTTCGGAAAACCTTATATAATACAAACACGTAGAGACAGAAATCTCTGACGAACTGTCTTCGGTAAGTAACTATTCAGGCATAAGGTTGTTGCAACAACCTTACACCTTTCCGTTCCTTCTTTGTATCTTTAGCCTGACGTCAAACAGAAGATATTTTTTCTTCCCTTTTGGCACGAGATACCAACATTCCCGAACAATAACCTCACCGTTAAGGAACTCTGAGATTTCTCGAAGTCATTTTCTTTGCCCTATCCATAACAAATCTCGTATCCTCTACTTTCAGTTCCTAATAATTGTCTCAAAAGCCATATTATTGTTGTTACTGCGTTTTCACATTTGTACAGAATATAGGACCATTATTTAGCTTTACTCTTCTCGTTATCTTCAAGACTCTTATTCAATTTTCCAGTATGAGACTTCCTTCTTTTTAGTTTTCATGGATTTTTCGCTTTTATACTTCCTTCTCTCGATTGTAAGGGCTTAAGAGAGTCGATCTTCTATCTGTATGCAGTCCTTATACATTGAAGAGATAAAGAAACTGGTACACCTACCTAATATCGTGTATGGCCCCCGCGAGCCCGCAGAAGTGCCGCAACACAATGTGGTATCGACCCGACTAATGTCTCAAGTAGTGCTGGAGTGAATTGACACCATGAATCCTGCAAGGCTGTCCATAAATCCGTAAGATACGAGAGGGTTGAGATCTCTTCTGAACAGCACGTTGCAACGCATCCCAGATAGGCTCAATAATTTTCATATCTTGGGAGTTTGGTGGCCGGCGAAAGTGTTTAAACTCAGAAGAGGGTTCCTGGAGCCACTCTGTAGCAATTATAGATTTGTGGGGTGTCGCACTATCCTGCTGAAATTGCCCAAGTCCGTCGAAATGCACAATGGACATGAACGGGTCCAGGTGATCAGACAGGATGCTTACGTATGTGTCACAAGTCAGAGTCGTATCTAGACGTGTCAATGTTCCCATATCCCTCCAATTGTTCACGCCCCACACCATTACAGAGTCTCCACCAGCTGATGACATGCAGGGTCCATGGATTCATGAGGTTGTCTATATACCCGTACACGTCCATCCGCTCGATACAATTTGAAACGAGACTCGTCCGACGAGGCAACAAGTTTCCAGTCGTCAACAGTCCAATGTCAGTGTTGACGGGTCCAGGCGAGGCGTAAAGCTCTGTGTCGTGCAGTCATGAAGGGTACACGAGTGGGCCTTCGGCTCCGAAAGCCCATATCGATGATGTTTCGTTGAATGGTTCGCACGCTGCACTTATTGATAGCCCAGCATTGAAATCTGCAGCAATTTGCTGAAGGGTTGAACTTCTGTCACGCTGAACGTTTCTATTCAGTCGTCAGTGGTCGTTGCAGGATCTTTTTCCGGCCGCAGAGATGTCGGAGATTTCATGTTTTACCGGGTTCGTGATGGTCACAGTACACTCGTGAATTGGTCGTACGGGAGAATCCCCACTTCCTCGCTACGTCGGAGATGCTGCGTCCAATGGCTCGTGCGATAACAGCACGTTCAGAATCACTTAAATCTTGATAACCCTCCCATTGTAGCAGCAGTAACCCATCTAAAAACTGCGCCAGACATTTGTTGTCTTATATAGGCGTTGCCGACCGCAACGCCGTATTCTGCCTGTATACATATCTCTGTATTTGAATACGCATGTCTATACCAGTTCCTTTGGCGACTCAGTGTAATTTTGAACGTGTCAACAGTGACTTACATTAAGGTCCTTCTGAGTGTTGGTTAAACATCGTACTTTGGCTTTTCTAGTGTTGTGTATTATGTGATAGATTTTCTAGGTATATCATGAGTTTAAACTCGGGCTACATGTTCGTTAAATTTGAAATACCTTTATGTGCAGTTCAACGAGCACTAGAAGGTCCATGGGCATTTTGGATCACTTTGGCCTATGCCCGTTAGATTGCCTACAGACCGAAGCAAGCGGTTGCCTACATTTCTCTCTCTATCTATCTATCTATCTATCTATCTGTTTCTTCCTCTCCCTCTCCCTCTCTCTACACTATAACCGGCGTTGGAAGGCCCAACAGTAACGAGCGACCGCCATGTCATCCTCAGTTGATAGGTGTCACTGGACGGTGTTATGGAAGGGCATGTGGGCAACACACCACTCTCAGCCTTCGTGATCGGAGCTACTACTTCTCAGTCAAGTGGCTGCTCAGTTGGCCTCACAAGAGCTGAGTAAACCCAGCTTGCCAACAGCGCCAGACTGTCAACCATTCAATAGCTAGCCATGCCCGACAGGGTTCAACTTCGATTGAATTTTCTCATTCTGAGAGAACTGAAGGGTGATCTGTTTAACTGATAAAAACAATAGGACAATTGTTTACATTTTCTGGCATATGTAAACAGTTGTGCTATTGTTTATCGTGTTTGTATGATGCAACAAGCAACTGTTAGGAATACATATAGCCTGTAGTATAAGATACATTATGTTTTTAAAATTTTTAGTGACAGCCCTTTTATAACGTGCTATTTTTATCCACTTGATGTCTTGTGCGTGAGGTCAGCATAAAATGAACATGTTTTACAACAAAAGATTTAAAGACCTGAAGATGACGTCATAGTCTGTCGAAACCGGTTGTCTCAAATAAGAAAAATATTTTATGCGATCTTGGCTGTTGAATGGTTTTTAAGTGTTTGACTTCAGTGATCTGACGGGAACCGATACTTGCAGGGGCAATGACGTCATCCAAATAGTACGATGCAAGATGGCGCTGGCTGATGTTATAAAATGCAAGGTTATGGGATATTTAACAAAAAATTAAAAATCCAAGATGAAGGAAAAAGCTCAGCTGTGCTATGTATCCCTCCCCCAACCTCCTCCCCTCCATCCCAGTGGTAAATTTTTAAAAACATTGCATACATTTTTCAACCAGTCACATTCAGCCTACACACACACACACACACACACACACACACACACACACACACACACACACACACACCGCATTATGTGCCACCTCCCTCTCTCCTCCTCCAATTAGATGCTATTATTTTGGAGACTAATAGAATGAAAGAGCCAATAATGATGGAGCTGTGCTTAAAAGTATCTGAACTACCTGAGCTATTGATCTAAAAATGTGTCACACATTTTAAGAAGACTTAGAACACCATAAAATGACGAAAATATTGTGAACTATGTTCTGAGTGGCTCACAAGCCATATCAGTAAATTTCATAGGAAGCTAAGTATCAATGGCTACGGAATAATAGAGCGAGTATATCACATACACTCGATAAATACACTACATTAAAATTGCTACACCAAGAAGAAATGCAGATGATGAAGGGGTATTCATTGGACAAATATATTATACTAGAACTGACATGTGATTACATTTTCACGCAATTTCGGTGCTTAGATCCTGAGAAATCAGTACCCAGAACAACCACCTCTGGCTATAATAACGGCCTTGGTACCCCTGGGCATTGAGTCGAACAGAGCTTGGATGGCGTGTACAGGTACAGCTGCTCATGCAGCTTCAACACGATACCACAGTTCATCAACAGTAGTGACTGGCGTATTGTGACGAGCCAGTTGCTCGGCCACCAATGACCAGACGTTTTCAATTGGTGAGAGATCTGGAGAATTTGCTGGCCAGGGCACCAGTTGAACATTTTCTGTATCCAGAAAGGCCCGCACAGGACCTGCAACATGCGGTCGTGCATTATCCTGCTGAAATGTAGGCTTTCGCAGCGATCGATGAGGGGTAGAGCCACGGGTCGTAACACATCTGAAATGTAACGCCCACTGTTCAAAGTGCCGTCAATGCGAACAAGAGGCGACCGAGACGTGTAACCAGTGGCACCCCATACTATCACGCCGGGTAATACGCCAGTATGGCGATGACGAATAAACGCTTCCAATGTGCGTTCAGCGCGATATCGTCAAAAACGGACAACCGTCATGAGGCCGAAAACAGAACCCGGATTCATCCGAAAAAATGACGTTTTGCCATTCGTGCATCCAGGTTCGTCGTTGAGTACAACATCGCAGGCGCTCCTGTCTGTGATGCAGCGTCAAGGGTAACCGTAGCCATGGTCTCCGAGCTGATAGTCCATGCTGCTGCAAACGTCGTCGAACTGTTGGTGCAGATGGTTGTTGTCTTGCAAACTTCCCCATCTTTTGACTCAGGGATCGAGACGTGGCTGCACGATCCGTTAAAGCCATGCGGATAAGATGCCTGTCATCTCGACTGCTAGTGATACGAGGCCGTTGGGATCCAGCACGGTGTTCCGTATTACCCTCCCGAACCCACCGAGTCCATATTCTGCTAACAGTCATTGGATCTCGACCAACGCGAGCAGCAATGTCGCGATACGATAAACCGCTATCGCGATAAGCTACAATCCGACCTTTATCAAAGTCGGAAACGTGATGGTACGCATTTCTCCTTCTTACACAAAGCATCACAACAACGTTTCACCAGGCAACGCCGGTCAACTGCTGTTTGTGTATGAGAAATGGGTTGGAAACTTTCCTCATGTCAGCACGCTGTAGGTGGTGCCACCGCCGCCAACCTTGTGTGAATGCTCTGAAAAGCTTATCATTTGCATATCACAGCATCTTCTTCCTGTCTGTTAAATTTCGCGTCTCTAGCACGTCATCTTCGTGGTGTAGCAATTTTAATGGCCAGTAGTGTAGTTATAAACCAACATTTGCTTATCCATTGTAATTAAAGATTTAGTAATACGTAGTTGTTGAAGATGAGTTTTACTTTAAATACTATTCCACAAAACTTCAAAATCATGAATTAAAATGAACTGCTGCTTTTATGCTCATGCTGCTTGTCTTCATTAAGAGACGACTGCACAAGTAAAATAGTCAAAGTTCAATGGGTGTACAATACTATAAGAGAACACAGAGTCTCATATCAGTTTCTTTCTACTTCTGTGATACTTTTAAAATGTCACAATATTCTTTCCAAGTCTGCAAAAGTGCATCAACAATGCAAAATAGTATAATGTTTATATCAAGTTAATGATGCGAACATTATTTGAAAGTGTAAAGCATGCCTAAAAACATGTGACCTGCTAAACAGGCACATAGACATCTTATGTAATATGAAAAATGTTCTCAAGAAATAGTTAAAAGCCAAGGTTAGCATAAACAATTTAATATGCTTTTGAGTATAAAACACACTATCCATAAATACGCAAAAATCAACAATTGCTTATGCAATATAATTAACAAATTAATAATGTGTAGTTCTTGAAGATGAACTTTACTTTAAATTCTGATCCGAAAAACTTCAACATTGAGAAATAAAATCAACTCCTGGTCTAAACCTGTCATCACAAAGAGGTGGAGATGTTCGTACTTCAACCTCAGCTAGGCTTAAGAAAGGACAGAGCCACAATTTAATTATTTTCTCCTACAGGGTGTCCCATTTATCTTGACGACCCTAAATAGCTGTTTGTCCAGATGTAAATTACAAATGTATCAAGAAAACGTTCTTTAGGTGTCAGGGTGACATCAATCAGCATGATTGCCTTAGTTGTAGCTTTATTTACAAACATATTAACAGTGGTATAACTTTTTTAAATGTTACCCCGTATTTTTTATTCGGTAATTCATTTCCTCCCCTAAAGACCTATCCAAAAATGTATCAAACTGTTCCATTCATTGAAACACAGCGTTATTAATTACATAATTCAACATTGACATTGACGCTTCCAGCGCTTAGTGCAGGTATTCAGGGTAGTGGAATACATCCACGTGCTGACGTTGACGGAGGACAAACGTAAACATAAGTAGAATGCACACCTGTCATTCCGTCAACCATCGTTAATTGCCGGCCGAGGTGGTCGTGCGGTTCTAGGCGCTGGAGTCCGGAACCGCGGGACTGCTGCGGTCGCAGGTTCGAATCCTGCCTCGGGCATGGATGTGTGTGATGTCCTTAGGTTAGTTAGGTTTAAGTAGTTCTAAGTTCTAGGGGACTGATGACCTAAGATGTTGAGTCCCATAGTGCTCAGAGCCATTAGCCATCGTCAATTGAAGAGCTGTGTGAGTAGAATGTACACGAACGAAGAAAAGGTAGAAATGTTACTCATCTATGGGGAATGTAAGTTAGCAGAACAGTAATTGAAATATTGTTTTCTTATGTACGGTTACATTTAGTACAGTAGTTTAGCCCTTTTAAATACTGTTGTGTAGTGTAAGCATACAGTGAAGGCTGTCTTTTCTACAAACTGCATTAACATAACGTTTCTTTTATTTTTGTTGTTGAATGTAGGCGGAATGCAGGCAGCGGAACGATACAGAGAGCGATATCCTGACAAGACACCACCTTCCCGACGGATGTTTTCTCGTGTTGTTGCGACGCTTCAGGAAACGGGAAGTTTCAACCCACGACAACGCAATGGTCGTGGCACTCGCACAGATGAAGCTACCGAAGTTACTTTTGTGTTAGCAGAAGAGCCAACACCGTGTTACGAGTGGAGGCCGAAATGTACGCGTTTTAGCTCACGCAGGCTGGCGTGAGGAGGGAAGAACTATACTGACGTGAGGTCTGGAACATGACCAGGAATGAGAATTCAGAAAGCGGACGTAATTAGTTTGATACTTAACTTTAATCCATTAATGGCTCTGAGCACTACGGGACTTAACAGCTGTGGTCATCAGTCCCCTAGAACTTAGAACTGCTTAAACCTAACTAACCTAAGGACATCACACAATCCATGCCCGAGGCAGGATTCGAACCTGCGACCGTAGCAGTTGCGCGGTTCCGGACTGCGCGCCTAGAACCGCGAGACCACCGCGGCCGGCAATCCATTAATGATAAGCGTCGCTCTTGACGGTACATGATTCACAATATTATCTGTTCAAAATATATTCTTTAAGTCGTTATAGTAACTGAATATGGCACCTTGCTAGGTCGTAGCAAATGGCGTAGCTGAAGGCTATGCTAAACTGTCGTCTCTGTAAATTAGAGCGTATGTAGACAGTGAACCATCGCTAGCAAAGTCGGCTGTACAACTGGGGCGAGTGCTAGGGAGTCTCTCTAGACTAGACCTGCCGTGTGGCGGCGCTCGGTCTACAATCACTGATAGTCGCGACACGCGGGTCCGACGTATACTAACGGACCGTGGCCGATTTAAAGGCTACCACCTAGCAAGTGTGGTGTCTGGCGGTGACACCACAGTTACTGTTCTCGCTTCCGTTCCTATGAATATAAACGTTAGCACACGAGAGGTAGAACACGAGATTGGCATTCCTAAAACCAGTGTACATCCTTACCACGTACACCTACATCAAGAATTGCATACGAATGTTTTCCAGAATCGTGTACAGTTCTGTCAGTGGGCACAGCAGCAAATCCTCGCCAACCCGAACTCCTTCTCCAATGTTCTATTTACCGATGAATGTTCCTTCTCAAACAAAGGACAGGTAAATGCAAGGAACATGCATTATTGGTCCAGCCCACGATGGCTCAGACAGGTGGAACATCAGCAACAATGGAGAGTTAACGTCTGGTGTGGGATGCTTGGTACTACAATTATTGGCCCTTATTTCATCAATGGTAGTCTAAACGGCACAACGAATGCCAACTTCCTCAGACGAATTCTTCCTCCTCTTCTGGATTAAGTGCCGCTAGGAAACAGAATGCTTATGTGGCATCAACACGATAGATGTCCAGCACATAATGCCTTGCATGCACGTCGTGTTCTGAACCGAAGGTATCCTGCCAGATAGACTGTTCGAGGAGGAACAATTACTTGGCCTGCTAGGTCTCCCGATTTAAATCCTCTGGACTGGGGATGCATTAAAGAGTTTGTCTATCGCGATATTCCAACTCCAGAGGACATGCATGAACGTGTCGTGCTTGCTTGTAATTCTCTGCAGCAGGCGACACTGGAAGCAGTAAATAATTCTTTCATTCAACGAGTGCACCAGTGTATCGGTATCAAGAGTCACCACTTTCAGCACCTTTGAATCTTCTACTTCTGGGCAATGGTACAGGAGAGTCGAAATCAATTTTGTATTATGTTTTTAGGTGGTTTTCATTTGTTTTCTGACAACTCCAGCAAGTGGATGAATTTACGTTCCCGGTCTCGAAGTGAGTGTTGTGTTATTTAAGTAATAACGTTGTGTTTCAGTGAATGGTACACTTTGATACATTTTTTAGTAGGTCTTTAGGAGAAGAAATGAATTACCGAATAAGACAGGGTGCCATTTAAAAAAAAGTCATACCGCTGTTCATATCTTTGTAAAAAACAAAGATACAACGAAGGCAATCATGCTGATTGATGTCCCCCTAACATCTAAAGAACATTTTCTTGAAACATTTTGTAATTTGCATCTGGACAAACAGCTGTTTAGGGTGCTCAAGATAAATGGTATCCTTGTATATCATGCTTGCCAAGTGTCACACTATTCTTTCCCAGTCTAAAATGTCTGCAAAAATGCATAATCAATGCAAAACAGTCCATTGTTTACGTTATGTGTTGCAATGTTTTTTATCACATACACACATGTTTATGTTAATGACCAAAATATGATTTTCAGCCTTAAAGGAAGTGCTACTTCCAAACCCAAAGAGTTAAAAACAACATATTAAACCAATGGTTGACATTACAAGTGAAACCTACAAGATAGATATCACAAAACTAATCGTACTAGGTTTATAACTGCACAAAATACATGTTAGCTAAAGTATTACCCTAAGCCGGCGAATTAACAAAAAATAAACAGTCCGATTTACTGTCAACTATTGTAAGGGTGTAATTAATTGTGTTATTAACGTCCACTCTCGGCGTAAATCAATAATAAAATATAATTCCACATGGGAATTGTTCTCAAGAATCATTTTATGTGGGGCAAAGATAATGCATCATATTATAGACTAGAAAAATTGACTGATTATACTAAGGTGTACAAATGACAAAGGCCTACAAGAGAACAGATACAATAAAATCGTTCGACAAAATATTCAGTATTTACCGATTGGAAATGTATTGTGAAGGGGTTCAGAACGTTTGTTGACTATATTTCCTATACTCAGCTATTAAATTATACCAATATCTAACAAAATATGTGATAGTCAAAAGACAAACAAACTGAGTAAACATCATGTTAGGAAGGAAGGAAAAAGGTGATTTAATGATTTTTACCGATGTAGCACACAACGAGAACTTTTATGATTAGACACATATCACAACCAAAGGCGATGACAGAATTGAAACAACTCAAAAGTACCCGGTGCTAGAAGACAACCGGACACGGTGATAACATTATTTATCATTTATTGAGCATACACACACACACATACACACACACACACACACACACACACACAAGTAGCTTCCCACAATATGCAAACGCAAATATAAATGTGTAGTGTAAATTATGTTAAGTAATTTAGTTGTATTTTTAGATGTTTACTGTGTCTTGTAGTGAATGATAAGTATGGATGTTGACGTTGGATACTCACACAGGGAGTGGTATCCGTAGATTGGGTGCTGAAATTCCACTAGAGTGATTGTTGTGAAGAACTGAATGGGGAAGTCAACATGGTTCTCGCAAAGACAAGAGAATCACTGAACGTGAAGCAAAGATTTGTGCCCTTCAGGCTAAATTAGATTAGGCGAAATCTGGACTATATACGTTGAAAGGGTAAAAAGACTGGAAGTTAGACTCTGACGTGTCCTCTTCATTAAGGTGTCACTGATGTCAGTGTCACTGGGGCGCTACTCCTGAGGTGGAAACTGGTTGTTGTCTGGTCTGTGCTGCTTGTCCGTACACTGTGTTTATCCGCAGTGTTTCCTGGAATTTGGGGCGTCCTCTCCATATACTAGAATGTTCACCTTTACAGTTTACAGATTTTGCCTTTTGATTCGGAGGTTTCTGGCCAGCCTTGGATGGGTGGTGATTTATGCACTTCACAAGCCAAGGTGGCAGGTTGCAATACGCGGTTGCATACGCGGTATGGAAGAGACGTTGACGTCTTCTGCATTGTGGAGCCCCTTTTTTGATCGATGTGTTTCAGTTACCACTTCGGTGTCGAGAAGATGTTTGACGTCATATAATGACTCACTGGCTGAGCCATCCAGCAGGGTCACACAGTAGCTGCGGTAGTAACTTGTTGATTTCCTCGTCTCTCGATTTAAACTGATGGACCGAAGCAAATTGGAAACCATTGTTGTACAGAGATTGTGCCCTCTCCTCTTCTGTGATTCCTGTGGCAATGTACTTAATGATGACTTTGAGAGACTTGTCTTTTGGCGACTGGTGCGTACAAACGGTATTTTTAAAGCCTAGAAAAATCGCAAGCCGATCCCCTGGTCAGCCAGTGATGAGAAGTGGTTCCTGAACGTATCGCTCCTATGGGGCCTTTGATGAGTTTCGTCAGGTCATTGCTCAGGAGGAGGTATTGTCTTCTGTGGTGTCACCGCCAGACACCACACTTGCTAGGTGGTAGCTTAAATCGGCCGCGGTCCATTTAGTACATGTCGGACCCGCGTGTCGCCACTGTGTGATCGCAGACCGAGCGCCACCACAAGGCAGGTCTCGAGATACGGACGAGCACTCGCCCCAGTTGTACGACGACATTGCTAGCGACTATACGGACGAAGCCTTTCCTCTCATTTGCCGAGAGACAGTTAGAATAGCCTTCAGCTAAGTCCATAGCTACGACCTAGCAAGGCGCCATTAGCCTTACATAGTTCGAGAGTTATCGTATGAAATGTCTCATCAAGAACGTTGTACACCAACAAAGAATTAAAGTTAAGTATTCGAGGAGCTGCATACTTTTCTTATTAGAATTCAATACTTATCTTGTTCCAGAATTCACGCCAGTCGGCGTGTGTGTACGCGTGCCTTTCTTTCGGCTACCCGTCACTGTGGACTGGCTGCTTTAGCAGTCCACATCATCTTCAGTACTGTATGGTAATAGGTGGTATCCTTGCTGGTGGATTGGGGGGGAGGGGTTGCGTCTGTACGGGATTTGAGTCATTTCTCGTTCCAGCTGTGCTCTATTCTGTTGACACATTCATCTGATCGTCGTCAGGCACTACGGGCGCGCATTTGTTTCAGGCGGACACAAGGTGCTGTCGTTTCGCCATGTCCTCTGCTCCATGCGATTCTTTGCGTTTTTTTTCCCGATGGTTAATGGACAGAAAATTGAAACTCCTGATCTTCGTTCTGGTCAGGTAGTAAATGCTTGTCATTGTCTGACATGTTCGGTGGTTCAGAATCCGACGAACTTGGTAACTCTCGCAATTCTGCTGCATTAGGTTGATTTCCTCTCAGAAATCATCTTTAACGTCTGGCTGCGAGTTCTATAGCACGTATATCTTGGAGTGTTCTGCCCTGTGCGGTGACACGATGGTCTGGCGCTGTCGACAGCGATTGAATTTTCTAGGAAGGAGGAGTGTGTGGTTCTACTGTAACGACTCTTCTTGGTACCGCCTACCAGGTTACTGAGGGCTGACCTAACTGGGGGGGGGGGGGGGGGAGGGGGCTTTGTTGTCCTCTCTCCGAGCTGCGCCTGCGAGTGCCGTGTCCGTTGCATGATTTCTCATAAGCTGTTGTCCGTCTGCCAGTGTCAGTGTCAGGGTCAGGGTCAAGGTCATTTTTAGTAGAGCGGCTGATGATGCCGCCAGAGGGGAAGCTCCACCGAACAGCGATCAGCTAACTCTTGCGTAGCCGAGGCGGCTGCCTCTGCCACTACTGAATTTCGGTCCGTTTTGCATGGGATCGCGCACTCGACTGAGTGGGGAAAATTGTGGAAGACCGCCAGAACATTACCATCCCAGCTTTGCTTGGTGAATATGCATTCCTGGTTACAGGCCGTGGTTGATTGGTAGACAACTCACTAGGAGTTGTTTAACGGGTCACAACAAAGAATATGTTAATTGGGTTAAGGTGGCACGTAATGAGCAAAATGAGAGCAGTTTTTAAACTTATTCAACAACATTTGAGCTTAAAGTGTGTAACAAGTTTGTCTTGTTACCTGAAGTAGGAGGGACAGAGCTTCAAGCAGGTGTAGATCAAAATAGGGTGCAGCAGACATCTAGCAAAGAAACTAATCGTAAGGTTCAAATGGCTCTGAGCACTATGGGACTCAACATCTTAGGTCATCAGTCCCCTAGAACTTAAAACTACTTAAACCTAACTAACCTAAGGACATCACACACATCCATGCCCGAGGCAGGATTCGAACCTGCGACAGGAGCGGTCGCGCGTTTCCAGACTGACGCTCCTAGAACCGCTCGGCCACACCGGCCGGCTAAACGTAAGGTTTCTAACAAAAGATATTAGGAAGAAAATGGCCTTGTTGGTAGGTAGTAGCCATAGCAGGAGTGTAGGCCAGATAGTACAACACTGTAGGACCAGGATACCAGGTCACAAGTATTGTGAAGCCAAGTACTAGACTTAGCCAAGTGACAGAGCAGATACGGAATTTGTGTAAGGACTTTGATAAAGAGGAATAAGTGATCATAGCATGTGGAGCTGGAAACAGATAAGCTAAAGACAGAGGACTGCTGCTGACTAAAATGAAATTTCATATGAGTTCAGTACCTATTGTTACTACTGGATTGGGGGATGGGGATATAGTAGACACAGCATACACCTGTGAATAAGGGGGGGGGGGGGGAAATTGTTTGGCTGAGATGGGCCGGAGGTGATTTGGGGGGGGGGGGACGTGGACGGGGAGCAACACAGCTCCTACATCTACATCTACATGGATACCCTGCAAATCACATTTAAGTGCCTGGCAGAGTGTTCATCGAACCACCTTCACAATTCTAATCTCGTATAGCGCGCGGAAAGAACAAACACCTATATCTTTCCGAACGAGCTCTGATTTCCCTTATTTTAGCATGGTGATCGTTTCTCCCTATGTAGGTCGGTGTCAAAAAATATTTTCGCATTCGGAGGAGAAAGTTGGTGATTGGAATTTCGTGAGAAGATTCCGCTGCAACGAAATAAGTCTTTCTTGTATGTTTGGAAATTTTAGAGAGCTCTGAAAAGGCAGGCATTCTGTGCCTATCTGGGCACCACATAACCCCAGGGATAGAGAAGTTGGATATAAAATATTATACCTTCGCATCATATTCAAGTAGACCAAATAGGAGAAAAGGATGAGTTGAGACATACATTAAGGCAGAATACAAGTTCAAAAACGTTGAAGCAAGTAGATTGTGTACGTGTGGATTAATACTGAAATATAGGTCACCTTTAATATTAACTGTATATACACTGATGTGCCAAAACAGCTTAATAACTTGTTTGTCCGTCTTTGGAACGAAAAAGATTATGGATTCTGCGTATCGGGGATTTCGTGGAGGTATGTGGCATTAGATTGATTCGCGAATGCGGTGCTGGGGTCCAGTAGCGAGTCAGATGGGCACTATAGGATTTACATCAGGCGAATTTGGTCGCCGAGACATTAATGCTAGTTCAGTATAACGCTCCTCAAAGTACTATAGTACGAGGTGCATTCAAGTTCTAAGGCCTCCGATTTATTTTTCTCCGGACTGGCAAGAGATAGAAACATGCGCATTGTTTTAAAATGAGGCTGCATTCATTGTCAATACGTCCCAGAGATGGTAGCACCGTACGACAGATGGAATTTTACCACCAGCGGCGAGAATGAGAACTGTTTTAAATACTTAAAATGGCGACGCTTTCCTTACTTGAACAGTGTGCAATCATTCGTTTTCTGAATTTGCATGGTGTGAAACCAATTGAAATTCATCGACAGTTGAAGGAGACATGTGGTGATGGAGTTATGGATGTGTCGAAAGTGCGTTCGTGGGTGCGACAGTTTAATGAAGGCAGAACATCGTGTGACAACAAACCGAAACAACCTCAGGCTCGCACAAGCCGGTCTGACGACATGATCGAGAAAGTGGAGAGAATTGTTTTGGGGGATCGCCGAATGACTGTTGAACAGATCGCCTCCAGAGTTGGCATTTCTGTGGGTTCTGTGCACACAATGCTGCATGACGATCTAAAAATGCGAAAAGTGTCATCCAGGTGGGTGCCACGAATGCTGACGGATGACCACATGGCTGCCCGTGTGGCATGTTGCCAAGCAATGTTGACGCACAACGACAGCATGAATGGGACTTTCATTTCGTCGGTTGTGACAATGGATGAGACGTAGATGCCATTTTTCAATCCAGAAACAAAGCGCCAGTCAGCTCAATGGAAGCACACAGATTCACTGCCACCAAAAAAAAAATTCGGGTAACCACCAGTGCTGAAAAAATGATGGTGTCCATGTTCTGGGACAGCGAGGGCGTAATCCTTACCCATTGCGTTCCAAAGGGCACTACGGTAACAGGTGCTGTAACGCCGGAAATGCATATCCTCCTATTTCCATCTATTGTACAGGGTGATTCAAAAAGAATACCACAACTTTAAAAATGTGTATTTAGTGAAAGAAACATAATATAACCTTCTGTTATACATCATTACAAAGAGTATTTAAAAAGGTTTTTTTTCACTCAAAAACAAGTTCAGGGATGTTCAATATGGCCCCCTCCAGACACTCGAGCAATATCAACCCGATACTCCAACTCGTTCCACACTCTCTGTAGCATATCAGGCGTAACAGTTTGGATAGCTGCTGTTATTTCTCGTTTCAAATCATCAATGGTGGCTGGGAGAGGTGGCCGAAACACCATATCCTTAACATACCCCCATAAGAAAAAATCGCAGGGGGTAAGATCAGGGCTTCTTGGAGGCCAGTGATGAAGTGCTCTGTCACGGGCTGCCTGGCGGCCGATCCATCGCCTCGGGTAGTTGACGTTCAGGTACGTAGTTACGGACAGATAAGTGCCAATGTGGTGGCGCTCCATCCTGCTGAAATATGAATTGTTGTGCTTCTTGTTCGAGCTGAGGGAACAGCCAATTCTCTAACATCTCCAGATACTGTAGTCCAGTTACAGTAGCACCTTCGAAGAAAAAGGGACCAAAAACTTTATTGGCTGAAATGGCACAGAAAACGTTCACCTTAGGCGAGTCACGTTCATACTGAGTTGTTTCCCGCGGATTCTCAGTGCCCCATATACAGACATTGTGACGGTTGACTTTCCCGTTAGTGTGGAAAGTTGCTTCATCACTAAACACAATCTTTGAAACGAAAGATTCATCTGTTTCCATTTGAGCAAGGATAAAATCACAGAAATCGATTCTTTTAATCTTATCAGCTGCAGACAGTGCTTGAACCAATTTCAGACGATAAGGTTTCATAACTAACCTTTTTCGTAGGACTCTCCATACAGTTGATTGTGGAATTTGCAGCTCTCTGCTAGCTCTGCGAGTCGATTTTCCTGGGCTGCGAACAAATGCTTGCTGGATGCGTGCTACATTTTCATCATTCGTTCTCGGCCGTCCAGAACTTTTCCCTTTGCACAAACACCCATTCTCTGTAAACTGTTTATACCAACGTTTAATACACCACCTATCAGGAGGTTTAACACCATACTTCGTTCGAAATGCACGCTGAACAACTGTCGTCGATTCACTTCTGCCGTACCCAATAACACAAAAAGCTTTCTGTTGACCGGTCGCCATCTTAGCATCAACTGACGTTGACGCCTAGTCAACAGCGCCTCAAGCGAACAAATGTACAACTAAATGAAACTTTATAGCTCCCTTAATTCGCCGACAGATAGTGATTAGCTCTGCCTTTTGTCGTTGCAGAGTTTTAAATTCCTAAAGTTGTGGTATTCTTTTTGAATCACCCTGTACTATAATTTGTTTTCCTTATTTTTGTTACCTGAATATATGACATTTCTGTGTCTTTACATATTGTAATTGTTTTACTATTTGTATATATATATATATATATATATATATATATATATATATTTATGCATTTATGTCGATGTATAATTGGTTTGTTTCGTAAATATTATTTGTATTTTTACGCTGGGTCTTGCCTAGGGAAAACTGCTATCGAACGATTACATCGATAGGTCGTGTGAAGACTCAAAGTGTGTAGGATCTTTGGTAGTGTTAACTCTGCCGCGTGGAGCGCGGGCAGAGCTGTGGGAGTCTGGCTGGAGTAGCGAGTGGAGCAGGTGTGTTGTGTGACGCTCCCGCGAGTTGCCGCGCTTTCGGGGTTTGGCAGCATGTAATTGCGCTCGACTCGCGATGATAGTTTCTGACACGGTGTCGCGGACGGGAAGCATTAGCTAGCGCACATCAAGAGCCCGTTTCGCCTGGTGACCATGTCGAGAAGAAGGCGCGCCAACATCCAGCTTCTGCAACAGCGACGGCCGACAATGAGTGACTGTCGCCACCTCCTCGATCGACGGCTTCAAACCTTCAATCAACCAACAAGGAAGACTAAAAGCACGTAAAGTTTCAGAACTATATGGCAGACCTCAGCTTTTCAAATTGTTCCATTTGCCTCGCAAAATTACAGCAACTTAGCATGAACCTTTGTTGCTCATTGTCCCAATTGCATTGCCAAGCAGGGTCCCTTCCTTTTCCGAAATGAACCCGAGTGTCGTTCAAATTCAAACGCCAGCATAATTCCATTTCACTGCTTTAATTTCAAAGTTCAATTTTAGTATTCATAGCTGGCTACAATAGTTAGATTACACAAGCACAAATTAAGGGTGCGAGTTTTGTTACCGTATTTTAGCTTACCTGTGACTGCAGCTCAGCTTGGTACGTACTAAATTTTACTATTGTTAATTGTTCAGAATCGTTTAATTCAAGTTCAAAGTTAAATCTCTTCTTTCTAAATTGCGTAGATTCAAGTAGCTTTAGAAATGATTGTTGAGGTAGTCCAAGACTAACTGTATTTCGATGTGCTTCAGAAAGAAAGCTCACTATTAACTTCAGTCACTAAATTAACTTTCGATTCTCCGGTTTCATTAATTATTTTGCTAAATTAAGTGTAGCGAAATTTATTACTTCTGACAAACTTTCAGTTTTCACACTACACGTGTCAACCTTCAGGTGCCACGCTTCTAGTGCTAATTATATGTGTAATAACCTTTCTTTTTCAGTTATTATAGTAATTGTCCATAGGACTGGCGACCGTAATTTCCCCCAAATCTCAAATATCTAATTACCGCTATTTGATTGTTAACGTAACGGCCGCACATTTACTTTCTTTATTAACTTTATCCCTATTTCAAAATTAATTTCCACCAGTTTCACTTGCATTTTTCCTTTCATTTAGATGTAACCCTTTCCTCCCTCTTTACCGACTGGTTAACTTCGGTGACGGTTGCTTTTCCAAAATTCCCATTAGGTACACGCGGTTTCATTTTTCACTGTCATTAAGGTCGATAAGTGAGGGGGAGGTTACACGTGGTGACCTGGTGACAGGACAATCTTCAGATTTGAGGTTGTTCTGGACACGAATTTTGCATTGTGCAAATCTCGTAACAAAGTACTGGTTACGAAATGCTCGATACGTCAGCGAGAATATTAGTGTGAGGAATCCTAATTAGATTTGAGATTTGGCATTTATATTGAAAATTATTAAAATGAGTGAAGGCAACAATTACCAAAATTTGGTAGGCTTGGATAAAGAACAATCGGTCGAACAGTGGGGAACGCGCACCGCGGTACCCATTGTTCAGGGACAGGCGGCTAGCATGAAAGACGCGACCGCCGAAACGCAACAAAGAGCAGAAATGGAATTCCAAACTTTAGAAATTGTTTCGGAATCGGAAGTGAAAATCAAATCAGAATCCCTTGATGACGAATACGGGGGGACAATTAAAGAGGAAGCCGCCACGGAAGTAAAACCGGTAGTTTCCGGGAATTTAACTGATTTATTGAATGTTTTGATTAACGAAATCAAGAGTCAATCGGCCAAGCAAGAAGCTCAGTCTGAAAAAATTGAACGAAAGCTAGACAGTCACAACAAAGCTATTAATGTTGTTAACAACAATGTTGGAGTTGTTAACACAAAAGTTGATAAAATCAAAGAAGATATTGTTGTGATTAATAGCGAAATCGGTAATCTTAAACAGGAAATGATAGGCGTTCAGGCGGTAATTGCGAGCATAAATACTCGTTTTTATTCCGAAATTAGCAGAATCGAGAAAAGTGTAGGAGAATCAGTTGCTCCGATCATCGAGAATAAGGTGACGGAACAAATTCAATTAGTGAAAAAAGAGGATCAAAAGAAGGTGGAAACTTTAAAGGCTTTAGTATCCGAAGTAGATACCAAAGTGACGAAGCAGACTAATACCTGCGAAGAGAAAAAAAGGGAAGTAGAAACGCTTGCGACAACCACTTGCCAAGTAATTACGAGAGTGTCGGAATTAGAAAAGAAACTTGACGAAAAACAGAGCTATGTGCCAATCTATGCACATAGTTCGGAATTGTTGACGAAAGAGGAGCGGTTCGACCCCTTGAAAAAAGGCGGTATACACGCGACGGATTTCATTAAGAATTGTGAAAGAGTTTTACCCAGATCATGGACTAATGAGAGAAAAATTAATGCGATTATTGATGTGTTGGCTGGTGATGCCAAGCGTTGGGGCTTAAACCTCAACATTACGGACCTGACTTTTGACGAATTTAAAAATTTGTTTCTGGCTGAATACTGGTCAGAGAAAAAACAGCAAAGTGTCTGGCGCGAACTTGTCGTATCGAGTCCATTCGATGCGAATTCGCGCGGTTCGATGAAGGAGTTTTGTGAGGGCTGGATCCGCAAGTTGGAATACTTGCGTGATCGCCGCACGGAATCCGAAATAGTCTGGGAACTCTACAAAAAGCCTCCAGATGATACAAAACGCTACGTAGGAAGCAATTACAGGACAATAAATGATTTCCTGGAAAGAGTGGAGGACGAGGACAATTGGCGCAATAATCGCGACAGTGGTAGAGGCCGTGGTAACAACAACGGGTACCACAGCAACCACAACAATGATAACTATGGGAATAATGCATACCGCAATCTTGGCGGCAATAACAATAATGGTTCGGACCGTAATAACAATCGGTACAATGCAAATAATAACAGGAACGACAGAAACCAGTATCATACTAACGTGATACGGGCTTCACAGAATAGTAATAACGCCAGAGGTTGTGATCAGCCGCCTCAGCAGCATCCGGGGAGCGTATCTGCTGGGACGAGACAGGGAAACCATTAGCCGCGCCGGTGAGGGGCCGACCGGGCGTGGAGAAATTTTGGCGGCCCAATAACAGTAGAAAACCGAGGTGTCGTCGTTATGAAAATTCCGTATGGAATAATCAACGGCGGGAGAGTGTGCCAGTATTAGGAGAAAGGAGTGCGCCCACAAGTAGTAGATCAGCTGTAGACACGGCAGTAGAAAATACATTCACTGTCAGTGAGAACAATTTAAGTAGTGTTCCGGAAATCGATTATAAAGTGGCAGCTGTAATACCCACAGCGGAACTGGAGATTGAGTTTAAGAATGATTCGCAAGTGTTGAGAGAAGATCAGATGTCGGATAAAACGTCCGTCATCGAGCGAGGGGATGCAGAGAGGGATGAGGTCTGGTTAAGGCAGTTCGGTCGCTTATACGACGAACTAAGAGATTATAGGGGCCTGTATGGGAGAAGTGTTTATGTGGAGCGCGTGCAGGATTTTCCGCGTCTCGTCCCGCAGGAAGATAGTGTCTGTGAAATGATAGAAAGTTCTGGCCCTAACCGGCAGACTTTACTAGAAATAGTTGATGTTAATGGGGAGCACGAGCAAGATTGGTCGTGTTTCGTCCCGCAAGAGTTGGATGTTGAAGTAGTAACGGAAAGTTCTGGCCCTAACCGGCAGACCTTACCGAAAGTTTCAGTGGTAGAAGTAGCCGACCCATCCGACGCAAACCTCCAGTTTAAACATTGCGAAAGTATTAAGGAGAAAGATTGCGAAAATTTTAGTGATAGCCGGACACGATTGGTAGAAAAACACGTAGATTACAGGGTGTATGAGGTTAGAGCTGACATTATACGGTCAGACAATAGCAGTGTGGGTTGCGCAGATCTAGAGGAAGTAATTGCAGATACTACTGGGCATATTTCTCCAGGTAGATTGGCAGATGAGATCAATCTGACTAAAGAGGAATCAACGAAGGTGACAATTAGTGAATTGATAGCAAAGCGACACTCACTAGTTGACGAGTTACAGGAAAAGGTTTCGGTATTGGAGGCGAAGCTACAGACTAAGCCTCAGGACAGACGTGTTGAAATTAAAACTGTATGTGAACAGAGGCTGAAAAAGCCGCCAGATAAACCGGATTTAGGATCAAAGACGGATGGTTTTTTTCTGGAATGACCTGGATATAGACTAGGATTTACTGTGGGAAAATAATGAAACAGTCGAGGACAAGTGTAGACGGGTAGTAGTGTCTGTTAACATGCACGACCTACAACTGAACGTGTTGATTGACACCGGTGCAGAATTGAGTGTTGTATTGGGGAAAATATCTGAGTTACTGAAAGATAGACCTGGCATCGTAGTTATGCCAGTAACAGGAGTGAAAATTATCGGTGCTACTGGGAAGGCCAGTAAACCAGTCACAAAACAGATTTTTGTCCACTTCGAGATAGGTGGGGCACGATTTGAACAAGAGTTTGTCGTCGTGCCAGACTTAACTACGGAAGTAATTATCGGGTTAGATTGGCTATTAAAGTACCGTGCAGTGATTAACTGCGAAAGCAAAACTTTGACATGTATGTCACTAGATAAAACAATGGTAGTTGGTTTTGACGAGGCAGGAGACGGTGTGCATAGGCAATACCAGCCTATACACATTGTTAACTGGCCGGATGACATTGACGTAGGAATGAGTTTGAACTGACGTAACATGAGGAATTTCGGCATTGACAAAAGTGTAGAAGTAAAAGTTTAGTGGAAGAGATAATCAAATTCCCTCCACGGATTGACATTAGTCTTGGTGTGAAAAAGGATCGTTTGCGAGAAGTAATGAAGCTAAAAGCCGATGCTCGCATACGTCGTCATGACGCTAAAGTGCGTTTTGCTAAGTTTGCAATCGGAGACTTAGTACTTGTAAAAGCTCATGAGAAATCGAGCGAGATAGACAATGAAATCTCTAAATTTAAGTTTGTTTATAATGGACCATATAAAGTCATTGGTATACCTCACACAAATGCTTATTGCTTAGAGTATCCAAGCTCTGGAAAACTATTAGGTATACGGAACATTGTAGACCTGAAATTGTACCAACCTAGGATTGATTAATACCACAGAATGGGTAATTTGTACAGTATGTAAAATAGAGTGTAAGATTTAACGATATGCTAGATTGCCATGCTTTTGACTGACCAAGGTCATTAAAGAAGTTGTAATTAATAAGTAATTAATTTTCATTAATCAATTTAATTTTAATCAATTTAATCATGATCTAATCAACTGAAAAATCCAAGCTGCTAGTTTAAGTTTTCAGCTGAGTCACAGTAGATTATGGAATGTAAATATGATTTTGTAAATAGCTGTAAGATTCCATAAATATGTGATTTACTAGTCATTGCCGATGTACTTAGACGCTGTTTTAAGTTTCAGGCTAGTACATGCGTGTGATGATGGACAGTGTTGAGTTATCCACTGTGATAGTGTTTATGGACTCCTTGAGATTACTCGGGAGTGAGTTTTACCGAAAGAATTCAGTGAAACGGACGTCCTGGAAATGCTGTTACAAGGGCGAGAGAGATCAAGCGTGCCGCACAGGCGGGCGCAACAATACTGGCGGGGCGGAACCGCTGTCGGCTCTTGTGCCGCTGTCGGCTCTTGTGCCACTGTCGGCATTCTTTGTACTTGCGAGTACGGAAGGCGGAGTTGTTTTTCTTCCCGGACAGCTGATATGAAAGAATTCTGTTGTCAATATTTATGTTTTTGTCGATCTGCTGTATATTATTTTCTTGTTTAGCGTTAAGTGCACACTCATGACGAGAATATTAATTATGAAAAGTTTATACAAAATACGTATTCTATGTAATTAATTATTAATTTGCGTATTTTGATATACCTGTTTTCTATGACCATGTAATCTGATTAATTTTGTAAATAGTATTCCATTTCTTGATACTGCTAGGAATTTAGATTTTTAGAATAGCTAAACCATTTTCTATGTTTTCTATGAATTTTAATATGTTGTCAACCTGTTTTATTTTGATCAAGATGACAGAGTGGAATAAGATTAGGAGTGTCTCCACTCAATTATTATCGTCTAAAAATTGGTTTATGGTTAATTAGGCGAATGCTAAATTTTGTTGATGTTTTGAGCATATGCATTTCCGCTGTTTCTTTTTTTTTTTTGGACATTTTCTGAGTCTGTTTACGTTACACGAACATCCTCAGACAATGTGGGGCACGTGTAACGCCGGAAATGCATATCCTCCTATTTCCATCTATTGTACTATAATTTGTTTTCCTTATTTTTGTTAAATGAATATATGACATTTCTGTGTCTTTACATATTGTAATTGTTTTACTATTTGTATATATATATATATATATATATATATATATATATATATATTTATGCATTTATGTCGATGTATAATTGGTTTGTTTCGTAAATATTATTTGTATTTTTACGCTGGGTCTTGCCTAGGGAAAACTGCTATCGAACGATTACATCGATAGGTCGTGTGAAGACTCAAGGTGTGTAGGATCTTTGGTAGTGTTAACTCTGCCGCGTGGAGCGCGGGCAGAGCTGTGGGAGTCTGGCTGGAGTAGCGAGTGGAGCAGGTGTGTTGTGTGACGCTCCCGCGAGTTGCCGCGCTTTCGGGGTTTGGCAGCATGTAATTGCGCTCGACTCGCGATGATAGTTTCTGACACGGTGTCGCGGACGGGAAGCATTAGCTAGCGCACATCAAGAGCCCGTTTCGCCTGGTGACCATGTCGAGAAGAAGGCGCGCCAACATCCAGCTTCTGCAACAGCGACGGCCGACAATGAGTGACTGTCGCCACCTCCTCGATCGACGGCTTCAAACCTTCAATCAACCAACAAGGAAGACTAAAAGCACGTAAAGTTTCAGAACTATATGGCAGACCTCAGCTTTTCAAATTGTTCCATTTGCCTCGCAAAATTACAGCAACTTAGCATGAACCTTTGTTGCTCATTGTCCCAATTGCATTGCCAAGCAGGGTCCCTTCCTTTTCCGAAATGAACCCGAGTGTCGTTCAAATTCAAACGCCAGCATAATTCCATTTCACTGCTTTAATTTCAAAGTTCAATTTTAGTATTCATAGCTGGCTACAATAGTTAGATTACACAAGCACAAATTAAGGGTGCGAGTTATGTTACCGTATTTTAGCTTACCTGTGACTGCAGCTCAGCTTGGTACGTACTAAATTTTACTATTGTTAATTGTTCAGAATCGTTTAATTCAAGTTCAAAGTTAAATCTCTTCTTTCTAAATTGCGTAGATACAAGTAGCTTTAGAAATGATTGTTGAGGTAGTCCAAGACTAACTGTATTTCGATGTGCTTCAGAAAGAAAGCTCACTATTAACTTCAGTCACTAAATTAACTTTCGATTTTCCGGTTTCATTAATTATTTTACTAAATTAAGTGTAGCGAAATTTATTACTTCTGACAAACTTTCAGTTTTCACACTACACGTGTCAACCTTCAGTTGCCACGCTTCTAGTGCTAATTATATGTGTAATAACCTTTCTTTTTCAGTTATTATAGTAATTGTCCATAGGACTGGCGACCGTAATTTCCCCCAAATCTCAAATATCTAATTACCGCTAGTTGATTGTTAACGACACGGCCGCACATTTACTTTCTTTATTAACTTTATCCCTATTTCAAAATTAATTTCCACCAGTTTCACTTGCATTTTTCCTTTCATTTAGATGTAACCCTTTCCTCCCTCTTTACCGACAGGTTAACTTCGGTGACGATTGCTTTTCCAAAATTCCCATTAGGTACACGCGGTTTCATTTTTCACTGTCATTAAGGTCGATAAGTGAGGGGGAGGTTACAGTGCACCCTACGAAAATGTTTTGAAGAACAGATTCCTTCCTGCACTGCAACAAAAACGTCCGGGAAGGGCTGCGTGTGTGCTGTTTCACCAAGACAACGCACCCTCACATCGAGCTAACGTTACGCAACAGTTTCTTCGTGATAACAACTTTGAAGTGATTCCTCATGTTCCCTACTCACCTGACCTCCTAGTGACTTTTGGCTTTTTCCAACAATGAAAGACACTCTCCGTGGCTGCACATTCAGCAGCCGTGCTGCTGTTGCCTCAGCGATTTTCCAGTGGTCAAAGCAGACTCCTACAGAAGCCTTCGCCGCTGCCATGGAATCATGGCGTCAGCGTTGTGAAATATGTGTACGTCTGCAGGGCGATTACGTCGAGAAGTAACGCCAGTTTCATCGATTTCGGGTGAGTAGTTAATTAGAAAAAAAAATCGGAGGCCTTAGAACTTGAATGCACCTCGTACTGCTCTAGCTCCGAGAAACGGACAATTATATTGCTGAAAGATGACTTCACAGTCTGGAAAGACACCATGCATGAAGGGATGCAAGTGGTTCGAAGCTGTCAGCGTGTTTTCAATTACTACCACAGGATCCATGCAAGCGCAGGAGAATATCTCCCATAACATAGCCTGCATCCGTGGATCGCTGCAGATTTAGAGCCGCCGTTCATCGCTATGACGGCATTTTTGGAGACGATCAGCGACTAATGTAGCAAAATTGTCATACACCCGAGGAGCCGACACGTTTCAATTGATCGATGGTCGAATCCCGATGGTCCCGTGCCCACTACAACCGTGATTGACGATGTCATTTGGTCAACGTGTGAACACGAACGGGTGATCTGCTGCAGATCTCCATGCTCAGCGACGTACGAGGAACAGTGTGCTCTGAAACGCTTGTGCGTGCAGCATTGTGCTCTTTCGGTAGAGATGCCACAGTTCACCATCTACCCTGCTTTACAGAGCAGACAAGCCTTTGAACCCCACGTCCTGTGAAGAGTCGTAGACGTCCAACCGTTTAGCGCCTAGTGGGAGTTTCACTGTCCTTCTACCTTTTTCCGTAGGTGCTCAGAACAATAGCACGTGAAGATTCGATCAGTTTTGCCGTTCTCGAGGTATTCGTTCACAGGCTCTGCGTAATAATAATGTGCCCTTTCTCACAGTCGATTATCTCAATGGATCTCCCCATTTCTTCTTCTTCTTCTCTCTTGGCTCTACAGCTCATGATGAGACTTAGCCTCTTCTACAATTTACTTCCATTTCTCTCGGTCCTTTGCCAATACTCTCCAGTTTCTATAGCCCATCTTCCTAAGGTCTTCGATTACTCCATCTTCCCATATGGCTCTTGGTCGACCACGTCCTCTCTGCCCTCCTGGCTTTCCCTGTAGTTTTGTTACTTCGGTATCATTTATCCTAGCCACATGTCCCGCCCACCTCAGTCTGGATGATTTCACTATCCTTCTGATGGGTTCGTCTTTGTATATGATATGCAACTATATACAACTCATGGTTGTATCTCCTCCTCCATCTTCCTCTTTCACAGATTGGAGTGATAATTTGTCTAAGTACCTATCTTTCAAATGCATCCAGTGTTTCAATATCTTTAGTTGTTAATGTCCATACTTCAGAGGCATATGTAAGCACTGGTCGTATAAGTGATTTATTCATAGTTAATTTCGTGGTATGAGTCAGAGAGATTTGAGGTTAGAAGTCTTGTTAGGGCAAAATAGGTTCTATTGGCTAGTATTTCTGCTTAATTTCATATGAGGTATAATTTAGATGCGTAACTGTCGAGCCCAGGTACTTGAGATGTTCAACTCTCTCAAACGTATAATTGCCTATTTTTATTGCATTTGGCATATTTTCTCTGTGTGCTTTTCCAGTTGCCATATATTTTATTTTTTGTTCAATAATAATTAACCCCATATTCCTACTAGCCTGTTCAAGAGCTGTAAATGTCTCTTCCATTGCTTTTTGGGTTCTTGCTATTATATCTATGTCATCTGCGTAGGCCAGTATCTGCACTGATTTATAGAAGATCGTTCCCTTATTCAGAAGGTTTGCGTTTCTCATCACCTTCTCCAGGGCGGCATTAAAGAGAAGACATGTCAATAAATCCCCTTGTCGAACTCCGTTTTTAATACTCAATGTATTGGATATCATTGCTCCTATTCTTGTGTTTCGCTCATTGTCATTCTCACCAGCCATACCAACTTTCTCGAGATCCCAGTTCATCTAGATCTGATATAACTGCTCTCTGTTTACGCTATCATAAGCTGCTTTGAAATCTATAAAGAGGTGATGCGTGCCAACCCAGTATTCGTCTGTTTTTTCCAGGACTTGTCTTAACGTGAATATCTTATCTATAGTTGACTTCCCGGGAAGGAATCCGCATTGGTACAGCCCCGTCTCCCTCTGCATGATCGGGAGTATTCTGTCGAATAGTATATTAGAAAATATTTTATATCCCAAATTAAGAAGTGTGATCCCTCTGTCATTGCCACACTCCATCTTATCTCCTTTCTTATATATGGGACATATGATACCCTCTTTCCATTGTTGGGGCATTTTCTCCTCTTCTCATATTCTGGTGACCATTTTCAGAAGGCTTCGTTCCAGCTCTTTGCCTCCTTGCGTAAACAGTTCTGCTGGAATACCATCTGTCCCCGCCGTCTTGTTGTTTTTCAATTTCTTCATGGTAGTTTTCACTTCTTCTATATTTGGTGGGATAGTGTTGTTGTCTGGATCCTCTTCCCCATTCTTGTCTGTTGGATTCTTTGGTATAGTTATTCTAGGTCTGAGGAGACTATCAAAACACCTGCGCTATCTTTCGCATATTCCCTTCTATTCACTTATTATATTCCCTGTCTCATCTTTTATTAAGCTTGTTTTACTACCAAAAGGCTTCCGTGCCACATTCATCTCTCTATAGAATTTTCTTATTTCATTTTTGTTTCTCATGAGCTCCATTTCTTTGGAACTTGCTTTCATCCATTCTCTCTTTTTTCTTTGGTGAGTCCTCTTTTCAATCCTCCGTTTTTCTTTGTATTCTTCTATTATCCTCCTCGTACAGTGTGATCGCAGTGTCCTTCTATATGCTTTGTTCTTTTCTTCAGTTACTATTTCGTATTCAGTATCAAACCATGATGGTGTTACTTGTCTTGTCCCAATTCCAAGTATCTCTCTTGCCGATGTCTCCACCGTCTTTTTATCGCTTCCCACTAATCTTCGATATTGTTATATTCTCCAGAGTTTTCCTGAATCCGAGCTATCTTCTCCTGATACTGTTCTCTAACTTCCACTGATTCTTAAGTTGTTATATTTGTGTGCCTGGGTCGGTCTCGTTTCGCCGTGTTAGATATCCTTGTCCTCACCCGTGCCCAAACCAGAAAATGATCTGTATCTTTGTTTGGGCTTCTGAGACTCCTCACGTACAATAGGTCCGATTTGTGTCTCAAATCTATCAAAACATGGTCGATCCGGTTTACTGTGTTTCCATCAGGTGAGTTCCATGTTCCCCTATGTATTTCTTTATGTGCGAACAGTGTTGATCCTATTACCGTATTTCTAGATGCTGCAAACAGTATAAGCCTTGTTTCGTTCGCATTACTTGTAGCGTGTTTGCTGTGGGGGCCAATTATCGGTTTATAATTCTGTTCTTTCCCCACCTCAGAGTTTATGTCTCCAGCTGTTATTTTAATATCATGCCCTGGGCACTCATCATACACTCTTTCCAAAAATTCATAGAATACTTCTTTCTCTTCTTCTTCGAATTCTTCTGTTGGTGCATGGGCATTAATTATGGAGTAGTTAAAGAATTTCCCCTTTATCCTGAGTGTTGATAATCTTGGACTAATGGGTGTAAACCCTATTACCAAATGCTTTAATTGATGTTGTACAGCAAATCCTGTCCCCAGCTCATGATTTCTTTCACTACAGCTATAGAATATATTCGCCTGTTTCTTTTCTAAAACTCCATTTCCTGACAATCTAATTTCTTGTAGTGCTATTATACTTTGCTTCAGATTCATTATTTGATCCAGCATTACTTTCAGTGCTCCTAGTCGATATAGGGACCTCACATTTCAAGTACCAATAGATAGATCTGATCTACGTCTTATATTTCTCTTCTTTCTTATTTTCCCTCCTTCATTTACTTGTATTCCATCCTCTTTGTCCTTTTCCATGCCAGGTCCGTCTTCTTTCATCCATCCGACTTTACTTTGTAGAATTTTCGCAACAAATGATTTTTACAGAGCGGGCCATCAACCCTGCGTCCAACCCCTACCGGGGGACGGGTGATTTTTTAATGAGAGGTTTCTTCCCTTTGCCTTTGGAGACCCAACTCCCAACTGTAAGGCAGCAGTTATTGTTTTGATAGTTTTGGTCCGCCCCGGGTATTTTATTTCCCCGGTGTCCACCATATCTGGTGAACATTCTCCAATCCGCCACCTGGTCAGGCGCCCGGTGGGAGACTAGCAATTTCACACGGGAGTGGGAAACGGACAATTATATTGCTGAAAGATGACATCACAGTCTGGGAAGACATCATGCGTGAAAGGATGCAAGTGGTTCTAAACTGTCAGCGTGTTTTTAATTACTACCACAGGATCCATGCAAGCGCAGGAGAATATCTCCCATAACATAATACTGCCAACAGTAGCCTGCATCCGTCGGTCGCTCCCGATTTAGAGCCGCCGTTCATCGCTATGACGGCGTTTGTGGAGACGATCAGCGACTAATGTAGCAAAAATGTGATACACCCGTAGAGCCGACACGTTGCGATTGATCGATGGTCGAAGACCGATGGTCCCGTTCCCACTGCAACCGTGCTTAACGATGTCATTTGGTCAACGTGTGAACACGAACGGGTGGTCTGCTGCGGAGCTCCATGTTCAACGATGTGCGATGAACAGTGTGCTCTGAAACGCCTGTGCGTGCACCAGCATTGTGCTCTTTCGGTAGAGATGCTACAGATCACCATCTAATCTGCTTTACAGACCAGACAGGCCCTCGAACCCCACGTTCTGGCCTGCCAGAGTGGCCGAGCGGTTCTAGGCGCTTCAGTCCGGAACCGCGCGACTGCTACGGTCGCAGGTTCGAATTCTGCCTCGGGCATGGATGCGTGTGATGTCCTTAGGTTGGTTTGGTTTAAGTATTTCTAAGTTCTAGGGGACTGATGACCTCAGATGTTAAGCCCCTTAGTGCTTAGAGCCATTTGAACCCACGTTCTGTGAAGAGTCGTGGACGTCCAACCGTTTAGCGCCTAGTGGGAATTTCACTGTCCTTCTACCGTTTTCCGTAGGTGCTCAGGACAATAGCCCGTGAAGGTTCGACCAGCTTTGGCGTTCTCGAGGTATTCGTTCACAGGCTCTGCATAATAATAATCTGCCCTTTCTCAAAGTCGATTATCTCAATGGATTTCCCCATTTGCAGCCTATATTTTTGCTAGGGTCATCCCCCGTCAGTGTCTGCTCCGCTTACAAACTTTTGCTATCGCGTAACGTGTCCGCAACACCGCCAGGCTGCTGTGTGCAGTAGTCACAATATTTTAGCTTGCAGTGTGCATTGTAATACGTGTGGACGTATTAGTGTAGATCTCTACTGGGAAATTTTAAACTGTATGAGGCGTATTGGTTCCATACTGTGCTGTCTGTCAGGAAACAACAAGCAGTCTGAAGTGATATAAATGTAGATCTCCTGATTGTGGTAGGAAAACTAATTTGGAAACCTTATTTGAATCCCACAATTTGACACAGTAATTAGCTTCCTACAAAGGTGGATCATCAGAATATGACCCTAATTATTAATCTTTTCTTTGTGAAGTTCAGAGGAAGAAAATACCTGTATACCCACTGATCATGGCGTAAAGTTAGTTCGGGTAAATCAAACAGTGCCTAACAGTACAGATACTCCTCCTTGGAATCACTTAGAATAACTAACGACACCAGGACAAACGTTTCTAAGAATAGTTTACAGTAGATGACCAGGGATGAAATATATAATGAACCAAATTCTGACAAAAAATTTTATCTATTCCGTCATAAATTCATGAAATTATTCAAAAGTAGATTTCTGCATAAGCTAATCGGAAATCACATTAAACAGCCATGTAAAAAACCATGGATCACTAGAAGGATTAAAATATGCTGGGAAAAAAAGGGAAAGGTATCTGAAGCCAAGAACAAGTAAATATTCTGCAATTATTACAAACTACAAAAACTGCTCATAGTTACTAAGAAAAGTTATTAAAACATAAAGTAACAAGCAAATTACGTCAGAAAGTAGTCACTCTGACAAAAGACTTAAGGCTGCAAGTAGTGCAATAAAACGAGTGACAGGACAGCAAGCCACATAAGAGAATAGCATGACTGTTGAATTAAACGGGAGGGCTATAAATGACGAATCACAGTTAGTATGTATGTTTGATAATTATTTCTCAAATACAGTAGAACATATAGGGACCAACGGAAGAAGTGGTATATACGTATTATTGAGTCGTTTTCTTCGAAAAGGCTCACTCTCAACTTCAAAAACACATGATATATTCAGTTCTGAACATACAGAGGTACTACGGCAATGATAAGTGTAACACATGGTGAGGAAATAATAACTAGGATTGAAGCTTCAAAACTTTTAGGGGTCAAGACTGGTGAGAATTTACACTGGACGCAAACACATTTTGAAACTCATAAAGCAACTTAGTTCAGCCAAATTTGCACTTAAAATCATTGCAGTTCTTGGGGAGAGACAAGTCAGTAATATGACATGTTTTATATTTTCATTCAGTAATGTCACATGGAATAGTGTTCTAGGGTAACTCATCCTTAATTAGGAAATTTCCTTGCTCGAAAACGTGTTGTACGAATAATTTCTGGTGTTCACCCATGATAATCCTGCAGATATCTGTTTATGGAGTTAGGCATTTTGAAAACTGACTCACTGTGTATTTATATCCTCATGAAGTTAGTTGTAAATAATCCATTGCAGTTCAAAAAGAACAAAGATGTCAGTAATTACAATATCAGAAGGAAAAATAACATTCATTAAATGCAAAATGAGCAAAATGTTGACAGCAACAATTGTTCATCACTTACCTAATAAAATAAAATATCTGTCACACCAGAAAGTTACACTGGAAGACAAACTGAAAAAGTTTCCACTTAACATCTCATTCTATCCTGTAGAGGAATTTCTGTTTCGTAATGTGCAAAAAATGGTGGATAGGGAATTACTGACATATTACGGCATTTTTTTAAATTGTAATTGATTAGCGTATAACCAAATTTACATATGAATGTGAAATTTGAATGTAAAATGACTCGTTCAACATCACTACTATTAATCGTACAAATGATCCATGGCTTACGAAACTAACAAACTAACTAATTTTAGGTACGTACATAGAGATTTCAATGTGAGGACATTAATTGTCTATTTCAGTATTATCACCGTACCCCATGTTTTAACCATCCACATTTGATTCCAACAATATATGACACAGCTATTGTGTGCCATACACATAATAACCAAAACATCATCAGAACTTGAACAATATGTCCAGTAACAGGCGTTGAGAGCTCTGCAGTAGTACATTTCCAGAAACACCGCATCTTACCGAATATCTCTGTGGTCCGTTCCATGGTATTTACATGTAGTTTAGAGCACTTACGGACTCATAGACAACCACTGCCTTCTTCGTAATAAGGATTTTTGAATTATCGGCGAACCACAGGGTAGTATTAACGTCTACATCGATAAACTCATCAGGCAGTGGTGTATCAGAACTCTTTTGGTGCCAATGTCTTACTGGTACAACGTAACGTTTATAATCTCATTTTTATTAAAAAACTGCCTCTTAATGTTTTCAGAAGTTAAGTTGTAATGAATAGTAAGAAACATACGCCGTGTGGATATGATGACGTATGTAGTGATAGTGGTCTTCCTGTAAAACGTCTATCAGCATGATGGTTATATGGGTAGGACATTTTTTTCTGAAAAGAAAAGACGCTTTTCAGCAGGAGATAATCTGAACAACTTCACTTGGAATTCGGTCTTGATCCTGGTAATTACTTCGATTCACTCGAAAAATCTAGGCTGCTACATAGGATCGGATATTACGAATCTCACGAAGCTCAACAATACTACCATGCAAATCTTATGTAGTTCATCATACTTCACTCGTTTTTCTGCTTGAGACGCTTATTTATTCTCAATAATAGTTTGGCATGGAGTATTTCAATAGCATGGTGCCAAATTAAGGGATCAAGTTGTTTCTATAGTACACACTCGTTCCAAACACAGTGTTTCTGAATGACATATTTCCGTAAACCAAGGCAGATTTCAACACCTAATGTGGCAGCTATACCCAGTGGAAACACTGAGTCTTAAAGGAGTTTGTATGACTCTGAGCAATTTAATAACTACGTATGAGCACCTGTAAATCGAGGGGTACTGCCTGTATGAGTCACAATAAACTATAAGAGACAATAAACTAAAACGGGTCAGATGGAAAAAAGGAAGTAAACTGGTTATTTTTTTTCAAAAATTATTGCCGTAACTGCTAGTATATACATTCCACTGTGAGACAAGACGGTAGCTGCCTTCATGGATAAATGTTTGCTGTTATCAACGCAACCATAGTTGTACTAAGGCATACAACTCTTCCTTCGTGCAAATCGAAGGCCACGAATGTCTTCCTTCGGGGCTCCAAAACTATGAAAATCACGTATGTAGAGATCAGGACTGTATGGAGGATATAGAAAGACTTCCCAGCGAGATTTTTGCAGCGTACTCAAAACAACCTTGGCAACATGTGGGCGTGCCTTCATTCTTCGGTAAGCCATTAACGTCATATAAAAGGAAAACATACCCACTTCCCCGAAAATACTGTTCACACATGGCAGATGGTTACTTGAGTTGTGCAATAGTGCCCATATTTCGGTAAAACAATTCCGCTACCCGCTGCGCGAACATTTACACAGCTGTGTCCTGACGTCAAAAACTGTAGGTACAGATGGCTGGACACGTGGATCCATCGTAAGTCTAATTAGCCTGTTTCGCTACAGCTATCGCAAGTGGATCTTTATTGTGAATGATGTAGGACGCCTACAAGAGGGAGATAGCACAAATAATAACAAAACGCAATAACAAAATGCATAACACAATGTTGTCTTGTAATAATTATTTACAAGCTGGTTGAGAGTCCCTTGAAAAACTAGTGATCATAGGACAATGAAACATCGTGGAAACATTAGGAGGACAGGAGGAAGAGCAATAACGAATTAATCATTGAAAGAAACAAATTTTAATATCCACCTGAGAGGGTAACATTTGTTAACTGCATATCATGTATACACTCCATGTTACAAACGTTGATCGATGTAACGACCATATGCATCCACGACAGCCTGTAAGCGCACTAGAGATACTATTTCACATATTGTTTGCAGCACTTTTCGAACGGTGGACAATGTCACGTTGAGCCGTAATAACAAATTTCGAGAACTGCTTGAAGCTCGCTCACATTGCGTCCAGTATTCTCAGGCAAGGAAACAGTAACCTCTTCAAAAACTTCTGGAGCAATTCTCAATTCGCCAGTTAGTTCGAAACTTCATCATGGTTTTCAGCCTCGGAGCGAAAATGGTTCAAATGGCTCTGAGATCAGCAGTCCCCTAGAACTTAGAACTATTTAAACCTAACTGACCTAAGGACATCAAACACATCCATGTCCAAGGCAGGATACGAACCTGCGACCGCAGCGGTCGCGCGGTTCCAGACTGAATCGCCTAGGACCGCTCGGCCACCGCGGCCGGCGCTTGTGTTTCAACGTCGCCTTAACAATACCGGCGCTTAACGTCAAGTCACTACACTAGCACTACTAAATAACAACAAATACCTTGTACCGTAGAGTCTGAACATCGTTTCTATAAAGTCTGGTACCCTTACGGTAATAGTTTTCTGTCTACACAGGCTCAAGTAGTAAAAGTGTAATTATAACCACGCTTTCTTACGTCGGGTTTCGGTCACTGATCATCTTCCTGATAAGAAAGGAAACAATCACATCACAGTTCATACATTTCTTCAGACATGAAGAACAACTTAAACATTTTCAAAATGTGTAAAACGATGATCATAAGATTCCAGTAACAAGGCTATGGGGCTCAATCTGTGGCAAGCGGTTTGTCATAAGATTGCAATAAGAATGCAGTGTGACAGAAACTGAGCCACATTGCCTTATTACTGGAATCTTACGACCACCGTTTTACTCGTGTTGAGTATGTTTAAAATGGTCTTCGTATGACAAGTGATGTTGCCATTATATTCTTTCTCACCTGGAGGACGGTCAGTGACCGAAATCGTTCGTAATAAAAATTACAAGACAGCATTGTGTCATGCATTTTTCCAAGCATAAATAAAAATGTCGGAAAAACACTTGCGTTTACACAGAAAGATACGATAACTGTTCACACTCACAGGGGCGTCATTTTTCAATACTGTGGTTCCGATTGCATGGGAGAAGAGCTATCACAGTAATTATACAAACATACATATATTTAGAACATTTTTGAATAATTTATTATAATTATACGCACTTCAAATACAAAAAATACCATCTCCAACTTCCATTCGTTGCAGAATACATGTAACAGAATGCTCAAAAGTATTTGAACGACCTGACGTGCGTACTGACTGATTTTCATGGAGCCCATACAACGTAACTTTCATGCAGGTCCTGAAATCCTTTAACAGGTACACAGCTAACCACTAGGGAACACTGCTCTGTATGGCAATAGGTCCACATGTAAATTAATACCACGATACTGCAAATATCAGTAAACCTGTTATTAGAGATGAGAGTGTCCTTGGAGATGAGACAGTCCGTAACGCTTGTAAACCCAAATTTCCTAAGATAAGTGACATTCAGAATATATTACCACTCCCATTAGTATCTGAGACAAACCGTAACCATTTTACATAAATTATTTCGATCCAAAGTTCTACGACTATTCGAAGTATTCATGCTTTGCAAAAGGCTTTCCACCACCTGTTGTTTGCCGTCCGCTTCGCGGGTAGTTCAGCATAAACTGGGTAATGAACTGCTCCGTTAGTAAACTGTGTGCCGGACCGAGACTCGAACTCGGGACCTTTGCCTTTCGCGGGCAAGTGCTCTAGCATCTGAGCTACCCAAGCATGAGTCACGCCCCGCCCTAACAGCTTTACTTCCGCCAGTACCTCGTCTCCTACCTTCCAAACTTTCATAACAGCGCACACTCCGCTGCAGAGTGAAAATCTTATTCATACTCCGTTAGTATGGAAACCTCGCCGTCAACAGCGTATCGCCGAAGGTATGGCCGAGCGGGTCTAGGTGCTTCAGTCTGGAACCGCGCGACCGCTACGGTCGTAAGTTCGAATCCTGCCTCGGGCATGGATGTGTGTGTTGTCCTTAGGTTAGTTAGGTTTAAGTAATTCTAAGTTCTAGGGGACTGATGACCTCAGATATTAAGTCCCATAGTGCTCAGAGGCATTTGAACCATTTTTCAACAGCGTATCTCTGGTAATTTTACTGTACTCATAACGGCACTTGGCATTTATGGAGTTCGAAGACACCGATTGTCCCTGTCATCTAACAAAACGTGACACTAAAAATCTAAGTTATTCATAAGCAGTTAATTGGGCACATATTTGAACAATAAATGAAATGATGAACTGTTTTGTTCTGGATATGGATTCAAACCTAGCATGAGAAACAGTTTCATCATCGGCTACCATTTATTGACGCCAAGTTGATTGTGATAACTAGCAACACACTCTTTGGCCTTAGCCTAAATTTATATAATGTAAATTCCAATTGTTATACGTAAGACATGTTTAAAAAAAACATCATTACTGATGGCATGTTGATTTGATAGATGCCATACAACCCGTTTGAAATTGTATTTCACCATTTTGTAATAGATTTATATTTCTAATGTTGAAACCACTAAATTCATCACCTCATAATTTGCTACCCTGAAGTAATGACTTATAAATACTAAAGGCCGTAGCAGGATAATAAGTTTGACAGGAGACCTACTCATTTGGTAAATTCGCCACTGTATCACGTATTAACGTAGAAAGCTGTAGTGTAATATTAAAATTCAATCAAAAAACAGTTTTAAAAAGTAACGTTCATTCAACTGACGCTGGAGGATGAAAGATCATGTTTTACAAACGCATCATCTGAATTAATATTAATCATTTTAAATGCGAATATTTTAGATTGCAGGCTTTACCATGGCTGTTTGACTGTTATTGATATCGAGTGAAACAACAAGTTTACTGTTACAAGTCATTGTTTATTTATATCCACAACGCGTTTCGAATGATTAATTCTCCAGCATCAGGTGGATTTACATGTGTTAGTATGACATATGTGTGCGTTCTGTTACGATTTTTGGGTAACGTGTGGCGCTGTCTAGTGGAAAAACAAAAACTCTGTTTCAGAACATGGTTTTGTGAAGGTTTATGACTAAAAACTAAATTTATACCGAAAGGTGAGAATAAACAAGTTAAATTGATTACCTCCAGTAGTCACAGGCTCCTTTCACTCTCGTGACATTATTCATATTCAGGACAGTTTACATATTTCTTTCTTTCTTTCTTTGGGCCTTTGTCCCACTTCAATGCAGTGTCGGCCGTGTTATTACGGATTTGGTAGTGATAGTTGCAGAGGGTGGCCAGATGCCCTTCCTGCCGCCACCCCGAACCCCCTTGAATGTAAGTAGTGTACCCCAGCTGTCTGCGTCTAGTGTAAGCCATGCAATAGTGTGAATGTGTTTCAAATGTTTGTGTGTCGTGTAACTGAAGCGGAACATGGGGATCATCCCGGTATTCACCTATTAGGATGTGGAAAACCGCCTAATAACCACATCCAGGCTGGCCAGCATACCGACCCTCGTCGTTAATACGCTGGGCGGATTCGATCCGGGGCCGGCGTGCCTGAGTCCAGGAAGCAGCGCATTAGCGCTCTCGTGTACCCTGGCGGGTACAGATCACATGTGGTGTGCTATATTTATTTTATTCTGCTAAGAAGGCAGAACAGGTTGTAGAAAAAATAGCGCACTCAAGTGCAGTTACTACCATATTAATATATATTCCAACTAATTTAATATGCAAAGAAAAAACTCTTTGAGTCTAGACTAATAGCAACTAAAATAGCAAGCAGGCAGGTTTTTTCACTATAAACTACATATTTATACTTCGCTGTTGTGATCTTAAATCCTTTAACTGGTGGGGAGAGATATGTCTACAAACATATTTTGGAGATACGCCAAATGTCGATAAGAGTGATTCGATGTTTTGGCAGGTCGTGTAGACCTATAACACTTCTGTTTCTATAAATGTAATCCAAACATAGGTTCGCAACAGAATGAAAAAATGGTCAATATCCGTTGTTACAGTGAAACTCTTACTCGACTTCAGTTAACATAATAAATATTCTGATATAGAGAGATGTTTCGACAATATTTATACGACACACAGCACACAGCACATGTGAACTCTGGGGCCAGAACCCTGGAATGGTCTGCAGCCAGATTAATTGATCATACACTATTTCATAAAAGTATCTGGACACATGTCAGTGGACATTAATATGGTTGTGTCCACTCTTGGCCTTTATGACCGCTTGAACTTTGCTGGGGTAATTTCAGTGAGGTGTCTAAATGTCTGTGGAGAAATGGCAGCCCATTTTGCCTCAACAGCTGAAACGAGAGAAGGTGCTTGTTGGAAGCTGGAATCTGGAGCGATTCCACTTTCCAGTTCATCCCAAAGGTGTTCCATTCGGTTTAGGTAAAGACTCTAGCCAGGCACTCGGTTTCAGAAACGTTATTGTCCACAAACCGGCACCTTGCAGATGCTGCTTTTTGGGGGAGTGCTACGAGTTACAGGACAGTTTTTACAAAACTGCTCTGTAACCTAAGTAATAGCCATCTATCAAAATTAAATTACACCAATTAAATTTAAATCACAACTGATGCATAAAAATGTGAATTTTAATGAAACAAACATCAAAGATCGCAAAACTAATGAATAATGCACAGTTCCGTTTCTCTTCTGTGAAATACAAATGTAATGATTCTTTGTAGGTTGGGCCCCCTGGCAGACTGCGGGAACGTGAGGGGTGCAGGTGTCTTACGACCAGCATGGATAGAAATGTTTCTAGTTGAAAGGTCAGGTCCTAAGGCAGATATGAATGGTCATTGTCGGAGACAATGCGTCATGTGCAGATAAAAGCCTTAAAAAGTCATGTAGCCGAGTTTCACAAGGCCATAAACTGACACTGTGAGAAATTGAGGAAAAAACTCTTTCGAGAATGATACAAATCTATAAAGGGTTCAAATGGTTCAAATGGCTCTGAGCACTGTGGGACTTAACTTCTGTGGTCATCAGTCCCCTAGAACTTAGAACTACTTAAACCTAACTAACCTAAGGACATCACACACATCCATGCCCGAGGCAGGATTCGAACCTGCGACCGTAGCGGTCGCGCGGTTCCAGACTGTAGCGCCTAGAACCGCTCGGCCACTCCGGCCGGCCTCTGGAAAGGGGTAGAAAACAGGATGCACTCAGGCTGAGAAGAGTCTGCTTGACTCACAGTAGGTCAGCAGGAAAAGTTGTTTAAATTTTGACAGGTAGTCCCAGCTTGGGTCAGCAAAACTATTATCATAGTGGGGAGGAAGACACATGAGTGCATATGTGGAGCATTTGTCATTGCCAGAAACATGAAACTAGTCTCCTGGTGGGACATAAGTTCTGCTTTTCGCCCCCCGCCCCCCTCTGATACATCGACATACATTACTGGTTAATCAGGGCAGATTCTTGAGGAGAAGGAAAATTGTTGTTATTGTTATTAACTTTTCAGTGGTTGGAACTCGCAAGGTCTCCAGCAACTGGGTGAAGAGAATTTCGTGTTGGCAAAATTAGCAAGATTGTGGAGTAGAATAGCAGACACTTTGACTCAGAGCTGCAGAGAGGCAACAAGTCGTCTTGGGCCATCAGAGGGAGCGACACTTCCACCTTAGAGGTGTAGGGAGGGAGGACGTCATCCCGGAGCTGATTATAGGTGAAGGGGCTGATCTTATAAGTGTCAGGTATCACTGCAGCCATCCTCCAACTTGGGTCTTAGAGTGATGGTAAGAACAAAGCTCACTTGCGTGAGTCACGATGTGGAGACTGCGAAGTTCGTTGTTGCGAGTTAGAGTCACGGTTTTATAAAATTAATTCACACAATCTGCTAGTGAAATTCAAAATGCGCTTACTGTTGCTTATATGTACTTTTCTGGTTTTTTTATTGAGTCTGTTCAATAATTCCGCAGTTACTGGGGATTTATATGGACATAGCTAATGTATCATTTCGTTTCCAGCTCCACCCATCTGTGCCACGATCTTTGAAATTCTGTGCGCTGTGTTCTTAATTGTTTTATTTATTCGAATATAATTAATGCATTTTAGAAACAAACAAGATGTACAGTATTTCGATGGAACCCCTTGGTAATCGTATTATTATTATATCTATGTGAGCTATCTTACCACACTTCATGTTTGATTGAGCCACCCTTGTTTAAATTCAAATGCTTATTAGCTTTCACGGCACTACATTTTTCTTAATATTGCACATGATAGTATGACGAGTGGTCTGTACATTGTATAGGTCACTGGGTTCAGACTTTGGTTAGAATTTCAGGGGTATGCTAAATGATCAACTACAGCCTCACATAATAATTTGACGATCCGGTCCAGTGCAGTCCATATCTGGGAGTATGCGTACGGAACGATTTGAAGTGGAATGATCATATAAAACTAATTGTTGGTAAGGCGGGTACCAGGTTGAGATTCATTGGGAGAGTGCTTAGAAAATGTAGTCCATCAACAAAGGAGGTGGCTTACAAAACACTCGTGCGACCTATACTTGAGTATTGCTCATCAGTGTGGGATCCGTACCAGGTCGGGTTGACGGAGGAGATAGAGAAGATCCAAAGAAGAGCGGCGCGTTTCGTCACTGGGTTATTTGGTAACCGTGATAGCGTTACGGAGATGTTTAATAAACTCAAGTGGCAGACTCTGCAAGAGAGGCGCTCTGCATCGCGGTGTAGCTTGCTCGCCAGGTTTCGAGAGGGTGCGTTTCTGGATGAGGTATCGAATATATTGCTTCCCCCTACTTATACTTCCCGAGAGATTAGAGCGCGCACGGAGGCTTTCAGACAGTCGTTCTTCCCGCGAACCATACGCGACTGGAACAGGAAAGGGAGGTAATGACAGTGGCACGTAAAGTGCCCTCCGCCACACACCGTTGGGTGGCTTGCGGAGTATCAATGTAGATGTAGATGTAGATGTAGATTTTCGAATACCCGCTACCTACTGGTATACACAGTCGATTTATAGGTCGCCAATTCACTAATTACCAGACCAGAAAGAAAATGGTTCAAATGGCTCTGAGCACTATGGGACTTAACATCTGTGCTCATCAGTCCCCTAGAACTTAGAACTACTTCAACCTAACTAACCTAAGGACATCACACACATCCATGCCCGAGGCAGGATTCGAACCTGCGACCGTAGCAGTCGCGCAAAGAACATGAGCGCACGATATTAATAATAAAACTTCATGCAACTAAATTAATATTAAACTGCCAGCAGTGTGCTAATTTTTGCTTTTCTTGAAGCAAGAAGAAGGACGTAAGTATAGTCAGTTGGACAGTTGCCCTGAGTCTCAACGCTGAACTGTTGAGGAATTTGCATATTTGTGTTTGTGCTTTTGCAAGAATTTATGGTGTTTTATTGTGTATATGGGGTTAGAGATTTCGCGGTGGGCGAGAAGAGTTTGTTGGTTGTGTCAGTATCAGAGTATGCCGAAGTTAACCTGTGCTCGTGAGAGCAATTTAGCGAGGATTAATGAGGTTCAAAGAGAAGTATCCGCTCATTCAGGATCTACAAATTGTGGTTTATGCATGGAATCCCAGTAAAAATAAAAGAAATGGTAAGTGGGGTGTGCTATGGTGAGCGCTCCATAAAGACAGAAAACAAACTCGCAGTGATAGGGAAAGAAGATAAACAGCAGTACAAAGAGACAGATAAAAATTCCACGAGAATAGCATTGGAAAATAAACAATAAAACGAGAAAAACGATGAATGGTGCAAAAAGACTGAAATATATTTTAAGGAGCATAAGGAGAATTTCGAGAAGCTACAGCAGAAGTTAGCAGATCAGCCAATGAAGAGCGATGAAGCGATCGCCAAAATAAATACGAAGATCAAAGAGGAGATAAAACAGTTTGAAGGCAAGATCACTCCAGAAACTGATGCGGAAATGCACGGTTGCGACATTAAGTTAGGTATGTTTTCACAAGAAATGAAATTCACAACAGACGAACAGCTGGAAGATGCTGAGTTACCTAAGGCTTGGGAAAATGGAAGAATAGAAAGAAGAGCAGCATGAGGCAACTCGAAATCACAGTCAAGAGACGAGTAAGTCAGAATTAAAAATCAGTTGATCAGTATGGCGAATATGTGAGTGGAAATTAACGAAAGTTGAAATCATAGGCAGAGGAAATTGCCACCGCCGGACACATAAAATCATAACCAGACAGAGACGATCCAAGTTTCGCCAACGGCGCAAGCGAGTGACGAGTCAGTATGGAGGATCACGAGTTTTGATTTGCTCAACGCCTCGATAACCAACGTCATCACTCAGAGCCCATTAGCAAAAAGAGACAAAGTTAACTAAGAGCTAATCGCAGAGAAGCGAAGAACCCTTGTTAGAACTGATGACGCAGAATGAGGCACACAGTAGCTGATGAATTTTTCAGTGAAATGGAACGGAAAAGTGCCGAGTGGATAGCGCAAACCAAGGGATGATTTACTAAAAACCCATGAAATTTTAGAAGAGGAAAGAATTAAACTAAAATTCAGGAACAATTTAGACAGCTTGCCTAACGGGAGTTTTGACATACTAGGGATTTTGATCGCTGGTGAAGGAAAAATGCCATTAGAAAGCGGACAAGTGCAGTCAGTGGACGAGGACGAGAAAGAGTTAGACCACGAGAAACAAGAGCGCGTAAAATTAAGAATGTTAATGATGGAACTGTAGGCTGAATCACAGTACCCAGATTCGAATCAGTATTTCAGTGAGATGGTGACACGAAACCACTTTGTGCACGCGCTGTACGAGCAGAAAGAATTAACAAAAATCTGCCAAACGAAAGTTACCGCATGTGATTTATGAGATAACGATCGCAGATCGCAGCACGAATGACATCAGTGTATTTCAATATTTGTCACACGAACTTGGATTCTATCGCATAGGCAGAATAAGACAGGCTACATTTCGTACAAACGCACTTCAATCCGGAAGCAAATGATTCATGTGATTCGAACTGGTATGCGAGACACCCATCCCGCAAAAACTGGAGTACATGGAACAGAAACAATGTCCGTACCGAATAGGTAACAGACGTAATAACAGAAGACACAATGACCAGCTTCGGAAATGCTTGGGAATTGCTGAAATCTGGTGTCGAGATCCACGGACAAATCAGGGGAAAGATGCTGAATGCAGTATCGAGAGGCGTAGCTGACTGGTAACTACCTCATCGAAAAGCAATCTCCTACGTACGAGGTAGACAAGAATGACGCGTGTCGACCTCCAGGAGCTCAGGAAGTCTCTACTAGGAGAGCAATAGGATGAAGTTAGTTTCAATTACTCTGTGATATATGTAGAAACAGGCAATAGGATAAAAGTATAAAGCTTCAACTGGGAAGACGAGTAAGAATAGTAAATACTGGAATTATGGGTGTATATGTTGTACGTTAATTAGGAACGTGAATATTTTACGTGGGTGTGCGTTACATCTATGTGATCTACGGTACCCAAATTTCATATTTGATTGGGCAGCCCCAGTTTACATTCAGATGGTTATTAGTTTGCGCTACGCGACATTTCTCATAATATTTCACATGATCATATGGGGAGCGGTCTATTTACCGCATAGGTCACCGGGTTCAGATCTTGTTAGCTTCTCAGGATAATGGTGAATGCTCAACCAAAGTCTCACAACTGACACAAACAATCAGTTTCTCCGAGCTGTTCCTCTACTATACACAGTACACAACGCTGTAAAATGTGTTCATATCCTTCCATGTTGAATGCTTTCTTAAGTGCAGTAAGGGACTACACCAGACCCCCGAAAAACGCCCCTATACCGTAACACCACTTCCTCCGTACTTCACTGTTGCCACTTGACATGACGACAGGTAACATTCTCAAGGCACTTGCCGAACCCGAACCCTTCCATCGGATTACCTCAGAGTACAGTGTGATTTACCACTCGAAATCACTCGTTTCTATTCATCCACTGTTCAGTGGCGCCTCTCTTTACACCACCTCTCGCGTCGCTTAACAGTGACTACGGGAATGTGTGTGTTACGATGAGCTGCTCTGCCATTGTACTCCTTTGTTATTTAATCCCTACGCACTCCTTACGCAGTGTTGGACTGCTAGTAACAATTTAGAACTCACCGGTTTGATGCGGTTTTTTAGAACCATCCTCCGCAATGTCCGACGGTCCCAGTCTGCCAGTCCATGAAATCTGCTGGTCTTGATTTATCCGTGGTTGTTTCGTCGAGTTTCCACTTCACAATCACATAATCAATAGTCGGGTTGGGCAGCTTTAGAAGGTTGAAATATCCCTGATAGGTTTTTTAATCAGGTGACATCCAGTGAGTAGTCCACTTTCGAAGTCAGTAAGCTCTCCTGAACTCAGCTGTTACTGCTTCCCTACTGAAAACACAAGACTCCTCGCCTCCATTTATACTGGTGGGTGCGCATGTCGTGACAGCTTGATGTTGATTCTACTTTACACAAGGGTGTCCGGGTACTTTTGATCAGATAGTGTACATACAGAAAAGTATATTTTGTTAGTATAGAATGTGTAACACAAAAATTTAGACAAACTCCACACATATCATTAGGTAAACTAAGCGCTTATTATGTTTCTAATTAAAAGATTATGTAAACGACATTTTTATGGTTTATAGGAGAAAAGTTTTAAATTAGTTAACTGATGGAAAGTCGGCGAATAAATTTGTCTCTGAGCAACCAATGAAAATTAAGAACTTCTAACCTATCAGCATAGTACTTGATGGAAAACAGGGTGTTATTAGGAACTTAAAATATGCTATAAAGAGTCATCAGTGATTCTAAGTAGTACATAGTGTCCACATGATCTCAGGTGTCAGACGACTAATTAAGAAAATCGTAAAGGGAGAATATTGTAATTTGTTAACATGTTTATCCACATTTGTCTCTCAGAGGGAAGGAAGATTAGGTTCATTAGAGATAGAGCACAAGTTCGGAATGTAACGAGTATGAGGAAAGAAATCGGGCACACTCTTTCAAATAAACAATCGCAGCCTTGGCCTTGAGCAATTCAGGGAAATCATGGAAAATTTGTACTGAAATGATCCGATGAGAATTTCAATCGGCGTCCTCTCGAATGTGAGTCCATCTCGCTCGATGTGACAGAGAGAACTACCCTTTAGCTCTACAAAGACCTCATACCTCATTACGAATGTCCATATATCTTCCAGTATATCTAAAGCTTATTGTTTATTAATCCCATTGTCCTCGTGAATGTAAAAGAGCAAGTCGATAGATCCACGAATTTCATGTAAAATATACTTTTATTATACAATTTCATCTCATTTTCTCGTCTACAGATGTAGAAAAAGAAAATCATTGCGTACTATTGTATATTTATTTATTTACCATTTCAAAACATAAAATGAAATGGAACGGCACTGCCTGGAAATTAAATAAATCTGAAATAAGTATTCCCAACATACAATCCGTGTCACAGACTCTATTGGCAACTTCACATGCAACACATGTGGCACACCATCATTCAACCTTCAGCTCCCACCGCTCCAAAACAGCATCTGACGAAAATTGCTTCATACCTGTGGCTCGTGATGTCAATGGTTGAGCATCATGCAAGTTATATGTCGTAATGACGACATGACTCGTCATTGTTAAACTGCAGTTTCATTTGCTGTATGATTCTGTAAGTCATTATAGAAAAACGTCTGCCTCTCGGATTGACGCAGCTATACGCTTGCAAACATATATGTAACATATTCACTAACGTGGTTGACATTAGAATGGTTTTGCCATGCACATAAAAAAACAAGATATGAGTTCAGAAAAATAAAAAAAATCATGGAATGCCATCGTTATATACATAACTCGATGGCATTTGAATTCACGAGAGTGAATTTGAAATCATACGTTATGTAGTCAGTTTCTGTGAAAAGTAATCAGTGATGCGACGTCGAATTTTTAAATAAATTTCTATTAATTGAAATATGTGTGAAAAACTAGGTACACGAATCGAAATAATTTTTTTCTCCTGCTTTGACTGAGATAGCCCAGTTACTTTTAAAAGCAGCTGTTTAAAGTATCTAAAAGTAAGTGGTGCAGTGGCTCTGTCTCTGGTTTGGTGGGATGCATACGGTGCATATTTCTGAGATTAGTTCAAACGCTAGTAGTAACATTTCTCTTTTTCGAAAATATATCTTTGATAATGACATTAAAGATAAAATTGCTGTGAGGCCTGGCACTGTCGCGTAACTTGATACAAGTCTACCTACTTAGTATTGCAAATTGTCGTACACATTACTACCTGAAAAATCACGATCCAAAACGCACGTCTTAACATACCTCATGTGTAGAAATAAGTGCTTGGCTTCTTCTAGCACCGTACCTGCTCCGATCTGTGAATAATAGTACTTACATCTTAGTGAACGTTCGGAAATAATCATTTGACCGTGGGGGTCGATAGTGAAATAATAACGTTTGCGTAGATCAGTGGCAGAGTTAATTAGGAGATAGTCTCTTGGGATCTTCGCCTATCATTATGTTGGCTTGGTTAATAATTACTATCAAAATGTATCGGTGGTTAGTCGCTGAAATTAGTAGACTCTTTCGGCTTAGTAACAACAACAGTCAAAAAGTTTCAGCGGGCATCTCACTCCACTTTCACCTTTACAGCTCGCTGAGCTAAGTTACGCCATACGAAAAGCTCTTACGAACAAAAGAGGCGATGTCTTTAAAACGACACGTGCCGTTCCCTGTGAATAACTCTTTACGCGTTGCGCTGAAGTCACTTTATTGCGAACGCTGAAAAAATGAAATAAAGCAGGAGAAAGGTGCGAGTTCTGTATGGAGAAATCACAATGTGTGTCACGTGGAGAAACTCATTGTATACTGCTTCTTATTTTATGTACACTGATGAACCAGAACAATATGAGCACCTACATAACAGCGTGTCGGTACAACCCTCGAAAGCAATAAAGCAGTGATTCCGTGTGACATCCTTGGTATGTCTTCAGGGGCATTAAGCATCATAGAGCTACAAACAGCTCACGCAATTCCTAAATTACGGACTGGTGGTTTGTGGCTGCGGAGCTGGCGGAAGATTGCGTCCCGTACGTATTCCATCGGGTTCAGATCAGGGAAATTTGTCACCAGCGTGAGCTCACTATCAAACTCCTCAAACGACTGCAGCGAAATTTTGGCCTTATGTCACTGACAGTTATCCTGCTGGATGGTTCCATTGTCGTCGGGAAAGACATCAAGTACGAGGGGATGCAGACGGCTCGCAACAATGTTCACGTAGGCCCCAGATGTCGTGGTGCCTGTCGTGGTCCCATGGAAGCCAAGGTTAATGTCCTTCCCACTATAATACTGCCCCCACCGGCCGGCATCTGTGGCGCGGCGCATGTATCGAGCTACAGTTCGCCTAGTTGACGGCGTGTCACAACTATCGAACTGTTTTAAAAAGAAACGTGATTCATCCACCCAGGAAACACGTTTATAGTGATTCACGGTCCTGTCGCGGACATCCCGTGGCCACTGTAGCTGTAACTGACAATGTTGTGAACATGGGAACGAGTAGGGGACATCTGCTATTGAGAGGAATGATCAACAATGAGTGCTGAACATTGAGCTCCGAAACACTTGTGGCTGGCCTAGGATTGTACTCTGTTATCGCATCCACCACATATTGCTGCCTATCTTACTTTACAGAGCTACCAAGCCGCCGACCTCCACGTTGTGGTATAAGCTGTACACATCCTACATCTTGTCGCCTACTCGGGTTTCAACGTCCTTCAACCAGATTCCATAGATGCTCACAACAATAGCATCCGACCAGCCGACCAGCTATGCCGCATCTGAAATGCGTCTTCACAGACACGTTGTCTTAACAGCCTCTCCTCTTTTTATCTCAAGGACCTGCAGCGTTGTAAATCCCTTGAAAAGACGTTAAGCGCTTTGAACCAATAACGCTGCTATAACAGTATTTTATTCAGATATTCTTGTGGCCATGAGCTCATTGCAACAGCATGGTCATTTTGAAGCTACCTGCAAAACATATAAGATGTCGATACATAATTTTTGTACGTTTTCATTAGTTATAAATTACGCTATAATTTTTACGTTATAATTTGGAAATACTTACGTCCTTAGCACATCTCTATCGCTGGTGCTGTCGAAATTTACTTCAACTTAATAAGCCGACGTGGCTTTATTACTATGGAGATTCTGAGCACTGTTTTTGAGATCTTTGATTCGTTTTTAAAACTGACAGCTTGATAACGATGTACTGTGGTTGCGTCTCTGGTTTATTAATCTATGGATTTGTGTGATATTGTTAGTTTTGTATTGGTTACTGGTGGAACAGGGTGGGGAAATAAAAGTGCCCCAGAAAACGGAGTTCCAGCGTACACAGAAACTCGCCAGAGAAATTGGAAATACAGTACTAACCTGACTGTAGCGGATGTTGAAAGCGAACACCATTCATCTCTTGGCAGTTTTTGGCCCTGGTCAAAAGTTTATAAAGGCGGACCGAGGCTGGACTTCTGGAATTGCTGCAGTCTCATCAGAAATGTTCTGCTGCAGTTCTTGAAGACCATGAAAGTTGTTGCGATACACCTTACATTTGAGGGCTCCACACACAAGGTAATCGCACACTGATATATCACGTAACTTGGGTGGCCAGCTAGGGCTGCGACCAGACTGACTTCTGCTAACAACCCAGACAGGCATTATGATTGTGTAAATGCGATCCATGGTTCGGCCAGCTGCATGGGCAGCTGGTCTATCCCGTTGGAAGAAAGTATAGGTCCTTTCCTTCTCCGTTAATGCTTCCACAAATTCACGTCCAATCGTGCCCACTCGTCCGGCCACTTTTATTTGTCCCACGTTTTATAATCTTCACCTATATACTGTGGTTGCTTCTCTGGTTTGTTAATTTATGAATCCGTGTGATATTATTTTTGTATTGTTTACTAGTGGTATTGCCTTTGCCTAAATTACTTATCCATGATCGTTTTCGATGATTTCAATAACGTTGTCGCTGTTATTTTTATACTTTAATTGCTCGTTCATTTAAGATTTTGTTCGGATTTGCGTGTATGAGTGTAAATTTCTATTTCTTCCAGAAAATTTGGTTTCGGGCCCTGTGGTGTTACTTGCAAGATCTCTATAGCGTGTTCTCTCTGGTTCATGTTGTGAATTTTTGGAAGAAAAAGGAATTTACACACATACGAGCAAATACCAGAACAAAATCTTAAATGAACAAACTGTTAAAACATAAATATTACATCGACAACTTCAATGAAATCATCGAAAACTGTCATGGATAAATAATTGAGGCAAAGGTAATATGACCAGTAAACAATACAAAGATATTAATATCACATAGATCTATAAAATAATAAACAAGAAATGTAACCATAGTACATCGTTATCAATATTGTGCTGACGGACGTCTTCGCCAGCCGGTCGGCACTAGGAAACACTGTATAGCAGGCGCTGAGCTAGGCGAGCCTATGACAAGGGAAGCCCAAGACATGCCACCAGGCTACGCGCCGATTACGCCCCCTGGGCAGAGTGCGTGTAGGCCGCCGTCGCCAACCGAGCTGTCTCAATCTCTCCACAGCTCGATCTCTCAATGTCAGTAGCTCAGTAAGTCGCATCGGGACTCAGTTCGCATAGCACCTCAGTACGTCGCACTGTGCTCTAGTCTTCCACAATGATACTCGTCGCCTCTCACCTTAGCTATATGTGAGGGAACGATAGTCATTGTATATACACTCCTGGAAATTGAAATAAGAACACCGTGAATTCATTGTCCCAGGAAGGGGAAACTTTATTGACACATTCCTGGGGTCAGATACATCACATGATCACACTGACAGAACCACAGGCACATAGACACAGGCAACAGAGCATGCACAATGTCGGCACTAGTACAGTGTATATCCACCTTTCGCAGCAATGCAGGCTGCTATTCTCCCATGGAGACGATCGTAGAGATGCTGGATGTAGTCCTGTGGAACGGCTTGCCATGCCATTTCCACCTGGCACCTCAGTTGGACCAGCGTTCGTGCTGGACGTGCAGACCGCGTGAGACGACGCTTCATCCAGTCCCAAACATGCTCAATGGGGGACAGATCCGGAGATCTTGCTGGCCAGGGTAGTTGACTTACACCTTCTAGAGCACGTTGGGTGGCACGGGATACATGCGGACGTGCATTGTCCTGTTGGAACAGCAAGTTCCCTTGCCGGTCTAGGAATGGTAGAACGATGGGTTCGATGACGGTTTGGATGTACCGTGCACTATTCAGTGTCCCCTCGATGATCACTAGTGGTGTACGGCCAGTGTAGGAGATCGCTCCCCACACCATGATGCCAGGTGTTGGCCCTGTGTGCCTCGGTTGTATGCAGTCCTGATTGTGGCGCTCACCTGCATGGTGCCAAACACGCATACGACCATCATTGGCACCAAGGCAGAAGCGACTCTCATCGCTGAAGACGACACGTCTCCATTCGTCCCTCCATTCACGCCTGTCGCGACACCACTGGAGGCGGGTTGCACGATGTTGGGGCGTGAGCGGAAGACGGCCTAACGGTGTGCGGGACCGTAGCCCAGCTTCATGGAGACGGTTGCGAATGGTCCTCGCCGATACCCCAGGAGCAACAGTGTCCCTAATTTGCTGGGAAGTGGCGGTGCGGTCCCCTACGGCACTGCGTAGGATCCTACGGTCTTGGCATGCATCCGTGCATCGCTGCGGTCCGGTCCCAGGTCGACGGGCACGTGCACCTTCCGCCGACCACTGGCGACAACATCGATGTACTGTGGAGACCTCACGCCCCACGTGTTGAGCAATTCGGCGGTACGTCCACCCGGCCTCCCGCATGCCCACTATACACCCTCGCTCAAAGTCCGTCAACTGCACATACGGTTCACGTCCACGCTGTCGCGGCATGCTACCAGTGTTAAAGACTGCGATGGAGCTCCGTATGCCACGGCAAACTGGCTGACACTGACGGCGGCGGTGCACAAATGCTGCGCAGCTAGCGCCATTCGACGGCCAACACCACGGTTCCTGGTGTGTCCGCTGTGCCGTGCGTGTGATCATTGCTTGTACAGCCCTCTCGCAGTGTCCGGAGCAAGTATGGTGGGTCTGACACACCGGTGTCAATGTGTTCTTTTTTCCATTTCCAGGAGTGTAGTTGTATTATGGACACGGACAAGATTCAAGAATTAGTACATGTTATTTGATTACCATTAACCACAGAACTTCAGATTGGACATCATTGAAGTTAGGTACTCAACTGTTTCCTGTAAAGTTAAGTACTCAATAGGTTCCTGCAATAACGTGTGTTTTAACCCCATGTGCATTTTGTGTTATAGTGAGAGAAAACCGGCCATCCACCTATCATACAACACTCTCCTCATCCAGTCAGGCACCACAAAACATTAACAGAGGGCACAGTCACAACAAATATGTCAACAGAAGCTGTAAATTTTAAAATCGAATCAAATATCTCAAAAATAGTGCTCAGAAACTTCAGATTAATAAAATTTCATCAAGTTATTAACATATAATAAATCTCGAAAGCACCAGCTATAACAATGTGGCCAGGACACAAGTATTCCAAATTGTAACCTAATTTATAACTAAAGAATACGCACAAAAATTGTGTACTAACATCTTACATGTTTTACAGATATCTTGAAAATGACTATGGTGCCAAAACGAGCTCATGGCCAAAAAAATAACTGAATAAAATACTATTATAGCAGCATCATTGGTCACCTTTATTTTTTCCGCTTTATTGATATTCTTTGTCAGAGTCGCTTTTGTCAGTGGATTTCCCAATGTGTTGTCCGTTTCGTCGCAGGAATGATTTACCATTCACCTGTGCTCCAATTAAATACTTCCCTTATTGCTTTACGTTGCTCGCAACCCCACGAGGAAGCACGAGTCTCATCGTTTTCAGTGGTGGTAGCGTATTGTCTCATTAGTATTGGTAACTGGTGTGCACCATACACTGAATAATACTATGAAGAGGATGGTTACTTGAAGTGAAACAAAGACATTATTGTTTCCACAGGCACATTAAAATTTTTAAATACTTATAACACACAAAAATTGTACCGTAGGTATTTTCTGAGTTATTAGACGTTTCAACCACTCCGCTGACATCTTCAGGAGTCCTCTGGTGACCCCAGATGGCTGAACACTGTCGAACGTTATGGTCAAGCACCCAGGGACTCAAAGGAATTCCTAAGGAATACCGGAATAGTGACGTTGAGTATTCTAGAAGTTTGAAGAGGAATATGACTAGCGTAGCAGCTCAGAATATTTCCATCAATGATAACGGCCACGAAAATCTGCACTCTCACCGGAACGTTATTACTCACGGCTGTTGACACTGGTACAGTGCTTTTCCTCGAATCGAGGTATTCACCCGATTCCCTCATGACATGTTAAAAACCTGCGAAATCCCAGAGATGGAGTGTCCCATGTGTGGCGCACTCACGAGCTGGAAGCTATCAGATGCGCTGATATCGTACGTCTTTGACATCCTTCGCTTAACTCTCACGTCGACGCCCAGTCCAACGTCTTATGACATCCCAGTCACGTGGCACACTAAACTATTCAAAGTCCGTCGCGATTGATGTGCTGTATCGGTAACACAGCAGCTATCTTTAATTCAGTTTTTAATGTCTGCGTTTGTATGTTTCCAGGCTGTTAATATATCTGTGTCCATGGATGTGAGATACTATACTCCTCCTTTGCCAGTCATTATCTTCTTGTATCTACCTTTGAAGAGCGCAGGGCCACCGAGAAATGTGTGGCAGAGGACACTTGAACTACCAGAATATTTTATTTCACTGAAGGAGATGTCGCATTGGTGTCGACAAGAAATTAGTATTCGGGAGGATGGCGGTTCAAATCTAGGCCCGATCATCCGGATTTAGGTCTCCCTCAATGTGGGCAGAGAGTTCACGTTTACCGGTGTACATGATGCGGTCTGCTATCAGAAAAAGTCATATGTCCGTTCTTCTTTACAGGAACAATAAATATTTATGTGGGAACGACACTATTTCTGAACGATGGTTTGGTTGAAGATGTGCTACTGAGTAAGGCCTATCGATTTTTAACTTTGGGGCATTCGACAAGATGGAGCTTATCGTAACGGCTAGCTGCACTGAAATTCCATTACTGAAGTACTGAATCTTCGTCTGCAAGCATCACACCAGACAAACTGACAATCTCATTTCGCTCAGTAGTTCAGTGACAATAACTCATTTCAGTCACTGATGGTGACACTTCGAGGATTTACAACTGTTCAACCAATACATAAGAACAGTAACTTACATTTCTTTTTGTTCCAAAGATATAGCTTCCTGTAAATCGTTTTTCCCAATAAAACTACTTTTAGGCCTGTTGAAAAGGCATAAAGAAAATGCATCACTCATGTATGTGTTTCTCGCTTCTGCTTTAAAATTAAGACACAAAAAATTAAATTCTGCTGTAGTGGTCTTCAACTCGAAGACTGGTTTGATGCAGATCTTCACACTAATCTATCATACTCAAGCCTCTTCTTCTCCAAATACCTCCTGGAACGTACAAACATTTGAACTTTATTCATCCATTTGTCTTCCTTTACAATATAATCCCAGCTTCCCTCCACTATTAAAATTGCCTCAGGACGTGTCCTCTCAATCGTTCCCACGTTTTATTCAAGTTGCGCGGCAAATTTATTTTCTCTCTAACTCAATTCAACGCCTTCTCAATAGTTACTCGATCTACTCACGTAATCTTCAGCATTCACACATGTCAAAAGGTCCTATCTTTTTCTTGTCTGAACTGCCTGTCGTCCACGTTTCACTCCCGTACAAGACTACAGTCCAAACAAATACTTTCAGAAAAGACTTAACAAATTCCTCTTTCTCAGAAAAGCTTTTCTTGGTTTGCCAATTTGCATTTGATATCTGTTACACTGGAGCCATGGTAGCTCCTGAGGGCGGGCAACCCGTATAACACCACAGAGGACTATACCCAAGGCGTACCCAAAAGCACCATGGTAAACACCGGCTATTTGCATACAAGATAATGGAAACAGACATGCCGAGCACTACTTCATGCAGGGGGAGCTCGAGCCACAGCCTGCAGGAAGTATCACTACGCCAAAACCTGATTGGCTGGAGACAGCAATTTAGGGGCTAGAACCAGGCCCGGAGTTCAGTTCATGCCGGATGCCGACCTCTTGTACTGCGACCGTTGAAGATTACGTCTTCGTCTCTGTATTGGACTGTTACTAGTGTGAGTGTGTGTTACAACGAACCTTTGTGGAAAATTAGAGGTGAACTTTTGTTTACCTCTAATAGTAGTCTTTTACTGGCATCGTTATTGTTACCTTTCGTTTGTTGTTCAGCCATCAACCTTGTGAACTTACATCAATAAAAGTTGGGTTTGTGAAAAATTGCGAATTATCAGTCACAGCAATACCCTCATGCTTGCTGTCAAAATAACAAAACAAGCTAGTATTTCATTTCCCAATCTAATTTACTCAGCATCTTTAAATTCACTAATTTAATTCGATTACACCCATCGCACGTGGTTTACTTTTGCTGATGTTCATTTTATATCCTCGTTTCAACATACTATACATTCCAGATGTGTGCACTGCCACCTTCCGCAGTAGTTACATACTGCGGCGACCTGCAAAGCTTGCAACAAATGTAAGTAGAGGTTAGCACCGCTAGCCGGAGTGTGGCGGGTCAACAGTTCAAACCCACAAGCAGCAGATATTTCTTATTTAGAATTTACTTTTTCTGACAGGTTCTTGGAACGTGGTAATTTTTTAATGTCTATATATTGTGGAATATTGGTTGTTTCTATAAATAACACTATGGAACAATCGATGTTCCTACAATTAGCTGCACTCTCACTCCAGGAGGTCAGTTCTGTTCTTGCTGTACATTGGTATTTGCACCAACCGTGGTTTCAGTGCTAACTGTTGTATTTCATGGACGACCCTGCTTTCGGATTTGTACTTGAGTATGGTTACGAAATGACAGGCTAAACTATAATTGTTTTTACCGACTGAGGCTTCCTGCAATTTAAGAATCAGGTATGTTTCCCTTTTATTTACTAAACATCTTCAGTGGTCATTCTGGAGTCCTGATAAACATACTACACATCTACATTTTGGTATTTATTGATCAAAAGCAGTTTCCTTCATGAATTTGGGGTACAACCTACTTACAGTGTTTGTACCTCTTGTTTACACATTCTGAACTCCGCTCCTTTTTCCAGCGTTATTGGCGGAGGTTGAAGGTTGAAGTAGAAAACTCCTGGTTGTACATTCATTTGTCACAATTGTTGGGCTTTTGTAAACATGTGTTTTCTCAAGCTGCACTGGCGCATTTTATCACTTCACTTTTGTAAATTTTACAGGAGATATAACATTGTAGTTTCATCTCTTCTGCACTCAGATCTTCGTTTCCATGTAAGTGTTGAGTATTGTCACCATTGTGAATACAATTTTTCTGTCTTTCTTGGACTTCCGTAGTTGTGTGTGTGTGTGTGTGTGTGTGTGTGTGTGTGTGTGTGTGTGTGTGTGTGTGTGTGTGTGAAAATCAGAGGTGGTGTGTCAGATGTTCAGTAGAAGTGTGAGTGGAGTGGAGATGAGGGTGGTAGGGAGTGAGTTGAAAGGTGATGTTTACAGTTTTGGGGAGGAGAGGAGTCGGGTCAGTGATTGTACGTATACCAAGCATGGTCATATGTCTCTAGCCGGCCGGTGTGGCCGTGCGGTTCTAGGCGCTTCAGTCTGGAACCGCGTGACCGCTACGGTCGCAGGTTCGAATCCTGCCTCGAGCATGGATGTGTGTGATGTCCTTAGGTTAGTTAGGTTTAAGTAGTTCTAAGTTCTAGGGGACTGATGACCGCAGATGTTAAGTCCCATAGTGCTCAGAGCCATTTGAGCCATATGTCTCTATTTAATACTAGCCTTTTGCCTGCAGCTTCGCCTGGGTAAACGTTTGACACACATATCGCACACATCTCCTCTTTCCCTCCTCCGTATGTCCACCTCTTTCTTGCACCATCTCTCTGTGCTGGAGATATGGAGCGTTTATTTATTCTAGTCCGCAATTGTAGGAAACTAGTAACACTATACACAACTGACTGTAATACTTACGTAAATAGAGAGGTGTTTGTACATAATGTTTTCGTTACACATCCCCGTGCTAGGCTTCATAAATTCTGGGGTGATCACACTCAAGAGCAAGCAACATACAGAAGTCTGTGGCAGAAGCAAGGAGATAACAAATGCAAACCGCGGAATGTAACAGACTCCCCATGTGCCTTTTTTCATCGTAATCTAAAACACAAGTATGGAGGGAATTGCAGTCTCCGGAAAATGATGGAGAGATTTGTTGGTATAAGAGGTATTCGTTGGATGTGCACTGCTTCTCCCTCTCCATCAGTCACATTGGGCAGCGTCTTCTTAAAACACAGACATGTTCCGCTGCAGAGTCTGAGTGCGTCAGTGCTCTGAAGTACGATAATTGGTGCTCCCACTTCAAGTAAAAGGTGATGGGGTGGCAGACAGTCAGGATCAAACGAAGTCCGGAAACTCCGTGTCGCGCTGTTGGTCCTTCTGCGCGGTTCTACGTGTAGAAGCTAAGGCGAAGTGTAGCAAGAGTTGTGTTCATTTCTTGAATACTTTTTCGTCTGTGGTTTTGTTTAATTTTCTTGGACTGAGGGGCACACTGGGCGATTGATGTACGTTTCCTCAAAGGCATTTTGACGGTAGCAGATCTTGTGATGCTGCAAGATGCGCTATGTTGTAATAATAAGCAGAAGGCAGCCGTATGTTTTACCTTTGGCGTGATATGAAGGCAGAAAGTTGGAGTGGGTGTTGCGCTGTTTCTACTCGTACCTGCGTTCTCCAATTAAGTGATGAGAATTTGTGCTACTTCGTGTGCCTGCCCCACATCAAATCGGATGACGCGAATTTGCTAACGTCTCTATGGATATACCTCAGTACTGCTGGGTCTGTGTTGACGTTTCTATGGAAACGCCTCACTTTCGCTGGTGGTATGTTGACGGACATCGTTTTGATTATGTAGTCGACAGCGCGTTGCAGTTAAAAGCAGTTTAAAACGTTCCAAAATGCGAGAATTTTCCTTATGCTGTATAGACTACTTGGGTGTGTTGTCGCCCTGTTGTATGTATCGATGCCCAATCTAATGCTTGTACCACGTTTCTATCTAACTTCTCCATACCAGTGTCTGCCTATCGCACCCTCCACTGACACTATGTCTGTGTCCTCTTTCCTACTTCTCATCCATCTCATCAGCCCTATGACCGTCTCATCCTCACCCATCTCAGTTCATCTTCTCCTACCCTCTCTCTCTCCGTCTCCCCATGTTCCTCCTGCCCCCTTCTCTATCTATCTCATCATCTCACTATCTACATCCTCCTCCCTCTATTCTCTGCTTGGCTGTACACATCTGTACATGTACCTCCACAATGAACGCCAGTGTTGCCCACACAATACATCTGTCATGCAGTTCAGCCTAAATGTCAGTGGGCTGAAAAACCCTCTTTTCAGCCCTTTCTCTGCTCCAATGGGAGATAGGAGGTTCCAGACACCACAGTGCTTATATTCAGGCAGCAGGTAATACGTGTACAGAATTTGTCTCAGGAGGAGATGTTGGACATAATAGTAGACACACATACAAAAACCCAATACATACATATATAAGACAAAAACTATGCACCACAAAGGAATTATCTGAATGGGACAGGCATCACTAAATCTGATGTACGTGTACAGTTTATCAAATGAAATAACTGGATCATTTTTTCAAGAGAAAGGGCTTCACAAAATGAGAGTACATTACGTGTTGGTCTGTCTCTGGCCACTATGCAAGCAATTATGCTGCTTGGCATTGATTGATAGAGTTGTTGGTTGTCCTCCTGAGGGGTATAGTGGCATATTCTGTCCAACTGGCGCGTTCGATCGTCAAAATTCCGAGATGGATGGAGGGCCCATTCAGACAGAAAAAAGCACCATTAACTATCCAATGCTTATTAGCTGGGATACTACTGTGTTTGAAATCAAAACAAGGCATGGTATGCCTGGATTACATTACCACATTTTCCAAGAGCATCAAAGAGCACATGGAACGTTTAGAAGATGTCTTGCATCACTTACATTTGGTATGACTGACAATTAGCTCCAAATGTTCTCAATTGGGGACCGATCAAGCGACCTTGTTGACCAAGGTAGGGTTTGGCAAGCATGAAGAAAAGCATTAGAAACTCTGACCGCCTGCAGGGAGGTACTATATTGTTAAAATGTAATCCCAGGATGATTTGCCATGAGGGAAAAAAAAGGGATGTAGAATTCGGTCAACGTATCGCTGTACTGTGATGGTGCTGAGGGTGACAACCAAAAGGGCTCTGCTATTAAAAGAAATGGCACACCACATAATCACTCTTAGCTGTCAGAATGTATGGTGGGCAACGGTCAGGTTGGTATCCCATTGCTGAGCGGAGTGCCTCCAGAGACGTTTTCGGCCTGGGATCTCATTGGCTGGAGCAGAAATGTCCTCAGTGATGAGTCCTACTTCGAACTGAGGCCCGATTACCAGTGAAGATGTCTGTAGACATTTAAATCAACTGACAGTTACAGACTTGCAATTCTTAACACTACATAGACCTTCGTAAATCTTGGGAAATGACGTTATTTAACCACCATGGATTTGCGAATTCGCTACTACCTGTTAGAGGCAGCACCAGGGAATGGACGCAAGACGGTGTTGATGGTTCCATTTCATCATTATCAATAACGTCAGACGCCATTCGGATTGAAAAATGCACCGGCAACTATCGAACACCTACACTATGTGGTCAAAAGTATCTGGACACCCCCAAAAACATACGTTTTTCATATTAGGTACATTTTGCTGCCGCCTACTGCCAGGTACTCCACATTAACAATCTCGGTAGTCATTAGACATCTTGAGAGAGCAGAAAGGGGCGCTCCACGGAACTCACGGACTACGTGGTCAGGTGATTGGGTGTCACCTGTGTCATACGTATGTAAGCGAGGTTTCCACACTCCTAAACATCCCTAGGTCCACTGTTTCCGATGTGATACCGTAATGGAAACGTGAAGGGACACGTACAGCACAAAAGCGTACAGGCCGACCTCGTCTATTGACTGACAGAGACCGCCGACAGTTGAAGAGCGTCGTAATGGATAATAGGCAGACATCTATCCAGACCATCACACAGGAATTGCAAACTGCTTCAAGATCCACTGCAAGTACTATGACAATTAGGCGGAAGGATTTCATAGTCGAGCGGCTGCTCATAAGGCACACATCACGCCGGTAAATGCCAACGACGCCTCGCTTGGTGTAAGGAGCGTAAACATTAGCCGATTGAACAGTGGACAAAAGTTGTGTGGAGTGATGAATCACAGTACAAAAAGTGGCTGTCCGATGGCAGGGTGTGGGTATGGCGAATGCCCGGTGAACGTCATCTGCCAGCGTGTGTAGTGCCAACAGTAAAATTCGGAGGCGGTGGTGTTATGGTGTGGTCGTGTTTTTCATGGATGGGGCTTGCACCCCTGTGGTTTTTCGTGCATTATCACAGCACAGGCCTACATTGATGTTTTAATCACCTTCTTGCTTCCCACTGTTTAAGAGCAATTCGGGGATGGCGATTACGTCTTTCAACACGATCAAGTACCTGTTCATAATGCACGGCCTGTGGCGGAGTGGTTACACGACAATAACATCCCTGTATTGGACTGACCTGCATAGAGTCCTGATCTGAATCCTATAGAACACCTTTGGGATGATTTGGAACGCCGACTTCGTGCCAGGCCTCACCGACCGACGTCGATACCTGTCCGCAGTGCAGCACTCCATGAAGAACGGGCTGCCATTCCCCAAGAAGCCTTCCATCACCTGACTGACCGTATGCCTGCGAGAGTGGAAGCTGTCATCAAGGCTAAGGGTGGGCAAACACCATATTGAATTCCAGCATTACCGATGGAGGGCGCCACGAACTTGTAAGTCATTTTCAGCTTGGTGTCCGGATACTTTTGACCACATAGAGTATTAGCTGGGACACTAATGGACATGAAACCAAAACAAGATATTGTATACCTGTATTACGTTACTGCATTTTCCCAGATCATCCAAGAGCACGTTGAGCGCTTACGAGTTGTCTTGGATCAGTTACATGTGGTGTGACCGACAATTAGCTCAGAAAAGTGCCACTTCAAATTTAAGGAAGTTCTCCTCTTAGGCCATACTATAGCCCTGGATGGTGCATTAACCAACCCATGATCTGTGTAAACCGTGAGGGGGTTCCAAACACCGGTGAAAGAGAAAAATTACAGAAACTTGTAGGCCTCACTAATTATCATAGAAAATGCATTCCAACAATCGCAGAAATAGTGGGGACCCTTACACATCTACTTTTTAGAAGTGAGCGCAATATCACCGGACTCGGATTGTGATGCATCTTTTACGTGTTTAAAGGATTTGTTGAACAATGATCCTGACCTTACTTTTTCAAACTTCCAAAAGACGTTTATCCCATCGTATGATGCCAGCAGTTATACCTTTTGGTGTGTATTGAGCCAAGAAAGAAGGATAAGGAATGAGAAAGCTTATGCTTCTACACAGCTCAATAAGGTCGAGAAGAGTTATAAAGTTAAAACAAGGAAGTTCTTGGATTAATCTATGGCATCACCTATTTTCATTGCTACTTGTACTATCGACATTTTGAGGTAGTAACGGATCACTCAGCTTTAAAATGGCTTATAGGCTTCAAAGATCGAACTAGTCACTTGACTCTGTGGGCTTTATAGGTAAGTGAATTTGATTCTGAGGTTGCACATCGACCAGGAAAATCACATGATATTGAGGACATACTAAGCCACAATACATGTGCCATAGACTATGTTGGTGTACTTTTAGAAGAATGGTGTGGAGCTGAAGCTGTTGACCCAGATTGTCAGCAGTTCATTATGAACGGGAAATTCAACCCTTATGCTGGAATAACGAATAAACAAACGAGATGTGGTAGGCGAATTGTTGTGCCAACAAGCTTACAGGACAGAGTATTTGGGCAAGTTCATGTTTCCATCACACAGTCGCCAGTGAGCCACAGAGCACCAGACTGCGGAAAATTAAATACGAAGCTACATCGTGGTGGTGCCCCGAGCCCGCTATGCAGGTGTGAAGTTGCATAAGGTCTCAAGGTGTGCCTTTTGAGAAGATGTGTAATACTAACACAGTAACTGGACATTAGGATGTTAGAACTTTAGTGGACATTGAGTAGAGACTTTAACGTATGTTCAACAGATAACGAAATTACGTGATTCAAGATGCAAGGTCTTATAGGTCTGAATGTCACTCGAAGTGAATATCTATTACTGCGGTCAGTTTTTATGCATTTTCAGAGCAGCTGTGCCAGACTCCAGTATTACTCCCGCGCGTCCAACAAAAAATGGTTCAAATGGCTCTGAGCACTATGGGACTCAACTGCTGTGGTCATCAGTCCCCTAGAACTTAGAACTACTTAAACCTAACTAACCTAAGGACATCACACACATCCATGCCCGAGGCAGGATTCGACCCTGCGACCGTAGCAGTCGCACGGTTCCGGACTGCGCGCCTAGAACCGCGAGACCACCGCGGCCGGCCGCGTCCAACAGAAGAGCAGTTGGTCAGAAGTAGAAGATCGAATCCTAAAAACGTATTCACTACCACCAAAACTTAGACTACCGCAGAAGACTTAGGAAATAGGTTGACGAAAAAAAATCGCAGCACCAAGAAGGAGTTGTGTGACATAGACGAAAGTTTGTTGGCATGTTTTTACGTCTGAAAGATGACATCTAATCTATTTCAAGCCAGTCGCATAAATTGGTACTAGTAGCGCAACTACGAGTGTACAAATCAGGTTTGCTTTAATTACACGCTGTAACGTTCGTGAGCGTTGGTTACGTTTGAGATTGGACGTGGTGAGTTGATGTTAGCCAAGAATGCTTTTCCGGTGACGAAGACGTCGTTATCAACATCTCACTGAGTTTGAACGAGATCGCGTATAGGGCTACGAGAAAGTGGATGTTCCTTCTGCAGTACTGCAGAAGGACTACACAGGAATGTAGCCACTGCACATGATTGCTGGCAGCGCTGGTCACGAGAATATACGGTCACAAGAAGATCGGGCTCCGGACGTCCACGAGGCACTACTAATAGGAAAGACCTCGTGTTTGGCGTATAACTTTGGCACATTGTGCTGCATCTGAAGCAGCAGTTTGAGCAGCAGTTGGCACTACAGTGACACAGCCAACTGTTACAAACTGCTTACTTAAAGGACAGCTACGAGCGTTACGCCCTGTATGCATTCCACTGCCCCCAAACCAGTCCTTTAGCAACTTCAGTGGCGTCAAGTGATGGCTCATGGAAGACCAAGGTGGAGCTTTGTTATGTTTTCTGATGAAAACTGGTTCTGCCTCGGTGCCAGTGATGGTTGAGTTTTGGTTAGGAAGAGGCCAGGTGAGCGCCTTCAACCAACCTGGCAACGGGCTAGACACATTGGAACTACACCTGGAGTTACAGTCTGGGGCGCTATTTCGTATGACAGCAGAAGCACTATCGTGGTTATCCCACGCACCCTGACTGCAGATCAGTACGTAAATATGGTGATTCGACATGTTGTGCTGCCATTCATGAACAGCATTCCAAGGAGTGTTTTCCAACAGGATAACGCACGCACACATACCGCTGTTGCATCCTAACATGCTCACAGACTGTCGATATGTTGCCTTGGCCTGCTCGACCACCAACCAGATCTATCTCCATTCGAGCACATACGGGATATCATCGGACGATAACTCCAGCGTCATCCACAAATAGAATTAACCGTCCCTGTATTGACCGACGCAGTGCAACCAGCAGGATGACTGGCATCAGGCACCTGTACGACACAAGCACGTTCGTATGCTATCAAGCAAAATTTTGGAGGTTATTAATATACCAGCATTCCACATTTGCAATGGCTCATCTCACACTTATAAGCTGTAATCTTGCAATGTTAATCAGTTAAATATTCTAGATAAATATATTTGCGAAATTTCATTACTCGACAATAATTAGTATTTCGTGTTGCGATTTGTTTCCGTCAGTGTATACAGGGTGGTCCATTGATAGCGACCGGGCCAGACATATCACGAAATAAGCGTCAAACGAAAAAACTACAAAGAACGAAACTTGTCTAGCTTGAAGGGGAAACCAGATGGCGCTATGGTTGGCCCGCAAGATGGCGCTGCCATAGGTCAAACGGAAATCAACTGCGTTTTTTAAATAGGAACCCCCATTTTTATTACATATTCGTGTAGTACGTAAAGAAATATGAATGCTTTAGTTGGACGACTTTTTTCGCTTTGTGATAGATGGCACTGTAATAGTCACAAACATAGGGCTCACAATTTTAGACAAACAGTTGGTAAGAGGTAGGATCTTTAAATTAAAATACAGAACGTAGGTACGTTTGAACATTTTATTTCGGTTGTTCCAATGTGATACATGTGCCTTTGTGAACTTATCATTTCTGAGAACGCATGCTGTTATAGCGTGATTACCTGTAAATTCCACATTAATGCAATAAATGCTCAAAATGTTGTCCATCAACCTCAATGCATTTGGCAATAAGTGTAAGGACATTCCTCTCAACAGCGAGTAGTTCGCCTTCGGGCATGTTTGCACATGCAGTGACAATGCGCTGACGCATGTTGTCAGGCGTTGTCGGTGCATCACGATAGCAAATATCCTTCAACTTTCCCCACAGAAAGAAATCCGGGGACGTCAGATCCGGTGAACGTGCAGGTCATGGTATGGTGCTTCGACGACCGATCCGCCTGTCATGAAATATGCTATTCAGTACCGCTTCAACCACAAGCGAGCTATGTGCCGGGCATCCATCATGTTGGAAGTACATCGCCATTCTGTCATGCAGTGAAACATCTTGTAGTAACATCGGTAGAACATTACGTAAGAAATCAGCATACATTGCACCATTTAGATTGCCATCGATAAAATGGAGGCCAATTATCCTTCCTCTCAGGTCGCTGATGTTCCACTTGTCGCAGCCATCGTGGATTTTCCGTTGCCCAATAGTGCATATTATGCCGGTTTACGTTACCGCTGTTGGTGAATGACGCTTCGTCGCTAAATAGAACACGTGCAAAAAATATGTCATCGTCCCGTAATTTCTCTTGTGCCCAGTGGCAGAACTGTGCACGACGTTCAAATTCGTCGCCATGGAATTCGTGGTGCATAGAAATATGGTACGGGTGCAATCGATGTTTATGTAGCATTCTGAACACCGATGTTTTTGAGATTCCCGATTCTCGAGCAATTTGTCTGCTACTGATGTGCGGATTAGCCGTGACAGCAGCTGAAACACCTACTTGGGCATCATCATTTGTTGCAGGTAGAGGTTGACGTTTCACATGTGGCTGAACACTTCCTGTTTCCTTAAATAACGTAACTATCCGGCGAACGGTCCGGACACTTGGATGATGTCGTCCAGGATACCGAGCAGCATACATAGCACACGCCCGTTGGGCATTTTGGTCACAATAGCCATACATCAACACGATATCGACCTTTTCCGCAATTGGTAAACGGTCCATTTTAACACGTGTAACGTATAACGATGTAAATACCGTCAGCACAGGTGGAATGTTACGTGATACCACGGAATTATACGTTTGTGGCTATTACAGCGCCATCTGCCACAAAGCGAATAAAGTGGTCCAACTAAAACATTCATATTTCTTTACGTACTAACGAATACGTAATAAAAAATGTGGGTTCCTATTTTAAAAAACACAGTTGATATCCGTTTGACCTATGGCAGCGTCATCTAGCGGGCCAACCACAGCGCCATCTGATTTCCCCCCTCAAGCTAGACGAGTTTCGTTCTTTGTAGTTTTTTCGTTTGATGTTTATTTCGTGAGATATTTGGCCCAGTCACTATCAATGGACCACCCCGTACACTCGGTGGTGCAACAAGTGCAGACGGAAATAGAAGATAATCAGGGAATCGTTGAATTCCATACCACGTAGCTTTCAAGTCTCAAAAAGGACGTGCTGAATAATGCCTGGCTTGTGCATACCATGGCTACCATGCTGATGACCCAGATGCTATAATCGGCACTCACAGTAATAATGACTCGCGTATTCTCAGAGACCACCTGGATACTGTTTACACTCAGCTGACTATCGTGAGGCTCCTTCACACTATCAACCACAGTATCATTAACATGTGCATACAAACTGCAGAAGGAACTCCTCCATCTTGTTCATGATCGTCTGATTTTGATACACGTGATCCTGTGACAGTTCTTTGATGGAATACATAGCATTCTGGCCGTATTATTGGCACCGCTGGACTTATTAGCAGCAGCAGAGGACTAATCCATAACACTGCACTACCACATAGTCAAAGTCGCCAGTACGCAAGAGGGCAACAACGATGAGCATTTGGCTGCAGGTACCTCTAAGGTTTAAGGATTACCAGCTTAAGTATTTCGCCATTAATACCTGCCTAGCAGCACGGGGAGCCCCGCAGATATTTGTGCATTTAAAACCACACGAACTACAATTGGCAGCACCTGATAGAAAGCCCCATAAACTGCCTACCACACGGAATAACTACAGTACTGAACTGAGCATGTCACCATCTGCCCGTCAAAATGAATATACGCATTCCTTGGGTCATGCGAGTTCACCGTGTTTCGTTCTGAAATGCCTGCGACTAGTTCCCTTTGAAGCAATTACAAACAGAACTGAATTCTTTCAAAATTTAATGTCACATTGGCAATTCTCAAGTGCAAATACACTAGTCGTCATTTGCACCTGTTCCAAACAAGGTCGTTTCGGTGGTGTTAAAGTAACTAGAGCTGCTGAGACAAGGGCTGTCGATTACTGAAGGCGATGCGCCATTTCAGGGCCTACCTTCCGATTTCCTGCCACCATCATTGGAAACTCAAACCTAACCTGACCTACATGCCAAAGTTAAAAAAATGTAAAATTCCCCAAGATTGGCGATCTTTTACAGAAGCTCGAAATTTAGCACGGACTTCAATGCGAGATACTTATAATAGTTTCCACAACGAAACTTTGTCTCGAAACCTGGCGGAAAATCCAAAGAGATTCTGGTCGTATGCAAAGTACGCTAGCCGCAAGACACAATCAATGCCTTCGCTGCAGAGTTTAGTTACTAAACATAGCCTTCCGAAATTCCTTAACCAAAGAAGACGAAGTAAATTTCCAGAATCCGAATCAAGGAAAGCTGCCAACATGAGCAACTTAGAAACAGATACCCACGGAGTAGTGAAGCAACTTAAATCACTTGATAAAAACAAGTCTTCCGGTCCACACTGTATACTAACTAGGTTCCTTTCAGTGTATCCTGATGCAATAGCTCCATACATAACAATCAAATACAACCGCTCGCTTGACGGAAGATCCGTACCCAAACACTGGAAAGTTGCACAGGTCACACCAATATTCAAGAAATGTAATAGGAGTAATCCGCTAAATTACAAGCCCATATCATTAACGTCGACATGCAGCAGGCTTTTGGAACATATACTGCGTTCGAAAATTATGAGTACCTCGAAGAGAACACAGATTTAGAAAACATGGTTCTTGTGAAACACAACTAGCTCTTTACTCACATGAAGTTTTGAGTGATATTGACAATGGATTCGAAATTGATTACGTATAACTAGGTTTCCAGAAGACTTCTGACATTGTACGTCAGAAGCGGCTTGTAGTCAAATTGCGTGCTTCTTGAAAAAATGTTCAAATGTGTGTGAAATCTTATGGGACTTAACTGCTAAGGTCATCTGTCCCAAAGCCTTCACACTACTTAACCTAAATTATCCTAAGAACAAACACACACACACACACACACACACACACACACACACACATACCCGAGGGGGAACTCGAACCTCCGCCGGGACCAGCCCCACAGTCCTTGTGGAATATCGTCTTAGTTATGTGACGGGGATTCGTGATTTCCCGTCACAGAGGTCACAGCTCGTAGCAATTGCCGTAAAGTCATTGAGTGAAACAGAAGTGCTTTCTGGACTTCCCCAGCTGAGTGTTATAGGCCCTTTGCAGTTCCTTATCTACATAAACGATTTAGGAGATAATCTGAACAGCCGTCTTAGGTTATTTGTAAATAATACTGTCGTTTATCGTCTTGTAAGGCCATCAGATGGTCAAAACAAATTGCAAAACGATTTATAAAAATATCTGTATGGTGCGAAAATTGGCAATTGACCGCAAATAATGAAAAGTTTGAGGTCATCCACATGACTGCTAAAAGGAATTCATAAACTTCGGTTACACGTTAAATCAATCAATTCTAAAGGCCGTAATTTCAAATAATATCAAGGAATTACGATTAGGAACAGTTTAATTTGGAAAGAACACATAGAAAATGCTGTGGGGAAGGCGGACTAAAGACTGCAGTTTATTGGCAGAACACTTACGAGATGGGACAGATCGTCTAAATAGACTGCCTACAGTATGCTTGTCCGTCCTCTTTTGGAGTAATGCTACGCCGTGTGGGATCCTTTCCTAGGATTAACGGAGTACACTGAGAAAGTTCAAAGAAGAGCAGCACGTTCTGTATAATCGTGAAATGGGGGAGAGAGTGTCACGGACATGATACAGGATTTGGGATGGTCATCATTAAAACAAAGACGTTTCTAGTTGTAACGAGATCTTCTCACGCAATTTCACTCACCAACTTTCCTCTTCGAATGCGAAAATATTTTTTTCACTCCGATCTATATAGGGAGAAACTATCATCGCTATAAAATACGGGAAGTCAGAGCTCGCATGGAAAAGTATAGGTTTTCGTTTCTCCCGGGGGCTCTTCGAGAGTGGAATAACTGAGAATTATCGTAAAGGTGGTTCGATGAACCCTCTTCCAGCCACTTAAATGTGATTTGCACAAAATCCATGTAGATGTAGATGATGTAGGTTTTCTTGTTGTTCCACCTACCAGACTTACCTTATGAGACCCTATTCGTAAAACCCAACCTACCTAAATGACACCGTAGATCCGACCCTTCTCGCGTCCCTGGATCAGATGATAGTTGCACAAACTGGCCGTGTAATGACAGAACACTTGCTCGACCATATGAAAAAATATTGTACCGAAGACTGTTTCTGACTCACCACCATAGGAACTACCACATCAGCTGCTCGCGTATTTTTCTTAATGACAGGTGTTCTTTACTGTCACCTCAATCGTGGAGTTACCCAGATTCCACCCTTACCATTTTCTAACCTGCTGGTCCAGACTTGTAAGGGCAACAAAAGGTGTAGGCTATTTAAGTGTGTATACCTCGGACTCAACAAGGGCAATGAAAATTATATTCAACTGTAAATGTATTGATGCTTCTGTTACAGCAAGTTTCTAAAGCTGGAATCTAGTGTGCCAGATTTTATCTAGGAAAAGGGAAATGTAATGACACAATGCAGATCCCCAATGCTGTAATCAGGGCATGAGTTGCAAACAGCCAATACGGCATTTTGCTATACCAGCAGCGCTCGCAACGTCGATACAGTTCTCTAGGCAGTGACTAGCACTCAGGAAGTTTCGACGGCAGTGAAATGGACAAGAGTACTTGTCTGCTACTTTAGCCGACCCAGTTAGGCTGTAGCCGAGGAGATGATCAGCATGACACCGCTATGCATCGATATCTGCCATGTATTGGTCTCCACCGCTGGGTCACCGATGCTCTCCTAACGCTTCCAGGCTGTGAAACAATGACTGCTGGTTGACGGTCTAATCATAAGGTCGTCTACACTGTACCACCGATTTCTTGAGGCCGCCTGCCGAGGATACTGCCACCAGCTCATTGTCTGAAGTATGGATTGATGCCTGCCGATCCTCTTGCTACTGGCGATTGGGGACCAGCGGTACCAGAAGCAGCGGTTGCAATGGTACCTAACGGTTACTGCTGAGTAGTTGCTCTTCTAAACAGGAGTCTATTCGAGCAAACTAGTTCTGTCTTTACCTGTGGTTACTCGCACTTCAGATACTGCAGCTATGCACAGCTCTGTTTAAAAAAAGAGTAGCTCGATGCAGTCATAGGGTCGAGCCACACGCATCTGCTTTCATACCCCACACCTAATTCGCTGGAAATGATAAATTGTAGCTCTGATTCTGCAATCCAATAGTCTGTGCATTGGCTAGAATTGCGAGTTAATAAAATACACACAATTATTAAATGAAAGATAAACGAATAATTTAATAAAAAGGGTTCTCTTCTAACATCTGTAATTAATACAGACGGCAAAGAATTATGATGAATAACGTTTACTCAAGAAACGACATGTCAAATAAAAGGGAAGTGATCCTAATATATTCAGTTAAACAACAAACAGAAAATATCATTATCAAATGCAGTAAAGTTACGTAGAGGGTGTTACGAGAATAGTAGCAAAATACCCAAACCAAATAGTCATAAAAAACTCGCCTCGCGAAAAGGAAGTCCATTTCGTGATCATAGTACACGAAAGATTCAACAGATCAAAATAGTTCAGAGTTCACATGATGATTCACAAATTAACTCACGCGATACGAAGAATAGTACCTCATACTCTCTGTTCTCAGTTCCGTAAATCAAGCGGAAAAAGGTAGCGTTCTACACTGAGGCACATTCAAACCTTTCGAAATATAAGTCCCTTCAGGAGTTAAATTATGGTAGCGGCTGTGCACCGCACAGAATCAGTCACCTCCACGACCGAATCACACACCTTATCACAGGCAGGTCATCCTTCTTCCAGCGCTCATCACAAAGTGACCTCAAAAGTTGAAGTGTCATAGCGGCTGTTCACCGCCTAGATCTATCACCTATATACGTCCAAATCCCACATGTTACCACAGGTTGGTCTGAGCTATTCCACAAAAACGTAAAAGTGTCCAGAATCGGTTCCTTGAGCTCTTCCCTCGAGAAGTCCCCGTCTCCACTTGACGTCGTAGTGTTCCGCTACTATCTGCTTTTCCATTAGCTGGCGGCCGTCCCCACCAAAAATACATCATCCTTAAGCTCTACAGAAATGATTTCTTGAACTATTTTTTATTAGTATGCTACAATAACATTTAAATAAAGAAATGATAAACATTCGGTTACACTCAGATCATTACAATAAAGATAAGTAATAGATCATAAATAAATAAACCAGCATTCTTGGGCAAGTGTGCTCAAGATAAATGACAACAGAGTGACCTTAAATAGTGTTTAAACATTTGCTTATGACTTCTTGACAGAAGCGTCTTTTGATTCTCTTTTCAATCCTGATGTCTGCTAAGCGATTGACCACTTTTAAATTACCACTGCTTCTTAATAGCACTTGCAGTCAGTATTTAGATAAAGTTACTGGTGAAATGGTAACCCGTTCGTTAAATAAAACTCAAGCATCACAAAGTACGAGGTATTGATGCCGTGTTTATTTGCTGTCTAAGTGTGGAGAATGTGATGTTCTGAGAAATATTTGCATAGTGGAAAGATATACAAAACGTAATCACTCAAGAAATTAAATAGATCCATATAAGTAGCTTTCATAGATGATAGCTATACTGCAATGCAATATATGTTGAAATCGCATCAAGTGTTTAAAATAAATTTCCTTTACTTCACGCCTGTGGTTACGATTTTTTTTCCGTCATCAGACTACCTGTTTCGGTCTATAATGACCATCTTCAGATCTGCAGCAAATTTTGGGAAAGACGCAAATACACTAGCTGATTGTCTATAGCTTAAGACAATAAAATAGACCATAATGAAAAACAGCTCTGAGCTATCTAATGCAATCAAGGATATACACATACCAAATAATGCGACATTAGCATCCTTTGATGTAAAAAATTCCTACAGTAATGTCCCAGTAAAAGAAACTATTGACAAGATCAGTACTGCACAGTGCGCAAAACTTACTGAATTCCTAGAATCTGTTTAAGTTTACAATTTCTTTTACGTTCAATGAAAAAAATATTATCAAAAAGATGGGCTTGGGCTGGGTAATAGCCTAGCTGGTACTCTAGCAGGTATTTTTGTGAACGATTTAGAATGTAAACTTCATGCCAAGTTTCCACAGCTAAAAGATAAAACGATTTATTATAAACGGTATTTTGATGACATTTTATTATTGATAGAAGGCGACACATGTGAGGTCAACACAACTGCACTCGAAAATAAGTTTTACTACATAAGTTGAAAAAGGGAGCTCCATTAACTACCTTGGCCTTACTATTAGAAAAGTCGACAACAAATATAAGTTTTCGATTTTCAGAAAACCTACTTTTGCAGACTGTATCATCAACGCCAATTCACGTCATCCTCCCCAATACAAAAAGTCCTTCTTCATCCCCATGATTCACCAGTCCTTCGTCTACCTTTGGACGAAAGTGAAATAAGTGAAGAATTTAGCATTTTAAAGCAGATCGCGGTAGCTAACGGCTTTTCTGTAAACGACGTCACGCGCCCTTACAGTAGGCCAAAGAAACGTATCACATAAACATCAGGCACACACACACTCACCCAGAAAATAGAACTAGTAAAGAAAGAACGAAAACCATTCCTATGAAATTTAACTACAAAAAGGCCCTGTAAATAGAAAAATGTTTTTGGAAATCTGATGTCAGATGTGGCTTTGGGTTAACAATACCCTAAAACTGCGAGTAAAACATAAACTGAAAAGGACGTACGACAAATTTGATGGCTCTGGAGTATACAGGACTGATTACAATAACTGTATCACAATATATCGGTCAAACATGTCGCGCTTTTAACGTAAAGTTTAAAGAACATTTACGGCCACGGAACATAACTGCCTTGGGACAGCCTTTACCTCAAACTAGTCACTCTATAGGGAACATTGACAATAGTATTCATACTCTCCACAGTGTGGAAAAAAGGCGCTGCTCTTTCTCAGTTGGAAGAGCGTAAATTTACAAAGCGAAAAAGAAAGAGCCGACTAATGTGGTTCACTAACATCCTCATTTTGTGTCCAATGCCCAGTATCTTGCTGATAGTTTCACCTAGTATAGATTGCCTTACGTATTTACTTCGTTTCCTTACGTTGTGCGCATAACTCTAGAGTTTTCTTGTTCCTCCTCTATTTATTTAATATACTTCATTAACTAGAAAATCTTCCTCAGGCACTGGTACGGTGTTTTATCATTCTTGTCTTGCAACGGCTTGCCGCAGGGTACGAGGGGCCGTCTGGCGGTCATATTCCTCTAACCACTTCTCGCCTATGCGGCGTTATAGCATTAGCGCTAACAGAGGGCGCTGATGATGTGCAGCAGTCTGTTTCCATTTTTATTCACTACTCCGAGGATATTTACTTCTACGTTACTCATGTTGGCAGCTGTTCTTGATTCGAATTCTGGACTATTTACTTTGTCTTCTTTTGTGAAGGCATTTCGGAAGGCTGTGTTTAGTAACTCTGCTTTGGCAGCACTGTCTTCGATAGTATATCCATTGCTATCGCCCAGAGAAGGCATTGATTGTTTCTTGCCGCTAACATACTGCACATACGACCAGAACCTCTTAGGATTTTCTGCCAGGTTTCGAGACAAAGTTTTGGTGTAGAAACTGTTATAAGCAGCTAAATTTCGAGCTTGTGTAAAAGATCACCAATCTTTGGGATTTTGCGTCTGTTTAAATTTAGCGTGTAAGAAACCATCTTTCAGCTTGTCTGACAATCCGCCATTTTTGGTGCATCTCTGCACGAAGGCCATAATATCAGTAGCCGTCCAGATCCCAGCTTTCGGTGACGCTGCTCGTCGCTGCATCTGGCTGTGGAGCTCTTGTTGTGGCGGCTACCCGACGTCCAGAGCTCTGGGCCCCCCCAAGCAAATTCGCCTTACCTCCTACCAATTTCAGGCGGTCGAATAACTCTCCTACGTACGCGTAACGTTATGTGTTGCTGTAGTTGACGTCGTCATCTAGATATAATGGACTGTACACTGCCACACTCAACCGAAACGTACCCTAAAAGTTCCTAGAGGATAAACTAACACATGGTGACAGCATATGACAACTTACGAGGTCATTACAATGTCACATGTTATATTCCATTGTGCTTCGTCGTTGATTTACCTGGAGATTAGCACGACATTAGAAATGTTGATTCGTTGACAGGTACAAACAACGTTGTGAAACAAATTTCCTATAGTGAATTCGTCAGATTCAAAAATATAAATGCTAGGAAACAAATGAATTGCTGATCCCATCTCAGATTACCTCACTTCTAGGTTTTTCCGTATATTGAATAAAGTTATTGGTATATATAACAGACTGTACTTACATACTGTGGTGAATGTTGTACATTGCCTCCTGACAGCCGACAGGTGTTCGTTTTCGGCTTTGGGGACCTTGATAGCTGGCGCACGTTTGACGCCACTGCTCTCTCTCTTCAGTAGCTGTCGGCAGCAAGGCTCAGCATCTCCAGCGAGTTGGATGTGATAAGCCCTGTGAATGAGACAGACAAAAATACATTCATTTATTACTAATCTTAGGTTCAGCTAACATCGGAGGATGTATGAAGAAACAGAAATATCCTTGTATTTTCTTTTAGCAATATCAGACAGTAACAATGCTGCATCATATATACTGCATACAGAAGCACAGTATACATCGAAATTAGCTGCAGATACGTCCTCAGAACGCTAAAAAAAACGCCCAGTCACTATAGCTTAGCAATTGGTGGGAGGATGGTAATAACTGTATTTCTGTTCTAAAAAACAAATCCATTACTCTGCAAAGTCGTATTTCACATTTTAATGAGAGGATCTAGTTAGATAAAAAATTACAAATCATTTTTTTCTAAGAAAATATTATTACGCATCAGCAATTGTACATTGAGTCTAGTAAAACATCATGTTTAATATCATTCAATCTTACTGTTTTTCACCACACCAGCAGTTGCAGAATTATATGAAAAATCCGGCTTGTGACACATTCAAAGCTATGGACTCGGTAACATGTCTACGCACCCCTTTCCTACATTCAACTTTTGTAGATTTAATAGGGTGGATCGTAGGGGACGTTTGCACTGTGTGGTTACATGAAGTTACATTGTGTCTTAAATCATTCACACGCACATTGTGCCCATCCAGACGGCTTACTAAATCACAGAACCGGGTAAAGATAGACGGTTGCCTCTGACTCAGTCTGTCTGCCACAATACGTAAAGGACGTTCTATTCCACGTAGCTTCGTGATACTTGAATGATATAAGTAAACGGACGACTCTCCGGATGTTCCCTTGAGTGATGCATCTGTGCACAGTTCTATTTATGATGGATAGCCTCCTGCCAAAAAAAGCAGATGTTCATAGGAGTATAAGGTGGGTCGTATTCATTCATCAGCCGGCCGAAGTGGCCGTGCGGTTCAAGGCGCTGCAGTCTGGAACCGCAAGACCGCTACGGTCGCAGGTTCGAATCCTGCCTCGGGCATGGATGTTTGTGATGTCCTTAGGTTAGTTAGGTTTAACTAGTTCTAAGTTCTAGGGGACTAATGACCTCAGCAGTTGAGTCCCATAGTGCTCAGAGCCATTTGAACCATTTTTGGTCGCTACTTATCTTCAGATACCACTATATGAAGAATCTCAAACCGCGTGTGTTGTGAACACTCATTTGGGCTTCTTTAAATATTTGCGTTTGCCTTCTGGCAGTGCTTCCGCATCCGCCATTTTCCAATGCTATTTGGAACATCTGTCTGCACAAGTACCGTACTGTTCAAACTATTTGGATGATATTATCGTAGCAGGTCGTACAATTGAAGAACACAATGCAAATTTGCGTCCTTTGTTTCGCGTGTTATCTGATACAAGTCTTAATTGTAGACTGGACAAGTTTGATTTTTTAATACCTGAGTTGCAGTATCTTGGTCATGTCATAAACAGTCAAGGTATACATACTCTTCAGTCACAATTGTTAGCCATACGTGACCTGCCAGTTCCTCGCTATGTCACGGAAATGCAGTCGGTTTTAGGGAAAATGAACTGTTATATTCATACTGAATGCTACACAAATCGCAGCTCCATTGCATCGCTTGCGTCGCAATAATGTCCCCTTTGTTTGGACAGATGAGTGCCAAGAAGCATTTCAAAAACTTAAAGATGCATTGCTCAGTGATCGATGCTTGGTTTACTTTGATCCTAACAAACCAGTTGTGTTGAAAAAAAAAAAAGAAAGAAAGAAAAAAGATGGCTCTGAGCACTATGGGACTCAACTGCTGTGGTCATTAGTCCCCTAGAACTTAGAACTACTTAAACCTAACTAACCTAAGGACATCACACACACCCATGCCCGAGGCAGGATTCGAACCTGCGACCGTAGCAGCAGCGCGGCTCCGGACTGGAGCGCCTAGAACCGCACGGCCACCGCGGCCGGCTGTTGTGTTGCAAGTTGATGCTTCTTCTTACGGAATCGAAGCAGCGCTTTCCCACAGAATTGGTGATAAATACAGGTCTATTGATTTCGCATCATAAGTGTTGTCCAAAGCTCAGTGTAACTATTCACAAATAGAGAAAGAGGCATTGGCTATTGTGGATGGAGTCACCAAATCCCACAATTTGTTATGGCAGATAATTCTACTTAGTAACGGATAACAAGCTATTGCAGTCCTTGTTTCATCCGATGAAGCCGGTTCCTGTACGAACTGCTCAAAAATTGCAAAGATGGGCTTTGTTGTCTCAATACCAGTACGAGATTGTGTATCTCCGACAGCTCAACATAATAATGCGCACGCACTTTCGCGTCTTCCGATACAGACTTTGACGCTTCTGCTGCATCTTGTTGTCACAATGATGCTCAGGATTCGGAATTATTTCAATCCTTTCCTCTGAACTACAGAAAAATTGCACAGGCCACGGAAGCCGATTCACATTTGAACATTTTGCTAAAATACAATCGCACATCTTGGCCCCACTCATTGCATAGCGTAAGGAGCTCCGTAGTGCGCCGATACTTTGCACGTCGGCATAGCCTCGCTACACAGCAAGGTGTGATTCTTGTGCAAAATGACAGTGGACAGTCACGTGTGTTGATCCCCAAAGCTTTGCAAAAAGAAGAGTTGTAGTTACTTCACCAAGTACACTGTAAGATTGTTAGTACGAAACAGTTTGCGCGTCGACACTGTACTTGGCAGGGTATGGCCACCCAAACAGAACAGATGACGTCACAGTGTCACGCAAGTGCGGAAAAGTAGTCCGCTCCAGCACAAAAATTCTCTGCTTGGAATAAGTCACAACCACGACGGTAACGTGTGCACATAGACTTTGCGGGACCCTTTAGGAACATTCGTTGTTTGATTGTGGTAGACGCTTACAGCAAGTTTCCTTTTGCTGTGCCTATGAACTCGACAATGTCACATAGACAGTTCAGGTGTAGTCCTCTATTTTTTGCCTCGAATGTTTGCCTGAAGTCAGTGTCAAATGGTTCAAATGGCTCTGAGCACTATGGGACTTAACAGCTGTGGTCATCAGTCCCCTAGAACTTAGAACTACTTAAACCTAACTAACCTAAGGACATCACACACATCCATGCCCGAGACAGGATTCGAACCTGCGACCGTAGCAGTCGCACTGTTCCGGACTGCGCCCCTAGAACCGCGAGACCACCGCGGCCGGCAAGTCATAGTGTCGGACAACGGCCCTCAGTTCATGTCAAATTAATCTGAAACATTCTGTGAGCGCAGTGGTACACAGCATCTCACTAGTTCACCGTTCCATCCACAATTCAACGGCGAAGCGGGATGTTTTGTCAGAAACTTCAAGCAGTGTATGTCCAGACTTCGCACGTACGCGCCACGGATCACGTACTGCAACTGTTTCTCACCTCTTATCGTTCGTATCAACGAAATGGACCATCGCCGGCGGAATTGCTTCACGGCCGCCGCTATGAGACACTGCTCCACCTGCTTCACCCTCCTCAGCATCCGGCGCCGAAGGATGGTAGCAAGTATCGCTTCGCGCCGCATGATATTATGTTTTTCAGGGTATTCACCGGCAGCAGAGGGTGGGAGCGAGGCGAGATCCTTCGTCGAAATGGCGCATGCATGCATTTCATTTTAGGCCCAGAAGGATTGCAGCGCCAACATCACAATCATATTCGCCACTGTCACGTGCACGGTGATCCTTCTGTATCTCTTCCCCCATGTTCACGGATCCCGAGGACAGCGCGGCCACAGCAGCCACCAGAGGATGTCACGACACCGCAGGACGACCCCATGGAGAAGACGAAGCCTCCGCCTCCTCCGCCTCACCTCTGTCGATACAGAGCTGGACCCGCCCACGCTGCAGCAGCCGACGCCTTCTGCAGCTTTGTATCGGCGTCAGTAGCTTGACCCGTACCCTTCTGGGCGTTTTCCGGGGGACGTTTCCACTAGAGCGCAGGCCGGATGGCGGAGTACGACCAGAAGTCTGACGACTGCGGCAGCCGCAGCTTCCAGTCCACCAGGGCGTCCACGCTCCTGCGTCGCCCACGGGTCGCGCTCCTTATACGATGACGGTCCGTCGCTTTGAGGGGGGCGGGGGTGGGGGGAGGAATGTTACGCCAGTCGGGAACGATAGAGAAAAGATGGCTGTGAGAAGACGTCAGCCAATCGCACTCTGACCGACTCCTCTCCAGGACGACAACGCGACAGCAGTGGGCCCTATGTGAAGAGGAGATAAACGTCGCGACCGACTGGTGACGACCCAGTTCAGTAGCGATATCAAGGTTAGGCACTTGTATAGCAGCGTTAACTCCAGTTACTTCGTTTGTTCAATCTATGCAGCACAGACGGAATTTTTTATACTTAAGAAGATACATTATATCATACGAGGGCTATCCACAAAGTACATTATGTTTTGGGATTAAAAATAAATAAAGTATTGGAAATTTTTTTATTATATACAGATGAAAGCCATACTTAAATACTACTTTTCTACATAGTTGCCATTTAAATTAAGGCACTTATCGTAGCGATGGACGAGCTTGGAAATTCCTTCGTCATAAAATTCGGCCGCCTGCGCCTTCAACCATGTAGTTACCTCTTCTTTTGGGACAGAAAAGGTGTGATTTTTGTAGATTTCCTGGAAAGAGGCACTACAATAAATTCTCAAAGGTATTGCCAAACTCTGCACAACCTCAGAAGAGCAATACAAAACAAGCGCAGGGGAAAGTTGGGCTCAAAGGTCTTGCTGATTCACGACAACGCCCGGGCCCACACGGCAAATGCCACTCGTGAAGTTCTCGAATCTTTTAAGTGGGAGTTGTTTCCTCATCCGCCGTACAGTCCCGACCTGGCACCGAGCGACTTCCACTTATTCCCAGCAATGAAGAAGTGGTTGGCTATGCAGCGTTTTGATGACGACGCACAGCTTCAAGAAGAGGTAACCACGTGGTTGAAGGCGCAGGCGGCCGAATTTTACGACGAAGGAATTTCCAAGCTCGTCCATCGCTACGATAAGTGCCTTAATTTAAATGGCAACTATGTAGAAAAGTAGTATTTAAGTGTGGCTATCATCTGTATATAATAAAAAATATTTCCAATACTTTATTTATTTTTAATTCCAAAACGTAATGTACTTTGTGGATAGCCCTCGTATGTCGCCCTTTGCTTGGGACACATCTGTGTTATTGCAAAGTTAAGTATTGTAACTGTTCATTTTGTAGTAAAACTCATTAGTATAATTTGTTTGAATTGTTTGTCTAACGAACCGAGTACGCAAGTTTCCTAGACACCATATATTTATCGATGAGCATGGAGACATAATACACATGAGGCTGCGGAGCTTAGTTGGTCTACTTAGTCGACGAGTAACTCACGACAGTGCTGCAGTGCTAGTGGTGATGATACAAAGCGGAGCAATGACAACGATAAACAAAGCAAACATTGCATTCTATATACAACAGTTGCCCATATTGACATTTTTTTTTTTTTTTTTTTTTTTTTTTTAGAAAGGAAACCAAGAAATTTTTCAGGGTGAGAAAGAAGTGGCAAATAAAATATTCGCGTTTCTGCAAGATGAGCCTGTGGAATGTGTGGTGTTGTACACACTCGACTGTGTGGACATTGTACATGAGGAGTTCAATGATTACGATACATGCTTAACAAGTAAAAGCGATATTGCAACGTGTGTCGAGCCATGTAGTTCATCATCCTTGTCGGACAGGGAGCCACAAACCAGTGAAACGTGGTAAAGAACCATCGTTGTCCAAGGAGCGGGTACTAAACGTAATTACGTACATGGAAGATCATCCGCAGCATAGTAGAAAAAAAAACAATTATGAACAGATTTCGAATAAGTCAGTGTAGTGCGTAAGAAAACTTCCGGATATTCAAGGAAGGGCAAGGCGCACTTGTTATAAAAATTAGTGTGTGCGCGTTACTAGTATGGTCGATACAATTTACAGGATGTGCATACTGGTGACGGAGTACGTTATGCACATCAAATTACGCACGACATAGATTCCAGTGATTTCAGGGGAAGTAGTGGATGTCTGTGTAAATTCAAACAGTGCTACGGAATTGGAAGACATAAGATAACGAAATTACAAGCAAAGCATCAACTTGACGAAGCACAACAAACTGCGAAATCGGCTGGAAAATTTGTAGATGAGAGAAACAAACATATCCCATCGTTCAGTAAGGTATTTGTTTTCAACTCTGAGCAACTGGGATTTGAGAAGGAAATGCATATGAAATGAACGCTGGAAATCAGGGGTACCAAGGGATTTGTATCAACATCAACTAACACCAATGACTTAACGCATTTGTATACAATTATGCCGATTGTTGATTTGGATGGCAAATTGGCTGGAAAGTTGTTTATTGTACTGAAATGGAAATGAGCGTTTGGCGTCATTTGGCCGGGAGGCCCCTCGCGGGGCAGGTCCGGCCGCCATATCGCAGGTCTTATTACATTCGGCGCCACATTGGGCGACCTGCACGCCGGATGGGGATGAAATGATGATGAACACAACACAACACCCAGTCCCTGAGCGGAGAAAATCTCCGACCCAGCCGGGAATCGAACCCGGGCCCAGAGGACGACAATCCGTCACGCTGACCACTCAGCTACTGGGGCGGACGTTTATTGTACTGCGAGAAGCTGGGTGTGCTCTGCCACCTACGATTCTTTTCGTGTGCGTTATCTTGCAAGGGCAGAAGGGGATACAGTGGAAGCTCGCTTAACGAGCACCTCCCATAACGCGCAATTCCCGTAACGAGTAAAACAGATTTCAAAAAAAATGACTCACTTAACGGTCGATGTTCCGCATAACGACTGACGACGATTAAGTGTGACGTCCCAGCCGTTCGCAAGGGGCGGGGGAAACGTTCAACAATATGAACGCCTTTCACTGCCAGCAGCGGCATATGAAAGATGTCTCTAGTACCTACCACAACATGCGCTTAGCTCTTTCTGCTACCGTCTTAGCAGATGATACATTTTTTTCTAAACTTGTGTTCACACAGTGTTTTTTTTTTTGTGCAAATTTTAATAATCTTCGTAGAAATGTCCCCGACGGTAAAGCCGCAAGAAGACGACCATAAGAGAAAGAAAATGGCCTTACAAATGAAACGCAAAATCACTGAAAAATGTGAACGTGGTGTGAGCGTTGCTGGTTTAATAAGCACATACAATCGGTCTACATCAACTATTTGCACTGTCCTAAGGAACAAGGACAACATTAAGGACATAGATGCTTCAAAGGAAGTGACAAGAGTATCTAAACAACGGTTTCGTATTCTGGACAATGTCGAAAGGTTGCTCCTTATATGGATAAATGAAAATCAATTGCAAGGCGACGCCATTAACGAGAATGATTCTCGCCGACCTCACTAATAAAACGCCAGGGTCATCAGTGGCCGAAGTAGTGTTTAAAGGAATCCGTGAGTGGTTCGAGACGTTCAAGAGAAAAACCGGCACCACAGCGTTGTGAGGCACAGCGAAGCAGTCAGCTCCGACTCAAAGGCAGCAGAGAACTTCATCAGCAACTTCAAGATGCTTGTAGATTTTGGTTTTTAATTGTGACGAGACGGGTCTATTCTGGAGAAAGATGCCCAAGAATACCTTTATAACAGCAAAGGGGAATTCATTGCCCGATCACTAGCCAATGAAAGACCGTCTCACACTGCTATTCTGTGCCAATATAAGCAGCGATTTGAAAATTAAACCGCTGCTTATTTAACATTCAGAAACTCCACGAGCCTTCAAGAAGAGTAAAGTCCAGAAGAGCAGGTTAAATGTGATGTGCAGGTCTAACAACAAGGCTTCTGCTATACGTGATATTTTTTGTAATTGGATCAATGAAGTGTTTGGCCCTTCGGTGAAAAAATATTTGCTTGAGGTGAATCTGCCCATTCTCCAGGCCTATAAGACCACGTCCTTGAAGAACTCCAATTCATCAAGATCCAATTTCTGCCTCCCAATACCAATCCGTTACTCCAGCCTATGGACTAGCAGATTATTTCTAACTTTAAAAAGCCCTACACTAAAGCACTCTTCGAGCTACCAATCTCTCTCTCAGAGAGAAATATCACATCAACATCGTCCCCTGCGTCAAGAAGATCAAAATGGCGTGGAAAGGGGTTACCAAGAGAACTCTCACTTCTACTTGGAGGAAGCTTATGCCGGAGTGCGTTGTAGAATGTGACTCTGAAAAAATGGTTCAAATGGCTCTGAGCACTATGGGACTCAACTGCTGAGGTCATTAGTCCCCTAGAACTTAGAACTAGTTAAACCTAACTAACCTAAGGACATCACAAACATCCATGCCCGAGGCAGGATTCGAACCTGCGACCGTAGCGGTCTTGCGGTTCCAGACTGCAGCGCCTTTAACCGCACGGCCACTTCGGCCGGCCTGTGACTCTGAAGGATTTGATTTAGTACCTGTGGAGCCTGTAGTCAACGAGATTGTGTCTTCGCCCAAGAGCATGTGACGAGAAGTAGATAACAATAATATCAATGAACTTGTGGAAGATCCCAGCCAAGAAATGACCACCGACGAGCTTATGGAGTTGCAGTGTGTTTCACAGCAGGAGGTTGTGGAGAGGAGTTCTTCAGAGGAGGAGGAGGAGAGGAGGAGGAGGTGGTAACAGCAAAGCATCAAACTTGTAGCGCAATGACAGAAATGCTGAAAGCACAGTAATCGGTTGCGTCGTACATTGAAAGTCATCACCCCAGTAAAACAGTGGCTACGCGAGCTACAAGTTTACTTGACGATAATGCTGTATCGCATTTTCGGTAAGTGTTGAAGCGTCGGCAGAAACAAATGACTATAGATACCTTCCTAGTAAAAAATAATTAGTATCGTGAATAATGAATTACATAATACTGTATGTATAATTTTTTTTGAATAAATGGCATGATAAGGTACAACTTTTAGTACTCTTTCTGTATGAAACGCATTATCGTATTTTACATTAATTAATATGGGGTATATCGTTTCGCTTAATGAGTGTTTCGCACTAGGAGTAAGATTCTGGAACCAATTATGCTCGCTATGCGAGGTTCCACTGTAGTTACCTCACAGCAAGCAAGAGAAGGAAAATGGGTGTAAGATAACTAAAACTATTGCATGAGCACTGCTTTTGGCCAATAGCTTTCGCTTGATTCCTGGTCTGGGTATAAAAATTATACTCCTTTAGAGAAACTATTCCTCCTTAAGTGTGTGACATTGTAGTTCATACCACCTGGAACGACTGCACAAATTCAGCCGCTCGATGTTTGTTTTTTTCCGTGCCTATGAAACATATTATCGAACTATCTGCAGCTACGCCTTAAGGGATAGCCAGTTTCTCGATGAGCTCCCCGACAGACGGTTTCGCATTCGCTTGCATGCCATCATATTCCATCAGTTCTCATCTGACCGTTGCACTACTTTCATTCTATATGCATTCTTTAAGAGTGGATACCTAGCTGAATGTCCTGCATGGCTTGTAACTCCCTATGAGTTCGCCTTCGATCTTGATGGTGAGAAACTTCATAATAACTGTGGCACGCCATTTTTCATTCGGTGTTCATGGTGCAAGTTAATGGTTTGTTTTGAACATTTCTTGAATGTCGACGATGTCCATTTTATGAAATGTAGTAGATATATCCAAAAAAGGTTGATCTCTGCACCTTCCAGACACTCACTTTCTGTCGCCCTCCTGATGAACATGGTGAGTCATTAGCAGCTAATATTTTGCCTGTCATAATCAAATAAGCCTTACTAAATACTGAACTTGCGTCCTCGTACTGAAGGGGTTCCTTGTTAGAATTACAGGGTGTAGAATTGCACTTTCCAGAGAAATCGGTAGCGGGCTCTGCACTTTTTACAATGGACAACAGCCACTAGAGCTTTATAGCAGAACAGGTAGGAGGAAATCGTACACGACGACTCAGTAAGATAATTTTAGGACGGATTGTCTTAATCTCTGCAAATGCCGGATGAAAAAGCATGCCAGTCGTACTGTACGCCTCTTATACGATCTTATATGGACTCGCTAGCTAGACTTAAACACTTAAGAATGTTTGGTAAAGTGAGGTGATCTTATATTTGACATAGCTCCTGTGGGGTAATCCGATCGCGTTTAGATAACTGTCATCGGAAGGAACTATTTATTACAGATTTTTGTTAAGAATAGGAAGTGCAGTTCGACAGCAATTACGACGGAAAAGGAAGCTAGAAATGATCATTAAGTTTAAAAAGTAACTGGAATTTGTGATTTGTTGGTAGCAACATTAAAACTGCGCGTGTCGTGGAGTGCGGAAAGTGTGTCGTGAACCGTAATAAGTCCGCAGAGTGGAAAACACAAATCGCGTCCATTGGCAACGAACACTTTGCGAGCGAAACTTAACGAAAGACCGTCTAGAAGACATCGTGATGGAGAAGAAAGAAGGTAACGGATTCGAGAGTAGCAAAGACAGTCGCTTAGTCGCTTAACAGAGGAAGCATCGCAGCCCACCAGGATCGTGCGCGAAGCGGCTCGGCTCAGCGCAGCGGCAGAGAGGAATGAGCGCGCAGTGATCCAGAGTTGTATGCACGTATGAGAGAGTGGGTCTCTTTTTTTATGATTGTGTCGCCCCTTGAGTAATGAAACTTACCTAGAGTAATTTAAAATTCATTTCGAGCGTATAAAATAGTATAAATGATAACGTAATATTGCTCAGACGAAAAAAAAGAGTAAGTCACACATTAGAATGAGCAACCTAAGTGAAAGTGTAGAGCGAAATATGGCTCAAGAAAACGAAGTTTTATCAGAGAATGGTATATGTTTCCGCTTGCGAAATCTAAGGAAGAACCGATAATTAGAATAAGTGATCGAGTAGGAAACGAGGAGCAGGAAATGCCATTTTGAAGTTTGGGTTGAGTCATACACTCAGGCAGTCGTTCGTGAGTGTATGGCCACAGGAAATGGAACTAACAAGAAGAATGGCACATAATTTAACATGCAAGAAATGATTTCACTTTTGATGAATAAACTAGATGTGCCTAACAATAAAATAGAAGAAGCTGCTAGGAATACTAACAAGCAGCTAAAGAATACTAACCAACAGCTAAAGAAAATCGTTCAGGAAACTAACAAAAAAACCAATGATAAATTAGAGAAATATATCAGGGAAACTGAAAAAAGACGTAAAGAAGCAGATAATAGATTAGGGAATATAATAAAGGCACAGAGGAAAGTAGCTAAGGATTTGTCAGAAAGAATAACTACTGGAAGACCATGGTAGTAAATCACAGTAGATGTATTAATGAATTTCAGCAGCATATAAAAACTTTACATAAAAATTTCAGTAATGAGATTGAAAAAACATGATGTTTCAAATACCAAGTTGAACGAAAGACTCTATAAAACTGGTTCAGCAGTGCCAAATAGAATAGATTCAGGATTTTGTAAAAACTAACAATAAAGAGATTTTTGGCAGTGTAGGTGGCATTCAGGAGGACGTTATTGCCAAAGGCACTGATGTTTTTTCTGAAAGGGTAGAGAAAAACTAGATTGATAATTAAGAAATCTTATTTCATAAATAATAATAATGGAACCTGTAGCAAATAGCACCACAATTTAAAGGTTTAGTTTCGCAGCAGACGAAAGGGCTTATAAAACAGTTTCACTACGTATTGGCAGAGAGACGGTACTACAGGAAATAGATAGGGTGTGTCACCATTAGAATGGAAGGGAAGGCTCTGTCATGAGGAATGAGAACAGCGGGATCTAGTGAGTTTACAAGGAATTTGTTAAAAATCTTAAACATACATTGATCTAACAGTGCACAATGGAACCTAAGAAATAGTACTTTCCAGGGGCGAAATTTCAAGAGCAGTGGATGTGACAGTGACAAAGGTTACTTCCAAAGTTTCTGTGAAAAGTGTTTATATCTAGATAACGTCATTGCGGCAGTATTGTTCTAACTGCCGGTGAGTGTAGAGGACAAATTAATAGGAATTTCTAAAAAGAAAACTGAACATATTTTACAAGCAATAGACAGGTTATTGGGCGGAGAGATAACCAATAACGTATGGAGACGTGTGAATAGGCGATCAAGTGAATGTGGTGGGATCATAATGTAGATCACAATGAGGTAAGTGGGAAAGAGAGGCACAATAATGGTTTTAAGAGGCGTGGAAGAGGAGGTTGAAGCCGAAGAGGTACGAGTGATTACTGCAACAGGCGGTGTGAGGAGGCTGCATGAGAGAAACAATGGTGACAGGGTAGACAGAGGACAAGACACAGCTGTCAACGAAAGTGAAAACTAGATGAGGTCCATGTGGAGTCCTACCACGAACTCTGGTGACGGAGATACCAGCGGCAATGAAACGCTTGATAAAAGGAGATAATCACTGTGGCGATAAGAATCACTCACCTGTCCAAGGAGTGGGGGTGGGGATGAAAAAGCAGGCTAGCCCACGACGCGAGAAAACCCATACTTTAGCCACTCAGTATTTGAGAATGAGAGCACTTAGAAAATTCCAACATATTTTACAAATAATTTCGCACCTTTACGAAACTTTTTCTCGCTGACTATCAGCACAAAATGACGAAAGGAAAGCAGCTTACTGCTTATATTTTCGCTGTACATAGAGTAAAACAGCCACATGAAACATGACGTCTGAATTTATTACTTATTTACTATTAACTGTATTCGTGACATTTTGCAGAAAATCTTCACATATACAACTGAATGTACCAGAAAAAATACATCATTGTACGACACTCAGTTCAGGAGGCATGACGTCATAAACATTCAGATATGTGAGACACTGCCGCATCATGAACGACGTTTCAATTTGTTACTTCTTTACTACACACATCCAAAAAGTTTTGCATCACCTCGGTTCCGAGAGTTCCGGAACCTGTACAGAAAATTGGAATAGAGATCAACATAAATATCATTTCTGCCCTTTTTATTGCTCATGTAGTAGCACCATACAGCGAGACCTTCAGAGGTGGTGGTCCAGATTGCTGTACACACCGGTACCTCTAATACCCAGTAACACGTCCTCTTGCATTGATGAATGCCTGTATTCGTCGTGGCATACTATCCACAAGTTCATCAAGGCACAGGTGATCCAGATTGTCCCACTCCTCAACGGCGATTCGGCGTAGATCCCTCAGAGTAGTTGGTGGGTCACATCGTCCATAAACAGCCCTCTTCAATCTATCCCAGACATGTTCGACAGGGTTCATGTCTGAAGAACATGCTAGCCATTCTAGTCGAGCGATGTCGTTTCCCTGAAGGAAGTCATTCGCAAGATGTGCACGATGGGGGCGAGAATTGTTGTCCATGAAAACGAATGTCTCGCCGATATGGTTGCACTATCGGTCGGAGGATGGCATTCACGTATCGTACAGCTGTTACGGAGCCTTCCATGACCACCAGCGGCGTTCGTCGGCCCCACATATTGCCAGACCAAAACAGCAGGGAACCTCCACCTTGCTGCACTCGCTGGAGAGTGTGTGTAAGGCGGTCAGCCTGACCTGATTGCCTCCAAACACGTTTCCGACGATTGTGTGGTTGAAGGCATATGCGACACTCATCGGTGAAGAGAATGTGATGCCAATCCTCAGCGGTCTATTCGGCATGTTGTTGAGCCCATCTGTACCGCGCTGCATGGTGTCGTGGTTGCAAAGATGGACCTCGCCATGGACGTCAGGAGTGAAGTTGCGCATCATTCAGCTTATTGCGCACAGTTTGAGTCGTAAAACGACATCCTGTGGCTGCAGGAAAAGTATTATTTAACATGGTGGCGTTGCTGTCAGGGTTCCTCTGAGCCATCATCCATAGGTAGCGGTCATCCACTGCAGTAGTATCCCTTGGGCGGCCTGAGCGAGGTGTGTCATCGACAGTTCCTGTCTCTCTGTATCTCCTCCATTTCTGAACAACATCGCTTTTGTTCACTCCGAGACGCCTGGACACTTCCCTTGTTGAGAGCCCTTCCTGGCACAAAGAAACAATGTAGGCACAGATACCGCTAGATGTTCCCGCACAAGTACATCAGCCTACAGCACATAGTTCAGGAGATACGACGTTAAAAACAGTGAGCTTAGTAAAATTGAAACTTCAGTGCGAAATTCGCTACATAGAGTGAAATATGAATACAAATACGAGTAAAATATGTTAAATTTGTATGAAACGCGAGGGTGAGTCAAATGAAAACCTTAAATATTTTTTAAATATTATTTTTTGTGCAGAAGTGGTACAAAGCTGTATCATTTTTCAACATAATCTCCCCCACGATCAATGCAAGTCCTCCAGCGCTTACAAAGTGCATGAATTCCTTTAGAAAAAAATTCTTTTGTTGTCCGCGCAGCCACTCATGCACCGCGTGGCGTACCTCTCCATCAGAACGGAGCTTCTTTCCTCTTATTGCGTCTTTGGGTGGTTCAGACATATGGATTTCACTTGGAGCAAGGTCTGGTGAGAATGGTGGATGACGAAGACACTCAAAATGCAGATCTGTGATTGTTGCAACTGTTGTACGGGCAGTGTGGGGTCTCTCATTGTCATGTTGCAAAAGGACACCTGCTGACAGCAATCCACGTCGCTTTGATTTGATTGCAGTTCGCAGATGATTTTTTAGGAGATCTGTGTGTGATGCACTGGTGACAGTGGTCCCTCTAGGCATGTAATGCTCCAAAATGACGCCTTCTTCGTCCCAAAATAGAGACAGCATAACCTTCCCTGACGACGGTTCTGTTCGAAACTGCTTTGGTTTAGGTGAAGAGGAATGGCACCATTCCTTGCTCGCTCTCTTCGTTTTCGGTTGGTGAAAGTGAACCTAGGTTTCGTCCCCAGTAACGATTCTTGTAAGGAAGCCATCACCGTCTCGTTCAAAGCGCCGAAGAAGTTCTGCACAAGCATCAACACGTCGTTCTCTCATTTCAGGAGTCAGCTGCTGCCGTGGTACCCATCTTGCAGACACTTTGTGAAACTGGAGCACATCATGTGGTGTGATGACCAATGACTAATCTGTAAACATGCTGCATTGTCATTCAGTGTCACTTGGCGGTTTTCCTTCACTATGGCTTCAACTGCTGCAATGTTCCGTGGAGTCACAACTCGTTGTGCCTGACCTAGACGAGGAGCATCTTCTACTGAAGTCACACCATTTGCGAACTTGCTACTCGATTCGTAGACTTGCTGCTGTGACAAACATGCATCACCGTACTGAACCTTCATTCGTCGATGAATTTCAATAGGTTTCACACCTTCACTACGCAAAAATCGAATAACAGAACGCTTTTCTTCCCTGGTGCAAGTCGCAAGTGCGGCGGCCATCTTTATACTGATACTGCGACGGTATGTGTGCATCTGCACTATGCTGTCGCCTACAGGCCATTCTGCACGCTGTTTGTAGCACGATTACCAACGTACAGGATAACGGCGCGAAATTTCGATTTGTTATTACAAATTTAAGGTTTTCGTTTGACTCACCCTCGTGTATTGGACACTTGCATATGTGGGCAAAGCCACTAGTAAAAACTCATCTTAAACCGCTGGAACGATCTGAATCAAATTTGGTACAGTGTGGAAATAAATGCTGTAGGGTAAGAACCACCAGCCTTCTGTTGGGGAGTGTGTGATAATACCAGGAGAGAAGAGAGAATGAGGAGATGGACAGACAGCGAGGGAGATCGAGGAGATAGGCACAGATATGGGGAGGAGATGGACAGAGATAGGGGAGGGGGAAGTGGACAGATCGAGAGGAGAGGAGGGTACAGACAGAGAAATGAAAGAGGAAAAAATGGAAATAGGGGGAGGAAGAGAGAGGCAGAGAGATGGGGTAGGAGGAGATGAACAGACAGAGGGAAGGAGGAAATGGTCAGAGAAAGGGAAGAGGAGGAGTGGACATAGAGAGAGTAGAGGGGGAGATACACACAGATGGGAACGGGAAGTATATAATCAGCGAGAGGGGAGGGGAGGAGAGGAGACAGACAGAGAGATGGGAAGGAGAAGGTGGATAGACAGAGGGGTAGGAGGCGACTGACAAAGAGAGGGGGACAGGGTGACTGAAAAAGAGAGGGGGAGGGGGAGATGGAATTAGAGGAACAGAGAGTGGGACAGGGGGAGATAGACAGAGAGGGGGGCGAAGGGGATGCATAGAGAGAGGGGGTGGTAGAGATGGACAGAGAGAGGAGGAAGGAGATGGATTAATAGAAGGTTGGAATAAATAAATTCCTGGGCAATGCCGGGTACTCAGCTAGTAGTAAATAAATATGAGATACCAATATTACCATTACAAGGATGTAAAGTTATCGATGCAGTAGGTGGCAAGAGTAAAATGATAAAGAATCAAGCATTATTGGAAGTAAGAGTACAAGGAGTAACATTGGACGTCAGTGTCTGGTGGTTCCAAACCTTTGCATTGGACTGATAATAGGATCTGATTTTTTGGTGGACCATGCGGCTGTTACGGATTTAGGGAAAGGTAGCATAATCCTGACAGTAAATGGCACTTAATGTGACATTAAATCTGGTAATTCAGTTAGTCCTAAAGAGCAGATACAGGGTAAAACTATGTGAAAATAATGCACGAGTGCTTTCAGTGAAGGTGGATGAAGAATCAAGAAATAATCTTACGAGTTGAAAGTAATGTCACATCATCCATTTAAATTGGGACCACAGGTAATACCATAAGCAAAAAGAGGGCTATAGATAAAGATACCATGGTAGTTAAGGGGAACCGTGCTGGCTCTGACAAATTTGAATACGAGCTACCGACGGGAATATCTCCGTTGTGCCGGCCAGCCTGTGGATGGTTTGAAGGCGGTTTTCCATCTACCTCGGCGAATGCGAGCTTGTTCCTCTTATTCCGCCTCTATTACACTATGTAGGCGATTGCTGCGTAAGCACTGTCTCCACGTACGCGTACACTATAATTACTCTACCGCGCAAACGTTTGGGGTTCACTCGTCTCGACGCGCGCGGACTACATCAGAGTATTCTTTTAAAACAGAGCCTGCGTAGCCCAAATACATAAAATACGAGTAACCACAGGTAAAGACGCATCTGATTCGCTCGTATAGGTTGCTGTTTAGAAGTGCAGCTACTCATTGGTAACAGTTAGATACAGTCGCAAACAGGCTCTGAATGTTGCGGTTGTGAACTACTGAGGGCTACGGCGAGACGAAGCCTCTCCGTCGTTTCTAGGTCCACGGTTTCATACGCAATACAAGACAAAGAATATTCTTACGAATTATGGGATAGCGTACGCCTAGTTCCTTGTTTATAAACAATAAGTAGCCGGATCTCAACGAAACTCACGAGAACCCAAGATCAAGCGTGTTGTGACTTCAGGTTGGCAGCCCAGAGAGGTTGGGCTGTGTTAATAGCATCTAACGCGCGCGGCCGGCAGCTGGAGCGACCAGAGTGTGGAATTAATATACGCCGACGTAACGTAATCAAGGACAGGTTTCTATGTGCCTGTTAGTGTGAAAGGGTACAGTACTGCCCGTCACTGATAGATGTACAATAAAATACTTCGTTGTTCTTGTCAGAACAGCGTTTTTTGTATAATAACACCATTTTATTTAATACACCGAAACCGGATACCAATGTAGGAAAGAAGGGCAATTTCTATGTTTAATTATTCAGATGTGCACTTCCTTAAAGTAGATCCCTGAATCCAGTTTGGTAATGTTTGTGAACTGAATGAATGGCTGGTCATCTGCAGACCACAGATAGTGAAGGTACATTATATAATCATCTTTGAGACAGTTCTCTGGTCACCTTTGGCAGAGGGGTGCGGATGTTTACAACCGACCATTACGAGTCGGCATGCGAAAGCGTGCCACTGGGAGAGACGCGCCGCCGGAGCAGGTAGGCACCCATTGCGCGGACAACAAAGGCAGGGCTTCGAGGGACGGCGCCTCGTTGGCGCTGGACGATACGCCGACGCCACTATGTCGAGATGAGCTGGCGCCTAAGGGAGCCTTCCCACGAATCTTAACGTTTTCAGGCGCTTTCTAAGAAACGCGATTAAGCTGGTGCAATGACCTTTTCCCGCGCGAGGGCGAACAGAGAAACACGATGGGTGGGTTCAATTTTGAACGGAGTTTCAGTTTGTTCCAGAACATTCTAGGCGCAGTAAGGAGCAGAATGTTTTAAATGGCTGGAAGAAGCCAGTAAATAATAGTGGGAGCAAACTGTGTTGGTCTAGAGCCACGGGACTGGTCAGCTCGAAAAATAGAATGGGGGTGCTGATTTTTGCAGAAGGAAGCTTTTGGAGCTGTTATAGAGAGAAGCGTCTTAGCTCCTGTAGCGAGCGGACGTCGTGCTTTCGGCTCTGCTGTAGGAGAGTAAATTCTTTTCAGTGTGCTGTGCGGAACTTTGAATAAGTCTGCCAGCTGCAATTGAAACTAGTTTTCAGTTAGGGGAACTGTCGTTGTTTGCCTGTTAGAGACAGGCTTTTCCGCTAATTACGGTTGGAACTACTGTCTCACAGGAAGCAGACAGGAGCAGAGCAATGTCATTGAGCCACACTTTATTAAAGACGTTACTGGATTCCACCTTTGGGCTGGTGAGTCCCGTCTTAACGAGTGCGAGACGATTGGAAAGAAAGCAGAATTAGCTTTTGAATAGGAGTTTACGAATAGGAGGCCTGTTCGCGAAAATAAATTCATTTTGTTGCAATTGAGGCTCCTCGACGATGCAGACGCCATCGGCAGCTTGCTGCCCTGTCCACGACGCTGCATTTGCTAACGTGAGGCTCAGCTTCGGCATTTAATCCGATATTACGCACGCCTGTGATTACCAGAGCTCAGTTTTCCAGCCACGCTCTTACTGAAAATTTGGTAATTGAAGTAGGTTTGTCTGAAGTATTTTATCCTGTCTGACAAGGTGAGAGAGTAGAAAATAACAAGTACAGATGTGTTATCCGACCTTAAGAGTTAGTTCTGGCATTTAAGGGCCATCGTTTTATCAATTATAAAGGTATGTCTTTGTTCACTTTGATGTTGGGAAGATTACTGTTAAATAAATGTGTTCAATGATATCCTTGTTTGTTTAGTAGTGATCAGTTCCCTGAACACTATTTAATTATTAAATATTAATCAAAATTAGTAAAGGGGCAGTTTTAATTAACAGGTTGGGTCTCATAACAGGCCTTCAGCCAGAGCCAGCGACCCGATCCAGTAGGCAAAGTGAAGAAGTAAAAGCATTCATGTTAAAGCCTCCGACATTTGGCTGACCTGCCTAGGGGCCCTAATCAGCATTTTATTGAACGAAACCCCTTCCACGTGGCTGACCCTGCCTAGGATGTGTAGACAGCTGTAATCTTCTGATCAGTAATCACGGCGGCAGTTATTTGTGAGCGGTACATTCTTTATATTTGTGTATGTGTATTTATGCTGTATATTTGTCTCATTGTTTCTATGTATTGCTGGCGCGTCGTTAATTTGTTGTTATTGAGATTACTGTGTTGTTTCGTGTTCTGTGTTTTGTCACAGATTGAGTAAATATTTTGGATTAGGGAAATAATGAGAGCAATTGGTTAGGAATAGGATCCGCAGAGATCGGGAAGATTTTTGGGATATGTTGGGTAACCTGTTTGTGAATATTGTAGAGATATTGGGAGTTAATGATTATAATTTGTATTTTGTTTTTTGTTTTTTGTTTTTTTTTTTTTTAATCTTATGGGACTTAACTGCTAAGGTCATCAGTCCCTAAGCTTACACACTACTTAACCTAAATTATCCTAAGGGCAAACACACACACCCATGCCCGAGGGAGGACTCGAACCTCCGCCGGTTGTATTTTGTGTGTAAAGTTTTGTTAGTGCATAACGTTAGTGGGTAAGGAAACGTATATGATTACGAGGGCTAATGTGCGCTTAATAGAGGCAGTTCAGGGCTCAACAGGGGTTGACAGAATGGCAGTCATGAGAGGATGCAGCGACAGCTTACACGAATTAGCGGCAGCGGAATTCGAAAGAGAAAACAGCTATTTTCGGGAACGAACAGAGCGCATGGCGTCACCGGACAACATGGAGCATGATGCAGGGATTGGTGGGCCATTGGCGAGTCCATGAGGTGCAATCAGGCCCATTGAACTGGTGATACTCACGCGCGAGTTCGGCAGTGTGTCACCACGGGGGCAAACGTCGCCCACGAGAAGCATGAATGGGTTACGTACAGGAAAATTGGAACGGAATAGTCCGACACTGTCGTACCGAGCAGGGTTTGGACCTTACTCGACAGGAGACGAAAGAATGAGCAGGGGATCACCTGCAAGTCATGACAGTACTTATCATGCGGAAAGGGGAGACTTGGTGGTTGACGGTTCAGGTATCGCTGGATTCTTGGAGCGTATGATGCAGAAGATAGACGCTAGTACGAAAGTGATGCAGGAAAGAATTGAAACGTGTAGAAAGGAGAGGCAAGCTAGTCCGGAAAGAATAAGTGAAGAAACACAGAGCAGCATACAGGAGTGTAGAAAGGAAACCCGGGCGCAGCTTGCCATCATAAAGCGTGAAACATGCGGTGTGAAGGATGAAGTAAAGGCGTTGCGCGAGAAGTTAGAGCGAGAGATAGCCGAAGCGAAAAGGACCGCCACTGAGGCGAAATTAATTGCGCGGAGAGCCAAGAGAATAGCGAGAGAAACGACGGAGGTCACAGAGAACACGACCAAGGTCGGCAAAACTGTTATAAATAAGCTGCAGACACGAGTGAAAAAGATTTAAAAAACCGTCTCGAGCAGGAAGGAGGAAGCCGGAGAGGCACCACTGATGGCAGAATTTGCCGAAGTTAAATGACAAATCGAGAGCAGGGTAGAGGCACTGTCAGTCGACTGAACCTCTACAAATACAGGACAAACTGGAGCCGATATTCAGACGGTATCCACGGAAGAGGTAACCTCGGAAGTACGGCAACGGGACACTGTATCTGTCACAGGAGCTGTGAACCGACGTGATAATGAAGCACGCATGCTGGAAACCAGACCGTTAGAACGTCAGGGCAGCTATGAACCGCGAGTCACAAGTACGGAGGTACCGCGTGTAATGAGTGATTTGCCGGAGGCGGAGTTCAGTACCAGAACAACTGGCGCAAGCAATTGCTACCCGCTTAGGCGATCCACCTCGCACTTGCAAGAGCCACAGGATACCCAGGAGGAGCACACGGAGGTAGTTTATGAAAACATCGAAACGCCACCGCAGAAAGATGAAACTAGGCAGTTTGATTATAAACACTTTCTGTCGGTACGGAAGTTCCAGCACTATAAGGTTGATAATAATACGTTACATCCAAAAACGTTCATTGGACAGTTTGATCTAACGTTACCACCATAGTGGCCGTTAATGTACGAACCTGACTCTGTGTGTGCGCACTTGGAAGGTGCATCAGCGGAAAGTATGCGTAGTGTTGCTAAATGTTGCAGAACGTACCAAGAGTGCCGCGACGCATTTATGAGCAGATATTGGTCAAAGGAGACCCAAAACAGAATTAAAGAGGAAATCCTTATGACACGCGACTTCGAGAGCTCAGGTTTCCGAAGTGTTGTGAAATTTTTTGAGAACATGCTGTAATATCTCTTTATATTCGATGAATTATTTTGATACAATTCTACCCTGGAATGACGTTTACCAATTTTCTATCTCCATACCCGCAGAATCCATGAGCAAAGTAGTTTCATACAATAGCTATGCCATGAGCACATAATTATTCTCTGTAGTACTCTCTCTGGTGGTTGTTAGAAAAAAAGCTTCCGAGATTATCTTCGTGCCGATTAGCCTGAGTATTGTTTGAAGAATTGTAATCTGAATATTGAGATTTATGACAAAAGATAACTGATACGAAATTGTACGATTAAAAAGGGAAATATATATATATCTCGCTCCTTCATACAAAAAGGTGTGTATTTGACATTTGAGAATTAATGATATTCATCGATATATTGCGTAGTTGTTAATTAAAAGGGAACTTCCGAAAGACTGGATATGAACCTGCATTTAATAATCCAAGAGCTCCATTACTTCTTCGGAAGGTTAAACTTCACCAAAGCCAAATATCCGCTTGATCTGAGGTTTCCCAACTGACTATACAACGCTCCCAAAATTAAGAGGCGTTTTATTTGTACAGATTAGCAGACTACCGCAAAGCACGAGCCTGCAAAGAACAAGAACCATCGCCTGATTTCATTCTAACAAGTAAAATTTCTGAATCATTTTGAGTGACTGAGTTATGATTGTGTTTCCTATTATGAATGATTGATTGCTCGAACGAATTGAGAACTACATAACTACATAGATAGGACGAAAAATTACAATGCTGAAAAAGAATCAGTATCTGGACGAACCGTGCAGCCCTGGGGAGATTATACGCGTATGCTATATGACGTTGCCATTTACATATCAGCAGACGCTAGCTGGCAGATGCGGAAATGACGTAGAAGCATTTAAGGGCGTTCTTAGGGAACTGGAGTTTGCCTATAACGAGCAGTAGGTGCGTGAGAAGAAGAAACAAAGGGAACCGCATGACGAAGGCCAAGACGCGAATATAGAGAGAAACAGAAACCAGATGAGGAATAACTATGCCGGTGACGGTAATAGTACGGGAAACAACCCACAGTGGCGCGATAATAGACGACAAAATTTTCCGCGACAGGAACGCAGGTGGAACCAGGGTAATAATAACTGGAACCCAGCCAATCAAAATGGAAGGGATCAACCAGTGCAGAACTGGAGAGCGAGTGAAGACCGCAATCCAGAACCTGCACAAACAATCGAAATACGTTCGGCGAACCCTGGCCGTACGCAAACTGCGCAAAACAGACAAGAATGACTAGGGCGGCACACTCGGCAGCGGAAGAATGTGGCCGGGAACAAAATAGTGTATAATTAGACTAGATTTTTGTGATTTGTTGGCGATGTTTATTTGTATAGGTAGTGTTTTATTTGTGTTTTGTGATTATTTGTTTTATGTTGTGTGTATTTATTTTGCTGTTTTTCATGTGCTTGTCTTATTTTGGTATGGATTGTGTGTATATTATGTGTTTCATGTTAAATTTTGTTGTATGGGACCACTGGGTCGCTTAGTATAGAAAATTTGTTTCAGCTATGACACAAACAATATTTAGAGGTATTAGATTAATTATAGAAGGGGTTATATTACGTAGATAACTTCCTATACAAATTTTATGGCAAGGCTATTGGACAGAAGAACTTTCAGGACAAAATCTGGATCTGTGGTGGATGGATTTGAGGTGTGTTGAGCGTGTTGTGATGTGGTAGGTGGACATTGCGTCCCACCGAATGTGTTGCGTTTCTTGAGACGAGTGCAGGGTGTGATGTCCGACGCGGTAGTGTTCAGGACCCACCCGTTGCGTTATTAGCGTATGGCGATAGTGGGTGTTTCGGGGGATAATTATGAGGTGGTGTGTCCGAGCCGGCCGAAGTGGCCGTGCGGTTAAAGGCGCTGCAGTCTGGAACCGCAAGACCGCTACGGTCGCAGGTTCGAATCCTGCCTCGGGCATGGATGTTTGTGATGTCCTTAGGTTAGTTAGGTTTAACTAGTTCTAAGTTCTAGGGGACTAATGACCTCAGCAGTTGAGTCCCATAGTGCTCAGAGCCATTTGAACCATTTTTGGTGTGTCCGACGCAGTAGTGTTCGAGACGCACCTGTTTTCTCAATTGTGTTGCTAGTGTGAGTACGGTGATCAAAACGATAATCCGGTGGCCAGTCAATCGCAATTAGGCGATAGGGACGCACCAAACATAGATAATTCGTAATGGGAGCGATGAGGATGTTGTGTGAAAAGGCGAGCTTTGAGCCGTCATAGAAAGACGTAAATCAGTTGGCTCGTCGCACGCAATAGCGTGATCGACAGACCTTATTGATGATTTGCGCCGTAGGAGTGTTGTAGATACGTATTAGCGACGCTAGTCGAGTCTGGGCTTAACTATTTGAGTTAAGTAGAGACGCTAAAACAACACACCACTCAGTGTAAAGGAAGATAATGAAGTTCACCACAAAAGATAGATGCTCTGAAGTCCAGCCATGAACCTTGACCACTATCACTGATTTTTACTTGCTGTAACGTGCAAACCTAACTCTTGTTTTGTTCAATAGATAAGCATGACGTTGAATTGAGCCTACCGTTACAGACAGAAGTAGGCTAGGAGCGGAAGACCAATGCCATAACCAGTCAAACAAGCACAACATCAAAGGGGTATCGGAGAAACAGTAACCTACAATAATGTGCAACAAATGTTTTTAATTGTTCACAGATAATAGCAGCAACTGAGCGACGCCAGGGAAAGGAGTTTACTATAAAAGGTCACGGTATGTAGTAGTAGCATGTTGACGTCAACTATAGAAAGTAGAAACAGAGAAATTAGTAGTTAGAGTCTATGTGGTGATGGGATGACTAAATTAATAAACGTTTATTTTATCCACAGGAAAAGACCATCATGCTTGTTTTTATAATTTTGTTTTGAAAATTTTGTTTAAGAAATGTCTTTCTGTAAAATAATTGTAAAGTATTGTACGTGATGACGTAAGAGGAAGTGGCTGAGGCAATAAGTAATCATGTATAAAATATCGTATCCTTAGTGAGTGCATTTACACTTTGTTACGGTGACTGGCCAGTTGACGACGAGCGGGACAGCAGACGAGAACCACGAGGGAACTTCGTTCACATGAGCACGTTCACTGCTGCTGCTGCTCCTGCCACTGGCGGATCGTGAACGCTTCATTTTTGCACGTTTAATTACGAAGACGTGACAAGTACTGGACGAACGAGGTATACGAGCAGTGTGAGAGTGAGATGGACCGTGCACTGATTTATAAAGGTCCTGACTAGCGCGTGTATGTAGGCGCGGGGGTGTGACAGAGAGATGACGCTATCTCTCTCTCTCGCACCGCGCCACGGCAATAGGATCTAGACACGCACCACGTGATGGATACACTGGGTGCGACCTTGTTGTTGTTGAATAACGGTGCTTTGGAATGGTGGTGGTGTCATGAAAACATTTACGAAAGGCTATGCCTAGCGCGTGTATGTAGGCGGGGGGTGTGTCGCTGACGTCATGGCCACCGTCATGGATAACGGTACTTTCGAATGGTACCGGCAATGGAATGGTACCGGCCTTGTTCCAATACTACTTGGAAGTACGAATAGTTGTGGTAGAGTGTGATCTTGCCGAATGTAGGGGTGTGCTGCCGAATTAAAGGGCCGAGCGGTCTAAGGCGCTGCAGTCATGGACTGTGCGGCTGGTCCCGGCGGAGGTTCGAGTCCTCCCTCGGGCATGGGTGTGTGTGTTTGTCCTTAGGATAATTTAGGTTAAGTAGTGTGTAAGCTTAGGGACTGATGACTTTAGCAGTTAAGTCCCATAAGATTTCACATACATATGAACATTTTTGAATTAAAGGCATAGTAGAGGACTTATTTGCAGATAAGCAAGGGGTTTTATGCAGCGTGGTGGATCAAGTCATGCGGCAAGAAGTGGCGCTAATGGAGTACAAAGGTGAATTTACTGAGGTAGTGGCCGGAATGACTAAGATTAGTACAGCTGTAGAAAGGATCAGTGAAAGATGTGAAACAAGCTTTGACAGAACGCAGCGAGAGGTTGGTGCAGATCAGGAAGAGGTACAATCGTTATTACGGTTCAAAGAGGCGCAATTAGAGATAAATAGGAGGCATAAAGAAGAGTTAAGACAGTTGCAACAAGTATACAGTAGCGATGATAACGCGCTACGAGGTAGATTACAGAGTAAATTTAGAAGAGAGAAATAGACAGGAAGAGAAAGACGAACTTAGAGAGTTAGAAGAATGGCTGTGTCAGATAGAATGGATGCCAAGCCCAAATGGGTGCATCCCAAGGTCGGAAGAAATACATGCAGAAGAGGAATGTAGGAGGCACTTTCTATCGGTACAGACGTACACTTGCTATCCAGGTCCCAACAACTACCAGCATCCATGCCTATGGCTGGCCCAATTCCAAGATTCCTTACCTTCATCGTGGGGAGCGCTCCTAAAAATGAAGTTTGTGTGTAATCATTTCAGGGACGAGGCAAGAGCAAAAATGCATGAAACTATTAAGGACTGTCATAGCTATAAGGAATTTTGTGACAAGTTTTTGAATGAGTTCTGGTCGAAAAGTAAACAGGGCCAAGTTAAACAAAGTATATTGATGATGCCAAATTGTAATGAAGGAGCAATAAAAGATCCAATAGAGTGATATCAGGAAATGCTGAGACGAAACAGGTATTTGGATGCGCGATGCGGAGCAGAGGAGCTCATTAGAATTTGCATTACGAAATTGCCGGTGAAATTACGTAGAGACATAGTAATAGCAGGCAGAGGTTTGGATGATTCTGCATCATTTCAGCACTTATTACAGGAACTCGGTAATGAGAATAACATCGTGAATCCAATTCAGTCCAAGATTGAATTGGATTATTCGGGGGATGAGACGAGACAGTGAGGTCATCGGTCTCATCGGATTAGGGAAGGACGGGGAAGGAAGTCGGCCGTGCCCTTTCAAAGGAACCATCCCGGCTTTTGCCTGGAGCGATTTAGGGAAATCACGGAAAACCTAAATCAGGATGACCGGGCGCGGGATTGAACCGTCGTCCTCCCGTACATGAACAAGAGTGTGTTCAAACAGGTTGCAGGTACGATAAGGAATTTTGTATATAGATTTAAGGTCAAGCCTCCTAAACAGTTTAGAGCCCAAGTATACCCGATGCCTGTCGTATACAAGCAAAGAGTAGAGGCAGAAATCGAAAGTATGCTGCAACAAGGCATATAGAACCAGCATCCAGTCCATAAAACAGCCCCTTAGTCTGTGTTGCAAAGAAGGATGATTCCATCAGACTAGTTTTGGACGCAAGGAGAATCAATAAAATAATAGAGACAGAGACAGATCCGTCATTGACGCTTGATGAATTGTTACAAAGGTTCCATGGGATACGAGTACTTAGCTCAGTAGATCTGAGGATTAGTTTTTGGCAGGTGGAGTTAGATAAGGGGTGTAGGAAATACACGGCATTCGTATCAGTTTCGGAAACTACCATCTGGATTAAATGTGTCATCCGCTGCATTTAGTAGAGCAATAAACACTGTCATTCCTGATGAAATAAAAGATAAAGTGACGCTATATGTAGATGATGTCATTATAGCAGAGAAGGATTGGCAGGATCACAATAGAACATTAAGTATATTCCTCGATACATTTCAGAGACGTGGAGTAACCGTGAATTTAGGAAAGTCCGAATTTGGACGGAAAGAAATCGAGTTTCTAGGTCACATTGCGACACCAGATGGAATAAGGCCAAACCCAGACAAACTCGAAGCAATCAGAGATTTTCCTATACCGATTATTTAGGGTTAATAAATTTTTACAGGAGGTTCATTAAGACTGAGGGTGCAGCGACACCCATACTACGTCAACTAACTGGGAAGAAAAGTGTATGGAATTGGGATCCTATAGCGCAGGAAGAGTATGAGGCATTAAAGAGGGCACTGTTATCGGACCTCTTCTCGAGCATCCAGACCTAGGAAAAGAGTTTTGCATGGCCACGGACAGTTCCCGTAGTGCACTTGGTGTGACATTGTTCCGACAGCAACAGCGAGGAGGAGAGGTAATACAACAACCAATTGCGTTTGCGAGCCGAGTGCTTGGCAAAGCTGAGAGAAACTATGCGGTAACTGAGCTTGAAGCTTTGGCAATAGTATGGGGTGTAGTAAGTTTCGCTACTATTTGTATGGGAGACATAACTAAAATCTACACTGACCACAAGTCGCTACAGTTTCTGATGTCGGCCAGACTCAACCATAGAAGACTCACCAGGTGGGCACTCTATTTACAGGAGTTTCAGTTCACAGTTATGTATATTTCTGGACCACAGAATATTGTGGCAGATGCATTGTCAAGAAACCTGGTGGGACATGGTCAATGCTTTGACGAGGAGCTAAATGAGAACAGGTATAACATACTGTATATGCAGGGCATGCCGTTTGAGAAATACGTGAGATTGGCACTCGCGAATGTGGCGAGAGAACAAGATAAAGACGTGACATGGAGAATGGTGAGGGACAAAATTCGAGCAAAGTTACATATCACTAAAACTCGTTTCTATACGATGCTGAATGGGATCCATTTCTACAGGAGAAAAATCCGAATACACAGGACTGGGTGTTATGTATACCAAATGAAATTGTCAACAAGCTGATCTGGTAAACACATTTAAGACCGAGCGAGGTGGCGCAGTGGTTAGCACACTGGACTCGCATTCAGGAGGACGACGGTTCAATCCCGTCTCCGGCCATCCTGATTTAGGTTTTCCGTGATTTCCCTAAATCTTTTCAGGCAAATGCCGGGATGGTTCCTTTGAAAGGGCACGGCCGATTTCCTTCCCAATCCTTCCCTAACCCGAGCTTGCGCTCCGTCTCTAATGACCTCGTTGTCGACGGGACGTTAAACACTAACCACCACCACCACACATTTAAGTTTTGGTCATTATGGGGCAAGGAGATGCTGTAGGAAGTTAAGAGAATCCGTTTACTTCATTAGTATGGAAAGGAGGATAAAGAACGTTCTCAACAGTTGCCAATTGTGTAAGAAGGCAAAATCATTAACTATCTCGTGCAAAGCACCGCTTTTTCCAATAGTGCCAGGTAGGTTGAGGGAATTTGGAGCAGCAGATTTGTTTGGCTCTCTTCCCAAGTCAGTACAGGGATATAGCTATGTTTTGGTGGTAGTGGAATTGGTTTCAAAGTACGTAACTTTTACCCCATTGGAACGTGTAACGGGAAGGACAGTGGCAGCAGCAGTAGTTAACGACTTTTTGCGGGAAGTAGGAATTTTAGAAAAGTTCGTAGCGGACAATGGTCCACAATATAGATCCAGACAATGGCTAACCACACTGAGGAGAAGAATGATAAAACCAGTATACATATCCAGATACCATGCCGCAAGTAGCCCGAGTGAAAGGGTTGTAAAGGAACTAGGAAAGTTGTGTAGGATCTGTTGCCGTAGGCAACACAGAAGCAGGAGTGTATTTCTTAATGATTTTCAGGACATCCTCAATGAGCTACCACATGGAACAACCGGTTTATCACCAATTACAGTGTTAAAGAATGAAGCACCACTAGATCGAATCAGGGAGGTGGTGGTAGATTTCCCGCCAACAAGGAAACAGAGGCACACCGAAATTGTTAAGATTTCAAAAGAGCGTATCAAAAAGGCTGCTAAGAACAGGCAGGAGAAGCAGAAAGGGGTGATTCGTAAGATGAAATTGGCAGTAGGAGACAAGATCCCAATAAAATCTCATCGATTATCAAAGAAGCAAAGGTTCCAAACTAACAAATTCTTTACAGTGTATAGTGGACTGTTCAGAGTAAGGCGGATAGTTCATGAAAATACTGTCCTGGCAGAAACAATCAGAGGAAAACGTTCGCGTGGACTTCATCACATTTCTAACATCAAACTGTGGAAAAATTAAGGATAAATCGAAAGTAGGCATGTTATGGTAGATAGTCAGTGCACTTATATTTTCTGTTGCGCGTAACGTTGTGTAGTGTCGTATCGAACATAAGAATTTGCACTTTTTTGTTGTTCTTAAATTAAAGGTAAATAATGTGTGCCGTTACTTTGCAGGATGAATGATTGGTGTGTTTTTGTTCTTTGATAAAATGTCGCTAATCTGAGCCGTTGTTTAGCAGAGCAAATAATTGAATTGGTAAAGTGAATGCAGATGTAAGACGACACAGAATTAGATCAGAATGAAAGGATGTAATTGGATGCTGTGTTAAGGTTAGTTTACTGCTAGACCTATTCTGTTGGTGTGTCAGTGGGTTGAATGAGAAAGACGGTGTGGTGTTAGCTGAATGTGTACTGTAGACTAGTGTGATCTATGAGCCAAACACTTGCAAGACGCGCACTTCTACAAATAAAATGAATCCTATCTACCCTAGAATATTCTTATATGTTAGGCATAATCGTGCTTTGGGAATATGTTTCTGTTTTTGAATAGATTTGATTAATCATACTATTACATGTTATATTTTTTGAGAGAGTATTTGACTATTGTCACATGTGTAAGGCATAATTGTGCATTACAAATGTTTTTGGGATGTTATGTGTCTGGCACAAACGTGTTATAGAGGTATTTTTTAGAATGAAATGTATGGTATCATATGTAAAGAAGTAGCACTTCGTTCTGTCACAGGCAGAAAAGTGCTCTGTAGATTATAGATTTAGTACCATTCGTTTCAAAATACTTGTTGTGACAGGATTTTGTAACAGTTTACTACTTGATATTATGTGTTAGGCGCTTATGAGCTACAGAAATATTTCTTATTTTTTTCTGAGAACACTTTCTTGTTTTGTGACGAGGTACGACATGTACTGTCATTAGCAGAAGAGTGGCGTAACCATCGTTAAGGAGTAAAAGTACTGCTGTTATGAAAGATTAGAGAGGAAAGTAGTCCGCTAAAGTGCTGTGCGTTCATTTTGCACTTGTACGGAATTTTGTGTTTAAATAATTAAGAGCTAAGGTGAAATAAGAGATGTAAGTTGGTAATACATTCATAAGTACAGAAAATTAGTTTAAAAGGGTGTGTCATTTCATTTTAGAGATATACGGTTTTGGAAAATTTGTTAGGTAATTATCTGTTGCTTTCTGCATGTAATCAATGTCCGTATAATGAGTATTAAAATACTGTAAGAGTTTAGTTTTTTGTCGGTAATGTTGCGAGATGCACGGACGAGATGAACTGGTTGGGTGCCGCTGCGTTGAAGGCTGCAAGTGGCACGGGCCGGTAGCCACGGAGGTTACAGCAGGCCAAGGTCACGTCGGCAAGGCAGAGGCGCCCGGAGCAACTTCACCCTACTCCACTAATGGTCGGGGAAGACCCCACGCTCTCGCAACACCAGGTCATCGGCGTGGGGCAACACCCACCTGTCACTGGTCCATTCATGAGCCGCGCCACCCTTCCAGCTGGGGAGAGAATCCCTTGAAAGCAGGAGGAGGCGGCCGTTGTACTCAATGGCCCGCGCAGCGGCGGCAAGAGAGCTGAATCGCTAATGACCATTCTTATTGTGATGTACACATTTTAGTAAGACACTACGCAAAACTCAAAAAGTTTGCAACGAAAATTAGGGGTCGCTATGATTTTGGGTTTGGTGCGTATTACACCATATGTTGCAGCATATGAAATTTAGCTAACATGCTGAATTTTTGTTTAGACTTGAGAGGAGGTCTCTATCTGCCTCCGATCTCGAGAAAATGGATCCCATGTAGCGCGCTTACTTCCGATCTCACGTCCGCGAGAATGAATACTCGCAACATCTCTCATATCTCCTAAACCACTCGATACATCGAAAAGAATGATAGCACACAAGGTGGAGAGTGTTTTGCCAATTCTTAAACACACAGAGCTTTCTTATCTATGGCGATATATCGGTACTTACACTTCCCTTTTTATTTATTTCACTCCAGTGACTGTAATTTTTTAAGAGTTATCGACAGCTAGTGAAATAAGAGCTTCCTAGTATGAAAATAAACATGAAATTTCTTCTTTTATGTTACTGCAAACCGACACTATGAGGTTTTTCGTAAGCTATTGAGCTTTGTGATTGGCAATTACTTGTTTAATGAGGCACTCCGTTTCGGAATTCTGTCTCAATAGCTGCTGTGAGATGAGTTTGGCAAATTACACTGTGACAAAGGAAGTACAATTAAACCAGTCACCAGGAGAAATGTGGCAGTTACTCAAAAACGGTGATGTTTCTTCGAACCGGCCGCGGTGGCCGTGCGGTTCTAGGCGCTTCAGTCCGGAACCGGGGGACAAGTACGGTCGCAGGTTCGAATCCTGCCTCGGACATGGATGTATGTGATGTCCTTAGGTTAGTTAGGTTTTAGTAGTTCTAAGTTCTAGGGGACTGATGACCTGAGATGTTAAGTCCCATAGTGCTCAGAGCCATTTGAACCATTTTTTTTTTTGTTTCTTCGAATGACAAAAGGTTAACAACTCACACAAAAATAGAGTGCCAATTCCGTTGGAATTTTGGTGGAATCCCCGTACCCCATCGAATTTTTAACACTGAGCGACTGGAATAGAAACTTACCAAAGGATTTTATCCTTCTCTTGATCTGAGCAGTATTAAAATAATGACGAGCATTCCTTCAGGCGGAATGATAGGCACATACCAGATACTGGTTACTCATCTACGGCTTGCCAAACTGACAATGTGTGATCGCGGATAAAATAGTTGTTATTGAGGAAAATAAGCAATGGATCTGTCGCACAACGCAATGGTCAGTGTATTGTCAGCAGCGGAGGATAATGCGCGTGACAGGAATGCACAAGCTAGCCATGTGTGCCTTGTGAGTTGGAGTTCGAAAAACATTGTCATGAAAGTAGAACTGCCTTTGTCAGCAGTACCTTTCAACATATTAAATACATCTAACGATAACACTCTTTTAGGATATTCCTACTTTCGTAACAATACCGACCATTTTCTTCATTTGTGTAGCCTGTCGTATAATTAGTTTATTAATGCTGATAATGTGCTTGCAACAATTGAAATGCTTTTTCTCATCACAGCGAACCAGTTAAGATATTGTTATTTGTGACTGCTTTTCGACTGTTTCTAGCTTGCAGTGGAAATGTGATGTTCACATGCATGTAGTACAGTGTGTCGTATTACATTATTACATCCATACCAGAGTAATCACAGTGAGACTTCTATACTTCAGATCTTGGACTCTTTTTACCAGGAGCACAAAGAGATCACACCTGTGATTATCGCTTTCTAAATTTTTGTAACAGATCGTACAGATACGCCAGCGTACTAGGCAGCGAGAGGATAACCTTGTTTTACTTTCCTGCCTTTATTCTTAATCACGTGATTTTATAATATTCCTTGCTTCCTTATTCACTACCCTCTGTCACTCCTTGCGATCTCAAAACATCCCGGAGGCATATGATACAATTCCAGCGGCCAATGGATCGTTACTAAAGCATGTATTTTTCTTGACAGAAGAAAAAAAACTATACAGATATAAATTGCAGAAAAGTATAATGTACTCACGAAGAAAGCTGGAGCGTTTAAATGGCAAAAACGAAACGCTACCCAAAGGCAATAAAATTTAGTACACAGTAAGGCAAAAGTTATCGTATGGGCAATACTACCACTGCTCATATGCGCCTTTCCGATGTTAGCATATGGCCGGGCTACTTTTCCGCTCCCCGCCTCAAATTTCCCACGGTGGCACGCGCGACGAGCGGCGCGAGAAACTGTGCCACAACCACAACGCCGCGCGACCTGGCGCAGGCGCGTGTCGCGTCCCAGTCGCGTCGCGTCGCAATTTGCGCGGTCCCATTTGAACCTGTAATGTTACAAAAACGCGCGCTGCGCTGCGTCGCGCCACACGCGCTATACGCGCCTCAATTTGCGCCTAGCCTAAGAGCAACTATAAACAAGTGCTTAGATAGAGGAGCCGTGAGACAACACGACTGGTCATATGCCTCAGCAAGTCAGAGAATTGAAAGACTGTGCGTCGCGCCACACGCGCTGTACGCGCCTCAATTTGCGCCTAGCCTAAGAGCAACTATAAACAAGTGCTTAGATAGAGGAGCCGTGAGACAACACGACTGGTCATATGCCTCAGCAAGTCAGAGAATTGAAAGACTGTGCGTCGCGCCACACGCGCTGTACGCGCCTCAATTTGCGCCTAGCCTAAGAGCAACTATAAACAAGTGCTTAGATAGAGGAGCCGTGAGACAACACGACTGGTCATATGTCTCAGCAAGTCAGAGAATTGAAAGACTGGTGATTCCACGCTATGAGTGGCAGAAAATGATTTGTCTTTTAGCAAACAGTACAATGGTTTTGTTTTCACTCGACCACTGAACTATGGGATTCATATTCTCTTGAAAGTGACGTGTTAATTGTACCTTGTCAAAGGCAGGTGTGACACTTTGTATAGCTATAGAGGACAGGTGTCGTTTGGTTATCAATTATTATCTGATTAAAGAACATTATAAACGGAAGGAACTAGAGTTGCTGCTCCACAATGACTATGGTTTTATGTAGACAATGGTATCGGTTGTCGACGGGCAGATTGAAAGTGGAATAACAATAATACAATCAACTGAAAGGACAGTACCACGGATTGTAGGAGTTATCGTATTGAATCGTCGAGAAAGGAAACATGTGAGGGTAGCCAGATTTTTGTGAAATGTGATATAAAGATGACATTGACATTTGCATTTGTTGTAGGTGACATTTCTCTAATTGGTGCGTGAATTAGTGCCGATTTGATGGAACTAAAGACTCTTAATTACACCATGAACTGAAAGGACAGAACTGTGGATAGTGGCAGTTTTAGTACCATTTCTGGACAACCAGATTCTTGGGGCATGTAATCTACAGATGACTTTGACATTTGCATTTAATGTGAGATACAGTTCACTGATTAGTTCGTGAATAAATGCTGATTTGACTGACCTAAAGAATTTCGTTCGGGTAACCATGGGAGGTCTTTGACACTAAGACAGTGTTTCTAGGAAACTCTTCAGCAACTTTTTGAACCTTAGAATATCATAGAGTGAAATAATTCCGTGTGATCGCAAGATAGGGAGTGATGTATTTGTACTGGTATAGTGTGAATTTTCTTTTTTTTTTCTTTTCAAGAAGAGACAAGTTTATTTGTACTTCATTAACAAATGTGTTTAGAGTAGTTAGTATGTTTTTCTGATGTGGGTTACCAAATTCATGTATTTTGTTTATTAGAATGTTTGGTACGAACTTTGATCTAATTGTTGGCCAGTGTGGCAACCTAAACGTAACATCTCTTGTTAGGTTGATTAGTAGGATTGTCATCCTTATTACTGACAACAGAACAATTAGTAGTGGGATACTATACGATACTTACTAGTGAATTCAAGCACTTATTGCTGATTATTAGTTACATGTATTGATCAAAGTTGATGGACTGACTAGCTCAGCAGTAGGTATTGTTATTTTTTTTCTTTTAGTGGTATATATTTTAATTTGTAAACTAGGAAAAGGTTGAGCTCACCGTCAAGTATTTGTTGTAGTTGCATAAACGATGAACGCTACTGACTAACCTGGAAAACTTAAATTGTGTGTGATATGGTTAGGTTTCGTACATGGATTTATAATTGTATGACGTATGACATGATGTCTTAGCTGGTCTATATTATGTAACCAGAATGTAACTCGTAGTATATTTCATTTTTTTAGTTCAATTTTTGTATTTGGACATTGCTTATAGTGTAAATTGTGTGGTGATTAGTACTCTACAGGTCAATAGCGTACTTTATATTTTTCTTCCATTTGTTGTTTTTGTTTTGAAATTCGACATTGCTGTAAGGGTAACTGTGTATTTCATTTAAGTCAGATTACTTGCTTTGTGTTTAGACTGTAAGCTATTTAGAATTTCATGACTGCAATAGATTTTTTTTGTTATTTGTTATGGGACTAGTAAGGTTTGAATTACTCCACAAACTAGTGGAGATCCTGGTAACTTATCATAGTTTATCTCATTGTTCTTATAATTTGTGTGATGTGATGTTTTACTAGTCATTTTAATTAGTGTTGTTTGTACGTGTACATTACTCCGGATTGTGGAGAGTACAATAATTCAATACCTGTGTCATAATTTGGTAGATCTAATGAGTAATGGAATTTAAACATCTGTTTGGGGTCACCAGGGGCTAGGGTCTCCCCATGGCTATGATCACCTACCAGGTTTAACCAAATACAGATTTTTTTTTTTTTAAATATTCGTGACTATCCTCGCATTGCAAAGATAGTACAGTAATTTTTTTTATACATCAGTAGCCAGTGGTGAAAGGGTACATTACTGCCCGACATTGAAAAGATGTTCAACAACATACTTGGTTGTTCTTGTCAGAACAGCGTTTTTTGTACAATAACACCATTTTATTTAATACACTGAAGCCGGGAACCAATTTAGGAAAGAATGGCAATTTCTATGTTTAATTATTCAGATGTGCACTTCCTTAAAATAGATCCCTGAATCCAGTTTGGTAATGTTTGTGAATTGAATGAATGGCTGGTCGTCTGCTGACAACAGATAGTGAAGGTAGATTGTATAATCATCTTTGAGACAGTTCTCTGGTCACCTTTGGCTGAATTAAAGAGAGAGCACTAGGGGTCTGTAATGTGGCTGACCAATACGGTGGCAAGGTCCTCCCACACTTCTCCGGAGCACGGGATGACCGGATGAACGGCCATGTTTCGGCACTCTGTCGCTGCTTCCTGAGATGTGAGGACGTTCTTTTGGTGTGCTCCAGAAAAACAAATTTAAATGAAAATGGTATGCATGTGGAACATTTAAGAGTAGATGAACTAATAATTTCTCTTTTCAGAAACTTTTGGTGGGAGGCTCATCTAAATTGTTCGGAAAAAGATAGGCAGGTAAGAAATTCATGGGGAACATAGGATTCTTCAGAAGTGACAAAGAAACCACGTCATGTAATTATAAGATGAAATACTAGCGTGTAGTACTATTAAGATGAAATACTTGTGTGTGTAAACCTAAGTTGAAAATAATTAAGATTTCCGTGTGCAGAACTTGAATTAGAGACAAGCACTTCCTCATGGTGAGTACAGTGTGAGTCTCAACCTGACTATGAGACAATAAAAAGAATTAGAAGTACTTGTCCTAGCATTCAGCTGAGGATCCGTGTTTGAGATAAATAAGATACCAAAGCTTCCATTATGAGATACATTCGTGTGACGCCAGCTTGATATTCAGATACTTTGAGAGTGAATCAAGGTGAGTCAGCCATCTACCCGGCAACACCATGTGGGATGCATTGCACAGGGAGATGTGCATAAATACTCCAGAGGTTGTGGTAGGAAAATTATTACGTGGGTCAGTGACGTGTGAATCTGGGATGACTATTGTTTGATGGGAGAAAGCAGAACGAGTAGATAACCAAACATTTGTTTTTGAGATGTGTTTTATACTGACAGTGTGATTTATTTTCTGTATTTAATCTGTGTGATTTGCATTAGACAGTAGCAAATTAGTTTCAAATACGGTGGGTCAAGCAAGATTTTTTCCTAGTACAGCACGACAGTCAGTAAGAGAGTGTGGGAGAGAATGAAGTAGCGAAAGGTTCCTTACCAATACAGAAAGTGCACAGTTGCAATAAACAGAAACATTACGAGACCATAGAAAAAATGCTTATGATAAGTCATGCGCATTGGGTGGAGAATCCCTTGTTTAACTATTGTGTTTAAGTGTAATGCAAGAAATTTCGCAACATCAGCTTGAAAGAATTTATTGTAATAAAAGAGAAGATATATGAAACAAATAGTGGGTTTGATTATTGAGTTGTCGGTAGCCATTTTGTTGAGGTATTTTACCATAACCTCCATTTTTCTTGCCGGGATGTCCAAGCTTTGAATAAAATATATACCACAGGAAGGAAATGTGGTCTTGCCAGGGTGGAGCGAGTCCATCATAAATGTGCACAATCTATTAGTCAGATGCGTTATTCATTCAGTTGCGTTAAGAAGTAAGGACGAGAATAATTTATAGCTTAACTGATAGGCACTAGGGCTCATATTTCAAGCATAGTTGGAGTGGGTATGATAAATCATGAAAATATTTCTGATGTACGAATAATAATTGCACTCGCTCGGCTGGCCACTCATCTAGTAGGTTCAAAGTTCAAATGGCTCTGAGCACTATGGGACTCAACTGCTGTGGTCATCAGTCCCCTAGAACTTAGAACTACTTAAACCTAACTAACCTAAGGACATCACATACACCCATGCCCGAGGCAGGATTCGAACCTGCGACCGTAGCAACAGCGCGGCTCCGGACTGGAGCGCCTAGAACCGCACGGCCACCGCGGCCGGCTCATCTAGTAGGCCTGATTACTAGATGCCACAGAATGGGATAGGAACCTTCCAAGTAAACAAACCAGGTGATTACTACTGACGTCAAAGAATGTGGATAAACGATATTTGTACATACGAGAGGCGTTCAATACGTAATGCAACACATTTTTTTTTTTCTCAAAGCAGGTTGGTTTTATTAAGGATTCCAATACACCATATCATTCCCCACTCTTTTTGCTACAAAACCGTATTTTTCAACATAATCTCCGTTGAATGCGAAGGTCTTACGCCACCTTACTGTATGTCCGCAAGGCACCATTCTACTGGTCGATGTCTTGCTGCATCAGTAACATCCACATCACCTGTCACGATCAGCCTCTTAATGCGCAAAAAATTGCGCACAGATGTTCCTTCGTTGCTCTTTATGATCTTGTGTTAGGCAGCGAGGAACCCAGTGCGCACACACCTTTGACTACACCAACTGGTGCACAAGTGTGTCAGCACTACCAACACAGACGTCCAGTTGAGCAGCGAGGTGTTTGATTGTGATCCACCGATCACCTCGAATGAAAGTGTTCTCACATTCCAATATTTCAAGAGTCACAGCTTTGTGCGTCCGATCCGTACGCGGAAAACTGGGCAGGTTTGCGTGACCTTGTTGCGACAGACACCTCGCTCAACGACTCACTATGCTTTTGTTCAGTGCCACGTCTTCGTAGACGTTGTGCAAATACTATGAACATCTGCGATAATCTGGTTTCCCGCCAAATCAAACTCAATGAGAGCTCTGCCTCGAGCGCACATATGTCATAGACGCCGTTTTGATGGCTACATATAGCGCCAACACGAGAACTGCATGAAACTATAGAGGCTGAAGCGGGAAAATTCCACCATGTCCCACAATAAATTCCGTATTTTTCTTCAGCTGAAACTGGTTGAGGAAAAAACTTATCAAACGCCCCTGGTATACTTGTTTTCATGTAGGTGATAGTCATTTGTGGTTAATAGTATTTTGTAAAATCCAGTAACTTTTGCTGACGATCTTACCAAATTTTACATACATAATTAACATTCAGAAAATTATTTTTATTGTCTTTGGTACTTCATTTGAACTGTCATGTTGCCTATGTTATTTTTATGTGTTCAGTGGTTCTCACCTTGAAATAGTGATGGTCTTTAATTTTACAAGAGTGTGGGAGATAAAATTCAAAGGTTCTATTAATACAATTATTAGCTATGTAGTTAACGATATCTCTTGAGCAGTTAGATTTTGTGTTTAAAACTTTTCGCCGGCGCTTGGTGGCCGAGCGGTTCTAGGCGCTTCAGTCTGGAATCGCGCGACCGCTACTGTCGCAGGTTCGAATCCTGCCTCGGGCATGGGTGTGTGTGATGTCCATAGGTTAGTTAGGTTTAAGTAGTTCTAAGTTCTAGGGGACTGATGACCTCAGATGTTAAGTCCCCGCCGGCCGCGGTGGTCTCGCGGTTCTAGGCGCTCAATCCGTAACCGTGCGACTGCAACGGTCGCAGGTTCGAATCCTGCCTCGGGCATGGATGTGTGTGATGTCCTTAGGTTAGTGCGGTTTAAGTAGTTCTAAGTTCTAGGGGACTGATGACTACAGATGTTAAGTCCCATAGTGCTCAGAGCCATTTGAACCATTTAAAACTTTTCATTACGAAATGCTACAAATAATTTGATGCAAAAACGAAACACGAAAAATAATTGTGTAAGAAAAAAATGAAATGACCTAAATTGTAGAGGCTGCTCTTAATAAGTGTAAGACTGTGATCCCAGTGTCTCCAAAATCGGAATTTTATGAAAAGAAATCACCGAAGGGTATGTGTAAGGTACCGCTTATTCTCGAAACACGTTTCATTTCCCTTGTTTTCTATATTTACGTTTTAAGTAGTGTCTGGCAAATATCAGTAGCATTCAGAGAGCTCAAGCAGTACTGCAGGACGCACAGTAGGGCTTAAGATTTCAGTTCTCACGCTACCTGAGGTAACCGATGGACCATCTGGCGCTGCCAGTGGATGCTGTGGTGAGGCGCAGTGGGTAGCCGTAAGAAAAACGTAGGGAAGCAGGCATTCTAGCGCGAAGCAAGTGATTTTGTTTAACAGATATTTGCTAATAAATGCCCCTATGTCCACTACATTTATTATGAGAAGCCTTCCGGCCATGAACACTTTCTCACACCAACATTACTATGCAAGAAATCAAGTCGTTTCAAAAAGCAAATAAATAAAATTTAAGGTACAGTAATTGTACGAGCAGCTGCAATGTTTCACAATTATAAGTATGAGATATCGACTGCGCGTCTTACCCACCAATTGTGGAAAGGGTGACCTCTGACCGAATTCTGTCGTAAGACCATGCTCTCAAAAAGTGCTAGTTTTTGAGTTAATAAATGATATATTGTTCCATTATTATCAGTTTACGATGTTTTTGCAAATAAACATACCATAATGGCATCCACAGACGTTTTTCTAGTAATATACCTACCCACACCGTCACTTAGAATTACAGAGTTTGGAATTGCACTTTCCAGAAAACTTGATGGCGCTGCTACAGCTTCTACGAAGGATAATAACTCCAAGATCCTTAATCCTAAGTGACGACTCAGTAAGATATTTCAAGTATGGATTGTCTTAAACTCAGCTAATCCTGGATGGAAAAACATGCCAATCATACTGTACAGCTCTTATTCCATTTTTTTACGGACTCGCTAGCTCGATTGAGACACTGCAGGAGGTTTAGTAATGTGAGGGGATCTTGCATACTGTAGAATGAAATCACCAGACGGACCACGGTACATCGAGTAGCACGCAGCCACCAAAATGCAAGTTCCTTCGGATACTTCCTTTAGAATGCGAGTCTTCTTATTCTGCCTGGGGGTCCTGGCTGATCTTATCACCATTGCATACGTACCTATCACGACGATGTTCATGCAGTTGAGATTATAATTAAAAAAGGGGAGGATGGAGGAGCTGGATTCTTATTGACGTCGAGAGGGAGAGACAGAGAGAGAGGCGGGAGCGGAAGGGTTTCCTGCCATTTTAATGTAATCCTTGGAGAAAACGTGGCGGATGCCATCGGTACGTGTAACAGATATGTGCCCACATCTAGTTTCTGTGTGTGGATGTAATGTCCCGCCATTTTTATATACCACTAATGGAGCGTTATTCATGTTACTGTGTAAGGTATGTATATTGCGTAGACAGCCGCTTTGTGTACCCGCCGCAACCTGCCTATAATCGAGTTGCTGCCTCTGTCGATGGAAGGGAGTAGTAAGACACACTGTATGTGGGTTACAGCCACCTGGACGTGTGGCACGTGGCACAGGCTGCGTCGCCTCAGAAGCGCTGTGGCCGAAGACACTTGCAGAATTTACTGGAGCGCGCGGTAGATCAGCCGCACGTGGCAGCTGCGGTCTAGCCCGGTGTGAAGTTGACCACCTCCCAGACATCTCATGACACGTGGCGCGGGGGCGTCGACATTCGGTGGTGGCTATGATTGTTTTATTTTCTTTTTAATAACAAGTACGCAGTTATTGCTACCGTCCTATCCCTGTGGTGGTGATAACAGGACAAGTGTGTGGAGTTGGTTACAGTGTTATTCGGCGGCTGTGTATATACTTTTCTGTAGGACACGGGATGCCAGACTAGACTAGGCACCCTGACAAAGATTTTATTTTTTAACGCGTTAACAGTGAAAGGGGTGAGTTCCTTACAGTGAAATGTAGAGGTGGTAGTATTATTTCTTTAAATAATGCACTGTGCTATTACTAAACTTAACCTGTTGAGACATCGGTATATTTGTTTAAATATAGCACTGTATTGCTATTTCTTAAAAATTTAAATTCTTTGATTTTATGTTACCTTCTGATGATGATCCTGAAAGAGGCGTATTTTTTGAATACGGTGGGGGGGAAATCAGTAAATTTGTAGCAAATAGATCCAGAACTGTAAATAGCTATGATAGCTGGTCACGTGTCACAGAAGGTTCCATAAGTCAAAATACTCTTCTGCAAACTGCAAAATCTGTGCTGCAAATATCACATCAACTGTGGTGTTTAAGTGCCTGACGTCAGTTTTAAGTTATGAATTATATAATTTACGATCAATTGCCCTCCTCCTCCTCCCCCTCCCCCTCCCCCTTCCCCAACAACCAAGAGGACACTGACTCGCCCGTTTGTTTTCTTTTCTTTTCGACAATTTTAAATCATATAATTGTCCCAGACGCGCTCGAGCTACTACGCCACATGCCACTTTCATTTTACCGCCAATTTTACATCATAAAATTGCCTTCGAGGCATGGAAGTGATCTTGACAGTGCCAGGTTCATTTTCCCGCCAGTTTTATATCATACAAGTGGCCCAGAAGCGTGGGCGTGACCTTGACATATGCCAGATTCATTTTCCCACCAGTTTTGAGCCATGCAATACCCCTACAGGCAGTGACCTTGACACGCCACTTTTAGGCGATCTTGATTTTCACACCATTTTTAAGTCAAACGACTGCCCTACTTGCAGTGGCATTTACACGTGCCTTCGAAGACAGTAGGCAGTGACTTTAAATCTCAGCCCCCCACCACCCCCATCCCTTACTAAAGTTCAAGGGAATGGTGGCGCAGTGGTGATAGAGTAATCAATTGAGTAGGTAGTGGGGGCGAGAACTGAGTGGGGTGAGGACGGAATATGAGTGGGTAACATAGGTGGACGTGTGGTCATATGTGTACATGTGCTCTCCCACTCTCTTTCTCTTCCTCTCTCACGCAAACACACACACGCACACACAAGTACGATAGTATAAAAAACTTTGCGTACACAAACTTGGAAATTCTCACAACTAACATTGAAAACAAATGAATAAACAAAAATACTGTGCTGAGTAGTGAACAGGAGAAATCACAGTGCTATTTCTTTTGTGAAATTTACGAAACAGAAGTGTTGAGGTAAACGCAAATACTGTGTAAGAAGATGAGGTTTCATAAAAGCTGAAAAATAATGAAAGTGAATGAGCAAGAAGCGACCTCAACCTCCGGTAACAACAAAGGAAAAGGCAGTGTATTTCAGAACATGTAAACATCAGAAGAAAAATGGCTCTAAGCACTATGGGACTTAACATCTGAGGTCATCAGTCCCTTAGACTTAGGACTACTTAAACGTAACTAACCTAAGGACTTCACACACATCCATGCCCGCGGCAAGATTCGAACCTGCGACCGTAACAGCAGCACGGTTCCGGACTGAAGCGCCTAGCGTCGCTCGGCCACAGTGGCCGGCTCAACAGAAGTAAATTCTGCGCCAAATTTGCAAAGAAAAATTGTTTTTAATCTGTTAATACCAAGTCGAATAAAACATATATGTGTACCTTCTTTCCAGAATGATCACCGGAAACACTTTTTAAATAAAAGTGAAATACGTCTGATGCAAACGCTTTAATTTCAGCAAGCATAAGGAGGAAAGAAAAATAATAATTTACTATCCATTTTGTTTAGCTGCTCATTCAAGTCCTATGCTGTATCTGACCGAATTACTATGACCTTAAAACTTTCATTTTTTCTCAAAGAACTTTAATTCCCTTTCCCCATTTTTCTAGGTTTCTTTCACTGCCTGCTCAATATACCGATGGAACAACATTGGGGAAAGGCTACGATCCCGTCTGATTTCTCTCTCAACCAATACTTCCCATTCATGTCCTTCGACTCTCAACTGCAGTGTGCTTTCCGTAAAATTGTAAATAACCTTTTACTCCTCTTATCTTGTCTCTGCACCTTCAGTTTTTCGAAGAGTGTATTCCAATCAATATTTTGGAAAGTTTTCTCTAAATCTACAAATGCTAAAAAGTAGGTTTCTCTTTCTTTTGTAGGTTTCTCTTTCTTTAACCTGTCTTCTAAGTTAAGTCGTATGTGAAGTACTGCCTCCCGTTTTCCTACGTTTCTCTGGAACCTAAACAGGTCTCCCTTGAGATCGCCATCTACCAGATTTTCCATTCTTCTGCATTCAATTCGTATCAGTATTTTGCAGTCATGATATATTAATCTGATGGTTCTGTAATATTCACACCTGTCAACATCAGACTTATTTCGAACTGGAATTATTACAGTGTTCTTGATATCTGAGATATTTCGCATACTTCATATATTTTCACACATAGTAAAATAGTTTTGTAATGGTTGGCTCTCCCAAGAGTATCAATAATTCTTAGGGGGATGTTATCTGTTCCAGGGGCCTTGTTTCGATTTAGGTCTTTCAGTGCCCTGTCGAATTGTTCACGGGGTATCATAACACCTATTTCATATTCATCTATGTCCTCTCCCCTTTCTATAACGTTGCCTTTAAGAGCATTTCTATTATATAGCCCCTCTATGTACAGGATGTTTCATCTACACCAACAGGTGGTAGATTTGGTCAAAACTAGAAGAAAGTTCCGATAATCATATGTCCAGCAAACAATACCTTTTGATATATGGGCCAGTCTGTCCTCTCATTACATCTGTCTCTTGCGTAGAAGTAGACGCTACAGGTACGTATTTTGACACATCCTTCAGGCCTTCTTCGCAGTGAATCACGCAGGTTTTTAAACATCCCTAGCTCATTTCGAATTGTTTCACATGCACTGGTCAAAAGGTCTTGTAACGACAGCACGTTGTCGATATGTTAGGCGTACATTAATTACTTTATGTGTCTCCATAGCCAGAACTCAACCGGATTCCGGTCCAGTAAAAGGGTGGCCATGCTATCGACCTCCTTGAGCAATCCATCGCCCACGGAACGTTGCAGTGAGGTACTGACACAAGAGTAATAGAAAATGGGGTGTTGCGCAGTAGTGCATAAATCACAGTCGTCTTTATGCAAGGGCAACGTAATCCAATAGTCCTGCTAATCCGTCGTCTAGAAATAGGCGATACTCAGCACCAGTTAATCTGTTTAATAGAAGTGTATGGCCGTATGAGTCTGTACCGACAATTCCTGCCCATACGTTGATACTGATGCGGTTCTGATGCCTCAGATCCAAGATTGGTTCATGATTTGCATCTACCAACACGTGTATACGAGAGCGTAATTTCCTTTGCCATCTCCTGCGAATCCTGCCTCGTCTGTAAATAACATGCTTGCTGTTGTCTGCGGATCTTCAATGATCCATATATCAGACTAGCATTGCTGCCTCTGGATCACGGGTTCCCGGGTTCGATTCCCGGCTGGGTTGGGGATTTTCTCTGCCCGGGGAATGGGTGTTTAAGTTGTCCTCATCATTTCATCATCATCATCATCACGATCCGTGACAGTGTCTAGATTGGACTGAGTAAAAAACTGGACTGTGTAAAAATTGGGACGTTGTACGGGCGCTGATGACCACGCAGTTGAGCGCCCCACAAACCAAACGTCATCATCATCCATATCTCAACAGATATTAGGTCTAAGACGTATCATTAAAGGAATTTATCTTCTAGTTTTGGCCAATAGTATCTATTGTATGAATACGAGACACTTTCTTTAAACGTCCTGTACACCTTCTCCCTTTCAGCGTTCCCTTCTTTGCTTAGTACTGGCGTAAGATCCGACCTCTCGATATTCATGCAGCTGCTTCTCATTCGGCAAAGATCACTTTAATTTTCCCATAGGCGTCACCTAGCCTTCTTCTAGTCATGCATGCTTCTAGAGACTTGCATTTGTCCATTAGCCATTCCCGTTCAGTCATTTTGCACTTTGCGTCAATCCTATTTTTTAGACATCTATATTCTGTTTCGCTTGCTTTCTTTGCTGCATTTTCGTATTTTCCCCATTCGTCAATTAAATTCAACACTTAATGTTCTACCCTTAGATTTCTACCAGACCCTGTCTTCTCACCTATTTGACCCACTACTGCCTTCACTATTACAGCTCTCGTATTTACACAATCGTCTTCCATTGGATTCCTATCTCGTATTTCACTCACTCTTTCCTTAATGCTCCTGCTGAAACCTTCAACAACATCTTGTTCTTTCAGTTCATTCGGTTACCATCTCCCTAATTTCCAACCCTTTTGCACCTTCTTCAGTTTCAGTCTGCAGTTTATAACCGACAAATTACGGTCAGTGCCCACATCTGGCCCTGAAAATATCTTACAGTATAAAATTTGATTACGAAATCACTGTCTAATCATTATATAATCAACCTGAAAACTTGCAGTGCCTTCTGGTCTCTTTCAGATCTTCAACCTTCATACATGATTCTTAAGCCAAATGTTAACTTTGAATTATACCGGTACTCTGTGCAAAATGCCCCCGATTCAATGTTCTCCTACTGTTACTCTTTCTCTTCCCTTTCCTAAAATCGAATTCTATCCCCCATCGTAATTAAATTTTCGTCTTCCTTGACTGTCTGAATACTTTCTTTTATGTCATCAAACAGTATTTCAATTTCTGCCTCGTTTCGGAGTTGGCTGGCATGGAAACCTGTACTACTGTGGTGGGTGTGGGCTTCGTGTCGGTCTTGGCACAGTAATGAGTTCACTGTGCTGCCTTAACCGTTTTCCTACTTTATTATTCACTATTGAAGATACTCTTGCGTTACCTCTATTTAATTTTTTATTTATAACCCTGTACTGACTTGACCAGCAGTCGCGTTCTGCTTGCCGTCGCATTTACTATCTCCCATTACATCCAACACCAACATATTTTCCTTTTTAAACCGTCTAACCTATTTTTACCCTATTAAGGGATATGACATTTCATGCCATGGCCAATAGAATGCCAGTTTTGTTTATCCTGCTGACGACATCCTCCTGAGTATTCACCGTCGGGAGATTTGAATAGGGAACTATTTTATATCCGGAATACTTGACCCAAGAGTGTGTCATCATCATTTAACCATACAGCAGAGCTGCATGCCATCGGGTAAAATAACATCTTCCCCTTGTTTCAACCGTTCGCAGAACCAGCACAGCAAGTTCATGTTCGTTAGTGTTACAAGGGTATATCAATCAATCATCCAGACTGTAGCAAGTCCTGAAAAGACTGCTGTCCTCTTTAGGAGTCATAGGCTGGTCTGGTTTCTCTACAGATAAACCCTCCGTTGTATGACACCCACAGTACAGCTATCTGTACAGTTGAGACCCGAAAGCTACCCCCATTAGGCAGGGTCCATGGTTCATGGGGGCGAGGAGGGGGCGGGCAGTAGTTACTTCTTCATGCAAAAAACATGATCGTAAAGAATTATTGAACCCCAAGATTGAATTGAATAGTACAGAGCCTCACCAGGAAATCGTAGCTCATTTTGTTAGTCGCTTATTGTCTTCTTCTTCCCTTCTCTTTCTTTCTGTTCATCTCGCAGCCAGTGATATCTGTAGAATGAAGGCAGAAGTATTAACGGCCCTATAAATGTTCAATATTTATTGACGATACTAGCTCTGTCACACCTTCAGCGTACTGAAGCGACCTCACACCATCGATAATATTGACAAAAATTGCCTGTTGACAACGTTGTTTTACAAAGTTAACATGCTGAACATCCAAGAGTTAGCGTGTGCAGCAATTATATTACCTAAAGCTTGCAAATAACAGTAAGCAGTGAAAAGAGGAAATGGACTCGGGATTGGTAGAAAAGAAAGGAGCGCCTGGACACATGTTAATTTACTATTAAATGAGAACCAAGAACCCGAAAAAATTAATAAATTATTTTCCGGCGAGTCCTGTATCGAACGACAAGTTACTAATGTTGATACGAGATAAAATAGGGAAATAAAATATGTGAAAGTGAGAGGTAATTGCGGTCGATAAGAGAATGAGTAACTCTGAGTTTTTGCCGACAGGCAGATCGTTCTAATGCTCGAACTTCTGTTATGTAATATTTGCAAACACAATTAGTATATTTCTATGAAAACCGGTGTGGCAATGATATCTGCCTGGCAAGTATATGTTCAGGCAATTAACATATATCATTTTTTTTTACATTCTGTAATTATTGTGTGAAATTGACATGCATTCGCGGATCTCTTTCTAGTCACTGCAGATATACAACTGATTTTTCGAAGTAGAAGCGTTTCTCCAAACTGCTATGTAATTCATCAATCTATGATATATTTTCAAATCGATAAAGTAAGCAGTGTCAGAGACTACTCCATTGAGCATCCAAAAGTGGTACAGGCACAAACATCTTGCTTCCTTGCATATTTATTTTACAGAATCAACCACAGTCTCTCTCAATTGCGATATTTCATTTCTTCATTCGACAACAATTTCGATTTTCAGACGGAAAAGTTTTTCATCCACTTTCGTTAATTCTAAAGATTGTATCGTTTCTTGCATCTTTATGATTTCTATATCGAACCTTTCGTTGATATCATTGACCTGCTCCCACATAGTTGCCACATTGGTACTTATTTCAAGTTTCATGTCTTTGATTGCAGTACTGAAATCGCATACTTTTTATCTACCTTTTCGATCGGTTTACTGATTTTAATGCGGTTAATGATAATAGGAAATCATTACTATTGAAACGGTTACGAATTAATAGTACCTTCTGTATTGATTATTATTTGCGTTTTTCAAGGAACATCACTGCCTTGTATTAATTAGCTCAAAGGGAATATGTGGCACCTGCATCTAGTATAGTTTGAATAATTGTAGTCAGTTGCTTATTTTTGTTTGTTGTTATTGTAATATGACATTTAATCTTGGCTCATCAACCAGCATGGGGACCCAGAACCTAATTTATCAATAGTTTCAGATCGTGGTTGAATACTTCAGTCACAACACAAAATGGGAAACACTGGTCATTACACAAGAAACTGTAAACACTATTATTACAACTAAAAGAATCTTGAAATGAATTCTTTAACTGTAAACACTACTATTTCATTTAAAAGAATCTTAAAATGAATTCTTTAACTGTCCATTCATGAAAACTGTTTGGAGTATTTCAAAACTTATGCTCACTAAATAATTGTGTACTTTACAACTCCACAAGGTTTGTTAACTGTTGTTAAGGAAAATAAGTGCTTTTCAGTTCAATAAAACAGGATACTCAGATTCATCGTAGCACTTGGGACAGCACCCTGTCTAGGTAAATGCCTAAGGATCAAATACTGTGGTTCAACACAAAGCTAACAGAACACAAAATTATTAATGAAAATGAAGCCGCATACTGGTCCATGCAATCATACGGCTCTCAACTGCTAATGTGAGATAAAGGTGGTGGCACTGTCGGTCTCCTGTGCTATTCAAAAAAGGGCGCCAAAATTATCCATTGCTCTTCCTGTTTGAGGAGCCCTGAAAATTCTCTTCTTAGCGTCGGATTTCCATAGTACAGAGCTAACAAAGGTATTCCGTGAATAATAAGACCCATTACTTCTGCTTACGAGGCTGTATTATATGATCTCGCATTTCTTCTCGTCTCTTTCACTTCACAAAATGCACGTGTGACGTGTTAAAGCTAAGCACAAACTGAGGTGTGTATTTCACGTGTTAAGCGACCCGACAATGCAGCGCGACGCTATCGTACCGCACGTGCCGCGCAGGTCCTTTGTATGTTGAGACGCGAACAGATTCTTTGCCCGCGCCGGCTGGCATCGCCCCGCGCTGACCGAACCGAAACGCGCACCTTGTAATCTTTCTCAAGCGATTTTACAGGAACTACTCGGTAAAAACATTCGATTTTTGCGTTACTTGTAGCGTTATATGTCATCATCGTGGCGAAATGACCTTCATCTCGCTAATGGTTATACTTATTGTGATACACATAACTAAGTGACACACTGCGCAAAAATTCGAAAAGCATGTACTGAAGTTTAGTGGTCGCTATGATTATGCATTTGGTGCATATTACACCATATGTTGCTTGGTTTAAAATTTAGCTAGCATACTGAATTTGTCTTTTGACTTGGGAGGAGGTCTGTATCTGTCTCCGATCTCGAGATAATGGATTGCATGTAGCGCGTTCACTCCCAATCGCACGGCCGCGAAATGAAATATTCATAACATCCCTCTACTCACGATCTTTGACTAGCAACGAACGTTAACACGTGTGTCCGTTTTACGTCTCAAAATTCTTTCAAATAGTGATTTAGAGCAACTGTTACAGTTCGTCAGCATGGTGAGCTCTTTAAAGGGTTACAGCGCGGCGCTATAGTCAGTTGTCAACACCGAAACTACGAACGTGCGCGGAAATGAGCGGACTATTGAACTTACATACTACTGAAACTAACTTAAACCAAGTTATGCTAATAACGACACACAAACCCGTGCCCGAGGGAGGACTCGAACCTCCAGCGTGCTATTGAATCGTCTCAACGAACAGCTCGAGAAAACGCAACAGAAAGCTCCAACAGAATCACTTCGTCTGTGATCAGAAGGTTAAAATGCACTTCGAAAGAGAAATGGGAAAGAGAATGGGCTGAAACTACAAAAGAGGCGATCACAAAAGACTTTTTGCCGACTGTTCAACATTTCTTCTTTCCATAAAGTTACCGCAGTCATCTAATCTTACACCAATGCTAACCGGACATGGAAAATTAATGTCTTACTACCACTGGCCCAGGCCAGCCCCAGGTGCTGACTGTACGGGTGGACAAGCTAATCAAACAGTTGATCACCTGTTATAGACGTGTCGCGAAATTAATAGAAAGGGAGATGCCCTAGGGAAGACTATTGCAGGAAAGGGCTGGCAGCTGGCCTGTTGATAAACCAGTTTTAGTAAAACTATACATGAAGAAATTTCACAGATTTTGCAATTTAGTAACGTGTCCCAGCATATGAATATTTACGTTCCTAAAAGTTAAAAAAATTGGTGTTCTGTCTGAAAGCCTTATATCGATCATACAGAATTTTACTGTTCTACATATAATTATTAGCATACTTTTATCATGTTCTACCTGGAAACCTAACATCGAGCAAACAGAAGTTTCCTTTTGTGATTACCTTTCGTCCATATTATTGTGACTCATTATAATTGGACTTCTTTATGTATCTTGGTATCTAAACATGTGGTATGTAGTATTGTAATGCAGCATGTTGAATAAATAATATGTAAAAAGTCCCACATATCTCGTAAACCGCTCGAGACATCGAAACGAGATTTTGGCAAATGATAGCTCATAAGGAGGAGAGTATTTTGCCGAATATACCACACAAGGAGGAGAGCTTTTGCCAAATCGTTAACACACGGAACTTTGTTATCTTTGGCGATATATCAGAAGCTATAGTTTTTATTTTATTTTTTCGCTACAATACTGAAACTTTTTAAGTCATCGACAGTTTGTGAAACGAGAGTTTCATGGTATGAAAATAAACACGAAATTTCTTCTCTTAAGTTACTGAAAACCACACAATGAGGTTTTCCGTAAGATATTGACCTCTCTGGTCGCCAGTTGCTTGTTTAATGAGACATTCTGTTCCAGAATTCTGCCGCAATAGTAGCTTAAAGGTGGGTTTGTGCAAATTATACTGTTTTTTTTTTTTTTTTTTTTTTGCAAAAGAAGCACAAAAAACCTGTCAACAAGAGAAGTGTAGCCTTACTCGTAAATGTTGATGCTTCTTCGAATGAGAATACATTAACAATTCACACAAAAACAGATCGCCAATTCTGTTGCAATTTTGGTGGAATCCATGTAATCCATCGTATTTTTAACATCGAACGACTGGAATGGAAGCTTACCAAAGGATTTTATTCCTGGCCTTCATCTGAGCAATATTAAAATAATGATGAGTATGTCCTTCAGGATTAGTGACGCGCGCAAGCCAGACGCTGATTACTCACCTACGGCTCGCCAAACCGACAATGTGTGATTCGAATATAATAATCGTCATTGAGAAAAGTAAAGAATTGATCCATCGCACAACAAGGTGGCCAGTCTACTGCCAGCAGCTGAGAAGCGACGGGAATGCCGAAGTTAGCCAGGTGTGCCTTGGGTGGGGAAGGGTTCACGTCGTTCGAAAAAACATTGTCATGAATGTAGGCCTGCCTTTGTCAGCAATACATTTCAGCAAATTAGACATATTGTATCACTAGACTCTTTCAAGATTCTCATACTTTCGGAATAAAGAAGACCGCATTATTGATTTGTGTAGCCTGTTATGTAATTAATCTATCGGTGCTGACGCCGCGTATGCAACCGCTGAAATGCTTTTTCTCGTCACTACGCACTGATTCAAGCATTGCCATTCAGGGTGGTTTCTCGACTGTTTCTAGCTTACACTGAAAATGTGATGTCTGCATGCATGTCTCTTATTGCATCCATATTTAATCAATCATAGGGAAACTCATATACTTGAGATCTTGGACTCTTTTTAGCAGGAACAGAAAGGGGATACATCTATAGAAATTCCCACTTTTCGAATTTTTGTAACGGATCGTACAGAAATGTCACCATAGGCAGCAAGTAAACAACCTTGTTTCATTATATAATACTTAAAATTTCCTGCCTTGCTTCTTGATCACGTAATTTTATAATATTACTTCCTATATCATTATCCTCACGATTAATCGTCTGCCCCTTCTTGCGATTTGAAGACGTTGTGGAGGCAGAAGATATAATCCCATTGGCTAATGGCTCACCAGTCACTGAAATGTGCATTGTTCTTTACAAAAGAAAAACAATAACGAAGCAAAAACGCAAGACTATACACATAGAAATAACTGAAAAATATAGCGTACAAAAAAAAAAAAAAGATCGAGAGCTTAAATGGAGGCCGGCCGGAGTGGCCGTGCGGTTCTAGGTGCTTCAGTCTGGAACCGCGCGACCGCTACGGTCGCAGGTTCGAATCCTGCCTCGGGCATGGATGCGTGTGATGTCCTTAGATTAGTTACGTTTAAGTAGTTCTAAGTTGTAGGGGACTGATGACCTCAGCTTTTAAGTCCCATAGTACTCAGAGCCATTTGAACTATTTTGGTTTTCCGAGATGACGGAAATCCTAAAGTACAAGTGACTAAACGTAATTTTGAATCATGCTCCTTTAGTACGCAAGTCTAGTCTATTAATCATTACAATATCTATCTTGACCATATCTTTAAGCATCGAACATTATCTCATTTTACGAAGATGGTGGAAAGTGTCTACCGTAACCATTTACGGGTAACACATAAGCATTCCCTTAAAGTTGTTGATTCAAACCTAAATCAAGAGAGGGAGTCAAACTTGGAACCCAGATGCACCTAAACACATGGTAACCATTCTTGTGCTCGTTTTAGCAGCTCTTTTACTTCTTATCATGCATTTACTATTAATGTTTTTTGAAACTTCTTGGCAGATTAAAACTATGTGCCGGACATGACTTCCACACGGGACCTTTCCCTTTCGCCTGCAAGCGCTCTATCTCTCTCGCTCTCTCTCTCTCTCTCTTTTTTTTTTTTTTTTTTTTTTTTTTTTTTTTTTTGCGGAAACGGCTTCAGGAGCGGGGAGGAAATTAAGCAGGTATTATTATTAGTATTTGAAGATCCTAATACCGCCATAACGAGAGTCCGAGCCACCTTTTCGTCTGTTGATAGGGGTGATTCCATATTCTGTGTGTAGGAGATCAATATGCTCCAGGAATGATCTCCACGGAATGCCCCAGTGAGCATGAGTGTCCACAAATGATGAACCTAAACATTTAGCTAAGTGGGTCCTGGACTTCGGTTGGGGACTGTGTCGTCATCAGTACGGACCAAAAGTTGAGTTTGCTTTTGTGTGCATCACAAAACATGTAGCAAAGAGCAATGCCTTTTAGCCAATTAACGGCATTTGTCGTGGCTGTTGGGTGCAATATATCGTGAGGGGAGATAGATTCCGTCAACTGCCGAAACAATAGTGTCAGCATGCGTTGTGTGAGCCGCGAGCAGTTGCCCGTCGCGTCGCAAGTCATGCTGCGCGCATCCCAATCGGCGACTGAGCATCTCAGGCACAAGGGGTCATCCGTCAGAGGAATGGAGTGCAGCCACCGACGAGTACCAAATGAGATATCCAAGCACGACCAAGGGCTCTTACTCACAGCTTTACTTGCGCCAGCAGGTCCCGAGTTCGAGTCTCGGTCCAGCGCACGGGTTTAATCTGCCAGGAAGTTTCATATCAGCGCATACTCAGCGCATTTCATATAAGAAATTTTCTTTTTCCTCAGTTATCACTATCCTATTCTACGCTCTACGAGATGCAGTCGAAACTCATATCTTATGTTTATGAGGGACATCGTCTCCTTTATAAGCCTCTGTGAATCGTTATTTTTTGTGTTGTACAAGTATGAGGAATGTAGTTTTGAGGCATAACTACGGAAGGAAGCACAGGGTTCCGACACATTAATGCGATCAGTATATTCAATTCGGTCCGTTTCTCAAGACAAATGTTTACCCCATCACATAATTTTAGTTTGGTTCTAATGGCTCAGAGCAGTATGGGACTTAACCGCTGTGGTCATCAGTCCCCTAGAACTTAGGACTACTTAAACCTAACTAACCTAAGAACATCACACACGTCCATGCCCGAGGCAGGATTCGAACCAGCAGCCGTAGCGGTCGCGCTGTTCCAGACTGTAGCGCCTAGAACCGCTCGGCCACTAAAGCCGGCAATTTCAGTTTCTTAATATGCAGTAACTGTATTACATATAAAGTCAGTGTCATATGATTCAGCAATCACTCCAGTCCTCAATGTCCCTTTCTATTTTAGTCTACATCTATACTCTGCAAACTAAGATTAATTGCAAGATAGATGGTACTTTCATTGTATCGAGTAAAACGCGTTCTTTGCACAACATACGTGTGAGTGCTCTTCCCCTTACACACATGGGGAGTGATCGCTTCCGTAATGGACTATAATATTTTAGTAAATTACACACTGAAAACAGGGCTTGGAAATCCATTAGTACGTTTTCACAGTATATTTGGTGTTTTCTTAAAATGCCTGGCAGTTCACATTTTGATGTACATCTGTTTAACATTCATGTGGGTCAAGCAACATTTCTGTGTACTTTCGTTTTAACCTTTTCGTACACGCTTGAAGATGCTTCTCGGCTCAACACTACTTGCATCAATCGGTAATGTATAATTACCTTACGTACAGAAAACGAAAAAACTATAAATTTATTTATACTGTGAGGTTGTTTCTAATTCTGATACTAGGCCTAATTGCACATGTATATTTTTTTCTTGATATTCCCAAATTTTATACCAAATAACATTTCCTCACGGATTCTATCCGTCAGAGACAAACCTCTGATGGCTACTAACACCCTTTGCAAGAATGTTTCTTGACGAGTCATGCAGCGCAGTACAAATTCATTATGTGTGCGCTTGTAATGCTATGATTTTGAATAACAATTAGAGTATACTGTGCCGTATATCATATTACCATCAGAATATTTTCCAAATAGAGTACACTGATAGTTTTCTATCGAATGGTTGTTAATCTTGGTTCATCATCAGTTTCTATCATGGACAACCCGAGGATTGTTGGGAAGTTCAATGTAGAACTAGAGTAGAAGTTTGAAAACTACGTCACTCGCGATAACGCTTACGCAACCCTTCAACTAACGACTGGCGCTCACGTCAAGCTGTCCAGATAGCATTACTAATTATGAGACAAAACGCGCATAGCTCAGTAACGAACCGTCACCTGATATAGGTCACGCGAAACATTTCTTATATTCAAGCAGAGCGAAAAACCTGATTACAGTGTGAGATAGGACACCAGTAAGTGGTGCTGTTATGAAACGAGTGCGAAGGTAGATTTTCTGTAAACAATTTTAAAAGGCTGCAGTGTCGTTTCAAAACTGGAACACAGTTTCTCTGAGTTACCACCTGCATTAGTATTTTTAATATTGTCATTCACTGCAGCAGTAATCCTTCACTATAATACAAACAAAGGCCACTTCACAAAACTGTCTGAAAGTAGTTGTGTCCGGCGCTAAAGCAAATTGCTGTTTCCCATTTCGGTTATCTTAATTAACTCTCGTGCTCCTATATTAAATCTGTAGAATCCGTTCACATAACCCTAGTCGAGAAAGTTCCTTTCAAAATGGATGCCAGAAAAAATAGTTTTTAATATTTCAAACCACCTTACTTGCACGCATTAAAGTAAGAAGTATCAAAAGGGACACTATTAACTCTTAACTCAGCTTTTCTGATGGCAGAAAGCATTCTTTCACTTTCCGCATAATGGCTGCCTACATAGAATTACGGGATAAGCTCATAAAATCTTGAATTCCCTAGCTCTTGTTCGAAATATAGATCGACAAGGCCCTGGTAAATAGGTTTCTTGGATGGAAGAGCACACGCTACTTCATATAGTTTGTAAGTCGTCGCTGGGATATTGAGCGGATGCTACAAACTGCGATTGAGCCACATTACATCTCAGAGCGCATAATTCTGAGCATCACGGGGAAACAACTGCAAATGACAACAAAAAATGGTCACATACCAGATTACAAACGAGACTAATTCGACTGAAAGACACGATGCAGAAATCTGAATCATGGGAAACATCGACACAGCAAATTTCTAAAAAGAATGAAAAAAAAAGTTTATCAGAACAGAACACCACTGAGTGGAAGAGCAAAGAGCGAAAGACCTGTGCAGAAAGGTATGGTGACTGGTGATGATACTGTGACTAGATGTAGTAGTCTTCCTCTCCTGTCAGCCGTTCTTAATGATTCGACACCAGACCACTCTAAGAAAATTATCAGCGGCCATATTTATAGCATTAGATACAGGTAATACGAATGAAAGTGTCTACCAGGGAATCGTATACGTTAAAACTATCAAATTTGTTATTAATGTTTGTGTTTATTCAAACAAAGATGTTAAACTAGTACACGGTATATCTTAGAATACCTGACCTGGGTATAAGATTAATTGTGCATTCGTTATTCCATATGGTTTCCATATGGGCCTTTGAATGAAGTTACGAGTGGCGATGTTTACTTTATAAATGTTTCTCACCATTCAGCGGCAAACTCATGTCACCTATAACCCGTGAAAAGTGAGAGTGATGCCCCATTTTACACCCAGTTATTATTTTGGCTTCACTGCACTAGATGAGGCTGACATCGGAGATCCATGGCCATAAATGTGGCATACAGGGCTGCGTATTAACGTACACAGTGCCGAGAGGTTCTGCCAAAAGCTGTTTGAGATTTTTGGACAGCATGATTGTGAAGATGAAGCAACGATTAGTATGATTAATGAATTATTAAAAAACAGTCTTAATCGCATTTATTATTATACCGCCAACCGGTTTCAACCCGACGTAGGGGTCATCTTCTGGTCGTTTACACTGTGAAATTACAGATATCCGTCAGAAAGACTCCATTATACAACAGCTAAAATTACGTAAATTTAAAATACGTTACCCATTGGTCGACTGCTGGTGGTGCCACTCCTGTCTACATAACGGCAGGAAACTGTGAGAGACTAACCCTTTTTATGGGCTTAAATAGCGTGCTGAGATCACGTGAATAGACGGCAAAACCCCTAGCGGCGATCAACGGCATTTAATACAGTTTATTATATGTATTTACTAGTCACCTTGGTTTAACATAAATTTAAGTGACAATAAATAACAGAAAACCGAACCATTCCATTTAAAAAGAGTTACAATTATAGTGTTAATTATAAAATAAGCCGGCCGCGGTGACCGAGCGGTTCTAGGCGTTACAGTCTGGAACCGCGCGACCGCTACGGTCGCAGGTTCGAATCCTGCCTCGGGCATGGATGTGTGTGATGTCCTTAGGTTAGTTAGGTTTAAGTAGTTCTAACTTCTAGGGGACTGATGACCTCAGCAGTTAAGTCCCATAGTGCTCAGAGCCATTTGAACCATTATAAAATAATAACAAATGGTTCAAATGGCTCTGAGCACTATGGGACTCAACTACTGAGGTCATCAGTCCCCTAGAACTTAGAACTACTTAAACCTAACTAACCTAAGGACATCACACACATCCATGCCCGAGGCAGGATTCGAACCTGCGACCGTAATAACAGATGTTCCGTAATCAACTGGTACAATACGTAAAAGTATATTACATTATGTGCAAGTAAAACAATTTGTGACACACAAGAACTGGTGTCGTCTTGTATTATAATATATATATTCGTACATTTACGTAGAAAACATTTGAGTCACTTTACTAAAATGGCTAATATGGAAGGACTACAAAGCCCTCTACTCCTTGTGGTGAGGACGCCGATGCTATGGATTATAAAGTGCAATTAATAAAGACCCTTTATTGAAATTTCAAGCCAGAATTCGTAAAATGGTGGACGAAAATGAAAATTTATTCTCCCCTAAGGAGAAATTATTTCTCAAAGTGATGAACCCACAAATGCCTAGGCTCAGGGCCCAAATAAAATTACACGAGCAAGGTTGTCCTATACGACCAATAGTTAATAACATAGGAAGCCCTTCTTACAATCTTAATAACAAACTGAATATGCTGTTAAAACAGTACTATAGATATGACGAGAATTTTTCAGTGAAAAATACTTATGAGTTAGTAACAGGAATACATAATATTACCACACCGATATCAGCCAGATTTGCCACATTAGACATTACAAACTTGTATACCAAAGTTTCGGTGTCAGAAACAATCGAAATTATTAGAGAAAACCTTATAAGCCATAAGGTTCTTAATTACGATAAAATAACTGAATTAATGAATCTTCTTGAGAAAACCTTAAGTTTTAACTATTTTTCGTTTAATGATCAGATATATCAGCAGAAAGACGGCCTAGCTATGGGCAATTCACTGGCAGGAACGATAGCCGACATTTTCGTCACTAATAAAGAAGTTATGTTTTTGAAATATCATCCGCGCATACGCCAGATAATTATATACTATAAGCGATATGTTGATGACATTCTAATATTATTTGACGGTACAATAGAGGAGATAAATAATTTGATGGAAATGTTGAATAGCATACACCGAAAACTTACTTTCACGGTTGAACAAGAACAACATAAATCTTTAAATTATTTAGACCTAACTATTTTTAACGATAATGGATACCACAACTTTGGCATGTATCGGAAACCTACCTTTACAGATACCATTATCCCTGCAAAGTCATGCCATCCAAATAGATACAAAAAAGCTTTCTTCTTCACAATGATACATAGGTTGAATAGAATATGACTAATACCGGAACAGAGACAGAAAGAGATTAACATATTAAAGCAAATTGCGATATCTAATGGATATAACGCAAATATAGTAGAGACGATACAACAGAAAATACACGTCAGACAGGCGAAAATACCCGAAAAAAGAACTTTTGCGAAGATGCTGTATATGGGGACTATATCAGATAAACAAACTGTTCAAGAATTCTGATGTTACGATTGCTTTCTCTACAACTACCATAGCTAATAGTCTTAGGCATAGTATAGGAGATGTTAAAAACAAGATGCTTGCTAAATCACGAATTTATAAATTGACTTGTAAAGATTGTAGCAAAATTTACATCGGGCAAACGGGGAGAAGTTTTAATACCAGATTTAAAGAACATACTACTGGAACAGCACGTAATAAATCACTCTTCGGACAGCATTTAGATATGGAAAAACATGCAGAAATCAATATAAAGGAAAATCTGAAGATACTGCATGTAAGCCAAAAAGGACCTGTGATGGATATTGTAGAGAGCCTGGAAATTTTTATATATAATAAACGGAATCCGGCAGCGATGCTGAATGAACAAATAGAGAATAACGACAAAAACATTTTCGAGCTATAGAAAAATTTATTTGTACACAATGATGCTACTTTTCCTTTTATTATTTTACTACTTTAATTCCTTTAATGGGTACTACAAACGTGTCGTAAACTTTTATCCTATCTTTAGATTTTTTAGGTTGTCCTTGATTATCGATATTTCCATAACCTCAAATAAGTGACAGCTTCTCTGTGGATGAAGAGCCATGACATACCGCTACCACGGCAACGGACGCCGTGGCCAGGGCAAAGATAACACAATACGAACACACTAGCTGCTACACAGATTAGAGAGCGCCTGATATAATGGCATCCGTCCATCCTTGAGGGATGATGGTGTAGCATGCTTGGTTTAGAGTCTGCAGCGTCTGCTGTGGCTAAAAAGTCCCACTCGAGAGTAGCAGTCCCTACTGCAGTTTGGACATGTGAAATTTGAGGGACTTCGAACAGAAGCCGCTCTGTCTCTTCGCTTTGTCCTCTTCCTGATTTGTTCCTGTGTGCGTTCATCCTCTGAGAGTTTGACGCCGTTGCGCACAGTTACTCGCCACTTGACACGGTCATCTGCAATGCTTTCCCAGCGACTTGGATTGATTCTGGTCTTGGTCAGGTCTCTCTTGCAGACACCCTTGAAACGAAGATGCGGTCGTCCCACTGGCCTCACACCTTCCTGAAGTTCGCCGTACAGCAGCTGTTTCGGTATCCGTTCAGGATCCATGCGCCTGACATGTCCCAACCATCTTAGACGTCGATGACTCAGGAGTGCAAAGATGCTGGTTGTGCTTGCACGATGAAGGACTTCGGTGTTGGGTACTCTATCTCTCCAAGAGATCTGAAGGATCTTCCGGAGACAGCGGAGATGGAAGCTGTTGAGTCGAGATTCATGCCTAGAAAGAGTTGTCCATGTCTCACAGCTATAGAGAAGGGTGCTTATAACACAAGCGTTGTAGACTTTTAATTTAGTTTTTGTGGTAAGCAGTCCGTTGTTCCATACTCTGTTTTTAAATCTAGCCATGACAGATGATGCCTTTGCGATTCTGTTAGTAAGTTCAGTGTCCATGGACAAGTTGCTACCCATTGTAGATCCCATGTAGGTAAAGTCATCAACTATCTGGAGAGGATTGCCATCAATGCTAATGGATGGAAGGTTGGTAGTGCTCTGCGCCATGATCTTAGTCTTTTGAAGGCTGATGAGTAGACCAAACTTTTCACAGGCATTTGATAATTTGTTGATTATATACTGCAGCTCATCTTCTGTGTTCGCTACTAGAGCTGCATCGTCCGCATATAACAACTCACGGATAACAACTGTATTTACTTTGGTCTTGGCCTTGAGGCGAGCAATGTCGAAAAGATTTCCATCAGACCTCGTATGTAGATACAATTCCTGCTCAGTCTTGAAAGGCAAATCTGAGCAGAAGGGAAAAGAAAATCCCAACTAATGTAGGAGCTAACACACACCCCTGTTTCACACCGCTATTAACAGGGAATGCTTCTGACGTTTTACCGTTGAAGCAAATTGTTGCTTGTGTTTTCTCATTAATTATCTGTAGTTGTTTAGGTGGGCATCCAATCTGCTGCAACAGTTTGAAAAGCCCATTTCTGCTCACTAAATCAAACGCTTTAACAAGGTCAATGAAAGCAATATAAAGTGGCCTCTGCTGCTCACGACATTTCTCTTGTAGCTGTCTTAAGGAGAAGATCATATCTAAGGTTGATCGGCCAGGCCTGAAGCCACACTGAGATTCTGGGTAGATTCTGGAAGCTAAGATCTGTAATCGCATTAGGATGACTCTTGCATAAGCTTTCCCGGCTACACTTAGTAATGAACTGCCTCGGTAATTGTTACAGTCACTTCTGTTCCCTTTTTGTTGATATAGAGTAACTATCCTCGAATTCCGCATACTCATCGGGACATAACCTTCTTCCCAGCTGGTTGTGATAAGTGAATATAAATATTTGAGAAGAACAGACTTGTTATACTTAATAACCTCTGCAGGGATTCCTGATATACGCTTTATAATCCATGGCAACGGCGTCCTCACCACAAGAAGTAGAGGGCTTCGTAGTCCGTCCATATTAGCCATTTTAGTAAATTGACTCAAATGTTTTCTACGTAAATGTACGAATAGATATATTATAATACAAGACGACACCAGTTTTTGTGTGTCACAAATTGTTTTACTTTATATTATGGCACATAATGTAATATACTTTTACAAATTTTACGAGTTGACTACGGAATATTTGTTATTATTTTATAATTAACACTATAATGCAACTCTTTTTAGATAGAATGGTTCCGTTTTCTGTTATTTACTGTCACTTAAATTTATGTTAAACCAAGGTGATTAGTAATTACATATAATAAACTGTATTAAATGCCGTTGATCGCCGCTGGGGGTGTTGCCGTCTGTTCACTTGATCTCACCACGCTGTTTAAGCCCATACGAAGGGTTAGTCTCGCACAGTTTCCTGCCGTTAGGTAGACAGGAGTGACACCACCAGCAGTCGACCAACGGGTAACATATTTTAAATTTACGTAATTTTAGCTGTTGTATACTGGATTCTTTCTGACGTATATCTATAATTTCACAGTGTGAACGCCCAGAAGATGGCCCCCTACGTCGGGTTGAAACCGGTTGGCGGTATAATAATAATAATAATAATAATAATAATAATAAATGCGGTTAAAAAAGACTGTTTTTGAAAAATTGAGCTGCTTGAGATATCATTGTTGTACGTCACGCTGTTTGAAGTCATTTATGGCCGTAACGTAAGGCTTCTGCAGCAATCACACCATCTGTCGTTTCGTTCATCAGAACAACTACGCTTTTGTGGATCATACAAGCAAGTCAGCTGACGCCAGGTAAATCAATCGATAGTTGTAAATGCAGGTAGATCATTCGGATCACTGCGTTATAGCGAAAAAGCAAAATGCTATGTTTGATGCTGCAGCCCATTTCAGTCATTCAGTCTACCCTGTTCTGATATTTTGTGTCACTAGTCCAAAGCAGTCTCTTTTTCTGCAAAAGCTTAACGCTGTTACTAACCGTAGAAGTATCTGACTTCCTTGTAATTCTTAACGATTTTGTCTTTGTGAGACAGATTTTAACTATACTTCTAAAAAACCAGGCTAGGCGGTTTCCATCAGTTACCAAGCGTCATTTATCTTCTTGTAAAAAGGCATGGCTGCGTACAGTATTGTCGTAGGCAACAAAATACTGCAAGAGGTCATAGGCGTCTCCTTGGAATCCAGAGTACAGTGTTTTTATTCATATAGTATATTAATTGGAAAACTACTTGTTCCCTGGGATATAATAAGTTTTTGTGTTTCATATAAAATTTAGTTCTTAGGCTGGATGTGTCCCAAAACTGATCAGTTCATTGATATCAAAATGGTGGAAATCTTAGAGATATGCCCCCCCCCCCTGGCAAAATTGGACGCCAATGAAAGGCGTATTTACCACACAAAACAATGGGCTGAGCTTCTATTGTTCACCAGGTGACAGCCTCTATTGTTCACCAGGTGAATCTCAGCGCCTCGCGACGTCTGGTGTCCAGTTTTCTGATCAAAAGAAAATAAAACGTCCTGTCGAGAAATGTAGCCAATATTTTCATAGATCCAGCAATTAGAGGGCAATGGCTGGTATAGATGAAATTTCGATCCTGCTGCACAGCGTCGATTTACGGTACATAGATCCCCTGTCAGCCCTCATCAACTTACTTTCGAGGAAACTGCACAATCATAATAGTGTGATCCACGCTTTTTGTCGCATATCAACATACTGACACGATGTATCACATCTGCCGTTCTATCGGCCGCCAGTGACACCCCTACAAAGCACCGACCTGCAGTTTAAGATAACCGCGCGACCTCTGCATAGGCACATCGTGCCAAATTCCTCCGTAAACTTACCAAGCACTTGTAGAGGTTGGGTTGTTTGGGGAAGGAGACCAGACAGCGAGGTCATCGGTCTCATCTTTTAGGGAAGGACGGGAAAGGAAGTCGGCCGTGTCCTGTCGAAGGAACCATCCCGGCTTTTGCCTGAAGCGATTTAGGGAAATCACGGAAAACCTAAATCAGGATGGCCGGACGCAGGAAAGGTCGTCCTCCCGAATGCGAATCCAGTGTGCTAACGACTGTGCCACCTCTCTCGGTCAAGCACTTGTAGACTTCATGCCGCGCGGAATCGCTGTTGTATTGCTTCCCAGTGGTTTACCAACACACTATTCAGCAGGTGAACATAATATTTTGGCTTTCTTGTTACCGCGGGAGCTTAACGCTGCATGGAGCAATTAGTATTGCCTATAGATATGATGAATGACCTACAGGAGTACTAACTTGGATACGTTCCCACAAGCTTCAACAGTAAAGTATACCGAAAGGATTTATATTACTGTTCACCTGTAAGTAAGTGGATGATATGCTGCTGGACCCTTTCTGATTGAGAACAGCACTATATACAGGGCGACTCAGCTGCCACTACCTATGAGTTTCACCCAACCCGCAACGCCTTCAGATACCACGTGCAAATTTTCATATTCCCTCGCTCGCTACGCGCAAACTATTGGTCCTACTAAAAAAAAAGAAATGAACAGGCCTTTTTTGTTGGAAATGTAATGCATTTACATTTTGTACTGGGATACGTTTTCCCCGCAATTTTCGAATTATTGATGAAACACTTACAAAAGCGACCTTTGAACGAGTTTTTCTTGAATAACTCCAAAACCGTGGCCTCCAGCAGAAACGTATTCCAGTTCAAAATTTAACTACATTAAATTTCCTACAAAAAGGTGCTGTCATTTTTCAGTAGTACTAATAGTTTGCGCGTAATGAGCTAGGGAACATAAAAATCTCACGTGAGGCTTTTGAAGTCTTCGCATGTTGCATAAAACCATAGGTAGGGGCAGCTAAATCATCCTGTTTGTTTTTTCCATAATTTGATTCTTGAAATCAGTTATTAAGAGAGTGGCTTAAACGTGAAGATGGTACTTGTTAATTTCCTGGTTCGGGTCTCACAAACGGTGTAAATACTGCAGTTGTAGCCTTAGGCTTTAGACCCCCAAAGGTGGAGGCTGCATTTTTACATCATTTAGAACTATTTTATTTTTGTGGCCGCATGCCTTATATCTCCACACCATCAGTATAAACTAAGATCGTAAGTAAACTCGTGCATACTGCCTGTAGACGTATTTTGTTGTTTTCTTTTATTTGTCTGTTTTAATTGTCCATATGTTTTGTTTACTGGTGGGCGTGAAAGAAAAGTAGCACAGAGACGCCTAAGATCAACATTCACGTTGAGAAGTGTACAGTCGTGGACAAAACGAACGAGACCACTCGCCTTTTCGTTATGCTGATCCGCACAGCTTCAAAGTCAGCTACACAGCATAACAGGCAAGGCGACGAAGTGCTACCAACACACTATGCACAGGCGTGAAATTGACAATCTATCCGAACTTTGTCAGACTGTTTTCAATCATGTGTAAGACTGTATTAATGCCGATTAGTGTGTTAAACAGAACACGTAAATATAAGATATAAATGATACAAGAAACGCTAATTAGCATGAACTGCACTAATAAAAATGAATTTCAGCTTATCGAGATAACGCAACTGTTCTAATAAGACTAAGTACCCCAGATCGTTACGAATTAGCAAGATATTATACGCATTCGGCCGCGAAACGGTTTGTGTCAGACCAGTCATAGTTGATTACCGTTGCTGGCCTACCATGAAAGTGTGCAAATTTAGCGATGCGCGAAGATACATAACGAAATTCATTTAAAAATCATTCGGTGCCACACGTAGGTCAATTCAATTATTGACAGAGGCGGAAATAGGAAGCCAGTAACAAATATGAAATTCTATAAGAGTTCCAAATTGACATCCACAGGGCGCCAGTACAGAATAAATGTAGCAATAAAACATATTGGGGGCGCGAGAATTTCTTAAAATAGCTTTACTGATAGTCTATCTACCTCCATCGAGGCTATAACCGAAAACAAACCAGACCTCCCTTGCAGTAGCAAACACCTTTCACTACACTAGTGGACAACCCAGGCAAACAGCCCTCTGTTATTACCCCAGACATGCATAAGCCGGCAATTTCGCAATGAAAATGGCAAAATGATCTGCCGTTTCTGTTGCATAGAGCTTTCTGGACTCTAAAATATGAATTTTCTACCTTTATGTCATCGCTTATGTGACAATCATTCGGGATGTTTATCGAAATAACAAAATACTGTTATTAGCGAGTAACGGCAACGGGTTCCACACAACGCCGGTGACTACTTTGAAGGAAAGTAACAAGTGCAAACATGTAACTCTTTTGTAGCGGTTGTGAATAAATAGTTGCCACTCTTTAAGTTCCAACACTCATATAGTCTTACATATGATTGAAAACAGTCTGACAAAGTTTGGATAGTTCGTCAATTTCACGCCTGCGCATAGTGCGTTGGTAGCACTTCGTCACCTTGCCTGTTATGCTGTGTAGCAGACTTTGTAGCTGTGCGGATCACCATAACGAAAAGGCGAGGGGTCTCCCTCGTTTTGTCCACGACTGTACATGTTTGTATGATTCTCCTGTGTGGACGATTCCTTGAACTTGAAATGTAAAACTTCAGCTTTCGTTTTGCTACATTCAACTGCCACCCCGGACTGGTCAACAAGGGACTGAATGGAAGCCTTAGACCCACTTAGCGATTTTACATACGACCAGAATTTTCTCTGGTTCTCTGCCATCTTTTGCTAGGGTGTGACGGTGGCAGTTGTATGCTTCGCGCATAGGTCTTTTCACAGTCGCGAGAATCTCTACTAACGTTAGCCTGTCGTCTTTTGTGTGTTCCCTTTTGAATGGAGAGTGCAGCAGCCCCTGCTTCCTCAGCATTCGCCGAATTTCGTTATTAAACCACAGTGGGTCTTTTCCGTTCTTTATCCACTTACTAGGCACATAGCTCTCCAGACCAAGATTTATAGTCTGCTTAAACTCTGACCATAACTCCTCTACATCCATCTTACTGGAACTAAGTGACCTCAGTTCACTCTCTTAGCGACATGTTAATAACTGCTTACCTGCTCTGTCTAGCAGAAACACTCTCCTAGCCTTCTCGACTGGTTTATTATCTTTCGTAATCACAGTTGGTATAATGACATCATGATCGCTAATCCCCATTTCTATACTGAGATTGTCGATAAGGTCCTACCTATTTGTAGCTACAAGGTCTATGATATTTCCATAGTGTGTGGGCTACCGAGCTAGTTGCTTAAGACAGTTTTCTAGGAACGTGTTCAAAAGTATTTCGCATGACTGTCTGTCTGTACCCTCCGCAATTAGTCCATGGACATCCCAGTCTATACTCGGCAGGTTAAAGTCGCCTCCAGCCAGTATTGCATGATCTGGATGTTTACGCGCTATTGATCGTACACTTTCTTTGAATGACTCTAGAACTGTCACAGCAGAATCGGGTGGCCGGTACAAACATCCAACAATGAATTTGTATTAACCTACACTTGTTATACGTGACCAGTTGACTTAACTGTCACGTTGAATTTAGACCTCATTAGAGACAATATTTTTGTCAACTGCAATGAACAGAAGTTCTAGGCGCTTCAGTCGCATCGGCCAGGAACGTTACAGCAGAGAGGGCTGTCAGCCAATAGTGCCCTGATGGACCCCTATCTAGGACGACGACGACACCGAGGCAGGAGCGGTCTCTACACGAAAAGAATATAAGCGCCGCTCCGCCTTGCCGCGGGGCTAATTGAAGAATAGCCGTCCTCCGACAGCTACAGTAGTGACATAAACTGTATTGTTTTGCTTGCATTGGAATTTATAACACTAGCTTGTTGTATGTCACTCTTCCGTAACTACCGAACATTAAGTCCTGTCACGGGAAAAGCCACATATAACACTAGTCTTTTGTACATTAGCTGCTGTTACCCCCTGGGAGGATTCTGAGATTCGATCGCGCGTGTGTCTAATGGATGAAGGTATCGGACCATAATTTTCAAATAGAGTGCAATTAACAGAAAAAGTAAACAGACTTTAATTTTAGGGTTACTGAAATTGGTAAAATTCATATACGAATGAAAAATAAACGGTCGCCAGCCCAATTAGGCACATTAAATGCGAAATATAAATTTAAAAAAATTCAATATCACTTATTGAAGTTACGTGCATTAGTTTGCCCTTTGAATAGCACACAGGATACAAATGGACACAGCGCACTCTGAGCTGTGGATAGCAGCAGTCATCAGTTATGCACATACTAGTAATCACAGAAAGCAAAATCGTACTAAACTCACACTGATAAGAGCTACACTCAATATTGTTACTTGGATCGGTACTGAAATCTTCCTGAAAGAAGTGCAGAACTAAAAATGGCCAGGAGGGGCTTCTGACTTAACTGACTTGTAAATACCACAATTAAAATAAATAATACCACAATCACTCTTTTTATTCTCTCATTTACAGAAATATATCCGATTTCCTTAGTAGTAATAATAGTCCATTTATCTTTCTAATATGTGAAGAATATGATGGGGACCGATAAACTAGTATGGTGTCACTAGTCAAGCTCTAAGATTACTTCAGTAGCAAAGACTAATTGAAACGAAATTAACTCTTAACTTCACTTGGAATAGTTTATATTTTTACTTTGTAAAGCAAATTATTCAATACTGAGCTCAATCAACTTCAAAAATTCGTTCATGATAGTAATCAAAGCTAAATTAAGTTTCAAATGAGTATAACATTTTTGCCTTTTTTCGTCACCTATGAAGCAGATATTTTAGACTGTTACATTTACACTGTCTGGAACTGAATTTTTGCAAAACGATACTTTCCAATAATCTGAGAGTATTTAAGTAAAATTCTAACTAGCTTCATTTTTAATAATCCTTGCACATCTGAAAAACATAAATAAACAATAATAGTGCACTTGAAACAGGATACTCGGTTTCATACACACATTGGAGGGGATCCTGCATAGGTTCATGATGAGGGCAAAAGTTATGGTTCTAAACACAGGTTTATAGCACTTGGATTATTATTCAAATCACTCGCACCAATTAATTGGTCCATGCTCTGATACATATCTGTATGCATCAAGTTGGTGGAACAGTGGCCAAGTAGTGGTGGCAAGCGACGTGGCAGCTAACTGTACTCACGGCTCTTGATGTTTGAATGCTCTATAAAATTTTTCTTGGCGACGGATTTTAAATGTGTTAGAGGCATTCCTTACGCTGAAGTACCATGCAACAGCTAAATCCAAAAGCGAGGCAAAATTACTTCCAAAGCGCCTTCCAATTGTCTCCCTTGGCGTCATCAGTGTGTAGCGTGCAACGATTAGCCACCGACTGCGTACCGTTCCCACCAAGGAGCCGCCGAGCCACCTTTTACATCGCGCCGAGCCACTTCCGCTGCGGAGGGATTTCTCTGCATCTTTTGCATTTTAAAATACAAGTGCCCTAAGCATGAACCGGCTTCCAATATCCAATGGTTTTCTTCTAAGTATACACATATAAAATTTCATTGTTTTAAACATCATTTAACTTTTTCCATATATACATTACAATGCTTTAAATTTTCTGTCACAAATCAATAACCTTAATCAACAAAGGCTACACACTTCGTAATTACAGATACACAGTGACATAATATAAACCTACTTCTAATCGATATAAGTGTTACAGATTGTATGTACCGAAGAGCACAGACCATTCGCATGTCGCCATTTGCTTGCGAGATACCTTTGCGAATACGAAAAGTTAGGTATTGTGATTTATCTTTACTGTAATAAACTTCATTAATACGAATTGCTTGAACTGTTGTCTAGCGATCCGAGAAAGCAGCTTTCCTAGGCACCCTGTGTTAGGCCAGTGGGCAGAACTCAAGTTTCCGCCACCTCTTGGTTTCAAAAATAATTTCAGCACGCCAGTTTTCCTAGAGGGCAGTAAATTCAGGCAGTTTGTTACGAATACTTCGACAATTAACTGATAAAATTTTGACAGACGATGTACACAGTCTTACTTCTCTCTCTGTGTATCGAATGTCGAGTATTCCTCAGAGGGCCTCAAACTACTGCCTAGCCTAAAAAAACAGCTGGTGCACTCCACAAGTACTCCACTCCCCGAGTAGCTGCTTCCTTTGCATAGTGCATCCTTGAGCTATCATAGGGAGCCCTAAAATTCTCCACCACATAATGCAGGTCCAGAAATCTGCAGCCAAGACCATCACAGAATCAACGGCGCCTTTGGTTAAGATCCTCCACTCGACTCCAAACCAAAGGACCCCTTTCAATTCTGGGTATGATATTGCAAATTGTGAACTCTGCTTGCACCCTACGAACGGTCCCAGCTGTCTTTACCACCTCCGCCAACCACCCCTATTAGCTGACAATGGCCTCCGGACCCAAGCGACGGGTGTCATCTGAGCCGACGGGAGCCACGACTTGCAGACGACTGCACCCTGCACGCTTGATAGCCACAGGTAGGGCTTCCTCCACGATTCGGATGTGATCCCGTGCCAGGCATACCGAGGGCACATTGGATTTCTTTACAGCCCTGGACGCTATTTTCCTATGGGACTCCGTCACACACTCGACACTGTGGCCGCCGACAACGAGCAAATCCTTCCCCCTATGAGCCCGCTCAGGCCCTGCTATGAAGTATAGGCCACCTGTCCACTCGCAGGGTGAACGAGCAAGGCCAGACGACCTGACTTGCGTCTCGGGGCAGTAAAGAGAAGAGTAGCTTCGGCCGTCCTCGGATTCTCTCGGGAGCGCTCTACTGAGCGGCACGTGGCGGTGCACTCAAATCACCGGCAGGACAGAAGCACTCTGCTCGGCAGCGCTCCACTCTGGCTGTCATCGAGTTTTCGGCTGTAAACCTGATACGCTTGAACGATTTTATGTAACACACTATTAGAATTCTGCTAACGATTTTAAATTCTGAGTGACTCGTTCCAAGTGATAATACCGAAGAGAGATAAAAGAAGGATCGTTTTATAGTAGATGTTGTTGAAATGCAGTGATTCTGAGCTCATCGTCGAGCTGTTAATGCCTAGAAAAAGCACACGTTTCGAAACGACATTATGTCATCATTTCCTAATAATTTTATAACTACATGATTCTTTGTATAGTTATCTACCGGTGTAGGATAAGATCAGCGAAATTGAATGAAAGTTACAAGTTGTCTATTTAACTACTTCTGAAATACCAAAAAAGTTTAATCATGTGTTTGTGTTAGATATAGAGTAGGCATTCGGAAATTTATTGGATGGTACTATGAGATGCTATACAATGAAAAAAGATCACAGGCTTAACTTAATAAGTTCGTCGTGAGGCAATTCTTTTTTCGTGTCTGAATATCTTTTTGTCTCAGTAAAACATTTTTTCAGCGTTGTCTGAGCCAGGAGAAGCCAGTAAACAAATGAACATCTTCGCGAGCGGTTCTGCAGTGGATAATTGAATCAAATCACAAATAATTCGTAAATATTATTTGTATTACTAATAAATTTATCTGAGCACGCTTACCAGTAACGAATTTATGAACTTCTGATATGCCAGATAAGATCATAATATAGTATATATCGTTGGAAATATTTATTCACAAATAAAATGAACACATTGTAAGTCACATATTCTTCCCAATTTCATGTCTACAAAAACGATGAATATTAATAGCTACATTGTCAGCGTGGAGTATGGGTCAGGGTATTACTATTTGCGTTTCGAGTCAATTAAGAAGTAACTAAAATTTCTTTCGTACAGTCTGTCAGCTAACACAACATTCTAGTAACACAGTCCATCACCCCTGCTGAGAGAAACGACCTCATGAGAGTTAAGTAACTTGCAGGAGTAACGCAAAGCAATCAGATTGCAAAAAAGTGCGACATAACGCATGTGGAACTGAATAACTGCTTTACCTTGAACTAGAGCGGTATGAGCCATCAGCCATAAACACAAGGCTGAACTATACTTTATTTATTAACAGTAGCCAAGTTTTCGAGAATCATGTATACTTATTGCATGAAGAACAGCTTTCCACTTACAGCCCTCCCGAAAGTATCTGTCTGTGTCGGCAAGAGAACACTAATAATCATACACATTTGTCTCTTCCTCATTATGTTTCATAATAAACAGTGTTGTTGTAATGTCTTCCCGCTCAGAGGCAGTGGGCTTCGCAATAGGTACAGATGTTCTCTTCCGTGGCTTTTTCGTAGACAAACCCTTGCACCTGTCACAAAATACAAGAAGAGTTGTTAGCTCAAACCCATTGGCCTTTAATCCACGTCTACTGTCTATAAAAATGAAGTTAGGAGCGTATTGACACAGCCTGAGTCTCATTCAAAACAGTCAGAACGAAATCTTCAATGTTCAGCAGTGGATAACTCTGGGATTTCGATTCCTGAGGTTTTTAGACTGCAATACAGAAACTGTTTCTAACGTATCTCGTACCCATGATTCCACATTAGCACTGTCCTTTGCGTGTCTCACGGTTTCAGATTTGAGATTATAGTCTCTTGTTATAGTGTAGAGATCTTTTCTCGACAGAAAGTGACGACGTGGCATCCTGTCGTTTGTAATATAGTCCCTCACGGAATCGAGGATGTCATCGAAAGGAATTTTCACTGAAATTTTTCTACCGACTTCCTCTCTGTCTTCTTTTGCAAGCTTTAAGCGGCCTATCTCTGAATAACGGCCGACGTGTGTCTTGCAAAATGAAACAGTAATTGTTTGCTCCTCTGGGTTTGTAAACACCGTTACGGTTCTAGAGAAAGAGTAATTTGAAATTGTTATCTGTAACTCCAACGTGCTGTCTCGTGATGCGCCAGAACTGACTCATTGTGCCTCTTTAAATTGTACGTTTAAAATTCGCTTTCATTAAAAAATTCGAGAGTTTCGTGAGCTATTGAAATCTCGTGGTGAACAGAATAATGGTGACGCATCTGACATCGTTCTGCACACTTTGTATTTTTAACAGTGGAACTTAAACGTTAGCTCCACGTACGTTTTGGTGTTTGAGATTATGTCTCCTAAAATTGTCATGTGTAGAAGCTTTATAATCAAAAATATTGCATGTATGTTTAAAAATGGTATCCAAAGACACTTGAATTAACCTTCCACCTCGACGATGCGACGGTCGAACAGGCAATTACTTCAAAGCCTTTAATGGGACTGCATTACCTGATATGACGAGTCGTAGTTCGTTACACGGCCACAGCGGCTCATCGAATAGTCCCGTTTTCGTATTGTCTGTGGAATACAACGTTGAGAATGGGGCAGCATGGAAGTAGGGGGATAATTCGAGTGTCATTGGATAGCATTTTGAAACATACAATTTTCTACCATTTTGATTTTTCCGATTACAGAGCCATCTGTCGAGAAGCGAAAGGAATGTTACAAAACTTATGTAATATCTTTTCGTAGAGTGCAAATCTGCAGTAAAAAATGGCGTTTTCCATTTAAGATTTCAAAAATGTGCTCCGCCCAGGCATACGGGGTGGGGTGAGCGGTCGAGTTTAATATCAGTGTATGTCCACCTCAGAGACGAACATATTTTAGCTATATTTTGTTTGGATACGATGTGTAGTTTAAGAAATATTTCAATGTTTTCAGATAAACTGGACGCCCTGCATATGGTAATGTCAATAAGAGACCTACCAACGCTACTGGCCATTAAAGTTGCTACACCACGAAGATGGCGTGCAACAGACGCGAAATTTAACCGACGGGAAGAAGATGCTGTGCTGTGCGAATGATTAGCTTTTCAGGGCATTTACACAAGGTTACCACCGGTGGCGACACCTACAACGTGCTGACATGAGGAAAGTTTCCAACCGATTTCTCATACACAAACTGCAGTTGACCGGCACTGCCTGGTGAAACGTTGTTGTGATGCCTCGTGTAAGGAGGAGAAACGCGTACTGTCACGTTTCTGACTTTGATAAAGGTCGGATTGTGTGGCCTATCACGATTGCGGTTTATCGTATCGCGACATTGCTGTTCGCAGTGGTCTATATCCAATGACTGTTAGCAGAATATGGACTCGGTGGGTTCAGGAGGGTAATACGGAACGCCGTGCTGGATCCCAACGGCCTCGTATCACTAGCAGTCGAAATGACAGGCAATTTATCCGCATGGCTGTAACGGACCGTGCAGCCACGTCTCGATCCCTGAGTCGACACATGGGGACGATTGCAAGACACCAACCATTTGCACGAACAGTCCGACGACGTTTGCAGCAGCATGGACTATCAGCTCGGAGGCCATGGCTGCGGTTACCCTTGACGCTGCATCACAGGCAGGAGCGCCTGCGATGGTGTACTCAACGACGAGCCTGGGTGCACGAATGGCAGAACGTCATTTTTCGTATGAATCCAGGTTCTGCTTACATCATCATTACGGTTGCATCCGTGTTTGGCGACATCGCGGTGAACGCACGTTGCAAGCGTGTATTGGTCATCGCCATACTGGCGTATCACCCGGCGTGATGGTATGGGGTGCCGTTGGTTACACGTCTCGGTCACCTCTTGTTCGCATTGACGGCACTTTAAACAGTGGACGTTACATTTCAGATGTGTTACTGTGGTGTCACCGCCAGACACCACACTTGCTAGGTGGTAGTTTAAATCGGCCGCGGTCCATGTAGTACATGTCGGACCCGCGTGTCGCCACTGTGATCGCAGACCTAGCGCCACCACCAAGGCAGGTCTCGTGATACGAGAGTGGACTCGACCCCAGTTGTACGAGAACCTAGCTACCGCCCAGTTGTACGAGAACCAAGCTACCGCCCAGTTGTACGCGAACCTAGCTATCGCCCAGTTGTACGAAGCCTTTCTCTCTCATTAGCCGAGAGACAGAATAGCCATCAGAAGTTAATGGCTACGAACTAGCAAGGAGCCATTTGTATCAGTGCCTATAGCTTACGAGTATTCAAGAGAGATGTATTCCAAAGAACCATTAAAAGATAAGTACTAAGCATCTACATACTTTTCTTCTTATTCATTTATAAGTTCTCATGTTCCAGACTTCACGCCCGTCTGCTTTATGCCGTGCGTGCACTATCGGCCACAGCGTTAGTTTAGCATTCCTTTTCAGCACGCAACATCACGGTGTCGGTCCAGCTACTGACACTACAATTATTGGCGACGAGGGAAAAGGACCTTTTTCTGATTGCTTACATTTTTTTCTGATTGCTTACATTTAATTGTGTCATGGCTTCGCCACAATCTCCAGATGTACTGTCCGAATTTTATCGCTTGCAGAATCAGCAGACGCAGGCGTTACTGGATGCCCTTGGACAGCTCGTCCAGGGTCAACGTGCGCTGCACACCGATGCGGCCGCCGCCGCTTCTTCGCTACCGCTGCCACTGAACGCTGTTGCACCTCCCTTTCGACCATACGTGGCAGCCGATGAGACCTGGCACGAGTGGTCTCGTCAGTTCGCCTTTCACATGGCTGCCTACAGAATTCAAGGTAATGAGCGGCAGCCGTTTTTGCTTTCTTGTGTCGGTGTGTCCACATACCGTGTGATAGTGAAATTGTTTCCCCGCCGCGACGTAGCAACTTTGTCATACGAGGAAATTTTGTCTGCCTTAGATGCCTATTTCAAAGAAACAGTTAATGTGGTTGCAAAACGGTATACGTTTTTTCGTACAAAACGTACGGCCGGTCAAACTAATAGGGAGTGGGTAGCAACATTGCAAGGACTTACTAGGGACTGTGCCTTTGAATGTGACTGTGGTCTTTCTTATTCAGATACAATGGTGCGTGATGCAATTGCACAGAACGTTTCTGATGTTCGCATACGGGAGCAAATTTTGAAACTAGTTAATCCCTCCCTTCAACAAGTGATCGACATATTGGATAGACAGGACACACTTGACTGTGCTCAGGAATCTTTTGAAACTTCGCCAGCCGTGTGTAACATTAACCGGCCCGCTGGACGCGCTGCGCGGCCCGGTCACCGGGCCTCGCGCACGGCGACACAGCGACCGCCGCGTGCTAAGCCAGGTGTGCCGCGCCAGCCCACAAATGTCGTGAAATCATGCCCGCGGTGTGCTACTAGACATTCGCGTGAACATTGCCCGTCACGCCAAGCTATTTGCTTTTTCTGCAATAAGAAAGGACATGTTCAAAGTGTTTGCCAGAAAAAGCTCAGATCAGACAATCACAATCGTTCCAGGCCCTTTGCTTCGCGCCGGAATCGAACCAAGGACACTCAGGCTCGTGGACCTTCGCCTATGGACATTCATGTCGTTAATTCCACTTCGTCCAGTGACACTTTCTCTAACCGTAACAGTGATCGTCCCACAAAAACTGTGCGTCGACGTCGCCGGAAATCACATCAATTAGCAAGTGATTCTGTACCAGTGTCTGTTCCAATTGCACAAAACAGTCGCTCTTGTCGTCAGCAGGACAATAAACTTTTTGTGGACTTAGACTTTGAAGGCCAAGTGATACCATTCCAGCTCGATACCGGAGCTGCAGTTTCATTGCTCAATCACGACACGTACAAACAACTGGGCAAACCTCCGTTGCGTTCCGCAAATGTTAAGTTAACTACGTATTCCGGACAGAAAATTCCTGTGTTAGGACAGTGCAGCCTTCTTGCAACATACAAGGGACAAACAAAACTTGTGTCATTTTACGTTCTTCGTTCTTCTACGCCAGTGAACTTGTTTGGTCTAGATTTATTTAAGTTGTTTAACATGTCTATTGTAAATCAGGTCCTATCTGTGAATCAGACTGTGCCGCCAGACAGTGTTTCTCGGCTGTGTGACGAATTTGCAGACATTTTTGCACCGGGCTTAGGTTGCGCTAAAAACTATGAAGCACATTTAGAACTGCAGGTAAACGCGCAACCGAAATTTTTCAGGGCGCGCAATGTTCCCCACGCATTGCGTGATGAGGTCGCAAGAACATTGAACAATGTAGAATCACAAGGTGTGAGTGAATGTGCGCAATGCCTCTTTCATTTCAGCTCCGCTTCATCGCTTACGCCGTACAGGTGTTCCGTTTCTCTGGACGACGGAATGCGAACGCGCCTTTCGCCAGTTGAAATCGGCGTTGCTTTCTAATACTTGCCTTACGCCATTCGATCCCCAGAAACCCCTTTTGTTGATGGTAGATGCATCGGATTTCGGGATCGGTGCTGTGCTTGCGCCCAAAGTTGGCTCACATGATCGCCCTATTGCCTTTGCGTCCAAATTGCTCTCGTCTGCGCAAAGAAATTATTCACAGATAGAGAAAGAAGCTTTGGCTCTCGTGTTTGGTGTTACTAAGTTCCATGATTTCTTGTATGGTCGTCACTTTACCATCATCACAGACCACAAACCTTTGACATCGCTTTTTCATCCGACCAAGCCTGTACCTCCACGTACAGCGCAGAAATTCATTCGCTGGTCTATTTTCCTCTCGCAGTACCGCTACGATATCTTGTATCGGTCCACTGCTAAGCACGGAAACGCCGATGCGTTGTCCCGTTTGCCTGTTGCTGAGGATAAAGCATTCGATTCTTCCGAACTTGCTTGCATGTTCATTGATTCGGAAACCGATGAAGTGGTCGAATCGTTTCCGATTGATTTTCGTCGTGTCGCTACAGCCACAGCTGCTGACCCTGTCCTTGCTACTGTTTTACGTTTTGTTGCTACGCCATGGCCTTTGTCAAAGTCTCGGATCGAGGATCCGTTGGTTCGCCGATTTTTTGCTCACAAGGAGAGACTTTTTGTTCGACGTGGTGTTTTGTTGTTGCGTTCTGATAATGATCAGTCCAGAGTCGTGGTCCCACGTTCGTTACAGTCCTCTGTTTTACGGCTTCTTCATCAAGGACATTGGGGTATAGTGCGAACGAAACAACTTGCTCGTCAGCACTGTACTTGGTTCGGAATCGATGCTGCGATTACGAATATGTGTTCTTCGTGCCCGGCGTGTGCCGAACAACAGTCCGCACCGCCGCGGAAAGTCTTTGCGTGGCCACAAGCCACTTCCCCTTGGCAACGCTTGCACATTGATTTTGCTGGTCCATTCTGGAATGCTCGATGGTTGGTTCTGGTCGACGCCTTCAGTAATTTTCCTTTTGTTGTCCGGATGTCTTCCACGACGTCCTCCGCCACCATCCAAGCGTTGTCTGCTATCTTTTGCATTGAAGGTCTTCCGCAGACTATTGTTTCCGACAATGGCCCACAATTCATGTCCGCAGAATTCCAGTCTTTCTGCCAGGCCAATGGTATTCAACATCTGACTTCCGCGCCGTTTTCGCCTCAGTCCAACGGTGCCGCTGAACGATTGGTCCGGACTTTCAAGTCACAGATGTTGAAATTGAAAGAGTCGCATTCTCGGGAGGACGCATTGTTGCTCTTTTTGTCTTCGTATCGCTCTCAGCCCCGAGATGGTCGCTCGCCGGCTGAGTTGCTCCACGGTCGTCCTCATCGCACCTTGATGTCTTTGCTGCATCCGCCGCATCAGGTTCCTGCGCAGCGGCAGACTCCTGCTTTTGCTCCAGGCGACGTTGTATTTTATCGCACCTATCGAGGTTCACGGCGTTGGCTCGCAGGGCGCATTCTTCGCTGCCTCGGCCGCGCGATGTATTTGGTTTTGGGGGCCTCTGGTGAGGTGCGTCGGCATCTCAATCAGCTGCGCCTCTGTCGTCGCTCGGGTTCTGCCGCTCCCCGTCTGCTTTCAGCGACGGTGCCGTCCGGTCAGCGCCCTGGGGACCCATCTACTGGCTCGCCTCATCCCCAGGTGTTACCGACGATGCCTTCCATTTTGCCCCATGGCGACGCGCCGCCGCCGCCGCAGCAGCAGCAGCAGCAGCAGCCGCCGCCGCCGCCGACCGCATTCGACGCTTCGTTGCAGCCGCCAAGCGCCTCCCAGGGTCACGCGCCGCCGATCGCTTCCCGTGACCAGCTGTCCTCCGCCATGGAACGCCCGCCCGCTCCGGACCACATGACGTCATCGCGCGTCGGCTACCCCGACGCAATGGAGGTCGACACTTCGGCCCCTCATGTTTCTTTACGGGCGCATACACCACATGTTGACGTGCACCCTGGACTAGTTTTGCAGGCGTTTCCTAGCTCCCCTCGGACCGGATGGCCGGGTGCGGGTGGCACAGCCTCGCCTGTTGTTAGGCTCCCCACCTCATCGCATACGTCAACATGTGGTCCTCCCCACGGCGGGCGGAAGCCTTATTACACGACCGTTCGCCGATTTGCGGGGGAGGAATGTGGTGTCACCGCCAGACACCACACTTGCTAGGTGGTAGTTTAAATCGGCCGCGGTCCATGTAGTACATGTCGGACCCGCGTGTCGCCACTGTGATCGCAGACCTAGCGCCACCACCAAGGCAGGTCTCGTGATACGAGAGTGGACTCGACCCCAGTTGTACGAGAACCTAGCTACCGCCCAGTTGTACGAGAACCAAGCTACCGCCCAGTTGTACGCGAACCTAGCTATCGCCCAGTTGTACGAAGCCTTTCTCTCTCATTAGCCGAGAGACAGAATAGCCATCAGAAGTTAATGGCTACGAACTAGCAAGGAGCCATTTGTATCAGTGCCTATAGCTTACGAGTATTCAAGAGAGATGTATTCCAAAGAACCATTAAAAGATAAGTACTAAGCATCTACATACTTTTCTTCTTATTCATTTATAAGTTCTCATGTTCCAGACTTCACGCCCGTCTGCTTTATGCCGTGCGTGCACTATCGGCCACAGCGTTAGTTTAGCATTCCTTTTCAGCACGCAACATCACGGTGTCGGTCCAGCTACCGACACTACAATTATGACCCGTGGCTCTATCCTTCATTCGATCCCTGCGAAACCTTACATTTCAGCAGGATAATGCACGACCGCATGTTGCTGGTCCTGTACGGGCCTTTCTGGATACAGAAAATGTTGGACTGCTGCCCTGGCCAGCACATTCTCCACATGTCTCACCATTTGAAAACGTCTGGTCAATGGTGGGCGAGCAACTGGTTCGTCGCAATACCCCAGACACTACTCTTGATGAACTGTGGTATCGTGCTGAAGCTGCATGGGCAGCTGTACCTGTACACGCCATCCAAGCTCTGTTTGACTCAATGCTCAGGCGTATCAAGTCCGTTATTACGACCAGAGGTGGTTGTTCTGGGTACTGATTTCGCAGGATCTATGCACCCAAATTGCGTGAAAATGTAATCACATGTCAGTTCTAGTATAATATATTTGTCCAGTGAATACCCGTTTATCATCTGAATTTCTCCTTGGTGTATCAATTTTAATGGCCAGTAGTGTACATCTCTGTATTTGAATATTCATGCCTACATCAGTTTCTTTGGCGCTTCAGTGCAAATAGGCGAAGAAATCCAGTCCTGTTCCATAAAACATCTATTAGCGATCTTAAGTGGAATAACCACAGAAAGCAAATGGAAGCAAAAGGTAGACTGAGATGTGGTGGAAGAATCGTAAGGAAGTGCAGTTCATTCAGGAAACACGTGGCATACAACCCACTCGTTTAACCGATTCTTGAATATTGTTTATTCGAGTAGACACTTACCAAGTATGATTAATAGAATATAAAATCCAAAGATGAGTGGTGAATTTCGTCATGTGATAGTTTACTTGGCGCGAGAGCATTACGAAATGCCCCACAATGTGGCAGACGCTACAAAAGAGGGCGTTGTGCATAACGAGGAGGTTCACTGGCGAAATTTCGAGAACTTACATTCCAGGAAGAGTCAGACAACGTTGTACTTTCTCCCACAGATCCTTCGTGAAATTATCACGAGGAATGAAAAGCAATCTAGCACTTTTATTATAATATTGTTGTGCTAAGAACCGACGGAAGATTCAGTTAAAAATACAAGGAAATTACAAAGACGTCATACGGAGCTTAACCGCCATTTCCCCCACGCATCACTCATGAATCGAACAGGAAAGGTGGGTGGGGGGAAAGTATAGTTGTATCAGAAACACCCTCCGCCACACACCGTAAAGGGCTTGCTGACTTTACGTGTAGATGTGTGTACATTATAAAATTTTACATGCAAACATTAATACTCAGCGAAGAAAATAATAAAACTTTCTTGCTGAGTATGTAAGGCAGCATGTAGAATTTTGTAATGTCCTCCGTGGTTACGTACTTAAATAATTAGCTTGAAGGACGAATATTGAGAACAACGTTTGCATAGAGACGACATTCACCATTTGGTGACAAAATCGGCAAGGCGCTGGCAGAGTGTATGCGGCTTTTCTTATTCAGCCTCCCCGAGCTGCGTGAAGCTCTCGAAATGCCGCTCAGCCGAGGGCTCCCAAGACAACCCGAGGGCAGCCGGCGCAGTTCCTAACCTTACTGCCTGGAGCCAAAAGTAACGGCCAGTCTCCATATCGATTTAACCGCCTCGAGCGACGCGAACGCTTTACCGCCCGCCATTCAGCCTGCGGTGAGGACGAAGGGCGAATCCCCCACATCGGACTCACTGCTACGTGCTTCGACAGCGGAGTCCTTGCGTGAAGCGTCCCACGCAACGCGCCAAATACGCCAAAACCCCAAAACAATAGCCTGAAGACGGCTGACCGTCGCCAAAAGCGTCCTAAGCTGTTCGTGAACTGCGACCAATTCCTCCTTTGTCTGCACACATCCTATCCATTCTAGTATTGCTAAATTAAGAAAAGCTGAATGTATAACTTGCTGCTCTGATGGCATGTCACAGATGACAGCAGGAACCTGAATATGCCTGGCCTAATCACATTATGTTACAGTGAATGACGTTAGTGGTGCCGGCCGGGGTGGCCGAGAGGTTCTAAGCGCTTCAGTCTGGAACCGCGCGATCACTACGGTCGCAGGTTCGAATCCTGCCTCGGGCATGGATGCGTGTGATGTTCTTAGGTTAGTTAGGTTTAAGTAGTTCTAAGTTCTAGGGGACTGATGACCTCAGATATTAAGTCCCATAGTGCTCAGAGCCATTTGAACCATTTTTGACGTTAATGGTGTTGTCAATATTGATTAATCCGGCACGCCGGATTCTGAGGTATAAAACAATGAAATTAAATTTACAATTCAACTCAGAATCAATAACGCTGCACTCATATACTCGTCCTGCAGCTTTTCCGTACGATGCAAACTGTAGGTCCAGTAAATTACGTTCTCTGATATTTAACTTGGTTCTCACAAGTATGTAGTGCCAGTTCCGTTGAGTAATAAGTATGCAAGCACCTATAAGCGCACTCATTCATTCTAAATACACTGACGTGTCCATCCCATGCAACTCGCAGAATACTATAAACAAACACCAACTGTTAAATTTGAATACAGTGCCTGCCGCGGTTCTGGACCAATCAGAACAAAGCACATTTATTGCAGGTACACACGCATGCCGTACAATGGTGGTTTACAAATCTGCACGCTATACAGTTTAAATTATTTGTCAGGCGACAAATCAGGATCAGAGGAACATAGCAATTGCAATGAATGAATGGGAGCATATGTGACTACTATTTAACCAATTAATAGAACAGTTGTAGTCGTAGTTATTTTACCCATTAGTAGAACAGTTGTAGTGAGGGATTTGGAGCAAACACTACAGCTTTTGTTAGTATTGCTGCTGTAAGCCATAGTATTTTCGTGAGCAGCCACGGCATGTGACGAAGTCACCCAGACTGCCATTGCTAGCACCAGAAGACAAAGAGAGAAAAAGATTGACATAAAATTAATCGAGAAAATACGATTACGTATTCATGATGCTGACGAGATGACGAGATTACTGATGCCAAACACGAACCTATTAGATGTGTAACTAAAAAGCTTCTGAATGAAATAAGTCAATTTGAGTACGAAAACTAATTTTCTCCAGGCAAAAAACATCTCCGATGCTAAAATTGCATTGCGGACTATCCGTTGGAGGGGGCTAAACAGTGTTCTCGTTCACCATTCAATTAATATTGAAGCTGAGCGAGTTTTTTACTAATTGGAGCCGTTTCTTTAAAACTTGATCAGAGAGCACGACAGCGTGTAGGGTCATCAACTGCCCGCACTTTCGAAGAGCTGGCATCCAATCAGGCCCTATAACGCAAACTTCAAATGGGTGGGCCCCATCGTCAGGCGGGGGCACAGGAACCACTTCGCCTCCAGTAGCAGCATACTGTGAGGTAGCGCCCAAGTTCACAAAGGCATGGAGAACCGATCTCCGGGTCACATTAGAACACAATTCTTGGAGAATTTAGACGTTTAATATCGTGAGAATCCGCAAGGTGCAAGTTACACCATCTTATTCCACGGCTATCTCTCCATCACCTTGGAAGCAGGAACGTATACCAAGCAGACAGCAAAGTAACTTGATAGGTGGTCGGGAGCCTAGCGCAACTTCAGTGGCTGCTACTGGGCAACCACACCGAATACTTCAGCATTCAGCACCGCGAGTCCGTCAGCAGTAACGCCCCTGTTTCCGCTAACGTATTTCGATTATCATGGCTTGCATTTCTCATTTTTGAAGCTCAACTCTCGCATTTAGCTCTCCCTCTCTCTCTCTCTCTAGGCACTGCTTTTCGATTCAGTTGCTTTTTTTTAACTTTTTGATGTGTTTGTCATTTGTAATACCTGACCTACAGCAGGAAGGTAGCTCACCAAGTCATTTGCAATAAATTTTGAGAGGAAAAATATAATTTTGTGACAGGGGTATCTCAATTTGAGTTCCTTTTGGTTTAAAATATACTTTCATGTTCAATTTAAATTACTGTAGCCTTCGCCTCACCATTATTTTTGTTAATTGTATCACCAACTCACCAACAAAGCCCTGCAAGTAGATGAAGGAGACTGAATTCTAGGCGGCCTAGGGACAGAAATTTGTGAGTTCAGTGACTCTCTCGTTGTCTTATAGGGAAAATGTGTTAAGTCATCCTTCATTTTTTTAATCCCAGTAGCCACTGACGTGATGACAGCCACGATCACTCCAACACTCAGTTACGACCAACTTGTAAAAACTCCAGTATCTACACGGCGGAAGTTCGAGACATTACTGCCGATCTAACACGATGTTACAAGTGGAACACTATTTTGTTTTAAAGAGAAAACAATTCAGAGCTTTTGCAAGTGAGTGGCTGATACTATTTAGCAGCTCGTTGCAGGATTCCGACATCACTTACCAACGACTGACGCTCGATGCTACTATTTGACTATTCTGCGTTGAAAATAATGTCCCCAGATCGCTTGTATATCTTTCCTAGGTAACTATACGACTCCCGTACTGTCGTTGGGAGCTTAATATCGAGGGATTGCAGTTCCAGAATGTGCACAACTTGAAATATGTGGCACTGACGTACTTTTGGAATATACACTCCAAGAGAAAAAAGAAGACTCACCACGAAGGAGCTATGCAAATTGATCACAAGTTGATGTTCATACACCTACCGACAGAAAATGAATGTATGACGCTGCTGTGCAATTTCCCCGCGCAGCTGGCAAGACTAGTAAATATGGGTTATATCGAAACCGGGGCAGTATTTTCGAATTTCATTCCGTGTACTCAGTTGGACAGTAACTACGCCTCGCAGACAGACGCGTGAACAATATACGCCGATGTCAGCATTCGAGATAAGACGTTTAGTTGGACTCAAAGAAGCCACTTGTAGTAATTGGCGGATATCTCGGTATTTGAATAGGAGAGATGCCACTATTCGACAATGTTGGGGGAAATGGGTGAACCATGGCCGAACTCAGGATCAAGAAGGAAGCGGTCAACCTAGAGAGGCGGCAGAACGTGATGATGAAGCAGTCGTCAGAGAACACTCAGCGGCCGGTGTTCGTCATTATCATCGATCCGACGTGCAACTGGTGCTTCAGTGACCACGAGGACTAGGGCTAAGCTGATCACGCCCCTTGCGCCGACTACCATTGACCTCTGTACACCAAAAAGCCAGTTTGCAGCGGTGTCAGTAGGCCTGGAGACTCATTGACTGTAGTACAATTGTCTTCAGTGACGAGTATTTCTTCGAACTGAGCCCTGATGACCAGCGAAGATGTGTCTGGTGACATCACGGACAGTGTTGGGATACCAACCTGACTGCCCCCTGCCATACGGCCCAACAACCAGGAGTGATGGTCTGGGTACCATCTTATCTCATAGCAGGACCCTTTTGGTTGTCATCAGCAGCTAGTCTAAGCACCCTTTTGTCGCCGTTCATAGCAATCCATCCTGGGCTTACGGCACGGACTTTCTATTGCTTGTATTCGAGCTCGCCAAACCCTCCCTCGGCCAGCAACGTCACCGGATCGTTTCGAGCATCATGAGAAGGGACCTGCAACCAGCTTGGGATTTTGACGGTCTAACGTGCTAGTTTCACAAAATTTCTCACGATATCCCTCAGGAGGGCGTCTATCAATCAATGCCAAGGTGAATAACTGCTAGTGTAAGTGCCAGAAATGGACTAACGCGTTATTCACTTGCTCAATTTGTGAAGCTTGGTTCAAATGGCTCTGAGCACTATGGGACTTAACAGCTATGGTCATCAGTCCCCTAGAACTTAGAACTACTTAAACCTAACTAACCTATGGACATCACACAACACCCAGTCATCACGAGGCAGAGAAAATCCCTGACCCCGCCGGGAATCGAACCCGGGAACCCGGGCGCGGGAAACGAGAACGCTACCGCACGACCACGAGCTGCGGACAATTTGTGAAGCTCTTTCTCTTCAATAAATCATCAATTTTCTTTGAAAATGTAATCATTTGTTTAACTGTACATGTAAGTTACATCAACCGATTTCCGTCCCATTTGGATGATTCGTTCGTGGTGCGTCTTTTCTTATCTTATAATGTATTTCGTCATACGATGTCCTATTCAGTGGCACCCACGAAAAAGTTTTGGTTTAGTGAGTGACACGATACTGTTCAAAGCTTATTCACATCAAACTGTAGTCTTCATAATGTTCAAATTTGATATTGTGCATACGCATTGCTTCACCAGCGACCCAGCGATTTACCTCCATTGGGCACATGAAAACAATCTTAGTTCATCCATGAATAAAAGCACAGTAGACGGTTGACAGTTTACTCGAGAGATATCACTGTTTTTCTGCTGTCCTCGTTGATATGGTGCACATATTAAAATCAATGTTTTACCCATGAAAGTCAACCGTGAAAGCCAATTCATCAGTCATGTCGTCACGACAACAAGCCAGCTCTCTCCTCAGCGACGCTACCACTCGATTGTTCAGTTTCGATAGGTGGTGTAACAGGCTCTGTTATAACACAGGTACAGAAAGGTACATTCAAGCATTAATATTAGTACTGATGTATTTGTAACTTTTGAATGTACTGCTACTTATTACTAAATATAATCGGTTACGGAGGTAGTCTAACATGATGACTAAAACAAAATAATAAAAGGAGACAAAGACATTTACACTACTGGCCATTAAAACTGCTACACCACGAAGATGACGTGCTACAGACGCGAAATTTAACCGACAGGAAGAAGATGCAGTGATATGCAAATGATTAGCTTTTCAGAGCATTCACAAAAGGTAGGCGCCGTTGGCGATACCTACAACGTGCTGACATGAGGAAAGTTTCAAACCGATTCCCCACACACAAACAGCAGTTGACCGGCGTTGCCTGGTGAAACGTTGTTGTGATGCCTCGTGTAAGGAGGAGAAATGCGTACCGTCACGTTTCCGACTTTGATAAAGGTCGGATTCTAGCCTATCACGATTGCGGTTTATCGTATCGCGACATTGCTGCTCGCGTTGGTCGAGATCCAATGACTGTTAGCAGAATATGGAATCGGTGGGTTCAGGAGGGTAAGACGGAACGCCGTGCTGGATCCCAACGGCCTCGTATCACTAGCAGTCGAGATGACAGGCATCTTATCCGCATGGCTGTAAAGGATCGTGCAGTCACGTCTCGATCCCTGAGTCAACACATGGGGACGTTTCCAAGACAACAACCATCTGCACGAACAGTTCGACGACGTTTGCAGCAGCATGGACTATCAGCTCGGAGACCATGGCTGCGGTTACCCTTGACGCTGCATCACAGACAGGAGCGCCTGCGATGGTGTACTCAACGACGAACCCGGGTGCACGAATAGCAAAACGTCAATTTTTCGGATGAATCCAGGTTGTGTTTACAGCATCATGATGGTCGCATCCGTCTTTGGCGACATCGCGGTGAACGCACATTGGAAGCGTGTATTGGTCATCGCCATACTGGCGTATCACCCGGTGTGATGGTATGGGGTGCCACTGGTTACACGTCTCGGTCACCTCTTGTTCGCATTGACGGCACTTTGAACAGTGGACGTTACATTTCACAAGTGTTACGACCCGTGGCTCTACCCTTCATTCGATCCCTGCCAAACCCTACATTTCAGCAGTATAGTGCACGACCGCATGTTGCAGGTCCTGTACGGGCCTTTCTGGATACAGAAAATGTTGGACTGCTGCCCTGGCCAGCACATTCTCCAGATCTCTCACCAATTGAATGGTGGCAGAGCAACTGGCTCGTCACAATACGCCAGCCACTACTCTTGATGAACTGTGGTATCGTGTTGAAGCTGCATGGGTAGCTGTACCTGTACACACCATCCAAGTTTTGTTTGACTCAATGCCCAGGCGTATCAAGGCCGTTATTACGGCCAGAGGTGGTTGTTCTGGGTACTGATTTCTCAGGATCTATGCACCCAAATTGCGTGAAAATGTAATCACATGTCAGTCCTAGTATAATATATTTGTCGAGTGAATACCCGTTTATCATCTGCCTTTCTTCTTGGTGTAGCAATTTAAATGGCCAATAGTGTATATGGGTTCCCTAGACGATGATAATTACGTCGTTGGTTTGCGGGGTGCTCAACGTCGTGGTCATCAGCGCCCGAACAAGTTCCAAATCTCTCCATTTCCAGTCTCGCCACTTCGCGAATGATGATGAGTTAATAAGGTCAACACAAAACCCAGTCCCCGGGCGGGGAAAATCCTCGGACCGGCCGGAAATCGAACCTGGGGCTCCGTGATCGAGAGGCTACCCAGAGCTACACATTTAAATTCTGAGGTGATTAGTTATAGTCGGTTGAGCCAATAGGTTTATGTACCACAACATACTACTGACGATTTATTATTCAGAATTACTTTCATCGCCGCGCGGGGTAGCCCATAGATGTGTGTGTGTTGTCCTTAGCGTAAGTTGGCTTAAGTTAGGTGAAGTAGTGTGTAAGCTTAGGTACCGATGAGCTCAACAGTTTGGTCCCATAGAATTTACCATAAATTTCCATTTTTCCTTCATTATTGTTACATTCCTCACTGATGAGAAAAATAGTCAATCCCCCACGCGTAGAAGTCTATAGGTGTGTGTTAATACGGTAACTGTACACAGTTCAAAATTCCTGTGATTCCACCAAATGATACCAATTTACGGTCGACCGCCGCTCGCATTCTTTCGTCCAACTTAGTAGGTTCAGTTTCTTGTAGCCTCTTTTTAGATGGGTAGTTAACTTTAACTTTCCTACTTAAGTTCTTTTTTTGTATAAAATTGCTTTCAGGACGTGCCCATGCAGCCATCTCTACAGTGGAAGATACAACAGTGTGTGACGACGATTCACAACAATCATTACGGCCAAGAGGTAGCAAGGCACGAAGTAGGATTAGGCACATGATTTGAAGCATGTAGGCGATTTTCGAGTCAAGTATGACGGTAGGAAGGTAAGAACAACACAAGACACAATCCTCGAGCGGAAGTCTCCGACCATCCCCGGAATCGAACCCAAGCCCCTTTCGTTAGCAATCTGTGCTACAGAAGCATATTCTGGAACTCTTCCACAAGCATTAGTTCTGCTGTTCTGTATCTCAAGACCATTACATGGGGCATTAAACTCAAACTTCTATTCCTTGATCATGTTCCTAGTTAATTCGTACACCCGCATAGTAGTATCAAATTCTGTGTTACATCAGCAGTTCTGAACAAAACTATACTCCTCGGTTGCACTTTATTTTTTATCTTATCTGATTTAGGAATACACGTAAGACTAGATGACGTATGCGTATTTTTCCTACCACTTGTCATCTGCACTTGAGAATTCCTTTGCTTTCGTATATTCAAGAGCAATGAAATGTCATCCCAAAAAGATGACAGAGGAATATAACAATGTAAATGTGTTCTTAGTGGCAGAGGATAAACAGCAGAAATAATGCAGTGTAAGGAAGGCTGTAACGAAAACCACCAAATGTGAAAATGACACAACTTTTTTTGAATGTTCAGTGCAAGTTGTAATGTCCACCCCAGTCCTACTTGTATACATTTGTTTAAATATAAATGCAGTAGTAAAGGAGTCAACGGAAAATGGTAAACATAAATTCATAGATAATTGTGATCAGGAAAAGCTGTGGTTTTCTCGATGCGATAGTAATGTTAATTCTGTATTTGTATTTTATTTTAAGAATTTGAGGTCCATTAACGAACCAAGCGAAGTGGCGCAGTGCTTATCACACTGATATCGGATTCGGAAGGACAACGATTCAAACCCGCGTTCGGCCATTCTGATTTTGGTTTTCCGTGATTTCCCTAAAACGCTTCGAGCAAATGCTGGGATGGTTTCTTTGAAAGGGCACAGCCGACTTCCTTCCCCATCTTCCCCTAATCCGATGGGACTGATGACCTCGCTGTTTGGTCCCCTCCTCCAAATCAATCAACCAACAAATCATAGAAGTTCGTATGTTATGATGTACGAATTAGCAGAATCTAGGTAAGTAACTTACAGACACTCGAGAAACAATGGTAGAGCATCAGGAGTCTACAACGTTTTCCTGAGCTGTGTAGGTCTACCTTTAATAGCAGTACTCAATAATGGTGAAACGCAGAAGCTGTGTTGTTGTGTAAAACACAAAAACAAATTAAAAATAACTTCACTACTTAAGAACAATATATAAAGCTGTTTTTGAGGTTTGGAGTAGTATTATTATTGTTGGAACTGTGATTTTCCTAGTCTTCTCAGTTAATAATTGCTGTGTAAGTTTCCCTCTGTTTTCAGTGTGTGTCTCTGAACCCAGACCAAGCGCGATGGAGCAGTGGTAGCACACTAGACTCGCAGTCGGGAGGACGACGGTTCAAATCCTCGTGCTGGTATCCAGATTCAAGTTTTCGCTGATTTTCCTAAAATCCTCCAGGAAAATGCCAGAAAAGGGCACGGCCGATTTCCTTCCCTGTCGTTAAAACAACCGGAGCTTGTGATCGGTCTCTAGCGACCTCGATGTCGACGGGACGTTAAAGTCTAATCTTTCTCGCTTTCTTCTAAACCTCGTGAAAGATTTGGAGACAATCATAATTTATTATTCGTTTTCTTATCAAAATTTGAAATGGCTGCACACATTCCATGACTGTCATAGGCTGAGATACGGAGTACTGTGAGGGATACCACACATCCTTTCGTGTCCCACTGTGTTCAAGAAGCGTACATCATTGAGAAAAATTGACTTATCTATGGTTGAAACTAGTGGGTGAGTGCCAGTACCACACCGTATAGTGACATACAGGAATTGTAAAACACCTGAAAAGTAGTAGGTTCCAATCTAAATTCATAAAGACTTTTTTTTAAAAAACAGAACTATAATTTTTGTTGGTCAGGAACTAGTGTAGTAGAAACCACCCTACATTAACTTTTATGCACAGTACTACATGGATAACGATACTTGTGACTCAAATTAATTTTATTCTATGGATTAGGTACATGGCAATACACACATTTTTGGGTTAGACACTGGAATCTCAGCATACAATCTTTGTGGCCTGAAATTAGAGAAGGCTTGTTAATTTTCCTGGAAAATCTCCATACAGAAAAGTTCTCAAAGTACCAACAGTGCTGGAGGGCTGTTATGAACAATTTGATGACTAACCACACGCAAGATGTTTTAGACTGACAATATACGCGTATCAATGAATATGCATGCCCTGAGGTAAATGGCATCTGTTGCTCTAAGATTGTTCGAATATTACTCAACAAATGTGACAGGATATCGAATTGCTGAAATATGGCATCTAGAAATCACTACAGAAATGGGAGCAGCTCAGGCTCTAAGACCTTCTTGAAGTAGAAATTTCAGTTTAGACTACGCGAGTTTTGTAAAACAAAAGATGCCATGTTATATTCAGTGGCGAACATAATCATCTTACTTGGCTTTAGTCCACCACCACGCTTACAAGGGAAGGCCTCGGACACGGCCAACCGATGCGGCTTATATTTGGCAGGTCACTTGTGTACAACCTTAATGAAAGACTTTAAAATATTTTGGTTCCCCGTCTCCATATTTCAGGCTCCCCCCGTATTTCAGAAAACCACACCTAAAATCGGCTCAAAATTCACGGGATCGATAGACAATTGAAAACTGAGCATTCTTCTTCATCATATATGGGGTACCCAAAGCACATTTTCTTCGAAATCGGGGAAAGAAACTTCTTTGACTACTGCTTGTGTACCCCTGAGGTAAACGCTGTCCAACGACAGCACCGCTGGCGTAGCGACCAATGCGAAGGTTAATAATGCAAGTAAACCAATAAGGATTAATAAAAAGGATGGCACACATATTTCTCAGACGACTTGGATTAGTAATGAATTAAAAATGTAAACATGATCGCTTTACAACAGCTCTTTCACTCACACGTGCTCCAACTGCTCCGAACAATTAGATAGATGACATTTATCCTATAAATATTCGAAGCATGTAAACTCGCAGTATCAATAACAGCTAATTAACGCAATCTTAAGGCAATTATGTCATTCCTTTAACAATCTTAGGAAAAAGATAGATTGCTGAGTTGCGGACAGGTACAACGAAAAGACTGTTACACACTATAACTTTCGGTCAAAGCCTTCTTTAGCAAAGAAAATACACACACAATCACACAAGTAAGCACATCTCATGCACACATTACCGCTACTACCGCCTGCTCAGACCATAGCGGGTCAAGTTCGACGATCCTAGTGACCAAGTTGTACGTCTGTCTGTCTCATTCTAGCTATCAGGAGGAATCTCGTGCAGAAAGGAGTACGCAAGAAGGGTATAGCGCTATTGAGGAATGACTATCGATGGTATTTGTGGCACAATTTAATCTACATATGTCAAGAAGCCACTGGGGGTTCGATGAAAACGAACAGTATAGTGACTTCAGTTTTCATCAGTCTATACCACGCTCGCATCCCCGAGCTTTCGTGTTCAGTATCAACATGTATATGCAGTTTTGGTATATTGTCGACTGGTGCTTTGTTGGTTGGTTTAAGAGGGTTCGGTGGGTGGTGAAGGGGTGGGGGGAGGTACCAAACTGCTTGGTCATCGGTCCTGGTACTTTATGAGCACGGACCTGCCACCCGATAGTGTCCCATATGTGTTCCATCAAGTTCATAAGAGGCAAATTTGGTGGCCAGAACACAACGTGAGTTCACTATCGTGCTCCTTAAACCACCGTATCACGATCCCGGCTTTGTGACACGGGCAGTTATCCTGCTAGAAGATGCCATTTACATCTGCATCTGTGCTTCGTAAGCCACCTGAAGTATGTGGTACGTTGTGAAGCATTGTCGTTTCTTCCCTTTCTTGTTCCAGTTTCTAACGGACAGCGGGAAGAACGATTGTTGATAAGACCCTTGTTAGCTCGAATCTCTCTAATTTGGCTTCATGATCCTTTCACGAGATACACGTTAGCTGAAGCAATATATTCCTCTGCTAACAATGTACTGTCTCGGAGTTTTAACAGTAAATCACAGCTTCACGCACAATGCCTCTGCTGTAGCGTCTGCTACTGGAGTTGGCGGTGCAATTCCGTGACGCCTTCGCGCTTACTAAATGAAGCTGTAACGAAACGTATTACACTGCTTTGGACGTTCTCTGTTCCTTTTAATAATACTTTTTGATATGGATCGCAGACAGACGAGTAGTAATGAGCTATTGTCCGAACGAGCGATTTTATAAGCTACTTTCTTCATGTGTGGCCGACACTTTCCTGAGGATTCTTCCAATGAATCGCAGTCTTGCTTCTGAATTACTTGCGATTAGTTCGTTGTCGTTCCACTTCAAATCTCTCCGTACAGACATGTATCGATTTTTTTTTCAGTGATACGGATCCCTCTGCCTATTTATGCACAACATGTTACATTTGTTTTTGTTGAGGAACAATTGGCAATCGCTGCACCATGTGTCGGTCCTATCCAGGTTTTCCCGCATTTCTCAATTTGCGGCTTTTTCCCAGCCATCCTCAACGTTTATGCTTTTATGGTCACAGACTGTCGGGAGAAATGGCTTTGATCCGTTTACTGCTTTAACTAAGACCAGTACTTCTTACGATTTTCTGTCAGATTGCTAGCTTCAATTTTACATTCTAATTCGTTGAACGCTTCACGCATGGCACTCCTTACGCTAATTTTGGCTTCGTTCAGTTTTTCTTTGTCTATGAGGCTTTTGCTACGTTTAAATGTGCACTAAAGCTCTCTTTGTTTACAAAGCGGCTTTGTAATAGCTAGCCAATGGCCTTGCCGCAGTGGTAATACCGGGTCCCGTCAGATCACCGTACTTAATCGTTGTCGGGCTCGGCTAGCACTTGGATGGGTGACCATCCGGTCTGCCGAGTGTTATTGGCAAGCGGGGTGCAGTCAGCCGGCTGTTGTGGTCGAGCGGTTCTAGGCGCTTCAGTCTGTAACCGCGCGACCGCTACGGTCGCAGGTTCGAATCCTGTCTCGGGCATGGATGTGTGTGATGTCCTTAGGTTAGTTAAGTTTAAGTAGTTCTAAGTTCTAGGGGACTGATGACCTCAGATGTTAAGTCCCACTGTGGTTAGAGCCATTTGAACCATTTTTGGCGTGCACTCAGCCCTTGTGAGGCAAACTGAGGACCTACTTGACTGAGAACTAGCGGCTCTGGTCTCGGAAACAGACATACGGCCGGGAGAGCGGTGTGATGACCACATGCCCCTCCATATCACCATACAGTGACGCCTATGGTGTAAGGACGACACAGCGGCCGGTCGGTACCGTTGGGCCTTCAAGGCCTGATCGGGAGAAGTTTAGTTATAGTTTTTTGTAGTAGCTACTCATGGCCACTGGTTTCTCGTTTGCCAAAACCCAGCTACTGTACGTCATCAGTTTAATACAGCCAGTGGCCCCGTCCATTGAATAAACCAGTTCGAGTCAGATCACCGAAGTTAAACAACGTCGAACGTGGCCAGTACTTGGATGGGTAACCGACTGGGAACGCCACGTGCTGTTGGCTGCTTTGCCTTTGCCTTTACGACAAAGGGGAGAACAGGTGGTTCCGTAAAGTTCCTTGTCAGTAAACTTTGCGCCGTTGTCCTGGATTAAATTCCAAACCTGTTCGCAGCGTCTTATGAAGTGAAGGCATGTGACACTGTTGTGATGATCCGTCCGTCGGATATGTACATGAAGCACGGGGTTCCCATTGGTGATATTCGAGAGCAGTAGGCTATGTGCCGGCACCGGGTTTAACCTACTCCCTTCTCTGATCACCCTCATCCAACACAAAAATGACTCCACACACCCATTACTGTCACCTACACTTACATCAATAGTCACACTTCTAGAAGGAAGGATGCTATTTTGTGCGAGGGACAGAAAAACATTTCCTATTAGACTGCTGAACCTCCCCTTCGCCGTTCCCCAGCCAACAATGCCATACGACATTACTTACTTCAGTTTACCGCAGACATGAAATGTGGCTTTGAAGTCGGCTGTCATCAAAAATTACACTCTTCTCGACAGGTACGACCAAGTTTTAGAATATTACAAAGCAGTCGTAATTTTTAACACACAATACGCCAGCGGCTGTGCACGATGCAATGTACTGTGGGTGTTAGCCATCTGAACTGTCTTAGCGTCGCACTAATTGATATCTTCAGACTTCTTGCAAAAGATATCCGTACAAGGTCCATATTATTCTGTGTAATTCTTGAATTCGGTGCTTTTCATGCTGTAATTCAGTACCTTTCGTCCACATCAGATACTATTCTCAGTGCAAGTTACTGTTGTGATCGAGGAGAATTTAATCATGGTGAATTCAAAGACGAGGCTTTAACCACAGGTGACGCACTTCTTATAGGCCAGCTACGACACACATTTACTTTCTCTATAAATAAAAACATACTTCATTTTTAATGTTCCTTACTCAACTGAAGGATGCAGTTACAGTTCACTGAGGTGAAAAAAGTCATGGGATAGCGATATGCACATAAACAGATAGTAAATATATCACGTACGAATGTGTATAAAACGGCAGTGTGTTGACGGAGCTGTCATTTGTACTCTGGTGATTCATGTGAAAAGGTTCCCGACGCCGCTATGGCCGCACGACGGGAATTAACAGACTTTGAATGTGGAATGGTAGTAGGAGCTAGAAGCATGGGACATTCCATTTCGGAAATTGTTGTGGAACCAATATTCCGAGATCCACAGTGTCGAAAGTGTGCCGAGATGACAAAATTTTTGGCATTATCTCTCATCACGGACAACGCAGTAGCCGACAGCCTTCACTCAATGACCGAGAGCAGCAGCGTTTGCATAGGGTTGTCAGTGCTAACAGACAAGCACCACTGCGTGAAATACCCGCAGAAATCAATGTTTGACGTACTACGAACGTATCCGCTCGGGCAGTGCGCTGAAATCTGGCGTTAATGGACTATGGCAGCAGACGATCATCGTGAGTCCGTTTGCTAACAGGACGACATCGTCTGCAGTGCCTCTCCTGGGCACGTGACCATATCGGTTGGATCCTAGACAATTGGAAAACTGTGGCCTGGTTAAATGAGTCCCGATGTCAGTTGGTAAGAGCTGATGGTAGGGTTCGAGTGTGGTGCAGACCTCACGAAGCAATTGACACAAGTTGTCAACAAGGTGCTGTGCAAGCTAGTCATGGCTCCATAATGGAGTAGGCTGTGGTTACATGGAATGGACTAGGTCCTCTCGTCCAACTGAATCGATCATTAACCATTTGCAGCCATTCATGGATTTCATGTTCCCAGACGACGACCGAATTTTTATGGATGACACCGGGCCAAAATTGTTCCCTTTTGGTTTGAACATTATCCTGAACAGTTCGAGCGAATGATTTGGCCACCCAGATCGTCCAACATGAATCCCATCGAAAATTTATGGGACGTAATCGATAGATTAGTTCGTGGGCAAAATTCTGAACCGGCAACACTTTCGCAATTATGGTTGGCTGTAGAGGCAGCACGGCTTAGTATTTCTGCACAGGACTTCCAACGACTTGTTTAGTCCATGCCACATCGAGCTGCTGCAATACGCCAGCCAAAAGAAAGTCCGACGAGCTATTAGAAGGTGCTTCATGACTTTTGTTTCGTCAGCGTACTTTCATCTTATAGAATTTTCATGCATCACAACAGTAGCATCAACCAGGAAACCATTCTGATTTAAATTTACCCTTTACTTCACCGTCTCAGTTGCATATTTGTTCATGTGATGTCTAGTTCCGAACAGTATTTCATTTTCAGATCTAAACATAAAAGATATTAAAAAGTTAAAGTAATGGATAGCAGTTACCTTGTTTTTAATTTTAGTTTTAGATCTGAAGGCCAACGTTGTTTCTGCAGTAGTAATACCGGTTCCCGCCAGATCACCGAAGTTAAGCGCTGTCGAGCTAGGCTAGCACTTGGATGGGTGACCATCTGGTCTGCCGGGCGCTGTTGGCAATCGGGATGCACTCAGCCCTTGTAATGTAAACTGAGCAGCTACTTGATTGAGAAGTAGCGGCTCCGGTCTCGTGAACTGTCATACGGCAGGGAGAGCGCTGTGCTGACCACATGCCCCTCCATATCCGCATCCAGTGACGCCTGCGGACTGAGAACGACACAGCGGCCGGTCGGTAGCGTTGGGTCTTCATGGCCCGTTCGGACGGAGGTTTTTTTTTTTTTTTTTTTTGTACGAAGATGACCAAATATTGATAGGATCTAGTTATCATAAAAATAAATGTCTAACTAAGACGGTGAAATAAAGGATACAGTTAAATGTCAACGAATTTTCGTAATCTCTCACTACGAATATTCTGGAAATAGTGCAAACATTGTGAGTTCTGTTTTTTAACCATGTAAATCCCAATGCATGTTGTTGCTGCCAGAGTCAAACATTTCCATCAGAACGCTACCATTGCTATAACCCGTATATAAATGTTTATCCACATTATGGATAGAATATAAAAGTATTCCATCCTGCATAAAATAAAATGGTTTTTTCTTTGTTAACCAGTTTGTCAGATCTGTCGTAATGTATGATTTTTCCTTATCATTTCCGCTGTTTAGCACTTCATTTATATATGCCTGAGTTGACCTTATTTTTTCCACCTTCTGTAAGTTTCAAACTTCCAGGCAGATTAAAACTTCGTGCCGGACCGGGACTCGAATCCAGAACCTTTTCCTTTCGCGGGTAAGTGCTGTACCAACTGAGCTTGCCGAGCACAGCTCACGACACGACCTCACAACTTTGCTTCCGCCAGTACCTCGTCTCCTACCTTCCAAGCTTCACAGAAGTTCTCCTGCGTATCTTGAAAGATACGCTCTCCTGGTAGGTAGGCTACTGTGGTCACATGACTTAGCCACAGACTGGGGGATGTTTCCAGAATGAATCATTCACTCTGCAACTCACAGGCTGTGGCTAAACCACGTCTCCGCAGTATCCATTCTCCAGGAGTGCTAGTCTTGCTAGTTGCGCAGGTGAGCTTCTGTGAAGTCTGGAAGGTAGGAGATAAGGTAGTGGCGGAAGAAAAGCTGTGAAGACGGGTCGTGAGCCGGCCGGTGTGGCCGAGCGGTTCTAGGCGCTTCAGTCTGGAACCGTGCGACCGCTCCGGTCGCAGGTTCGAATCCTGCCTAGGGCATGGATGTGTGTGATGTCCTTAGGTTACTTAGGTTTAAGTAGTTCTAAGTTATATGGGACTGATGACCTCAGATGTTAAGTCCCATAGTGCTCATAGGACTTTAACCATTATTTTTGAGGAGCAAATTCTGATCCTAGTGGTAGTCCATTTTTTTCTAGGGAACAACTTACTAGTTTTTTTGTTCTACTGATATAATTAGTTACAACATTCTTCATAAGTCACCTAAGTTTTCTTTAGTTTCAGCTAAGGCCACATTGTGTCACAAGTGACACAGTCACGTTGAAGAAGACAACTACTATTTGAAGGCCTTCCTGGAATTCAGATTCATTGCGTGTTGTCAAAGCCAAAACGTGTTAGCAGAAACTGTGGCTAGCTCTAAGGCCATCCTGCACATGAGGAATAGCGCTGCCAACACTTTTGTTAATTGTATAATATATAAGGCTTTCGAGCAGTTTATAACACTTAGTTGAGAGCGTCATTGCACGGTAACTTGTTTCGACGGTTTTCCTGATTTTAATACACTCCTGGAAATGGAAAAAAGAACACATTGACACCGGTGTGTCAGACCCACCATACTTGCTCCGGACACTGCGAGAGGGCTGTACAAGCAATGATCACACGCACGGCACAGCGGACACACCAGGAACCGCGGTGTTGGCCGTCGAATGGCGCTAGCTGCGCAGCATTTGTGCACCGCCGCCGTCAGTGTCAGCCAGTTTGCCGTGGCATACGGAGCTCCATCGCAGTCTTTAACACTGGTAGCATGCCGCGACAGCGTGGACGTGAACCGTAAGTGCAGTTGACGGACTTTGAGCGAGGGCGTATAGTGGGCATGCGGGAGGCCGGGTGGACGTACCGCCGAATTGCTCAACACGTGGGGCGTGAGGTCTCCACAGTACATCGATGTTGTCGCCAGTGGTCGGCGGAAGGTGCACGTGCCCGTCGACCTGGGACCGGACCGCAGCGACGCACGGATGCACGCCAAGACCGTAGGATCCTACGCAGTGCCGTAGGGGACCGCACCGCCACTTCCCAGCAAATTAGGGACACTGTTGCTCCTGGGGTATCGGTGAGGACCATTCGCAACCGTCTTCATGAAGCTGGGCTACGGTCCCGCACACCGTTAGGCCGTCTTCCGCTCACGCCCCAACATCGTGCAGCCCGCCTCCAGTGGTGTCGCGACAGGCGTGAATGGAGGGACGAATGGAGACGTGTCGTCTTCAGCGATGAGAGTCGCTTCTGCCTTGGTGCCAATGATGGTCGTATGCGTGTCTGGCGCCGTGCAGGTGAGCGCCACAATCATGATTGCATACGACCGAGGCACACAGGGCCAACACCCGGCATCGTGGTGTGGGGAGCGATCTCCTACACTGGCCGTACACCACTGGTGATCGTCGAGGGGACACTGAATAGTGCACGGTACATCCAAACCGTCATCGAACCCATCGTTCTACCATTCCTAGACCGGCAAGGGAACTTGCTGTTCCAACAGGACAATGCACGTCCGCATGTATCCCGTGCCACCCAACGTGCTCTAGAAGGTGTAAGTCAACTACCCTGGCCAGCAAGATCTCCGGATCTGTTCCCCATTGAGCATGTTTGGGACTGGATGAAGCGTCGTCTCACGCGGTCTGCACGTCCAGCACGAACGCTGGTCCAACTGAGGCGCCGGGTGGAAATGGCATGGCGAGCCGTTCCACAGGACTACATCCAGCATCTCTACGATCGTCTCCATGGGAGAATAGCAGCCTGCATTGCTGCGAAAGGTGGATATACACTGTACTAGTGCCGACATTGTGCATGCTCTGTTGCCTGTGTCTATGTGCCTGTGGTTCTGTCAGTGTGATCATGTGATGTATCTGACCCCAGGAATGTGTCAATAAAGTTTCCCCTTCCTGGAACAATGAATTCACGGTGTTCTTATTTCAATTTCCAGGAGTGTATATCAATAGTTTTGGATTTGTATCTGTTCTGATCTGGCAGTGTCAGTGTAGAAACATTTAAGGCGGTATCGAGCAATACGTCGCGAATGTGTCGCATGAGGTATTAAAAGTGAGTAGCTAGAGCTTTAACACTGCACAGTGTGTGTGCCTGAAGGAGTAACCTAGCACATCAGCAGGGACAGTAGGAAGCAGGAGAGACTGTATTTTTGCGGTCAGGATAGGGTGGGTAGGTGAACAGTAGCAGAGAAGCTTTAGAAAGAGCCGAAATCGCGGGGGCAGCGTGTGACCCCGTGGGAGGCGCTACGTGCGAGGCCTTATAAGCTGTACCGCCGGCGCTGCTGGAGATACCGAACTCAGGTTCGCCTCAGGCGGCAGACCTGCGTGGCTCTGCCCTCAGGGTGGGACATAACTTCTCGTCACACTTGGCTGCACAAGATATATGTAGGACTGCATATTAGTGGCTCGTGAGATTCGACAGTAGTTTCTTATCCTTCATAGGTGTTCGGTCCCAGTTATTTGGCACAGTTTCTCGACCTTTTCATATTGAGTTTCCTTATCTGAAAATATTACCAATGTGTATGCTCAGGCATCAGGACTACGCGTTGGGCGAGCCACTTCACAGCTGGAAATTAGCCTCGGCTCCAATTCTTATCCACTCACGGGTCACCATTTTGGAACCAAGTGTGTCGTTGGCACAAATCAGGCATTCCTGTTTGTCAGGTGTTGGCTGGCCAATAGCCAGAGACTTAATGTGTCTCCACACATTACTGGGATTTGCCAAGCCCCGGATCTGGAAAATAGGTGTAGGACTATTTCAAGGAATCCAGAACGAGTCACTTTTTTATGTATTTTTATTTATGCCACTACTCATTTCAAGATTTCATCTATCTTCAATAGGCGCAATACATATTTTAATCTTTATTAGGTACTCTGTGAGAACATCGACAGCAGTATGACTCTAGCAGCTGGCCTGTGTAAAATCAATTGAATGCACAAAATTCCATTAGAAAAATCTGACCAAATTGATGAACTAAACATCATGAAAGCAGTTGCTTCCAGACAATACTACAGTCCAAAATTAATGTATCAGCTAAACAATAAAATATTGCGTACACAACTTACGAAGACAAACCTATTCTAAATAACACCAGAACACAGCTAACACAAAAAATGTGTAAGCATGTCATTTTTAGGAAAACTGTCATTTAAAGTGGCAAACCTTTTCCGATAAACAAATGTAAGGTCAGTTTGTACACGAATAGCAAAATAAAGGACAAAGCCAGCCTTAGTGTAAAAAACAACAGCAAGCCATACAACAGATCAAGAATATACAAACTTTACTCCAATTCATGTTCGAAGACAAACACCGGCCAAACAGAAATGCATTTTAATATACGTTTCCGTAAACACACGCTATTTGTTAAAAAAAAAAAAAACTTAAGCGAATCCACATTCGACCTACATGTAGCTGAAAGGTATCATCAAGTGACAGACGCAACTCAAAACATACCTTGGCAACAAGTGAAAAAGAATTACCTTTCTTAAAGAAAATGAAATTTATCGTCATAAATAAGTACGGATAAATGACGTCTTAAATGATCAAACAGACCTACCGAGCAAAATTTTTCTAAGCCGTTTCAATTATTAGCTCATACAACCACATAGTACGTAGAGTCATTACAGCCATGAAAATCATAATCCATTGTCAACACATTCAGTGGACATAACAATTCGGCACCATATAAGTGTGTTGTTCTTTCGGATATTTTGGAACGCCGACTTCGTGACAGGTCTCACTGACCGACATCGATACCTCTCCTCAGTGCAGCACTGCGTGAAGGATGGGCTGCCATTCGCCAAGAAACCTTCCAGCACCTGACTGAATGTATGCCTGCGAGAGTGGAAGCTGTCATCAAGGCTAAGGGGTGGGCCAACACCATATTGAATTCCAGCATTACCGATGGGGGGCGCCACGAACTTGTAAGTCATTTTCAGCCAGGTGTCCGGATACTTTTGATCACCTAGTGTATATTATTTTTATAACGTTCAGCACATTCTAGTCAAACAGCTGATTCTGCACTTACTTAATAACCACAGAGATCACTCAGCACATCCATGATAAAGAATTTCAATTTCTTTATTTTAGTCATACAGAAGCCTAAACTAGAAACTACTTTCAGAATTCGTAAATAAAATATAATTTTGACCTTAGGTATAACTATAAATGTACACAAAGATGTCAGTCGGCAACATGGATACTGCTGTGTTTTTGTGCAAGATACAAGTGAAAATGGGCTTTGGCACATCTATACACGCGAAAATGGGAATAAGAACCATCAGAATAGAAAATAAGTACACAAATAATATATCGTAAGTATAAAACTCGCGAAGTGCAGTAGCTAAATAAAACTGTCAGTTTTTCACAGTACAGCTGCAACATCCAAATTGCTTTCTATGTTTTGACGATTTACTTACTGAAGATTCAAACTGAACATAGGTGAAAATCCGTAACGCGTTCTGGCATAAATAAAAATTCATAAAAGACTAGCTGGTTGCTATATTCTTTAAATTAATATAATGTACAGTCACGGAGCTCAATAGCTAATGTAATAGATAAATCATAAGTGTAGGGTATTGCACCACACTTCTAACGGTACTCACCCAAAAGTCACGGAAGGACTGACGGCTTTGAGAGCTAAGACTGAGACGGCGTGGGACAGGCATATTCAGGGGAAGAGAGAAGAAGACTTTGACGGGTCGAGAAAGTCCGTTATAGCGTGGGTCGACGAAGAGGCGTTACAGCACGCCGATTGAAAGTAGAGGTGGTGCAAGCTCTTCTGACGGTCCGGGGAGGTCCGCCTACGCTGCAGGTTCGGCTTCGCAAGAGCGAGTCGGAAGATAAGCACGAGAGCTCACCGTTACCGGGATGGAGGCAACGACTTCAGTCAATGGACGGGCTAGAGAGGTCCGCCAGCTGCGAGGAAGCAGATACTGTAATCTAAATCGTGTGGCTGCCGGGTTGGGCTGGAAGGCAGCTCAGACTTCGGAGACTTCCAGTTGAGTAGAGGAAAGTAGCTGGTGCAGCATGCCGTGAAAGGAGCAGGTAGAAGCAAATGATAGTAATTTTGCACAATCGTCACCAATCATCCAATATATCAGATCAAGTGATGAGTTAAAGTTAATGCCACAAACTTTTGATGGCAATGAGAGACAGCTAGATCAAGTTTGGATAACTGCGACAGCGCATTTGAGTTAGTGGCCCCAAACCAGCATGATGTTTTACTCAAGTTGGTCAAGGCACGAACAGTAGGAGCTGTCAGACTTGAGCAAACACGATAGCGGCGAGTGCGTGACGTGCGCTAGTTCGGGTCGCAAGTTTACTTGAAATCTGGAGGTGTTATTAAGCAGTTAGGCTGTTCTTTATATTCGAACTTCATGTGATGAGTGCATAGGGTCCTATTAGTAATTCATTTTGAGTACCTGTTACTCGAATCTACTCTTAACTTGGGAAACCGTCGGACAATGCTCAAATCGTTATAGGCACTGAAAGCTGGCTAAAACCGGATATAAGCTCAGCCGAAATTTTTGCGAAGAACCTAACGGTGTTCCGAAAGGTTGGCGCTGGGGTATTTGTTGCTGTTAAAAGTAGTTTATCTTGTCGCGAAAAAGAAGTAGATAGTTCCTGTGATTCAGTCATTCATCGTTTGGATTTGCAGCTCATTGTGTTGACCGTGTTTGCAGTTAAAATTGTAGTATGTGAGGTCCGCCAGTTATGCAAAACACAGATTTTTCCAAGTTCCCAAACACGTTTCAGCATTACTGTGCCATCATCAGTAGGTTTCCGCTTTATTTAATCTGTAATGTGAATATTTTTATTAAATAATTACAAAATTATGTGGATATTTAGTTCAAACAATAATTCGTTTCTTTTTGTTAATACCTTTACACTGGTTGTGCATGAGTTTTCAGGACCACTTGTGCATTATTTATTACAAGTAGCTTGTCATCTGCAACCAAACGATGTTAGTATGGGCATAGGCCGTTGTTGGCAACCTGAATGAAATTATAATAGGATCCTTTTACCGACCTCCCAGTTCAGATGATATAGTTGATGAAAGATTCAAAGAAAACTTAAGTTTGATTTCAAACAAGTACCCTAGTCATACAATTATAGTTGGTACTGCCTTTAATTTACCCTCGATATATTCGCGAAAATACATGTTTAATTCCGGAGGTACTCGTAAAACATCATCCGAAATTGTGCTAAACGCAGTATCTGAAAATTATTTCGAGCAGTTTTTCCATGAGTCCACGTGAATAGTAAACAGTTGTGAAAACACACTTGACCCCCTAGCAAGAAATAATCCTGAGTTAATAACGAGCATCAAAACGGATACAGGGATTAGTGAACGCAGGGTTGTCGTAGCGAGACTGAATATTGTAACCCCCAAATCCTCCAAAAATAAACGAAAAACATACCTATTCAAAAAAGCAGATAAAAATTCACTTGACGCCTTCCTGAGAGACAATCTCCACACCTTCCATATTAACAATGTAAGTGTACACCAGATGTGGCTTGAATTCAAAGAAATAGTACTGGCAGAAATTGAGACATTTATACCAAATAAATTAACAAACGACGGAGCTAACCCTCCTTGGTGAGAACACTGTTGCAGAAATAACGATACAAACATGCAAAATTTAAACAGACGCAAAATCACCAAGATTGGCGGGCGATCTTATGCAGAAGCTCGAAATTTGGCGCGGAATTCAATGCGAGATGCTTATAATAGTTTCCACAACAAAACTTTGTCTCGAAACCTGGCAGAAAATCCAAAGAGATTCTGGTCGTATGTGAAGTATGCTAGCGGAAAGACACAATCAGTGCCTTCTCTGAGCAATAGAAATACAGTAGATACTATGAAAAACTCAAATGTTCAAATGTGTGTGAAATCTTATGGGACTTAACTGCCAAGGTCATCAGTCCCTAAGCTTACACACTACTTAATCTAAATTATTCTAAGGACAAACACGCACACCCATGCCCGAGGGAGGAATCGAACCTCCCCCGGGACCAGCCGCACAGTCCATGACTTAGAGGAGATACTATCGAAGACAGTGCTTTAACGGTAGAGTTACTAAATACAGCCTTCCGAAAATGCCTTCACAAAAGAAGACGAAGTAAATATTCCAGAATTCGAATCAAAAACAGCTGCCAACATGAGTAACGTAGAAGTAGATATCCTCGGACTAGTGAAGCAACTTAAATCACTTAATAAAAGCAAGTCTTCTGGTCCACATTGTATACCAATTAGGTTCCTCTCAGAGTAAACTGATGCAATAGCTGCATACTTAACAATCATATACAACCGTTAGCTCGACGAAAGATCCGTGCCCAAAGACTGGAATGTTGCACGGGTCACACCAATATTCAAGAAAGGTAGTATGAGTAATCAACTAAATTACGAAAAAAATGGTTTAAATGGCTCTGAGCACTATGGGACTTAACATCTGACGTCATCAGTCCCCTAGACCTTAGAACTACTTAAACCTATGTAACCTAAGGGCATCACACACATCCATGCCCAAGGCAGGATTCGAACCTGCGACCGTAGCGGTCACGCGGTTCCAGACTGAAGAGCCTAGAACCGCACGGCCACACCGGCCGGCAACTAAATTACAGGCCCACATCATTAACGTCGATATGCAGCAGTATTTTGGAACATATATTGTGTTCGAACGTTATGAATTACCTGGAAGAAAACTGTGTGTTGACACACAGTCAACATGGGTTTAGAAACCATTGTTCATGTGAAACACAACTAGCTCTTTATTCACATCAAGTGTTGAGTGCTATTTCAGATCTATTCCGTATTTCTGGATTTCCGGAAGGCTTTTGACACTCTACCACACAATTGCCTTGTAGTGAAATTGCGTCCTTATGGAATATCGTCTCCATTATATGACTGTATCCGTGATTTCCTGCTAGAGAGGTCACAGTTCGTAGTAATTGACGGAAACTGATCGAGTGAAACAGAAGTGATTTCTGGTGCTCCCCAAGGTAGTGTTATCGGCCCTTTGCTGTTCCTTATCTATTAAACGACTTGGGAGGCCATCTGGGCAGCCATCTTAGGTTGTTTCCAAATGAAGCTGTCGTTCATCGACTAATGAAGTCATCAGAAGATCAGATCAAATTGCAAAGTGATTTAGAAAAGACATCTGTATGGTGCGAAAGTTGGCAATTGACGCTAAATATTGAAAAGTGTGAGGTCATCCACATGAGTGCTAAAAAAAACTTTGGTTACACGATAAATTAGTCAAATCTAATGGAAATTAATTCAACTAAATACCAAGGAATTACAATGACGAACAGCTTAAATAGGATGGAACACGAAGAAAATGCGGTGGAGAAAGCTAACCAAAACTGCGTTTTATTGGCAGGACACTCAGGATATGTAACAGATCCACTAAGTAGACTGCCAACACTTCGCTAGTCCGATCTCTTTTAGAATACAGCTGCACTGAGCGGTATCCTTACCGTACAGGACCGACGGGGTACATCGAAAAAGCTCAAAGAAGGGAAGCACGTTTTGTATTATCGCGAAATGGGGGATAGAGTATCACTGGAATGATAGAGGATTTGGAGTGTACATCCTTAAAAGAAAGGCGTTTTTCGTTGTGGCGGAATCTTCTATCGGAATTCCAATCACCAACTTTCTCCTCTGAATGCGAAAATATTTTGTTGACACCGACCTACACAGGGACAAACGATCACCATGATAAAATAATGGAAATCAGAGCTCGTACGGAAAGATATAGGTGTCTATTCATTTCGCGACCTATATGAGACTTTAAAAATAGAGAGTTGTGATGTCGGTTCGATGAAACCTCTCCCAGGCATTTAAACGTGATTCGCACAGCATCCATGTAGATGTACACACATCAAAAAAGTTTTGCATCACCTCGGTTCCGAGAGTTCCGGAACCTGTACAGAAAATTGGAATAGAGGTCAATATAAACATAAAAAATTGTTCAAATAACTCTAAGCACTATGGGGCTTAACATCTGAGGTCATCAGTCCCCTAGACTGAGAACTACTTAAACCTAACTAACCTAAGGACATCACACACATCCGTGCTCTAGACAGGATTCGAACCTGCGACCGTAACATCAGCGCGGTTCCGGACTGAAGCTCCTAGTACCGCTCGGCCACAGTGGCCAGCCATAGACATCTTTTCTGACCTTTTAATTGCTCATGAAAACCACACATTGAACGTTGTACCACCATACAGCGAGACCTTAAGAGGTGGTGGTCCAGATTGCTGTACACACCAGTACCTCTAATACTCAGTAGCACGTCCTCTTGCATTGATGCATGCCTGTATTTGTCGTGGCGTACTATCCACAACTTCATCAAGGCACTGTTGGTCCAGATTGCCACACTCCTCAACGGCGATTCGGCGTAGATCCCTCAGAGTGGTTGGTGGGTCACGTTGACCACCAACAGCCCTTTTCAGTCTATCCCAGGCAAGTTAGATAGGGTTCATGTTTGCAGAACATGTTGGCCACTCTAGTCTAGCGATGTCGTTATCCTGAAGGAAGTCATTCACTAGATGTGCACGATGGGGGCGCGAATTGTCGTCCATGAAGACGAATGCTTCGCCAATATGGTGCCGATATAGTTGCACAATCGGTCCGAGGATGGCAATCACGTATCGTACAGCCGTTACGGCGCGTTCCATGACCACCAGCGGCGTACGTCGGCCCCATATAATGCCACCCCAAAACAGCAGGGAACCTCCACCCTGCAGCACTCGCTGGACAGTGTGTCCAGGGCGTTCAGCCTGACCGGGTTGCCTCCAAACACGTCTTCGGCGATTGTCTGGTTGAAGGCATATGCGACACTCATCGGTGAAGAGAACGTGACGCCAATCCTGAGCGGTCCAGTCGGCATGTTGTTGGGCCCATCTGTACCGTTTCATGGTGTCGTGGTTGCAAAGATGGACCTCGCCATGGACGGCGGGAGTGAAGTTACCCATCATGCAGCCTATTGCGCACAATTTGAGTCCTTCAAATGTGTGTGAAATCTTATGGGACTTAACTGCTAAGGTCATCAGTCCCTAAGCTTACACACTACTTAACCTAAATTATCCTAAGGACAAACACACACACCCATGCCCGAGAGAGGACTCGAACCTCCGCCGGGTACAGTTTGAGCCGTAACACGACGTCCTGTGGCTGCACGATAAGCATTATTCAACATGGTGGCGGTCCTGTCAGGGTTCCTCCGAGCCATCATCCGTAGATAGCGGTCGTCCACTGCAATAGTAGCCCTTGAGTGGCCTGAGCGAAGCATGTCATCGACAGTTCCTGTCTCTCTGTATATCCTCCATCTCTGAACAACATCGCTTTGGTTCACTCCGAGACGCTTGTTGAGAGCCCTTCCTGGCACAAAGTAACAATGTAGACGCGATCGAACCTCAGTATTGACCGTCTTAGGCATGGTTGAACTACGGACAACACGAGCCGTGAACCTCCTTCCTGGTGGAATGACTGGAACTGATCGGCTGTCGGACCCCCTCGATCTAATAGGCGCTACTCATGGCTGGTTGTTTACATCTTTGGGCGGGTTTTGTGACATCTCTGAACAGTCAAAGGGACTGTGTTTGTGATACTATATCCACAGTCAACGTCTATCTTCAGGCGTTCTGGGAACGGGGGGTGATGTAAAACTTTTTTTGATGTTGGTAGATGTAGACTGAACAAAGCGCAGCACAGGCAACGGCCAGACCAGCAAGAACGCTGGGGTCTAGCCGACACTAGGTGTTGCGGCCGCATCGCACGGCATCGCTGGTGTCGCCACACACGTCAAGGCTGATGTTAGTGATTCGCAACAAGCACAGAACATGCTCCGACTTGTGCTCCAGACCATGAATGATGCTGTCACCGCAGCAGTGGCAGACAAAATGCAGAAAACTCAGGAGACCAATGCGAGGGAGATGCGTGCTCTAAGCAAATAACTGAATTAAACTGAAGATAGGGTGCGAACAGAAACTGATCGACAATTCTGACGAGCTTGAACAATGTCAGAGACGCAGTAATTCCACACTATTCAGGATTCCAGAGAGTAGTAGAGAGAATATGGACGAATTAGAGATGAATGTTGTCCGTAAGCAACTAGGCTAGCAGGTGACACTGCATTACACTGACAGAAGTCATAGAGTAGGACGTAGGACGCCAGGATGTACAAAGCCTAGGCCCATAATAGTGAAGTTCGTGTCGTACAGGAAAACATCTGAAATCTTAACAGTGAAGAAGGAACTCTCGACGTCAGGTCTGATGATACGAGAGGATCTCACCTCCGAAAGATTAAGCATTTTGGACAACGCAATTTTGAGATTTGGGCTAACAAAACATTTGGACAGATGATGGCAGGATAATGTGTTATTATTGTTTCTCATCGTTAGCGCTATTAGTAGTACACTGTTTTTATTCCGTTTATCTTCCTTTCAGCACTGTTGCGCCTGGATTATTCTAGCTCTGTCAAGCGAGGTTTTTTTCTATCACCACTTCGCTGCTTAACGACTGCTCAAAACACCGCTGCCCTTGGCCACAGAACCTCCCTCCTCCGTGAAGATTCCCGCTGCTTTCACTTCCTCGAAACTGCGCTCCCCCTCCTTAATGGCCGGCAGGAGTGGCCGTGCGGTTCTAGGCGCTGCAGTCTGGAACCGAGCGACCGCTACGGTCGCAGGTGCGAATCCTGCCTCGGGCATGGATGTGTGTGATGTCCATAGATTAGTTAGGTTTAATTAGTTCTAAGTTCTAGGCGACTTATGACCTCAGAAGTCAAGATCCATAGTGCTCAGAATCAGCCCTCCTTAATGCGTTTCCTTTAAAATGGCGGCTAAGGAGGGGAAGAAATCCAGTGTGCACTCCGTGTGCATTCCGGGTGGAGTCATTCCTGATGTGGAAAGGGTCTTTAGGGATGCCATGAAGAGCACAGGGTGCAGCCGGCTGCAGGTGGTGGCACATGTCGGCACTAATGACGTGTGTCGCTTTGGATCTGAGGAAATTCTCTCTGGATTCCAGCGGCTATCTGATTTGGTGAAGGCTGCCGGTCTTGCTTACGAGATGAAGGCAGAGCTCACCATCTGCAGCATCGTTGACAGAACCGACTGCGGACTTTTGGTGCAGAGCCGGGTGGAGGGTCTGAATCAGAGGCTCAGACGGTTTTGCGATCGTGTTGGCTGCAGATTCCTTGACTTGCGCCATAGGGTGGTGGGGTTTCGGGTTCCGCTGAATAGGTCAGGAGTTCACTACACTCATCTGGCGACTACACGGGTAGCGCAGGCTGTGTGGCGTGGACTGGGCGATTTTTTAGGTTAGAAGGCCTCGGGAAAGTACGGGGTGGGCTGCAATCTCACAGGGTGCATGGCAAATACAGGACGTGCTTGGATCAAGGAACAGTCGTAATTGTAGTTGCAAATTGTTGTAGTTGTGCTGGGAAAGTCAAAAATGGCTCTGAGCACTATGGGACTTAACATCTGAGGTCATCAGTCCCCTAGAACTTAAAACTACTTAAACCTAACTAACCTAAGGACATCACACACATCCATGCACGAGGCAGGATTCGAACCTGGGAAAGTCCCTGAGCCTCAAGCACTAATAGAAAGCACAGAAGCTGAAATCGTTATAGGTACAGAAAGCTGGATAAAGCCTGAAATAAGTTCTGCAGAAATTTTTACGAAGTCTCAGACGGTGTTCAGGAAAGATAGATTAGGCAGAATTGGTGGTGGAGTGTTTGTGTCTGTCAGTACTGGTTTATTTTGTGGTGAAGTCGAAGTAGATACTCAGTGCGAATTGGTATGGGTGGAGGTTATACTTAACAGCCGAACTAAGTTCATAATTGGCTCCTTCTACCAACCCCCCGACTCCGATGATATAGTTGCGGAACAGTTCAGAGAAAATTTGAGTCTCGCAACAAATAAATACCCCACTCATACGGTTATAGTTGGTGCGGACTTCAACTTTCCCTCGATATGTTGGCAAAAATACTTGTTCATAACCGGTGATAGGCAGAAAACATCTTCCGAGATTGTCCTAAATGCTTTCTCCGAAAATTATTTAGAGCAGTTAGTCCACGAACCCACGCGAATTGTAAATGGTTGCGAAAACACACTTGACCTCTTAGCCACAAACAATCCAGAGCTGATAGAGAGCATCATGACTGATACAGGGATTAGTGATCACAAGGTCGTTGTAGCTAGGCTCAATACCGTTTCTTCCAAATCCACCAGAAACAAACGCAAAATAATTTTATTTAAAAAAGCGGATAAAGTGTCACTAGAAGCCTTCCTAAGAGACAATCTCCATTCCATCCGAACTGACTATGCAAATGTAGACGAGATGTGGCTCAAATTCGAAGATATAGTAGCAACAGCAATTGAGAGATTCATACCCCATAAATTGTTAAGAGATGGAACTGATCCCCCGTGGTACACAAAACAGGTCAGAACGCTGTTGCAGAGGCAACGGAAAAAGCATGCGAAGTTCGGAAGAACACGAAATCCCGAAGATTGGCTAAAATTTACAGACGCGCGAAATTTGGCACGGACTTCAATGCGAGATGCCTTTAATAGGTTCCACAACGAAACATTGTCTCGAAATTTGGTAGGAAATCCGAAGAAATTCTGGTCGTATGTAAAGTACACAAGCGCAAGACACAGTCAATACCTTCGCTGCGCAGTGCCGATGGTACTGTTACCGACGACTGTGCCGCTAAAGCGGAGTTATTGAACGCAGTTTTCCGAAATTCCTTCACCAGGGAAGACGAATGGAATGTTCCAGAATTTGAAACACGAACAGCTGCTAGCATGAGTTTCTTAGAAGTAGATACCTTAGGGGTTGCGAAGGAACTCAAATCGCTGGATACGGGCAAGTCTTTAGGTCCAGATTGTATACCGATTAGGTTCCTTTCAGATTACGCTGATCCAATAGCTCCCTACTTAGCACTCACATACAACCGCTCGCTCACCGATAGATCTGTACCTACAGACTGGAAAATTGCGCAGGTCGCACCAGTGTTTAAGAAGGGTAGTAGGAGAAATCCATCTAACTACAGACCTATATCATTGATGTCGATTTGCAGTAGGGTTTTGGAGCATATACTGTATTCAAATATTATGAATCACCTCGAAGGGAACGATCTATTGATACGTAATCAGCATGGTTTCAGAAAACATCGTTCTTGTGCAACGCAGCTAGTTCTTTATTCGCACGAAGTAATGGCCACTATCGAGAGGGGATCTCAAGTTGATTCCGTATTTCTAGATTTCCGGAAAGCTTTTGACACCGTTGCTCACAAGCGACTTCTAATCAAACTGCGGGCCTATGGGGTATCGTCTCAGTTGTGCGACTGTATTCGTGATTTCCTGTCAGGAAGGTCGCAGTTCGTAGTAATAGACGGCAAATCATCGAGTAAAACTGAAGTGATATCAGGTGTTCCCCAGGGAAGCGTCCTGGGACCTCTGCTGTTCCTGATCTATATAAATGACCTGGGTGACAATCTGAGCAATTCTCTTAGGTTGTTCGCAGATGATGCTGTAATTTACCGTCTGGTAAGGTCATCCGAAGACCAGTATCACTTGGAATTCGATTATTCGATAAATAGTACAATTCTCAAGGCTGTCCATTCAACTAAGTACCTGGGTGTTAAAATTACGAACAACTTCAGTTGGAAAGACCACATAGATAATATTGTGGGGAAGGTGAGCCAAAGGTTGCGTTTCATTGGCAGGACACTTAGAAGATGCAACAAGTCCACTAAAGAGACAGCTTACACTACACTCGTTCGTCCTCTGTTAGAATATTGCTGCGCGGTGTGGGATCCTTACCAGGTGGGATTGACGGAGGACATCGAGAGGGTGCAAAAAAGGCAGCTCGTTTTGTATTATCACGTAATAGGGGAGAGAGTGTGGCAGATATGATACGCGAATTGGGATGGAAGTCATTACAGCAAAGACGTTTTTCGTCGCGGCGAGATCTATTTACGAAATTTCAGTCACCAACTTTCTCTTCCGAATGTGAAAATATTTTGTTGAGCCCAACCAACATAGGTAGGAATGATCATCAAAATAAAATAAGAAAAATCAGAACTCGAACATAAAGGTTTAGGTGTTCGTTTTTCCCGCGCACTGTTCGGGAGTGGAATGGTAGAGACATAGTATGATTGTGGTTCGATGAACCCTCTGCCAAGCACTTAAATCTGAATTGCAGAGTAGTCATGTAGGTGTAGATGTAGAAAATTGCTACATCAGGATGAAATGCAGATGTTAAACGGGTATTTATTGGACAAATTAATTATACTAGAACTGACATGTGATTACATTTTCACGCAATTTGGGTGCATAGATACCGAGAAATCAGTACCTAGAACAACCACCTCTAGTCGTAATAACGGCCTTGATACGCCTGGGCATTGAGTCAAACAGAGCTTGGATGGCGTGTACAGGTACAGCTTCCCATGCAGCTTCAACAAGATACCGCAGTTCATCAAGAGTAGTGATTGGCGTATTGTGACGAGCCAGTTACTCGGCCAACATTGACCAGACGTTTTCAATTGGTGAAAGATCTGGCGAATGTGCTGGCCAGGGCAGCAGTCCAACATTTTCTGTATCCAGAAAGGCCCGTACAGGACCTGTAACATTTGGTCGTGCATTATCCTACTGAAATGTAGGGTTTCGCAGGGATCGAATGAAGGGTAGAGCCATGGGTCGTAAAACAGATGAAATGTAGCGCCCACTGTTCAAAGTGCCGTCAATGTGAACAAGAGGTGACTGAGACGTCTAACCAATGGCACCCCATACCATCACACCAGGTGATACGCCAGTATGGCGATGACGGATACACGCTTCCAATGTACGTTCACCGCGATGTCGCCAAACACGGATGCGACCATCATGATACTGTAAAGAGAACCTGGATTTGCCATTCGTACACCCAGGCTCGTCGTCGAGTACACCTTCGCAGGCGCTCCTGTCTGTGATGCAGCGCCAAGGGTAACCGCAGCCATGGTCTCCGAGCTGATAGTCCATGCTGCTGCAAACGTCGTCGAACTGTTCGTGCAGATGGTTGTTGTCTTGCAAACGTCCCCATCTGTTGACTCAGGGATCGAGACGTGGCTGCACGATCCGTCACAGGCATGTGCATAACATGCCTGTCATCTCGACTGCTAGTGATACGAAGCCGTTGGGATGCAGCACGGTGTTCCGTATTATCCTCCTGAACCAACCGATTCCATATTCTGCTAACAGTCATTGGATGTCGAGCAACGCGAGCAGCAACGTTGCGATATGATAAACCGTAATCGCGATAGGCTATAATCCGACCTTTATCAAAGTCGGAAACGTGATGGTACGTATTTCTCCTCCTTACACGACGCATCACAACAACGTTTCACCAGGCAACGCCGGTCAACTGCTGTTTATGTATGAGAAATCGGTTGGAAACTTTCCTCATGTCAGCACGTTGTAGGTGTCGCTACCGGCGCCAACTTTGTGTGAATGCTCTGAAAAGCTAATCATTTGCATATCACAGCATCTTATTCCTGTCGGTCAAATTTCGCGTCTGTAGCACGTCATCTTGATGGTGTAGCAATTTTAATGGCCAGTAGTGTACTTTGTTCCCCCGTCAGCGCTGACCCAGAGCCGCAAGTATCCATCTGCGGCATCCTCGCATGCTCTGCACCTGAACGTACCTAACTCCTTGTTCCACTCGCAAATGTCCACCTGAACGTACCTAACTCCTTGTTCCACTCGCAAATGTCCAATCTCTGTCAGCTCATTACGATGAGTTCCGTCATATATATCAAGACATAGACATCCATGAAATACTTCTGTCAGAGATCTGGCTCAAATCCAATTATTCTCACACGTTCGGTAAGCTTAGACGGCTACATCCTTCTAACAAGGGAACCTCCCCATCGCACCCCCCTCAGGTTTAGTTATTAGTTGGCACAGTGGATAGGCCTTGAAAAACTGAACACAGATCATTCGAGAAAACAGGAATAAGTTGTGTGGAACTATGAAAAAAAATTTATTTTTTGTCGTTCTTCTGTTTTCTCGATTGATCTGTGTTCAGTTTTTCAAGGCCTATCCACTGTGCCAACTTATAACTAAATCTGAGGGGGATGCGATGGGAAGGTTCCCTTGTAAGATTTAAGAGGGTTTGAACGTGGTGTTATAGCCGGCGCACGACCCATGTTACACAGCATCTCCAAGGCAGCGATGAAGTGGGGATTTTCCCGTATGACCATTTCACGAGTGTACCGTGAATATCAGAATCCCGGTAAAGCATCAAATCTCCGACATCGCTGAGGCAGGAAAAAGATCCTTCAAGGACGGGACAAACGACGACTAAAGAAATCGTTCAAAGTGACAGAAGTGCAACCCTTCCGCAAATTGCTGCAGATTTCAATGCTGGGCTATCAACAACTGTCAGCGTGCGAACCATTCAACGAAACATCATCAATATGGGCTAAAGGAGCCTAAGGGCCGCTCGTGTACCCTTGATGACTGCACGACACAAAGCTTTACGCCTCGCCTCGGCCCGTCAACACCGACATTGGACTGTTGATGACTGGGAACATGTTGCCTGGTCGGACGAGTCTCGTTTCAAATTTTATCGAGTGGATGGTCGTGTACGGGCATGGAGACAACCTCATGAATCCATGGACTCTGCATGTCAGCAGGGGACTGTTCAAGCTGGTTAAGGCTCTCTAATGGTGAGGGGCGTGGGCAGTTATAGTGATGTGGGGCCCCTGCTACGTCTAGATATGACTCTGACAGGTGACACGTACGTAAGCATCCTGTCTGATCAACTGAATCCATTCATGTCCACTGTGCATTCAGTCGGACTTGGGCAATTCCAGCAGGACAATGCGACACCCCACACATCCAGAATTGCTGAAGAGTGGCTCCAGGAACACTCTTCTGAGCTTAAATGCTTCCGATGGCCGCCAAACTCCCCAGACATGAACATTATTGAGTATATCTGGGATGCTTTACAACGTGCTGCTCGGAAGAGATCTCCACCCCGTACTCTTAGGGATTTATGGACAGCCCTGCAGAATTCATTGTGTAAGCTCCCTCCAGCACTGCTCCAAACATTAGTCTAGTCCCTGCCATGTCGTGTTGCCGCACTGCTGCGTGCTCGCGGGGCCCCTACACGATATTAGGCAGGTGTACCAATTTCTTTGGACCCTCAGTGTATGTTAACAGAGATCAAATCCCTTAACAGAAAGTGCCTGGTATGTGCCATCTAAAAATATTCTAAAGTAGGCGGGTTTGCCAGCTTTAAAACGTCTCTTTGAACTCTCGAATCTACACACAAACATATAATTAAAGCTGGTTACACAACACAAATTTTCTAAACAATAGCCTTTCCAGCGTGAACTTTAAGCTGATGCTTTCTTCACCGAATGTGTCGCTACTTCGATTTGCTCCTGCTCATCATACGAACAGTAGTCACACTCCCATAGATATATTTGCAGCGGAGTCCCCAAACGTAGTAATTCTTACCTCTCAAATATCCCCATCTAGCATTTTCGACCATGATATCCGACAATGACATGACTTTCATTATGTACTCCAGACAATGTCCCACAAAAGAAACCACACCTGCCTGCATTCGGAGATATAAGAAATGTATTCGCTGTTGCGAATATGATCGGACTCCAGCTGCACAATGTGCTGGTGACAATGAAAATTTGTTATTTGTGCCGGACTGGAACTCGAACTCGGATTTCCCACGTTACGCTAGCGATCGCTTGAAACTTGTTTGCGTGGATGGGGGAGAGAGGGGGTATCACAGTCAGCCACAGGCTTGAGGAGACAAAGGGACAAGGTGTGCAGGAGTCGAATCCCGAGGCCTGGCTACGAAACTTCCCCCTACCATCGCTGTGCTGCGCTCACACACTGCTCATTTTATCTTACGTATTTATGTATTTATTTTTCTTTTTTTCATATATATAAAGTGGAAAAAATTGAAACTAGTCCACCCATCCGAAATCCTGGAAACCACGCGAGGTGGTAAAGGATGGCAGGCGGGCCGAGTCCAAGGGGCGGGCGCTTGCTACGCCGGGAACACTCCAACTTAGCGGGAGAGTGGTAAAAATGCGTGTCTATGTCCTGTACTCTCACAACTGCTGTGATACCCACACAGGGAGAGACTTATGACTACTGTCGCGGTCTTGTCTTTGCATGAAATACTATACTGCAGTGCATGTCTTTTTACGATGTACTCTGCATTGTCTTCCAGTAGCAAATATGTTCCAATACTCGATAAGCCCGTATCTTTTTTACTAACCGGCAGTGCGGGACGGTATCAAATGCTTCCTGAAGTCAAGGAACACAGTATGAAGATGAACGCCGTTGACTACAGCATATCATGGGGAAACAGAACGAGATGAGTTTCGCAAGAAACTCTGTTTGCGGAATCCATGTTGATTTCTATAGAGATTTTGGTTCTCCAAAACAGGTCATAATTCTTGAGCATAAAAAATGTTCTATAATTCTAAAAGAGACTGATGTCAACGATAGAGGCCTATAATTATGTGTGTCTGTTCTACGGCCCCTCTTGGAAATGGGAATGACATGCGCATTTTTCCAGTTACCAGGTACCCTACTCTGCTCAAGCGAAATACGATAAACTTCTGCTAAAAGGGGAGCAAGTTCTTTCGCATAATCTTTGCAGAATCTTGTTGGTATTTTGTCTAATCCTTATGCCTTTCCACTACTAAGCGATTTTAGTTGTTTTCATAAGCCGCGATGGGTTCTCTCAGTAACTGACATTTCGACATTCGTACGATGATTCAAAGGAAGGACCATTTTACGATCTTCCTCGGTGAAACAATTTTAGAAGAGCGAAATCAGTATTTCGGCCTTTTCTCTGTTATATTCCGTTTCGATGCCAGCGTGGTCACAGAGTGAATCAGCAGATGATTTAGAACTTCTGACTGATTTTACATGAGTCCAAAACCTCTTAGAGCTTTTACAAAATTTTACGTACAAAGCCATTGAACGCTTTTTCAAAAAAATGGCTCTGAGCACTTTGGGACTCAACTTCTCAGGTCATTAGTCCCCTAGAACTTAGAACTAGTTATACCTAACTAACCTAAGGACATCACACACATCCATGTCCGAGGCAGGATTCGAACCTGCGACCGTAGCGGTCTCGCGGTTCCAGACTGCAGCGCCTAGAACCGCACGGCTACTTCAGCCGGCAACGCTTTTTCTCATTGCTCTTGTTACGCTCATTCTCGCTTCTGCCTGGTTTTGGTTGTCACCTAGGTTTTGACTTTTCTTCAATATGTGATGAAGCTCTCTTTGTTTACGGATCAGTTTTCTAACACGACTATCAAACAACGGCGGTTCTTCCCCGTTCCTTAAGATCTTGCATAGAACATATTTTTCTAAGGCATACTTAACTATGCTTTTGCACTTTTTCCATTTTTGTTCCACATCTTCATCCTCATCATTAAATACTTGGTGCTGACTACTCAGATACTCTGTAATCTGTATCTTGTCACTCTTGCTAAGCAAAAATACACTATGTGAGCAAAAGTATCTGGACATCCCCAAAAACTAACGTTTTCATATTAGGTGCGTTGTGTTGCCACCTACTGCCAGGCATTCCATGTCAGCGACCTCGGAAGTCCTTAGACATTGTGAGATAGCAGAATGGGGCGCTCCGCGGAACTCACGGACTTCGAACGTGGTCAGGCGATTGGGTGTCACTTGTGTCATACGTATGTACGCGAGATTTCCACACTCCTAAACATCCCTAGGTCCATTGTTTCCTATGTGATGCCACGCGGTGTAGCCGAGCGATCTGAGGCGTCTTGTCACGATCCTGGCGGCTTCCCCCGTCGGAGGTTCTAGTCCTCCTTCGGGTGTGAGTGAGTGTGTTGTCCTTAGCGTAAGTTAGTTTGAGTTAGATTGAATAGTGCGTGAGCTTAGGGACCGATGACCGCAGCAGTCCCATAAGACATTACCTTACCATTGTGATAGTGAATTGGAAACGTGAAGGGACACGTACAGCACAAAATCGTACAGGCCGACCACGTCTGTCGACTGAAGAGGGTCGTAATGTGTAATAGGTAGACATCTATCCACACCATCACACAGGAATGCCAAACTGCATCAGGATCCACTGCAAGTACTATGACAGTTAGGCGAGAAGTGAGAAAACTTGGATTTCATGGTCGAGCGGTTGCTCGTAAGCCACACATCATGCCGGTAAATGCCAAACGACGCCTCGCTTGATGCAAGGAGCGTAAACATTGGACGATTGCACAGTGGAAAAACGCTGTGTGGAGTGGCGAATCACGGTACACAATGTGGCCATCCGAAGGCAGTGTGTGGGTATGGCGAATGCACGGTGAACATCATCTGCCAGCGTGAGTAGTGCCAACAGTAAAATTCGGAGGCGGTGGTGTTATGGTGTGGTCGGGTTTTCCATGGAGGGGGCTTACACCCCTTGTTGTTTTGCATGGCACTACCACAGCAAAGGCCTACATTGATGTTTTAACCACCTTCTTGCTTACCACTGCTGAAGAGCAATTCGAAGATGGCGATTGCATCTTTCAGGACGATCGACCAACTGTTCATAATGCACGGCCTGTGGCGGAGTGGTTACACGACAATAAGATCCCTGTAATGGACTGGCCTGCACATAGTTCTGAAATGAATCCTATAGAAAACCTTTGGAATGTTTTGGAACGCCGACTTCGCACTAGGCCTCACTGACCGACATCGATACCACTCCTCAGTGCAGCACTCCTTGAAGATTGGGCTGCGAGTCCCCAAGAAACCTTCCAGCACCTGAGTGTGGAAGCTGTCATCAAGGCTAAGGGTGGGCCAACAATGTACTGAGTTCTAGTATTACCGATGGAGGGCACCACGAACATGTAAGTCATTATCAGCCAGATGTCCGGATGCTTTTGATCATATCTTCCTACCTTTCTTAACATCCCATGTAAAACCCGTAGCCATAGTTGCTATCACAAGATTGTGATCACTGATGCCTTCTTCTAACTTAAGTGTTTTGCTACGTTCGTGTCTGTGTGCTGCTAGGTGGTCTAAGACCTTACCTTCATGAGCTGTTTCTCTGTCTTCGAGAAGCAATGGTCAGACAAGACATTCAGAATAATGTCATACGAATTCCTGTCTCTGGAACCAGTTTTGATAACATGACTTTCCCAGTCTATATCTGGCAAGTTGAAGACGTCACCATTAAGACAGCATGTTCAAGAAACTTATTCATCACATTCTGAGTTCTCTCTGAAGCGCTCTACTAATACTGCCCCAGATGGTTTATAAAAGAATACGATTCCACTTTGGCCGACCTTTGTTGCCTAACTTCATCCAGATTTATTCATATTCTGAATCCGTGACAACCTCTCTAGATATTATCGAGTTATTTACTAGAATAAATTGACCACCACCATTGACGAATAACCTTTTCTTACGACGAATACTCCAACCTGAACTTAGGATTTCGTTGCTTTTCACTTCCCGTTTCAATTAACATTTTGTTCAAAGATATCTGGGCATTATAACCTTCAATAAGCGACACTAACTCTGAGTTCTTTCCTTGGATACTCCTGCAGTTTATTAATACCATATTAACTTCATCTCTGTCCTATATGCGAGGACGAGCTTTCTCTGGAAACAACGTGGCTGAAAAATACTTGCAGATTAAAACTGTGGGGCAGCCCGAGGCTCGAAATGGGGACTTTTGCCTCTTGCAACTGCTCCACCGACCCAAGCACGACTCAAGCCCCCTGGTAACAGTTTTACTTCCGCCAGTGCCTCATCTCCTACCTCCTAAACTTCACAGAAGCTCTCCTGGAAGAAAGGTTACAGCGGAGACGTTGCTTAACCACAAACTGGGAGATACTTCCAGAATGAAATTTTCACTCCGCAGCGATGTGCGCGCTATTATGAAACTTACTGGCAGATTAAAACTGTGTGCCGGAGTTTTAATCTGCCAGAAAGTATTATCAAAACTGGGTAGCACATCGTACCTGTTGCTAAGGTGTAAGGAAGCAACCGTGCAGCCCGTTCCCTCAATCGCCTTCCGCTCACTGACATGGGAAGCCACCACTTTCCACCACTCACTCTGGAGTGAGGACGGACCAGTCAGATGTTGCGTACCGAAAGACGAAGCGACAACCATGTCACCAAGGGATTCCAGCGGCCCCAAATTTGTCACAGGTCTCGTCACTAGCGCCTCAACATCGCCACAATTTTGAGCAGTAGGCACAAGTCTGTCGACCATGGTGAGTGCAGCTTCCAGGTGTGTGCAGGAAGTAGCCACTTCCCCTTGTGTCAGCTCACAACGAGCACAGTCCCCAGCCATGTTGTACTGTGTAAAAGATTGATACTGTATCTCAAAAAATTCGAAGTACTGAGCAGTAACGTAGAAAGTACTAACACACCCCTGAAAAAAATAAAACTACTCAACTGTGGCATTACTGTGTTTGTAATGTACTGCAGAGCTCTCATTATAGCCTGAGACCGCAAGCTCTTAAAACAGAATTATATTTCTCTGCTAACGATATCGTGTGGCGAGGGCCTCCCGGCGGGTAGGCCTGATCGTCTGGTGCAAGTCTTTTGAGGTGACGCCACTAAGTGACTTGCGCGTCGATGAGGATGAAATGATGATGATGAAGACGAGACAAACACCCAGTCCCTGAGTGGAGAAAATCTCCAACCCAGCTGGGAACTGAACCCGCCCCCCGCCACCGACATAATATGCCGGCGCACTGTCCACTCAGCTACGGTGGAGGACATTTCTCTACTGAAAATGAATGTATCAACAGTTATATTTTACCACAAAAACTCATAGGCACTGATCTAATGTATCTGAAATAAACGGCTTTCTGCTTTATATGAAGTTTTACACGAGCACGACCGTTTTCGTGATTTCAGATCACATCTTCAAGTGTACATCTACACGATAGGAAACGTACAACCGACATTGTGATAAAAAAACATACCTATCCTAATAATGCTCTACGATAACCAATATGACATACTCACACGTCAGTAAAACATTTCAGCCCTGATACGGGAAGAAGGGGGACTCAGCTTTCTCAACATAAAATACTTTTACCCTCAATAAGCAGAGTGTCAAAGTTAAAACTGACCATTTGTTGCGGGTAACAGGTTTTATTTTGATAATGTTGAGTCCTCCGCCTTCCCGTATCAGGGCTTGAGTGTTTTCAAAAATGGCTCTGAGCACTATCGGACTTAACATCTGAGGTCATCAGTCCCCTATAACTTAGAACTACTTAAACCTAACTAACCTAAAGACATCACACATATCCATACCCGAGGCAGGATTCAAACCTGCGAACGTAGCGGTCGTGCAGTTCCAGACTGAAGCGCTTAGAACCGCTCGGCCACACCGGCCGACTTGATTGTTTTACTGACATGTATGTCATATCAGTTGGCATGGAGCATAGATTATTAGGACAGATATTTTTATCATAATGTTGGTTGTATATTTCCTGTCTTGCAGATATACACCTGAAGATGTGATTTTAAATCACGAAACTGTCGTATTCCTGTAAAAGTTAATATATTGCTGAAAGCGGTGTATTTCAGAAACATGGATTACTAGGAAACTATTTGAAACGCACTGATCTAAACTATACGCTGTGTACTAACACGACATTTAAACGTAGTCACGTGTCGTGGCGCTTATGGCGACTGAAAAATTACTGGAGGAAGACGCCTCACACAAGGATGTGCCTTATGATTTACTCAAAAAAAAAAAAAAAACTTAGAGGAATTTGATAAACACTAGTGTACACAGAAAAACACACAGGTACAAGTTCACTTCTTCACAGAATCAGTCTGTGCTATAGTAAGATGCCACTGAAATATAGGTGGGTGTCAACTGGTCAAAAGAAAGTAATGTGACTCGTAATACCGCACGAAAAACAAGTATCCGACCGATGTGGGCAGAGGAAGCGAGGGGTCAGCGGGAACACTGGAAACAAGAAGCCAGACGACGCGTTTTGCAGTTCCGTCGAGACGAAGAACTCGGAAAAAATTCTGAAATTGAGTTACGAGAGATCGTTCGGAGACACTTGAAGTGTCGCTGCCTGTTAGCGTGCCTCTAGGCCGTTCCGCTGGCGCAGCGTAACATATTTACCAGTGCAACCGACACGAGTGTGTGATTTCCTGTTGCGCCGAAAGGAAGTGTTTACCGTCGCACCGGTGATGACGGCCAACGCTGCGGACTCTTTGTCTCCCAGCCTTCCGGTTTTCGGGGAGAAATCGAAATCCTGAGCAATTTTAAAGACACTCTTCACCAACTAAGGACAATTAAAAAGTCAAGAACAGTCCAAATACCTTCACTATATTGGTCATAAAATTTACTCAGCCCGCATCTCGTGGTCGTGCGGTAGCGTTCTCGCTTCCCACGCCCGGGTTCCCGGGTTCGATTCCCGGCGGGGTCAGAGATTTTCTCTGCCTCGTGATGGCTGGGTGTTGTGTGATGTCCTTAGGTTAGGTAGGTTTAAGTAGTTCTAAGTTCTAGGGGACTGATGACCATAGATGTTAAGTCCCATAGTGCTCAGAGCCATTTGAGCCATTTACTCACGTAAGGATAAATCTCTACTAAAACTGCATCATATTCTTTTACTCTTTACATTCTTTTATGGATCATCAATTAGTTCGTGACATCACTCATATTCTCTGCTCGTTGGGTACTCATTTCGCCATATCTGCCTTGCATATACTCTGTTCATCTTACACCTGCATCTATTAATAATCTTCACACAAATATCCACCGATAACATATTTCTGCTGACCTTATACCCTTTTTTCATAAAATTACATCTGTATTTTCTGGGGAGAAACACTATTGATACATATAGTCTACAGAGTGACAAGTTAAGTGTTTATCGTCTTCTATTTTTCCTACTACTATATTTATTAAATTTCGTGCTTGTTCTTCTGTTTAAGAATTTTAATCTCGCTATTTTATAAGTGTAAATTCATTCACTTTGAAGCGCAGTAGTTGCTCACTGAGCAATCAGCTACATAGCTTATTAACGCATCAGCGTCCGTTGGTGACACCTCAGGAGGGTAGCAAGTTGCATATGTAGGATTCTGTCTGCTTTTATAGTTTAGCCGGCCGAAGTGGCCGTGCGGTTAAAGGCGCTGCAGTCTGGAACCGCAAGACCGCTACGGTCGCAGGTTCGAATCCTGCCTCGGGCATGGATGTTTGTGATGTCCTTAGGTTAGTTCGGTTTAACTAGTTCTAAGTTCTAGGGGACTAATGACCTCAGCAGTTGAGTCCCATAGTGCTCAGAGCCATTTGAACCATTTTTTTTTATAGTTTACTTCTTCAGTTAGTCTTGCTAGGATGGTTAGGATGCGTGCATGCTGCGTGCGGATGCAGGAAATGCTGGCCGTAGTTCGCAAACAGCTGAATGCACGTTTGACTACGATCAGGAGTCACCTTCAGGGTGCTGCCTTGGGGTGTAACGGTGGCGAGAATCTGGCATATCGCATGGGACGCCTCAGGTGTCGCTTGTTTTACCCACAGGCTCTGCTTCCGAGGCACTTCCTAGTACACCCGACGCAGTGGATCCTGCAGGGTGAGTGCCGGGTGGTAACGAGTTCGCGTCTCTCGAAGCGGAAGGTCAATGTGGAGAGTGGCCGCCTGGCTGCTCCCATTCAACCTGCGAGTGGTTAGGTGGCCGCTCCTTCAGCAGGGTCCGAGCGGGCACACGGGGGGTGGGGTTTACTGGTTAGGTGGGAGCTCCAATGTTAGCAATGGAGACCCTTCCCACATAGCATTCAGGGCTGGCAAGAAAGCCAATCTGCACTCGGTATGCCTGCCGGGGGGCCTCATTCGAGATGTAGAGGCGGCCTTGCCTGCGGCTATCGAGTTACAGGGTACAGTCGTCTGCACGCTTTGGCTGACGTCGGCACCACCGACGCCTGTGGCATGGGTTCTGAGGCCATCCTTGGTTCATATGGGCAGCTGGCGGAGGTGCTTCGTGAGTTGCGTTCAGGAAGAGTTGGCAATTTGCAGCATTGTTCCCAGAGTTGAACGGTGTTCCTTGGTCGCAGCCAAAGGCTTCGTTGGCTTTGTGACAGTCTTGGCTGCAGATTTCTAGACCTGTGTTATCATTTGGGGATTTGTAGGACTGCCCTCGATAGAACAGGGGTGCACTGTACAAAGGAATCAGCTACTCCGCTAGCAAAGTTCTTATGGAGTGTAGATGAGGATTTTTTTAGGCTAGACGGTAGTTTGAGGTGCTTTGATGAACAGTTGCCAGTTGATACTCAGCAAGGGAAGTCAGACGATGTTCAGAATGAAGACAAATCAACTGTCAAAATTTTGCACTAAATTATCGAAGTATTCGTAACACAGTTCCCGAATTTACTGACCTCCAGGAAAGTACTCGCGTTCACATTGTCCTTGTGACTGAGAGCTGCCTGAAATGTGTGTGAAGACAAATCAACTGCCCTCGATAGAACAGGGGTGCACTGTACAAAGGAATCAGCTACTCCGCTAGCAAAGTTCTTATGGAGTGTAGATGAGGATTTTTTTAGACTGTCAACTGTCAAAATTTTGCACTAAATTATCGAAGTATTCGTAACACAGTTCCCGAATTTACTGACCTCCAGGAAAGTTCTCGCGTTCACATTGTCCTTGGGACTGAGAGCTGCCTGAAATGTGTGTGAATTCCTAAGGGACCAAACTGCTGAGGTCATCGATTCCTAGACTTACACGCTACTGAAACTAACTTAAACTAACCTATACTAAGAACAACACACACCCGTGCCCGAGGGAGGACTCGAACCTCCGGCGGGAGGGGCTGCGCAGTCCGTGACAGGGCGCCTTAAACCGCTCGGCTGGCTGAAATACGAGGTGAAAAACTCTGAGATATTTAGCAAGTCACGGAACGTATATCTGAAACGCAGATTAGAGGCAATAGGAGGGGGAGTGTTCATTGCAGCTGACAAAAATTTGTCTCTGTAGAGGTCGTAGTTGATTGTGACAATGGAGTGACCTGATTGCGTATAAAAGATGTAGGTGAAACCGAATTCATTGTTAGATGTTTTTACCGGCCATCCGGTTCCGCTGTGACAGTTCTAGAGTCATTCAAAGGAAGTCTACAGTCGATACCGCGTAAATACCCAGATCATGCAATACTAGCTGGAGGTGACTTTAACCTACCGAGTATAAACTGGGGAATAGCCAGACGATCATGTGAAATAGTTTTGAACGCTTTTTCTGAAAACTGTCTTGAGCAGCTAGCTCGGCAGCCCACACACACTGTGAATATCTTAGAAATTCTAGCCACAAATAGGGCGGACCTTATTGACAATACCAACATACTGAAATTATTGGTACATCAGAGCACCACTTAAATAATTTGATAATTCAGAGGCTTCCTTTACCAGGCTACAGATTAGCTGGCTGTTTCTCAAGGAGTTCCTTGCGGGGTGGGGGAGTGGCTCTGTACGTAAAAAACAGTACTTCATTTGAGTACATAGACGTATCACGACACTGCACTGAACAGATATTTGAAAGTTGTGCAGCATTAGTTGAATTTAGTGGAACTAAACTTCTAATTGCTGTTGTTTACAGGTCCCCTAACTCCAACTTCAGAGCATTTTTGCTTAAGCTAGAGAGGGTTCTTAATTCACTTTGTAGAAAGTACCAGAAAGTAGTTATATGTGGTGACTTCAATATTAATTTTGTACATGATTGTGCAAAGAAAAGGATGTTGGTAGATCTCCTAAATTCATATGATCTGATGCAAACTGTGTTTTTTCCAACTAGGGTGCAGGGGAATATTAGCACAGTCATAGACAATATTTTTATTCATTCTTCATTACTAGATGGGCATCCTGTTAGTAAAAGGGTCAATGGCCTTTCAGACCATGATGCACAAATTTTAACATTAAAAGGTTTTTGTACTCAAACCAACGTCGTATTTAATTACAAACCACGTAGGAAAGTTAATCCAACAGCAATAGAGAGTTTTTCAAAACTTCAAGGAACAAGAGTGGCAAGATGTTTAGAACAATGGTTTCCATAACACATTTCTCATACTCCTTGAGAGTTGCTTTCCATTAGAACATTCTAAACGGGGTACTAGCAGTAATAGACAGCCCGGTTGGCTGACTAGTGGGATAAGGATATCATGTAGAACAAAACTGGAATTATATCAAAATGTTAGAAGTAGTCACAATCAAGCTACGGTGGCCCATTACAAACAGTATTGTAAGGTGCTTAAAAATGTTATTAGCAAGGCAAAAAGTATGTGGTATGCAAATAGAATAGCTAATTCACGGGATAAAATTAAAGTCATATGGTCAGTTGTGAAGGAAGTGTCTGGTCAGCAGCACAAGGTTGATGATATAAACTCAGTTCGCAGAAATAATATTTCTGTTACTGATAAATCAGATATACGTACAGTATTTAACAACCATTTTCTAAGCATTGCTGGTGAATTAAATAAAAATTTAGTTTCTACAGGAAATCATATAAATTTCTTAGCAAATGCCTTTCCGAGATTGACGTCTGAAATACTCCTCTGTGATACAGACAAGAGGGAGATTGAGTCAATAATTAAATCACTGAAGACTAAGGACTCTCATGGTTATGATGGAGTGTCTAGTAGAATATTGAAGTACTGTGCTGCACATGTTAGCCCTGTATTTAGCCATATTTGTAATTTTTTCTTTAGGAATGGTCAGTTTCCTAAGCGATTAAAGTACTCAGTAGTAAAGCCGCTTTATAAAAAGGGAGAAAGGGATAATGTAGATAATTTTAGACCTATTTCTATGCCATCAGTGTTTGCAAAAGTTATCGAAAAGGATGTGTATGTAAGGTTAATTGATCATTTTATATCACACGATTTGCTATCAAATGTACAGTTCGGCTTTAGAAGTCGTTTGACAACTGAAAATGCTATATTATCTTTTCTCTGCGAGGTACTGGATGGGCTAAACTAAAAGTTTCAAACGCTTGGCGTATTTTTTGATTTAACAAAGGCATTTGACTGTGTTGATCTCACAATATTGCTCCAGAAGTTGGATCATTACGGAATAAGGGGAGTAGCTCACAATTGGTTCACCTCTTACTTTAGCAACAGGCAGCAAAAGGTCATTATTCACAATGTTGATAACGGCTGTGATGTGGGGTCTGAGTGGGGTACTGTCAAGTGGGGGGTGCCCCAGGGATCAGTGTTGGGGCCGCTCCTGTTCCTTATTTATATAAATGATATGCCCTCTAGTATAATGGGTGACTCTAAAATATTTCTGTTTGCTGATGACACTAGCTTGGTAGTAAAGGATGTTGTGTGCAACATTGACTCGGTTTCAAGTAGTGCAGTACATGACTTCAGTTCATGGCTTGTAGAAAATAAACTAACATTAAATCACAGTAAGACTCAGTTTTTACAGTTTCTAACACACAATTCAACAAAACCCGACGTTTTGATCTCACAGAACGGGCATATGATTAGTGAAACTGAACAGTTCAAATTCCTAGGTGTTCAGATAGATAGTAAGCTGTCGTGGAAAGCCCACGTTCAGGATCTTGTTCAAAGACTTAATACTGCCATTTTCACTATTCGAACGGTATCGAAAGTGAGCGATACTTCGACACGTAAATTAGACTACTTTGCATATTTTCATTCACTTATGTCGTATGGTATTATGTTTTGGGGTAACTCTTCCCATTCTAGAAGGATATTTTTGGCTCAGAAACGGGCGGTTCGGGCAATAAGTGGTGTGAGTTCACGAACCTCTTGTCGACCTCTGTTCACGAGTCTGTGTATTTTGACATTGGTCTTTCAATGTGTATATTCCTTATTGTCGTTTCTTGTTACCAATATTAGTTTATTTCCAACAATAAGCAGCTTTCACTCGGTTAATACTCGGCAGAAATCAAACCTCCATTTGGATCGGACTTCCTTAACTCTTGTGCAAAGAGGTGTACAGTATACTGCTGCATCCATTTTCAATAAGCTGCCACTCGAATTCAAAAATCTTAGCAGTAATCCACGCGCTTTCAAATCGAAACTGAAGAGTTTCCTCATAGGTCACTCCTTCTACTCTGTCGAGGAGTTCCTTGAAAAATTAAGCTGATTCTCATTGTAATGCTGATAGCGTTTGCTTAAACTTATGTACTGATTTTCTTTCAGGTTCATGAACATTTATTTTTATCTGTTATTACTTTTATGTTGTAAGTTCATGTACTGACACGTTCCATGACTTTGGCGATTTTCTCCTCAATTTGGTCCTACGGAACTTGACATGTAAATAAAAAAATAAATAAATAAAAATGGGGATTAGAGATCACGATGTCGTTATAGCAACTATGATTACAAAAGTTAATATATCAGTCAAGTAGCCTAGGAGAGTGTTTCAGTTAGACAGAGCAGATAAGCAGTTGTTAGCTCTCACTTGGACCGTGAACTGACATCACTCAGTTCCAGTAAGATGGATGTAGAGGAATTATGGGCAAAGTTTGAGCAGATTGTTAATCGTTCTCTGAAGAGTTACTTGCATAGTAAGTGGGTAAAGGATGGAAAAGATGTACATTGGTTTAATAACGAAATTCGGAAGACGTTGAGGAAGCAGAGGCTGTTGCACTCCCGGTTCAAAAGGGATCGAACAATTGACGACAAGCGAACGTTAGTGGAGATCCGTGCTTCTGTGAAAAGATCTATGCGCGAAGCATACAACTACCTCGTCACACCTTAGCAAATGATCTGCAGAGAACCCGAGAAAATTATGATCATACGCAAAATCGCTAAGCAGGACTAAGGCTTCCATTCAATCCATTATTGACCAGTCTGATGTGGCAGTTGAAGACAGCAAAAGGAAAGCCGAAGTTTTAAATTTCACGTCCAAGAAATCGTTCGCACAGGAAAATCATGCAAACATACCGTCATTTGACCATCGGAATGCAAATAAATCACCAGGTCCGGATGTAGTCCCAGTTCTGTTATACAAAGAGTATTCTACGGCACTGACCCCTTATCAAGCCTATATTTATCGTGAATCTCTCGTCCAGCACAAAGTCCCACGTGACTGGAAAAAAGCGCAGGTTACTCCAGTATATAAGAAGGGTAAAATAACGGACCCATAAAATTACAGACCTATACCCCTAACTTCGGTTTTCCGCAGAATCCTTGAACATATTCTCAGTTTGAATATATCAAATTTTCTTTACGCTGAAAAATTTATGTCCACGAATCAGCATGGTTTTAGAAAGCATCCCTCGTGTGAAATTCAGCTTGCGTTTTTCTCACTTAATAGACTGTGAACTATGGATGGGCAACTCGCAGATCCCACATTTGTAGATCTCCAGAAAGCATTTGACACTGTGCCCCATTGCAGGTTGACAGAGAAGGTACGAGCATATGGAATAAGTTCGCAGATATGTGTGTGGCTCGAAGACTTCTTAAATAATAGAACCCAGTATGTTGTCCTCGACGGCGAGTGTTCATCAGAGATAAGGGTATCCTCAGCAGTGTGACAGAACCGCTGTTTTTCTCCATATGCATAAACGATTTGGCGGACAGGGTGGACAGCACTCTGCAATTGTTTGTTGATGGTGCTGTGGTGTACGGTAAGGTGTCGAAATGCAGTGACTGTAGGAAGATACAAGACGAATTAGACGAAATTTCTAGATGGACTGATGAATGGCAGTTAGCGCTAAATGTGGAAAAATGTAAGTAATGTTCCGATACAGCATTACTAGTGTCATGTTTGACACAGTCAAGACCTTCAAACATCCGGGCGTAACGTTGGAAAAGCGATATTAAATGAAACGTGCACGTGAGAAGTGTGGTAGATTACGCGAATGGTCGACTTCGGTTTATTGGGAGAATTATAAGAAAGAGTGGTTCACTTGTTAAGGAAACCCAATGTAGGACGCTGGTGCGACCTACTCTTAACTACTGTTGGAGTATTTGGGACCTGTACCAGGTGGGATTGACGGAAGACGTCGACACAATTCAGAGGCAGGCTGCTAGATTTGTTACCGGTAGGTTCGAACAACACGTGGGTGTTACGGAGATGCTCCAGGAACTCAAACGGAAATCCCTGGAGGGAAAGCGACATTCTTTTTGAGAAACACTATTGAGAAAATTTAGAGAACCGGAATTTGAAGTTGCCTGCCACACGATTCTACTCCCGCCAACATATACAGCGCGTAAGCACCACGAAAGTAAGATACGAGAAATTGGGGCTCATACGGAGGCATATAGATAGTCGTTTTTCCCTCGCTCTGTTTGCGAGTGGAAAAGGAAGGGAAATGACTAGTAGTGGTACAGTGTAGATGTAGATATAGTCTAGTATCAAAATCCACTAAAATAATCTATTCTTACTGGATTTACAATGAACACGCGATGACTTTAACACAATCTATTCATTGGAGGAAAACCTGATTGGTACCTACATGTGAAAGTACAATTCCACATTTCTATGTCGGCCGGAGTGGCCGTGCGGTTCCAGGCGCTGCAGTCTGGAACCGAGCGACCGCTACGGTAGCAGGTTCGAATCCTGCCACGTCCATGGATGCGTGTGATGTCCTTAGGTTAGTTAGGTTTAATTAGTTCTAAGTTCGCATAGTGCTCAGAGCCATTTGAACCATTTTGAACCACATTTCTATCCTCCCATCAGGTTTAAACAGAAATACCTCGCGTGGACATATTATCACAATATACACCTAAGTTATAACGAAATGCCGTGCGGGATAGCCGCGCGGTCTATTGGCGCCTTACCACGGTTCGCGCCGCATCCCCCATCGGAGGTTCGAGTCCTCCCTCGGGCATAGGTTGTCTTTAACGTAAGTTAGTTTCAGTTAGATAAGCAGTGTGTAAGCCTAGGGACCGATGACCTCAGCGGTTTGGTCACATAGGAACGTACCACAAATTTCCAAATTTTATAACTAAACAAAATAGTAGAAGAAAAAGGATTCCAGGGAACAAAGCGAGAAAGGAAACATACACAAAAATCACGTCCATGACAAACCTAATGGCATCTTTCGTATCTCTATACAACAGAACCTTAACATTCCTTGAAAGTATTTTATTCATCAGTCATCTTACATCTCAGATTGAAACACCTTCGTTCCTAAGTGTATCACGTCAGAAAAAAAATGGTTCAAATGGCTCTGAGAACTATAAGACTTAAACCTAACTAACCTAAGGACATCACACACATCCATGTTCGAGGCAGGATTCGAACCTGCAACCGTAACGGTCGCGCGGTTCCAGACTGTAGCGTCTAGAAGCGCTCGGCCACCACGGCCGGCTATCACGTCAGAGCTAGACTCTAATGACCAGTAACACATTATTCCTAGAACTTAATTACGGTATCTAATCGTAAACAAAGTCATCCATACAGTGCGCCCGTCTATACCACCACTCACCAGGTTAATAACTACGCTTCTTTGATGTGTCCCAGTCGATGCTTACTGTCGCGAACTGAGCACTTGTGTTCCTAACACTTGTGCTCCTCCAATCCTTCGCTTAAGGACGTCTAAAATGGTGCCCACTCCGTTCACTGTTTTCACTAACAAACGGTTAATTTTCCCAAATTCTTGGACCATACCGATAGTACGACGTTTCTCTCCCCTTCTTTCTTCCCTCTCTTTACGCCTTAGTTTCCACGTTTCAAAAATGGCTCAAATGGCTCTGAGCACTATGGGACTTAACATCTGAGGTCATCAGTCCCCTA